>NW_027363571.1:0-641367 GCF_046119375.1 Phyllobates terribilis | reverse complement strand
GCATTTACAATATTCATGCGATTTTTTGCCATTGAAAAACATGTTTTTCATATACCAGAAATGTTTGAAGCTACTGACTGAATGAAAGGAGCTGGCATCTCACTCTCTTTGAATCTTTCTTTATCATGCTAGGATTAACAGGAAAAAGCTAAAAATTTCAGAATGGCACCGTGCAATGTGGAATATTACTGTTTGTGCATTAACATTATTCATTGATTTTTGCCATTGAAAAACATGTTTTTCATATACCAGAAATGTTTGAAGCTACTGACTGAATGAAAGGAGCTGGCATCTCACACTCTTGAATCTCTTTATCAGCTAGGATTAGCAGGAAAAAGCAAAAAATTTCAGAAATTGCACCTTGCAATGTGGAGATATTACTGTTTGTGCATTTACAATATTCATTGATTTTTGCCATTGAAAAACATTTTTTCATATACCAGAAATGTTTGAAGCTACTGACTGAATGAAAGGAGCTGGCATCTCACTCTCTTTGAATCTTCTTTATCATGCTAGGATTAACAGGAAAAAGCTAAAAATTTCAGAATTGCACCGTGCAATGTGGAGATATTACTGTTTGTGCATTTACAATATTCATTGATTTTTGCCATTGAAAAACATGTTTTTCAATTACCAGAAATGTTTGAAGCTACTGACTGAATGAATGGAGCTGGCATCTCACTCTCTTTGAATCTTCTTTATCATGCTAGGATTAGCAGGAAAAAGCAAAAAATTTCAGAATTGCACCTTGCAATGTGGAGATATTACTGTTTGTGCATTTACAATATTCATTGATTTTTGCCATTGAAAAACATGTTTTTCATATACCAGAAATGTTTGAAGCTACTGACTGAATGAAAGGAGCTGGCATCTCACTCTCTTTGAATCTTCTTTATCATGCTAGGATTACAGGTAAAAGCTAAAAAATTTCAGAATTGCACCTTGCAATGTGGAGATATTACTTTTGTGCATTTACAATATTCATTGATTTTTGCCATTGAAAAACATGTTTTTCATATACCAGAAATGTTTGAAGCTACTGACTGAATGAAAGGAGCTGGCATCTCACTCTCTTTGAATCTTCTTTATCATGCTAGGATTAGCAGGAAAAAGCAAAAAATTTCAGAATTGCACCTTGCAATGTGGAGATATTACTGTTTGTGCATTTACAATATTCATTGATTTTTGCCATTGAAAAACATGTTTTTCATATACCAGAAATGTTTGAAGCTACTGACTGAATGAAAGGAGCTGGCATCTCACTCTCTTTGAATCTTCTTTATCATGCTAGGATTAACAGGAAAAAGCAAAAAATTTCAGAATTGCACCTTGCAATGTGGAGATATTACTGTTTGTGCATTTACAATATTCATTGATTTTTGCCATTGAAAAACATGTTTTTCATATACCAGAAATGTTGAAGCTACTGACTGAATGAAAGGAGCTGGCATCTCACTCTCTTTGAATCTTCTTTATCATGCTAGGATTAACAGAAAAAGCTAAAAATTTCAGAATTGCACCGTGCAATGTGGAGATATTACTGTTTGTGCATTTACAATATTCATTGATTTTTGCCATTGAAAAACATGTTTTTCATATACCAGAAATGTTTGAAGCTACTGACTGAATGAAAGGAGCTGGCATCTCACTCTCTTTGAATCTTCTTTATCATGCTAGGATTAGCAGGAAAAAGCAAAAATTTCAGAATTGCACCTTGCAATGTGGAGATATTACTGTTTGTGCATTTACAATATTCATTGATTTTTGCCATTGAAAAACATGTTTTTCATATACCAGAAATGTTTGAAGCTACTGACTGAATGAAAGGAGCTGGCATCTCACTCTCTTTGAATCTTCTTTATCATGCTAGGATTAACAGGAAAAAGCAAAAAATTTCAGAATTGCACCGTGCAATGTGGAGATATTACTGTTTGTGCATTTACAATATTCATTGATTTTTGCCATTGAAAAACATGTTTTTCATATACCAGAAATGTTTGAAGCTACTGACTGAATGAAAGGAGCTGGCATCTCACACTCTTTGAATCTTCTTTATCATGCTAGGATTAGCAGGAAAAAGCAAAAAATTTCAGAATTGCACCTTGCAATGTGGAGATATTACTGTTTGTGCATTTACAATATTCATTGATTTTTGCCATTGAAAAACATGTTTTTCATATACCAGAATGTTTGAAGCTACTGACTGAATGAAAGGAGCTGGCATCTCACTCTCTTTGAATCTTCTTTATCATGCTAGGATTAACAGGAAAAAGCAAAAATTTCAGAATTGCACCGTGCAATGTGGAGATATTACTGTTTGTGCATTTACAATATTCATTGATTTTTGCCATTGAAAAACATGTTTTTCATATACCAGAAATGTTTGAAGCTACTGACTGAATGAAAGGAGCTGGCATCTCACACTCTTTGAATCTTCTTTATCATGCTAGGATTAGCAGGAAAAAGCTAAAAATTTCAGAATTGCACCTTGCAATGTGGAGATATTACTGTTTGTGCATTTACAATATTCATTGATTTTTGCCATTGAAAAACATGTTTTCATATACCAGAAATGTTTGAAGCTACTGACTGAATGAAAGGAGCTGGCATCTCACTCTCTTTGAATCTTCTTTATCATGCTAGGATTAACAGGAAAAAGCTAAAAATTTCAGAATTGCACCGTGCAATGTGGAGATATTACTGTTTGTGCATTTACAATATTCATTGATTTTTGCCATTGAAAAACATGTTTTTCATATACCAGAAATGTTTGAAGCTACTGACTGAATGAAAGGAGCTGGCATCTCACTCTCTTTGAATCTTCTTTATCATGCTAGGATTAGCAGGAAAAAGCAAAAAATTTCAGAATTGCACCTTGCAATGTGGAGATATTACTGTTTGTGCATTTACAATATTCATTGATTTTTGCCATTGAAAAACATGTTTTTCATATACCAGAAATGTTTGAAGCTACTGACTGAATGAAAGGAGCTGGCATCTCACTCTCTTTGAATCTTCTTTATCATGCTAGGATTAGCAGGAAAAAGCAAAAAATTTCAGAATTGCACCTTGCAATGTGGAGATATTACTGTTTGTGCATTTACATATTCATTGATTTTTGCCATTGAAAAACATGTTTTTCATATACCAGAAATGTTTGAAGCTACTGACTGAATGAAAGGAGCTGGCATCTCACTCTCTTTGAATCTTCTTTATCATGCTAGGATTAGCAGGAAAAAGCAAAAAATTTCAGAATTGCACCTTGCAATGTGGAGATATTACTGTTTGTGCATTTACAATATTCATTGATTTTTGCCATTGAAAAACATGTTTTTCATATACCAGAAATGTTTGAAGCTACTGACTGAATGAAAGGAGCTGGCATCTCACTCTCTTTGAATCTTCTTTATCATGCTAGGATTAACAGGAAAAAAGCAAAAAATTTCAGAATTGCACCTTGCAATGTGGAGATATTACTGTTTGTGCATTTACAATATTCATTGATTTTTGCCATTGAAAAACATGTTTTTCATATACCAGAAATGTTTGAAGCTACTGACTGAATGAAAGGAGCTGGCATCTCACTCTCTTTGAACTTCTTTATCATGCTAGGATTAACAGGAAAAAGCTAAAAATTCAGAATTGCACCGTGCAATGTGGAGATATTACTGTTTGTGCATTTACAATATTCATTGATTTTTGCCATTGAAAAACATGTTTTTCATATACCAGAAATGTTTGAAGCTACTGACTGAATGAAAAGGAGCTGGCATCTCACTCTCTTTGAATGTTCTTTATCATGCTAGGATTAACAGGAAAAAGCAAAAAATTTCAGAATTGCACCTTGCAATGTGGAGATATTACTGTTTGTGCATTTACAATATTCATTGATTTTTGCCATTGAAAAACATGTTTTTCATATACCAGAAATGTTTGAAGCTACTGACTGAATGAAAGGAGCTGGCATCTCACTCTCTTTGAATCTTCTTTATCATGCTAGGATTAACAGGAAAAAGCTAAAAATTTCAGAATTGCACCGTGCAATGTGGAATATTACTGTTTGTGCATTTACAATATTCATTGATTTTTGCCATTGAAAACGTTTTTCATATACCAGAAATGTTTGAAGCTACTGACTGAATGAAAGGAGCTGGCATCTCACTCTCTTTGAATCTTCTTTATCATGCTAGGATTAGCAGGAAAAAGCAAAAAATTTCAGAATTGCACCTTGCAATGTGGAGATATTACTGTTTGTGCATTTACAATATTCATTGATTTTTGCCATTGAAAAACATGTTTTTCATATACCAGAAATGTTTGAAGCTACTGACTGAATGAAAGGAGCTGGCATCTCACTCTCTTTGAATCTTCTTTATCATGCTAGGATTAACAGGAAAAAGCAAAAATTTCAGAATTGCACCTTGCAATGTGGAGATATTACTGTTTGTGCATTTACAATATTCATTGATTTTTGCCATTGAAAAACATGTTTTTCATATACCAGAAATGTTTGAAGCTACTGACTGAATGAAAGGAGCTGGCATCTCACTCTCTTTGAATCTTCTTTATCATGCTAGGATTAACAGGAAAAAGCTAAAAATTTCAGAATTGCACCGTGCAATGTGGAGATATTACTGTTTGTGCATTTACAATATTCATTGATTTTTGCCATTGAAAAACATGTTTTTCATATAACAGAAATGTTTGAAGCTACTGACTGAATGAAAGGAGCTGGCATCTCACTCTCTTTGAATCTTCCTTTATCATGCTAGGATTAGCAGGAAAAAGCAAAAAATTTCAGAATTGCACCTTGCAATGTGGAGATATTACTGTTTGTGCATTTACAATATTCATTGATTTTTGCCATTGAAAAACATGTTTTTCATATACCAGAAATGTTTGAAGCTACTGACTGAATGAAAGGAGCTGGCATCTCACTCTCTTTGAATCTTCTTTATCATGCTAGGATTAACAGGAAAAAGCTAAAAATTTCAGAATTGCACCGTGCAATGTGGAGATATTACTGTTTGTGCATTTACAATATTCATTGATTTTTGCCATTGAAAAACATGTTTTTCATATACCAGAAATGTTTGAAGCTACTGACTGAATGAAAGGAGCTGGCATCTCACACTCTTTGAATCTTCTTTATCATGCTAGGATTAGCAGGAAAAAGCAAAAAATTTCAGAATTGCACCTTGCAATGTGGAGATATTACTGTTTGTGCATTTACAATATTCATTGATTTTTGCCATTGAAAAACATGTTTTTCATATACCAGAATGTTTGAAGCTACTGACTGAATGAAAGGAGCTGGCATCTCACTCTCTTTGAATCTTCTTTATCATGCTAGGATTAACAGGAAAAGCTAAAAATTTCAGAATTGCACCGTGCAATGTGGAGATATTACTGTTTGTGCATTTACAATATTCATTGATTTTTGCCATTGAAAAACATGTTTTTCATATACCAGAAATGTTTGAAGCTACTGACTGAATGAAAGGAGCTGGCATCTCACACTCTTTGAATCTTCTTTATCATGCTAGGATTAGCAGGAAAAAGCAAAAAATTTTCAGAATTGCACCTTGCAATGTGGAGATATTACTGTTTGTGCATTTACAATATTCATTGATTTTTGCCATTGAAAAACATGTTTTCATATACCAGAAATGTTTGAAGCTACTGACTGAATGAAAGGAGCTGGCATCTCACACTCTTTGAATCTTCTTTATCATGCTAGGATTAGCAGGAAAAAGCAAAAAATTTCAGAATTGCACCTTGCAATGTGGAGATATTACTGTTTGTGCATTTACAATATTCATTGATTTTTGCCATTGAAAAACATGTTTTCATATACCAGAAATGTTTGAAGCTACTGACTGAATGAAAGGAGCTGGCATCTCACTCTCTTTGAATCTTCTTTATCATGCTAGGATTAGCAGGAAAAGCAAAAAATTTCAGAATTGCACCTTGCAATGTGGAGATATTACTGTTTGTGCATTTACAATATTCATTGATTTTTGCCATTGAAAAACATGTTTTTCATATACCAGAAATGTTTGAAGCTACTGACTGAATGAAAAGGAGCTGGCATCTCACTCTCTTTGAATCTTCTTTATCATGCTAGGATTAACAGGAAAAAGCTAAAAATTTCAGAATTGCACCTTGCAATGTGGAGATATTACTGTTTGTGCATTTACAATATTCATTGATTTTTGCCATTGAAAAACATGTTTTTCATATACCAGAAATGTTTGAAGCTACTGACTGAATGAAAGGAGCTGGCATCTCACTCTCTTTGAATCTTCTTTATCATGCTAGGATTAACAGGAAAAAGCAAAAAATTTCAGAATTGCACTTTGCAATGTGGAGATATTACTGTTTGTGCATTTACAATATTCATTGATTTTTGCCATTGAAAAACATGTTTTTCATATACCAGAAATGTTTGAAGCTACTGACTGAATGAAAGGAGCTGGCATCTCACTCTCTTTGAATCTTCTTTATCATGCTAGGATTAACAGGAAAAAGCTAAAAATTTCAGAATTGCACCGTGCAATGTGGAGATATTACTGTTTGTGCATTTACAATATTCATTGATTTTTGCCATTGAAAAACATGTTTTTCATATACCAGAAATGTTTGAAGCTACTGACTGAATGAAAGGAGCTGGCATCTCACACTCTTTGAATCTTCTTTATCATGCTAGGATTAGCAGGAAAAAGCAAAAAATTTCAGAATTGCACCTTGCAATGTGGAGATATTACTGTTTGTGCATTTACAATATTCATTGATTTTTGCCATTGAAAAACATGTTTTTCATATACCAGAAATGTTTGAAGCTACTGACTGAATGAAAGGAGCTGGCATCTCACTCTCTTTGAATCTTCTTTATCATGCTAGGATTAACAGGAAAAAGCTAAAAATTTCAGAATTGCACCGTGCAATGTGGAGATATTACTGTTTGTGCATTTACAATATTCATTGATTTTTGCCATTGAAAAACATGTTTTTCATATACCAGAAATGTTTGAAGCTACTGACTGAATGAAAGGAGCTGGCATCTCACACTCTTTGAATCTTCTTTATCATGCTAGGATTAGCAGGAAAAAGCAAAAAATTTCAGAATTGCACCTTGCAATGTGGAGATATTACTGTTTGTGCATTTACAATATTCATTGATTTTTGCCATTGAAAAACATGTTTTTCATATACCAGAAATGTTTGAAGCTACTGACTGAATGAAAGGAGCTGGCATCTCACTCTCTTTGAATCTTCTTTATCATGCTAGGATTAGCAGGAAAAAGCAAAAAATTTCAGAATTGCACCTTGCAATGTGGAGATATTACTGTTTGTGCATTTACAATATTCATTGATTTTTGCCATTGAAAAACATGTTTTTCATATACCAGAAATGTTTGAAGCTACTGACTGAATGAAAGGAGCTGGCATCTCACTCTCTTTGAATCTTCTTTATCATGCTAGGATTAACAGGAAAAAGCTAAAAATTTCAGAATTGCACCTTGCAATGTGGAGATATTACTGTTTGTGCATTTACAATATTCATTGATTTTTGCCATTGAAAAACATGTTTTTCATATACCAGAAATGTTTGAAGCTACTGACTGAATGAAAGGAGCTGGCATCTCACTCTCTTTGAATCTTCTTTATCATGCTAGGATTAACAGGAAAAAGCAAAAAATTTCAGAATTGCACTTTGCAATGTGGAGATATTACTGTTTGTGCATTTACAATATTCATTGATTTTTGCCATTGAAAAACATGTTTTTCATATACCAGAAATGTTTGAAGCTACTGACTGAATGAAAGGAGCTGGCATCTCACTCTCTTTGAATCTTCTTTATCATGCTAGGATTAACAGGAAAAAGCTAAAAATTTCAGAATTGCACCGTGCAATGTGGAGATATTACTGTTTGTGCATTTACAATATTCATTGATTTTTGCCATTGTAAAACGTTTTTCATATACCAGAAATGTTTGAAGCTACTGACTGAATGAAAGGAGCTGGCATCTCACTCTCTTTGAATCTTCTTTATCATGCTAGGATTAACAGGAAAAAGCAAAAAATTTCAGAATTGCACCTTGCAATGTGGAGATATTACTGTTTGTGCATTTACAATATTCATTGATTTTTGCCATTGAAAAACATGTTTTTCATATACCAGAAATGTTTGAAGCTACTGACTGAATGAAAGGAGCTGGCATCTCACTCTCTTTGAATCTTCTTTATCATGCTAGGATTAACAGGAAAAAGCTAAAAATTTCAGAATTGCACCGTGCAATGTGGAGATATTACTGTTTGTGCATTTACAATATTCATTGATTTTTGCCATTGAAAAACATGTTTTTCATATACCAGAAATGTTTGAAGCTACTGACTGAATGAAAGGAGCTGGCATCTCACTCTCTTTGAATCTTCTTTATCATGCTAGGATTAACAGGAAAAAGCTAAAAATTTCAGAATTGCACCGTGCAATGTGGAGATATTACTGTTTGTGCATTTACAATATTCATTGATTTTTGCCATTGAAAAACATGTTTTTCATATACCAGAAATGTTTGAAGCTACTGACTGAATGAAAGGAGCTGGCATCTCACTCTCTTTGAATCTTCTTTATCATGCTAGGATTAGCAGGAAAAAGCAAAAAATTTCAGAATTGCACCTTGCAATGTGGAGATATTACTGTTTGTGCATTTACAATATTCATTGATTTTTGCCATTGAAAAACATGTTTTTCATATACCAGAAATGTTTGAAGCTACTGACTGAATGAAAGGAGCTGGCATCTCACTCTCTTTGAATCTTCTTTATCATGCTAGGATTAGCAGGAAAAAGCAAAAAATTTCAGAATTGCACCTTGCAATGTGGAGATATTACTGTTTGTGCATTTACAATATTCATTGATTTTTGCCATTGAAAAACATGTTTTTCATATACCAGAAATGTTTGAAGCTACTGACTGAATGAAAGGAGCTGGCATCTCACTCTCTTTGAATCTTCTTTATCATGCTAGGATTAACAGGAAAAAGCAAAAAATTTCAGAATTGCACCTTGCAATGTGGAGATATTACTGTTTGTGCATTTACAATATTCATTGATTTTTGCCATTGAAAAACATGTTTTTCATATACCAGAAATGTTTGAAGCTACTGACTGAATGAAAGGAGCTGGCATCTCACTCTCTTTGAATCTTCTTTATCATGCTAGGATTAACAGGAAAAAGCTAAAAATTTCAGAATTGCACCGTGCAATGTGGAGATATTACTGTTTGTGCATTTACAATATTCATTGATTTTTGCCATTGAAAAACATGTTTTTCATATACCAGAAATGTTTGAAGCTACTGACTGAATGAAAGGAGCTGGCATCTCACTCTGTTTGAATGTTCTTTATCATGCTAGGATTAACAGGAAAAAGCTAAAAATTTCAGAATTGCACCGTGCAATGTGGAGATATTACTGTTTGTGCATTTACAATATTCATTGATTTTTGCCATTGAAAAACATGTTTTTCATATACCAGAAATGTTTGAAGCTACTGACTGAATGAAAGGAGCTGGCATCTCACTCTCTTTGAATCTTCTTTATCATGCTAGGATTAGCAGGAAAAAGCAAAAAATTTCAGAATTGCACCTTGCAATGTGGAGATATTACTGTTTGTGCATTTACAATATTCATTGATTTTTGCCATTGAAAAACATGTTTTTCATATACCAGAAATGTTTGAAGCTACTGACTGAATGAAAGGAGCTGGCATCTCACTCTCTTTGAATCTTCTTTATCATGCTAGGATTAGCAGGAAAAAGCAAAAAATTTCAGAATTGCACCTTGCAATGTGGAGATATTACTGTTTGTGCATTTACAATATTCATTGATTTTTGCCATTGAAAAACATGTTTTTCATATACCAGAAATGTTTGAAGCTACTGACTGAATGAAAGGAGCTGGCATCTCACTCTCTTTGAATCTTCTTTATCATGCTAGGATTAACAGGAAAAAGCAAAAAATTTCAGAATTGCACCTTGCAATGTGGAGATATTACTGTTTGTGCATTTACAATATTCATTGATTTTTGCCATTGAAAAACATGTTTTTCATATACCAGAAATGTTTGAAGCTACTGACTGAATGAAAGGAGCTGGCATCTCACTCTCTTTGAATCTTCTTTATCATGCTAGGATTAACAGGAAAAAGCTAAAAATTTCAGAATTGCACCGTGCAATGTGGAGATATTACTGTTTGTGCATTTACAATATTCATTGATTTTTGCCATTGTAAAACGTTTTTCATATACCAGAAATGTTTGAAGCTACTGACTGAATGAAAGGAGCTGGCATCTCACTCTTTGAATCTTCTTTATCATGCTAGGATTAGCAGGAAAAAGCAAAAAATTTCAGAATTGCACCTTGCAATGTGGAGATATTACTGTTTGTGCATTTACAATATTCATTGATTTTTGCCATTGAAAAACATGTTTTTCATATACCAGAAATGTTTGAAGCTACTGACTGAATGAAAGGAGCTGGCATCTCACTCTCTTTGAATCTTCTTTATCATGCTAGGATTAACAGGAAAAATCAAAAAATTTCAGAATTGCACCTTGCAATGTGGAGATATTACTGTTTGTGCATTTACAATATTCATTGATTTTTGCCATTGAAAAACATGTTTTTAATATACCAGAAATGTTTGAAGCTACTGACTGAATGAAAGGAGCTGGCATCTCACTCTCTTTGAATCTTCTTTATCATGCTAGGATTAACAGGAAAAAGCTAAAAATTTCAGAATTGCACCGTGCAATGTGGAGATATTACTGTTTGTGCATTTACAATATTCATTGATTTTTGCCATTGAAAAACATGTTTTTCATATACCAGAAATGTTTGAAGCTACTGACTGAATGAAAGGAGCTGGCATCTCACTCTCTTTGAATCTTCTTTATCATGCTAGGATTAACAGGAAAAAGCTAAAAATTTCAGAATTGCACCGTGCAATGTGGAGATATTACTGTTTGTGCATTTACAATATTCATTGATTTTTGCCATTGAAAAACATGTTTTTCATATACCAGAAATGTTTGAAGCTACTGACTGAATGAAAGGAGCTGGCATCTCACTCTCTTTGAATCTTCTTTATCATGCTAGGATTAGCAGGAAAAAGCAAAAAATTTCAGAATTGCACCTTGCAATGTGGAGATATTACTGTTTGTGCATTTACAATATTCATTGATTTTTGCCATTGAAAAACATGTTTTTCATATACCAGAAATGTTTGAAGCTACTGACTGAATGAAAGGAGCTGGCATCTCACTCTCTTTGAATCTTCTTTATCATGCTAGGATTAGCAGGAAAAAGCAAAAAATTTCAGAATTGCACCTTGCAATGTGGAGATATTACTGTTTGTGCATTTACAATATTCATTGATTTTTGCCATTGAAAAACATGTTTTTCATATACCAGAAATGTTTGAAGCTACTGACTGAATGAAAGGAGCTGGCATCTCACTCTCTTTGAATCTTCTTTATCATGCTAGGATTAACAGGAAAAAGCAAAAAATTTCAGAATTGCACCTTGCAATGTGGAGATATTACTGTTTGTGCATTTACAATATTCATTGATTTTTGCCATTGAAAAACATGTTTTTCATATACCAGAAATGTTTGAAGCTACTGACTGAATGAAAGGAGCTGGCATCTCACTCTCTTTGAATCTTCTTTATCATGCTAGGATTAACAGGAAAAAGCTAAAAATTTCAGAATTGCACCGTGCAATGTGGAGATATTACTGTTTGTGCATTTACAATATTCATTGATTTTTGCCATTGAAAAACATGTTTTTCATATACCAGAAATGTTTGAAGCTACTGACTGAATGAAAGGAGCTGGCATCTCACTCTGTTTGAATGTTCTTTATCATGCTAGGATTAACAGGAAAAAGCTAAAAATTTCAGAATTGCACCGTGCAATGTGGAGATATTACTGTTTGTGCATTTACAATATTCATTGATTTTTGCCATTGAAAAACATGTTTTTCATATACCAGAAATGTTTGAAGCTACTGACTGAATGAAAGGAGCTGGCATCTCACTCTCTTTGAATCTTCTTTATCATGCTAGGATTAGCAGGAAAAAGCAAAAAATTTCAGAATTGCACCTTGCAATGTGGAGATATTACTGTTTGTGCATTTACAATATTCATTGATTTTTGCCATTGAAAAACATGTTTTTCATATACCAGAAATGTTTGAAGCTACTGACTGAATGAAAGGAGCTGGCATCTCACTCTCTTTGAATCTTCTTTATCATGCTAGGATTAACAGGAAAAAGCAAAAAATTTCAGAATTGCACCTTGCAATGTGGAGATATTACTGTTTGTGCATTTACAATATTCATTGATTTTTGCCATTGAAAAACATGTTTTTCATATACCAGAAATGTTTGAAGCTACTGACTGAATGAAAGGAGCTGGCATCTCACTCTCTTTGAATCTTCTTTATCATGCTAGGATTAACAGGAAAAAGCTAAAAATTTCAGAATTGCACCGTGCAATGTGGAGATATTACTGTTTGTGCATTTACAATATTCATTGATTTTTGCCATTGTAAAACGTTTTTCATATACCAGAAATGTTTGAAGCTACTGACTGAATGAAAGGAGCTGGCATCTCACTCTCTTTGAATCTTCTTTATCATGCTAGGATTAGCAGGAAAAAGCAAAAAATTTCAGAATTGCACCTTGCAATGTGGAGATATTACTGTTTGTGCATTTACAATATTCATTGATTTTTGCCATTGAAAAACATGTTTTTCATATACCAGAAATGTTTGAAGCTACTGACTGAATGAAAGGAGCTGGCATCTCACTCTCTTTGAATCTTCTTTATCATGCTAGGATTAACAGGAAAAATCAAAAAATTTCAGAATTGCACCTTGCAATGTGGAGATATTACTGTTTGTGCATTTACAATATTCATTGATTTTTGCCATTGAAAAACATGTTTTTAATATACCAGAAATGTTTGAAGCTACTGACAATGAAAGGAGCTGGCATCTCACTCTCTTTGAATCTTCTTTATCATGCTAGGATTAACAGGAAAAAGCTAAAAATTTCAGAATTGCACCGTGCAATGTGGAGATATTACTGTTTGTGCATTTACAATATTCATTGATTTTTGGCATTGAAAAACATGTTTTTCATATACCAGAAATGTTTGAAGCTACTGACTGAATGAAAGGAGCTGGCATCTCACTCTCTTTGAATCTTCTTTATCATGCTAGGATTAGCAGGAAAAAGCAAAAAATTTCAGAATTGCACCTTGCAATGTGGAGATATTACTGTTTGTGCATTTACAATATTCATTGATTTTTGCCATTGAAAAACATGTTTTTCATATACCAGAAATGTTTGAAGCTACTGACTGAATGAAAGGAGCTGGCATCTCACTCTCTTTGAATCTTCTTTATCATGCTAGGATTAACAGGAAAAAGCTAAAAATTTCAGAATTGCACCGTGCAATGTGGAGATATTACTGTTTGTGCATTTACAATATTCATTGATTTTTGCCATTGTAAAACGTTTTTCATATACCAGAAATGTTTGAAGCTACTGACTGAATGAAAGGAGCTGGCATCTCACTCTCTTTGAATCTTCTTTATCATGCTAGGATTAGCAGGAAAAAGCAAAAAATTTCAGAATTGCACCTTGCAATGTGGAGATATTACTGTTTGTGCATTTACAATATTCATTGATTTTTGCCATTGAAAAACATGTTTTTCATATACCAGAAATGTTTGAAGCTACTGACTGAATGAAAGGAGCTGGCATCTCACTCTCTTTGAATCTTCTTTATCATGCTAGGATTAACAGGAAAAATCAAAAAATTTCAGAATTGCACCTTGCAATGTGGAGATATTACTGTTTGTGCATTTACAATATTCATTGATTTTTGCCATTGAAAAACATGTTTTTAATATACCAGAAATGTTTGAAGCTACTGACTGAATGAAAGGAGCTGGCATCTCACTCTCTTTGAATCTTCTTTATCATGCTAGGATTAACAGGAAAAAGCTAAAAATTTCAGAATTGCACCGTGCAATGTGGAGATATTACTGTTTGTGCATTTACAATATTCATTGATTTTTGGCATTGAAAAACATGTTTTTCATATACCAGAAATGTTTGAAGCTACTGACTGAATGAAAGGAGCTGGCATCTCACTCTCTTTGAATCTTCTTTATCATGCTAGGATTAGCAGGAAAAAGCAAAAAATTTCAGAATTGCACCTTGCAATGTGGAGATATTACTGTTTGTGCATTTACAATATTCATTGATTTTTGCCATTGAAAAACATGTTTTTCATATACCAGAAATGTTTGAAGCTACTGACTGAATGAAAGGAGCTGGCATCTCACTCTCTTTGAATCTTCTTTATCATGCTAGGATTAACAGGAAAAAGCTAAAAATTTCAGAATTGCACCGTGCAATGTGGAGATATTACTGTTTGTGCATTTACAATATTCATTGATTTTTGCCATTGAAAACATGTTTTTCATATACCAGAAATGTTTGAAGCTACTGACTGAATGAAAGGAGCTGGCATCTCACTCTCTTTGAATCTTCTTTATCATGCTAGGATTAGCAGGAAAAAGCAAAAAATTTCAGAATTGCACCTTGCAATGTGGAGATATTACTGTTTGTGCATTTACAATATTCATTGATTTTTGCCATTGAAAAACATGTTTTTCATATACCAGAAATGTTTGAAGCTACTGACTGAATGAAAGGAGCTGGCATCTCACTCTCTTTGAATCTTCTTTATCATGCTAGGATTAACAGGAAAAAGCAAAAAATTTCAGAATTGCACCTTGCAATGTGGAGATATTACTGTTTGTGCATTTACAATATTCATTGATTTTTGCCATTGAAAAACATGTTTTTCATATACCAGAAATGTTTGAAGCTACTGACTGAATGAAAGGAGCTGGCATCTCACTCTCTTTGAATCTTCTTTATCATGCTAGGATTAACAGGAAAAAGCTAAAAATTTCAGAATTGCACCGTGCAATGTGGAGATATTACTGTTTGTGCATTTACAATATTCATTGATTTTTGCCATTGAAAAACATGTTTTTCATATACCAGAAATGTTTGAAGCTACTGACTGAATGAAAGGAGCTGGCATCTCACTCTCTTTGAATCTTCTTTATCATGCTAGGATTAGCAGGAAAAAGCAAAAAATTTCAGAATTGCACCTTGCAATGTGGAGATATTACTGTTTGTGCATTTACAATATTCATTGATTTTTGCCATTGAAAAACATGTTTTTCATATACCAGAAATGTTTGAAGCTACTGACTGAATGAAAGGAGCTGGCATCTCACTCTCTTTGAATCTTCTTTATCATGCTAGGATTAACAGGAAAAAGCTAAAAATTTCAGAATTGCACCGTGCAATGTGGAGATATTACTGTTTGTGCATTTACAATATTCATTGATTTTTGCCATTGAAAAACATGTTTTTCATATAGCAGAAATGTTTGAAGCTACTGACTGAATGAAAGGAGCTGGCATCTCACACTCTTTGAATCTTCTTTATCATGCTAGGATTAGCAGGAAAAAGCAAAAAATTTCAGAATTGCACCTTGCAATGTGGAGATATTACTGTTTGTGCATTTACAATATTCATTGATTTTTGCCATTGAAAAACATGTTTTTCATATACCAGAAATGTTTGAAGCTACTGACTTAATGAAAGGAGCTGGCATCTCACTCTCTTTGAATCTTCTTTATCATGCTAGGATTAACAGGAAAAAGCTAAAAATTTCAGAATTGCACCGTGCAATGTGGAGATATTACTGTTTGTGCATTTACAATATTCATTGATTTTTGCCATTGAAAAACATGTTTTTCATATACCAGAAATGTTTGAAGCTACTGACTGAATGAAAGGAGCTGGCATCTCACACTCTTTGAATCTTCTTTATCATGCTAGGATTAGCAGGAAAAAGCAAAAAATTTCAGAATTGCACCTTGCAATGTGGAGATATTACTGTTTGTGCATTTACAATATTCATTGATTTTTGCCATTGAAAAACATGTTTTTCATATACCAGAAATGTTTGAAGCTACTGACTGAATGAAAGGAGCTGGCATCTCACTCTCTTTGAATCTTCTTTATCATGCTAGGATTAGCAGGAAAAAGCAAAAAATTTCAGAATTGCACCTTGCAATGTGGAGATATTACTGTTTGTGCATTTACAATATTCATTGATTTTTGCCATTGAAAAACATGTTTTTCATATACCAGAAATGTTTGAAGCTACTGACTGAATGAAAGGAGCTGGCATCTCACTCTCTTTGAATCTTCTTTATCATGCTAGGATTAACAGGAAAAAGCAAAAAATTTCAGAATTGCACTTTGCAATGTGGAGATATTACTGTTTGTGCATTTACAATATTCATTGATTTTTGCCATTGAAAAACATGTTTTTCATATACCAGAAATGTTTGAAGCTACTGACTGAATGAAAGGAGCTGGCATCTCACTCTCTTTGAATCTTCTTTATCATGCTAGGATTAACAGGAAAAAGCTAAAAATTTCAGAATTGCACCGTGCAATGTGGAGATATTACTGTTTGTGCATTTACAATATTCATTGATTTTTGCCATTGTAAAACGTTTTTCATATACCAGAAATGTTTGAAGCTACTGACTGAATGAAAGGAGCTGGCATCTCACTCTCTTTGAATCTTCTTTATCATGCTAGGATTAACAGGAAAAAGCAAAAAATTTCAGAATTGCACCTTGCAATGTGGAGATATTACTGTTTGTGCATTTACAATATTCATTGATTTTTGCCATTGAAAAACATGTTTTTCATATACCAGAAATGTTTGAAGCTACTGACTGAATGAAAGGAGCTGGCATCTCACTCTCTTTGAATCTTCTTTATCATGCTAGGATTAACAGGAAAAAGCTAAAAATTTCAGAATTGCACCGTGCAATGTGGAGATATTACTGTTTGTGCATTTACAATATTCATTGATTTTTGCCATTGAAAAACATGTTTTTCATATACCAGAAATGTTTGAAGCTACTGACTGAATGAAAGGAGCTGGCATCTCACTCTCTTTGAATCTTCTTTATCATGCTAGGATTAACAGGAAAAAGCTAAAAATTTCAGAATTGCACCGTGCAATGTGGAGATATTACTGTTTGTGCATTTACAATATTCATTGATTTTTGCCATTGAAAAACATGTTTTTCATATACCAGAAATGTTTGAAGCTACTGACTGAATGAAAGGAGCTGGCATCTCACTCTCTTTGAATCTTCTTTATCATGCTAGGATTAGCAGGAAAAAGCAAAAAATTTCAGAATTGCACCTTGCAATGTGGAGATATTACTGTTTGTGCATTTACAATATTCATTGATTTTTGCCATTGAAAAACATGTTTTTCATATACCAGAAATGTTTGAAGCTACTGACTGAATGAAAGGAGCTGGCATCTCACTCTCTTTGAATCTTCTTTATCATGCTAGGATTAGCAGGAAAAAGCAAAAAATTTCAGAATTGCACCTTGCAATGTGGAGATATTACTGTTTGTGCATTTACAATATTCATTGATTTTTGCCATTGAAAAACATGTTTTTCATATACCAGAAATGTTTGAAGCTACTGACTGAATGAAAGGAGCTGGCATCTCACTCTCTTTGAATCTTCTTTATCATGCTAGGATTAACAGGAAAAAGCAAAAAATTTCAGAATTGCACCTTGCAATGTGGAGATATTACTGTTTGTGCATTTACAATATTCATTGATTTTTGCCATTGAAAAACATGTTTTTCATATACCAGAAATGTTTGAAGCTACTGACTGAATGAAAGGAGCTGGCATCTCACTCTCTTTGAATCTTCTTTATCATGCTAGGATTAACAGGAAAAAGCAAAAAATTTCAGAATTGCACCTTGCAATGTGGAGATATTACTGTTTGTGCATTTACAATATTCATTGATTTTTGCCATTGAAAAACATGTTTTTCATATACCAGAAATGTTTGAAGCTACTGACTGAATGAAAGGAGCTGGCATCTCACTCTCTTTGAATCTTCTTTATCATGCTAGGATTAACAGGAAAAAGCTAAAAATTTCAGAATTGCACCGTGCAATGTGGAGATATTACTGTTTGTGCATTTACAATATTCATTGATTTTTGCCATTGTAAAACGTTTTTCATATACCAGAAATGTTTGAAGCTACTGACTGAATGAAAGGAGCTGGCATCTCACTCTTTGAATCTTCTTTATCATGCTAGGATTAGCAGGAAAAAGCAAAAAATTTCAGAATTGCACCTTGCAATGTGGAGATATTACTGTTTGTGCATTTACAATATTCATTGATTTTTGCCATTGAAAAACATGTTTTTCATATACCAGAAATGTTTGAAGCTACTGACTGAATGAAAGGAGCTGGCATCTCACTCTCTTTGAATCTTCTTTATCATGCTAGGATTAACAGGAAAAATCAAAAAATTTCAGAATTGCACCTTGCAATGTGGAGATATTACTGTTTGTGCATTTACAATATTCATTGATTTTTGCCATTGAAAAACATGTTTTTAATATACCAGAAATGTTTGAAGCTACTGACTGAATGAAAGGAGCTGGCATCTCACTCTCTTTGAATCTTCTTTATCATGCTAGGATTAACAGGAAAAAGCTAAAAATTTCAGAATTGCACCGTGCAATGTGGAGATATTACTGTTTGTGCATTTACAATATTCATTGATTTTTGCCATTGAAAAACATGTTTTTCATATACCAGAAATGTTTGAAGCTACTGACTGAATGAAAGGAGCTGGCATCTCACTCTCTTTGAATCTTCTTTATCATGCTAGGATTAACAGGAAAAAGCTAAAAATTTCAGAATTGCACCGTGCAATGTGGAGATATTACTGTTTGTGCATTTACAATATTCATTGATTTTTGCCATTGAAAAACATGTTTTTCATATACCAGAAATGTTTGAAGCTACTGACTGAATGAAAGGAGCTGGCATCTCACTCTCTTTGAATCTTCTTTATCATGCTAGGATTAGCAGGAAAAAGCAAAAAATTTCAGAATTGCACCTTGCAATGTGGAGATATTACTGTTTGTGCATTTACAATATTCATTGATTTTTGCCATTGAAAAACATGTTTTTCATATACCAGAAATGTTTGAAGCTACTGACTGAATGAAAGGAGCTGGCATCTCACTCTCTTTGAATCTTCTTTATCATGCTAGGATTAGCAGGAAAAAGCAAAAAATTTCAGAATTGCACCTTGCAATGTGGAGATATTACTGTTTGTGCATTTACAATATTCATTGATTTTTGCCATTGAAAAACATGTTTTTCATATACCAGAAATGTTTGAAGCTACTGACTGAATGAAAGGAGCTGGCATCTCACTCTCTTTGAATCTTCTTTATCATGCTAGGATTAACAGGAAAAAGCAAAAAATTTCAGAATTGCACCTTGCAATGTGGAGATATTACTGTTTGTGCATTTACAATATTCATTGATTTTTGCCATTGAAAAACATGTTTTTCATATACCAGAAATGTTTGAAGCTACTGACTGAATGAAAGGAGCTGGCATCTCACTCTCTTTGAATCTTCTTTATCATGCTAGGATTAACAGGAAAAAGCTAAAAATTTCAGAATTGCACCGTGCAATGTGGAGATATTACTGTTTGTGCATTTACAATATTCATTGATTTTTGCCATTGAAAAACATGTTTTTCATATACCAGAAATGTTTGAAGCTACTGACTGAATGAAAGGAGCTGGCATCTCACTCTGTTTGAATGTTCTTTATCATGCTAGGATTAACAGGAAAAAGCTAAAAATTTCAGAATTGCACCGTGCAATGTGGAGATATTACTGTTTGTGCATTTACAATATTCATTGATTTTTGCCATTGAAAAACATGTTTTTCATATACCAGAAATGTTTGAAGCTACTGACTGAATGAAAGGAGCTGGCATCTCACTCTCTTTGAATCTTCTTTATCATGCTAGGATTAGCAGGAAAAAGCAAAAAATTTCAGAATTGCACCTTGCAATGTGGAGATATTACTGTTTGTGCATTTACAATATTCATTGATTTTTGCCATTGAAAAACATGTTTTTCATATACCAGAAATGTTTGAAGCTACTGACTGAATGAAAGGAGCTGGCATCTCACTCTCTTTGAATCTTCTTTATCATGCTAGGATTAGCAGGAAAAAGCAAAAAATTTCAGAATTGCACCTTGCAATGTGGAGATATTACTGTTTGTGCATTTACAATATTCATTGATTTTTGCCATTGAAAAACATGTTTTTCATATACCAGAAATGTTTGAAGCTACTGACTGAATGAAAGGAGCTGGCATCTCACTCTCTTTGAATCTTCTTTATCATGCTAGGATTAACAGGAAAAAGCAAAAAATTTCAGAATTGCACCTTGCAATGTGGAGATATTACTGTTTGTGCATTTACAATATTCATTGATTTTTGCCATTGAAAAACATGTTTTTCATATACCAGAAATGTTTGAAGCTACTGACTGAATGAAAGGAGCTGGCATCTCACTCTCTTTGAATCTTCTTTATCATGCTAGGATTAACAGGAAAAAGCTAAAAATTTCAGAATTGCACCGTGCAATGTGGAGATATTACTGTTTGTGCATTTACAATATTCATTGATTTTTGCCATTGTAAAACGTTTTTCATATACCAGAAATGTTTGAAGCTACTGACTGAATGAAAGGAGCTGGCATCTCACTCTCTTTGAATCTTCTTTATCATGCTAGGATTAGCAGGAAAAAGCAAAAAATTTCAGAATTGCACCTTGCAATGTGGAGATATTACTGTTTGTGCATTTACAATATTCATTGATTTTTGCCATTGAAAAACATGTTTTTCATATACCAGAAATGTTTGAAGCTACTGACTGAATGAAAGGAGCTGGCATCTCACTCTCTTTGAATCTTCTTTATCATGCTAGGATTAACAGGAAAAATCAAAAAATTTCAGAATTGCACCTTGCAATGTGGAGATATTACTGTTTGTGCATTTACAATATTCATTGATTTTTGCCATTGAAAAACATGTTTTTAATATACCAGAAATGTTTGAAGCTACTGACAATGAAAGGAGCTGGCATCTCACTCTCTTTGAATCTTCTTTATCATGCTAGGATTAACAGGAAAAAGCTAAAAATTTCAGAATTGCACCGTGCAATGTGGAGATATTACTGTTTGTGCATTTACAATATTCATTGATTTTTGGCATTGAAAAACATGTTTTTCATATACCAGAAATGTTTGAAGCTACTGACTGAATGAAAGGAGCTGGCATCTCACTCTCTTTGAATCTTCTTTATCATGCTAGGATTAGCAGGAAAAAGCAAAAAATTTCAGAATTGCACCTTGCAATGTGGAGATATTACTGTTTGTGCATTTACAATATTCATTGATTTTTGCCATTGAAAAACATGTTTTTCATATACCAGAAATGTTTGAAGCTACTGACTGAATGAAAGGAGCTGGCATCTCACTCTCTTTGAATCTTCTTTATCATGCTAGGATTAACAGGAAAAAGCTAAAAATTTCAGAATTGCACCGTGCAATGTGGAGATATTACTGTTTGTGCATTTACAATATTCATTGATTTTTGCCATTGTAAAACGTTTTTCATATACCAGAAATGTTTGAAGCTACTGACTGAATGAAAGGAGCTGGCATCTCACTCTCTTTGAATCTTCTTTATCATGCTAGGATTAGCAGGAAAAAGCAAAAAATTTCAGAATTGCACCTTGCAATGTGGAGATATTACTGTTTGTGCATTTACAATATTCATTGATTTTTGCCATTGAAAAACATGTTTTTCATATACCAGAAATGTTTGAAGCTACTGACTGAATGAAAGGAGCTGGCATCTCACTCTCTTTGAATCTTCTTTATCATGCTAGGATTAACAGGAAAAATCAAAAAATTTCAGAATTGCACCTTGCAATGTGGAGATATTACTGTTTGTGCATTTACAATATTCATTGATTTTTGCCATTGAAAAACATGTTTTTAATATACCAGAAATGTTTGAAGCTACTGACTGAATGAAAGGAGCTGGCATCTCACTCTCTTTGAATCTTCTTTATCATGCTAGGATTAACAGGAAAAAGCTAAAAATTTCAGAATTGCACCGTGCAATGTGGAGATATTACTGTTTGTGCATTTACAATATTCATTGATTTTTGGCATTGAAAAACATGTTTTTCATATACCAGAAATGTTTGAAGCTACTGACTGAATGAAAGGAGCTGGCATCTCACTCTCTTTGAATCTTCTTTATCATGCTAGGATTAGCAGGAAAAAGCAAAAAATTTCAGAATTGCACCTTGCAATGTGGAGATATTACTGTTTGTGCATTTACAATATTCATTGATTTTTGCCATTGAAAAACATGTTTTTCATATACCAGAAATGTTTGAAGCTACTGACTGAATGAAAGGAGCTGGCATCTCACTCTCTTTGAATCTTCTTTATCATGCTAGGATTAACAGGAAAAAGCTAAAAATTTCAGAATTGCACCGTGCAATGTGGAGATATTACTGTTTGTGCATTTACAATATTCATTGATTTTTGCCATTGAAAACATGTTTTTCATATACCAGAAATGTTTGAAGCTACTGACTGAATGAAAGGAGCTGGCATCTCACTCTCTTTGAATCTTCTTTATCATGCTAGGATTAGCAGGAAAAAGCAAAAAATTTCAGAATTGCACCTTGCAATGTGGAGATATTACTGTTTGTGCATTTACAATATTCATTGATTTTTGCCATTGAAAAACATGTTTTTCATATACCAGAAATGTTTGAAGCTACTGACTGAATGAAAGGAGCTGGCATCTCACTCTCTTTGAATCTTCTTTATCATGCTAGGATTAACAGGAAAAAGCAAAAAATTTCAGAATTGCACCTTGCAATGTGGAGATATTACTGTTTGTGCATTTACAATATTCATTGATTTTTGCCATTGAAAAACATGTTTTTCATATACCAGAAATGTTTGAAGCTACTGACTGAATGAAAGGAGCTGGCATCTCACTCTCTTTGAATCTTCTTTATCATGCTAGGATTAACAGGAAAAAGCTAAAAATTTCAGAATTGCACCGTGCAATGTGGAGATATTACTGTTTGTGCATTTACAATATTCATTGATTTTTGCCATTGAAAAACATGTTTTTCATATACCAGAAATGTTTGAAGCTACTGACTGAATGAAAGGAGCTGGCATCTCACTCTCTTTGAATCTTCTTTATCATGCTAGGATTAGCAGGAAAAAGCAAAAAATTTCAGAATTGCACCTTGCAATGTGGAGATATTACTGTTTGTGCATTTACAATATTCATTGATTTTTGCCATTGAAAAACATGTTTTTCATATACCAGAAATGTTTGAAGCTACTGACTGAATGAAAGGAGCTGGCATCTCACTCTCTTTGAATCTTCTTTATCATGCTAGGATTAACAGGAAAAAGCTAAAAATTTCAGAATTGCACCGTGCAATGTGGAGATATTACTGTTTGTGCATTTACAATATTCATTGATTTTTGCCATTGAAAAACATGTTTTTCATATAGCAGAAATGTTTGAAGCTACTGACTGAATGAAAGGAGCTGGCATCTCACACTCTTTGAATCTTCTTTATCATGCTAGGATTAGCAGGAAAAAGCAAAAAATTTCAGAATTGCACCTTGCAATGTGGAGATATTACTGTTTGTGCATTTACAATATTCATTGATTTTTGCCATTGAAAAACATGTTTTTCATATACCAGAAATGTTTGAAGCTACTGACTTAATGAAAGGAGCTGGCATCTCACTCTCTTTGAATCTTCTTTATCATGCTAGGATTAACAGGAAAAAGCTAAAAATTTCAGAATTGCACCGTGCAATGTGGAGATATTACTGTTTGTGCATTTACAATATTCATTGATTTTTGCCATTGAAAAACATGTTTTTCATATACCAGAAATGTTTGAAGCTACTGACTGAATGAAAGGAGCTGGCATCTCACACTCTTTGAATCTTCTTTATCATGCTAGGATTAGCAGGAAAAAGCAAAAAATTTCAGAATTGCACCTTGCAATGTGGAGATATTACTGTTTGTGCATTTACAATATTCATTGATTTTTGCCATTGAAAAACATGTTTTTCATATACCAGAAATGTTTGAAGCTACTGACTGAATGAAAGGAGCTGGCATCTCACTCTCTTTGAATCTTCTTTATCATGCTAGGATTAGCAGGAAAAAGCAAAAAATTTCAGAATTGCACCTTGCAATGTGGAGATATTACTGTTTGTGCATTTACAATATTCATTGATTTTTGCCATTGAAAAACATGTTTTTCATATACCAGAAATGTTTGAAGCTACTGACTGAATGAAAGGAGCTGGCATCTCACTCTCTTTGAATCTTCTTTATCATGCTAGGATTAACAGGAAAAAGCAAAAAATTTCAGAATTGCACTTTGCAATGTGGAGATATTACTGTTTGTGCATTTACAATATTCATTGATTTTTGCCATTGAAAAACATGTTTTTCATATACCAGAAATGTTTGAAGCTACTGACTGAATGAAAGGAGCTGGCATCTCACTCTCTTTGAATCTTCTTTATCATGCTAGGATTAACAGGAAAAAGCTAAAAATTTCAGAATTGCACCGTGCAATGTGGAGATATTACTGTTTGTGCATTTACAATATTCATTGATTTTTGCCATTGTAAAACGTTTTTCATATACCAGAAATGTTTGAAGCTACTGACTGAATGAAAGGAGCTGGCATCTCACTCTCTTTGAATCTTCTTTATCATGCTAGGATTAACAGGAAAAAGCAAAAAATTTCAGAATTGCACCTTGCAATGTGGAGATATTACTGTTTGTGCATTTACAATATTCATTGATTTTTGCCATTGAAAAACATGTTTTTCATATACCAGAAATGTTTGAAGCTACTGACTGAATGAAAGGAGCTGGCATCTCACTCTCTTTGAATCTTCTTTATCATGCTAGGATTAACAGGAAAAAGCTAAAAATTTCAGAATTGCACCGTGCAATGTGGAGATATTACTGTTTGTGCATTTACAATATTCATTGATTTTTGCCATTGAAAAACATGTTTTTCATATACCAGAAATGTTTGAAGCTACTGACTGAATGAAAGGAGCTGGCATCTCACTCTCTTTGAATCTTCTTTATCATGCTAGGATTAACAGGAAAAAGCTAAAAATTTCAGAATTGCACCGTGCAATGTGGAGATATTACTGTTTGTGCATTTACAATATTCATTGATTTTTGCCATTGAAAAACATGTTTTTCATATACCAGAAATGTTTGAAGCTACTGACTGAATGAAAGGAGCTGGCATCTCACTCTCTTTGAATCTTCTTTATCATGCTAGGATTAGCAGGAAAAAGCAAAAAATTTCAGAATTGCACCTTGCAATGTGGAGATATTACTGTTTGTGCATTTACAATATTCATTGATTTTTGCCATTGAAAAACATGTTTTTCATATACCAGAAATGTTTGAAGCTACTGACTGAATGAAAGGAGCTGGCATCTCACTCTCTTTGAATCTTCTTTATCATGCTAGGATTAGCAGGAAAAAGCAAAAAATTTCAGAATTGCACCTTGCAATGTGGAGATATTACTGTTTGTGCATTTACAATATTCATTGATTTTTGCCATTGAAAAACATGTTTTTCATATACCAGAAATGTTTGAAGCTACTGACTGAATGAAAGGAGCTGGCATCTCACTCTCTTTGAATCTTCTTTATCATGCTAGGATTAACAGGAAAAAGCAAAAAATTTCAGAATTGCACCTTGCAATGTGGAGATATTACTGTTTGTGCATTTACAATATTCATTGATTTTTGCCATTGAAAAACATGTTTTTCATATACCAGAAATGTTTGAAGCTACTGACTGAATGAAAGGAGCTGGCATCTCACTCTCTTTGAATCTTCTTTATCATGCTAGGATTAACAGGAAAAAGCTAAAAATTTCAGAATTGCACCGTGCAATGTGGAGATATTACTGTTTGTGCATTTACAATATTCATTGATTTTTGGCATTGAAAAACATGTTTTTCATATACCAGAAATGTTTGAAGCTACTGACTGAATGAAAGGAGCTGGCATCTCACTCTCTTTGAATCTTCTTTATCATGCTAGGATTAGCAGGAAAAAGCAAAAAATTTCAGAATTGCACCTTGCAATGTGGAGATATTACTGTTTGTGCATTTACAATATTCATTGATTTTTGCCATTGAAAAACATGTTTTTCATATACCAGAAATGTTTGAAGCTACTGACTGAATGAAAGGAGCTGGCATCTCACTCTCTTTGAATCTTCTTTATCATGCTAGGATTAACAGGAAAAATCAAAAAATTTCAGAATTGCACCTTGCAATGTGGAGATATTACTGTTTGTGCATTTACAATATTCATTGATTTTTGCCATTGAAAAACATGTTTTTAATATACCAGAAATGTTTGAAGCTACTGACTGAATGAAAGGAGCTGGCATCTCACTCTCTTTGAATCTTCTTTATCATGCTAGGATTAACAGGAAAAAGCTAAAAATTTCAGAATTGCACCGTGCAATGTGGAGATATTACTGTTTGTGCATTTACAATATTCATTGATTTTTGGCATTGAAAAACATGTTTTTCATATACCAGAAATGTTTGAAGCTACTGACTGAATGAAAGGAGCTGGCATCTCACTCTCTTTGAATCTTCTTTATCATGCTAGGATTAGCAGGAAAAAGCAAAAAATTTCAGAATTGCACCTTGCAATGTGGAGATATTACTGTTTGTGCATTTACAATATTCATTGATTTTTGCCATTGAAAAACATGTTTTTCATATACCAGAAATGTTTGAAGCTACTGACTGAATGAAAGGAGCTGGCATCTCACTCTCTTTGAATCTTCTTTATCATGCTAGGATTAACAGGAAAAAGCTAAAAATTTCAGAATTGCACCGTGCAATGTGGAGATATTACTGTTTGTGCATTTACAATATTCATTGATTTTTGCCATTGAAAACATGTTTTTCATATACCAGAAATGTTTGAAGCTACTGACTGAATGAAAGGAGCTGGCATCTCACTCTCTTTGAATCTTCTTTATCATGCTAGGATTAGCAGGAAAAAGCAAAAAATTTCAGAATTGCACCTTGCAATGTGGAGATATTACTGTTTGTGCATTTACAATATTCATTGATTTTTGCCATTGAAAAACATGTTTTTCATATACCAGAAATGTTTGAAGCTACTGACTGAATGAAAGGAGCTGGCATCTCACTCTCTTTGAATCTTCTTTATCATGCTAGGATTAACAGGAAAAAGCAAAAAATTTCAGAATTGCACCTTGCAATGTGGAGATATTACTGTTTGTGCATTTACAATATTCATTGATTTTTGCCATTGAAAAACATGTTTTTCATATACCAGAAATGTTTGAAGCTACTGACTGAATGAAAGGAGCTGGCATCTCACTCTCTTTGAATCTTCTTTATCATGCTAGGATTAACAGGAAAAAGCTAAAAATTTCAGAATTGCACCGTGCAATGTGGAGATATTACTGTTTGTGCATTTACAATATTCATTGATTTTTGCCATTGAAAAACATGTTTTTCATATACCAGAAATGTTTGAAGCTACTGACTGAATGAAAGGAGCTGGCATCTCACTCTCTTTGAATCTTCTTTATCATGCTAGGATTAGCAGGAAAAAGCAAAAAATTTCAGAATTGCACCTTGCAATGTGGAGATATTACTGTTTGTGCATTTACAATATTCATTGATTTTTGCCATTGAAAAACATGTTTTTCATATACCAGAAATGTTTGAAGCTACTGACTGAATGAAAGGAGCTGGCATCTCACTCTCTTTGAATCTTCTTTATCATGCTAGGATTAACAGGAAAAAGCTAAAAATTTCAGAATTGCACCGTGCAATGTGGAGATATTACTGTTTGTGCATTTACAATATTCATTGATTTTTGCCATTGAAAAACATGTTTTTCATATAGCAGAAATGTTTGAAGCTACTGACTGAATGAAAGGAGCTGGCATCTCACACTCTTTGAATCTTCTTTATCATGCTAGGATTAGCAGGAAAAAGCAAAAAATTTCAGAATTGCACCTTGCAATGTGGAGATATTACTGTTTGTGCATTTACAATATTCATTGATTTTTGCCATTGAAAAACATGTTTTTCATATACCAGAAATGTTTGAAGCTACTGACTTAATGAAAGGAGCTGGCATCTCACTCTCTTTGAATCTTCTTTATCATGCTAGGATTAACAGGAAAAAGCTAAAAATTTCAGAATTGCACCGTGCAATGTGGAGATATTACTGTTTGTGCATTTACAATATTCATTGATTTTTGCCATTGAAAAACATGTTTTTCATATACCAGAAATGTTTGAAGCTACTGACTGAATGAAAGGAGCTGGCATCTCACACTCTTTGAATCTTCTTTATCATGCTAGGATTAGCAGGAAAAAGCAAAAAATTTCAGAATTGCACCTTGCAATGTGGAGATATTACTGTTTGTGCATTTACAATATTCATTGATTTTTGCCATTGAAAAACATGTTTTTCATATACCAGAAATGTTTGAAGCTACTGACTGAATGAAAGGAGCTGGCATCTCACTCTCTTTGAATCTTCTTTATCATGCTAGGATTAGCAGGAAAAAGCAAAAAATTTCAGAATTGCACCTTGCAATGTGGAGATATTACTGTTTGTGCATTTACAATATTCATTGATTTTTGCCATTGAAAAACATGTTTTTCATATACCAGAAATGTTTGAAGCTACTGACTGAATGAAAGGAGCTGGCATCTCACTCTCTTTGAATCTTCTTTATCATGCTAGGATTAACAGGAAAAAGCAAAAAATTTCAGAATTGCACTTTGCAATGTGGAGATATTACTGTTTGTGCATTTACAATATTCATTGATTTTTGCCATTGAAAAACATGTTTTTCATATACCAGAAATGTTTGAAGCTACTGACTGAATGAAAGGAGCTGGCATCTCACTCTCTTTGAATCTTCTTTATCATGCTAGGATTAACAGGAAAAAGCTAAAAATTTCAGAATTGCACCGTGCAATGTGGAGATATTACTGTTTGTGCATTTACAATATTCATTGATTTTTGCCATTGTAAAACGTTTTTCATATACCAGAAATGTTTGAAGCTACTGACTGAATGAAAGGAGCTGGCATCTCACTCTCTTTGAATCTTCTTTATCATGCTAGGATTAACAGGAAAAAGCAAAAAATTTCAGAATTGCACCTTGCAATGTGGAGATATTACTGTTTGTGCATTTACAATATTCATTGATTTTTGCCATTGAAAAACATGTTTTTCATATACCAGAAATGTTTGAAGCTACTGACTGAATGAAAGGAGCTGGCATCTCACTCTCTTTGAATCTTCTTTATCATGCTAGGATTAACAGGAAAAAGCTAAAAATTTCAGAATTGCACCGTGCAATGTGGAGATATTACTGTTTGTGCATTTACAATATTCATTGATTTTTGCCATTGAAAAACATGTTTTTCATATACCAGAAATGTTTGAAGCTACTGACTGAATGAAAGGAGCTGGCATCTCACTCTCTTTGAATCTTCTTTATCATGCTAGGATTAACAGGAAAAAGCTAAAAATTTCAGAATTGCACCGTGCAATGTGGAGATATTACTGTTTGTGCATTTACAATATTCATTGATTTTTGCCATTGAAAAACATGTTTTTCATATACCAGAAATGTTTGAAGCTACTGACTGAATGAAAGGAGCTGGCATCTCACTCTCTTTGAATCTTCTTTATCATGCTAGGATTAGCAGGAAAAAGCAAAAAATTTCAGAATTGCACCTTGCAATGTGGAGATATTACTGTTTGTGCATTTACAATATTCATTGATTTTTGCCATTGAAAAACATGTTTTTCATATACCAGAAATGTTTGAAGCTACTGACTGAATGAAAGGAGCTGGCATCTCACTCTCTTTGAATCTTCTTTATCATGCTAGGATTAGCAGGAAAAAGCAAAAAATTTCAGAATTGCACCTTGCAATGTGGAGATATTACTGTTTGTGCATTTACAATATTCATTGATTTTTGCCATTGAAAAACATGTTTTTCATATACCAGAAATGTTTGAAGCTACTGACTGAATGAAAGGAGCTGGCATCTCACTCTCTTTGAATCTTCTTTATCATGCTAGGATTAACAGGAAAAAGCAAAAAATTTCAGAATTGCACCTTGCAATGTGGAGATATTACTGTTTGTGCATTTACAATATTCATTGATTTTTGCCATTGAAAAACATGTTTTTCATATACCAGAAATGTTTGAAGCTACTGACTGAATGAAAGGAGCTGGCATCTCACTCTCTTTGAATCTTCTTTATCATGCTAGGATTAACAGGAAAAAGCTAAAAATTTCAGAATTGCACCGTGCAATGTGGAGATATTACTGTTTGTGCATTTACAATATTCATTGATTTTTGGCATTGAAAAACATGTTTTTCATATACCAGAAATGTTTGAAGCTACTGACTGAATGAAAGGAGCTGGCATCTCACTCTCTTTGAATCTTCTTTATCATGCTAGGATTAGCAGGAAAAAGCAAAAAATTTCAGAATTGCACCTTGCAATGTGGAGATATTACTGTTTGTGCATTTACAATATTCATTGATTTTTGCCATTGAAAAACATGTTTTTCATATACCAGAAATGTTTGAAGCTACTGACTGAATGAAAAGAGCTGGCATCTCACTCTCTTTGAATCTTCTTTATCATGCTAGGATTAACAGGAAAAAGCTAAAAATTTCAGAATTGCACCGTGCAATGTGGAGATATTACTGTTTGTGCATTTACAATATTCATTGATTTTTGCCATTGAAAAACATGTTTTTCATATACCAGAAATGTTTGAAGCTACTGACTGAATGAAAGGAGCTGGCATCTCACTCTCTTTGAATCTTCTTTATCATGCTAGGATTAGCAGGAAAAAGCAAAAAATTTCAGAATTGCACCTTGCAATGTGGAGATATTACTGTTTGTGCATTTACAATATTCATTGATTTTTGCCATTGAAAAACATGTTTTTCATATACCAGAAATGTTTGAAGCTACTGACTGAATGAAAGGAGCTGGCATCTCACTCTCTTTGAATCTTCTTTATCATGCTAGGATTAACAGGAAAAAGCTAAAAATTTCAGAATTGCACCATGCAATGTGGAGATATTACTGTTTGTGCATTTACAATATTCATTGATTTTTGCCATTGAAAAACATGTTTTTCATATACCAGAAATGTTTGAAGCTACTGACTGAATGAAAGGAGCTGGCATCTCACTCTCTTTGAATCTTCTTTATCATGCTAGGATTAGCAGGAAAAAGCAAAAAATTTCAGAATTGCACCTTGCAATGTGGAGATATTACTGTTTGTGCATTTACAATATTCATTGATTTTTGCCATTGAAAAACATGTTTTTCATATACCAGAAATGTTTGAAGCTACTGACTGAATGAAAGGAGCTGGCATCTGACTCTCTTTGAATCTTCTTTATCATGCTAGGATTAACAGGAAAAATCTAAAAATTTCAGAATTGCACCGTGCAATGTGGAGATATTACTGTTTGTGCATTTACAATATTCATTGATTTTTGCCATTGAAAAACATGTTTTTCATATACCAGAAATGTTTGAAGCTACTGACTGAATGAAAGGAGCTGGCATCTCACTCTCTTTGAATCTTCTTTATCATGCTAGGATTAGCAGGAAAAAGCAAAAAATTTCAGAATTGCACCTTGCAATGTGGAGATATTACTGTTTGTGCATTTACAATATTCATTGATTTTTGCCATTGAAAAACATGTTTTTCATATACCAGAAATGTTTGAAGCTACTGACTGAATGAAAGGAGCTGGCATCTCACTCTCTTTGAATCTTCTTTATCATGCTAGGATTAACAGGAAAAAGCTAAAAATTTCAGAATTGCACCGTGCAATGTGGAGATATTACTGTTTGTGCATTTACAATATTCATTGATTTTTGCCATTGAAAAACATGTTTTTCATATACCAGAAATGTTTGAAGCTACTGACTGAATGAAAGGAGCTGGCATCTCACTCTCTTTGAATCTTCTTTATCATGCTAGGATTAGCAGGAAAAAGCAAAAAATTTCAGAATTGCACCTTGCAATGTGGAGATATTACTGTTTGTGCATTTACAATATTCATTGATTTTTGCCATTGAAAAACATGTTTTTCATATACCAGAAATGTTTGAAGCTACTGACTGAATGAAAGGAGCTGGCATCTGACTCTCTTTGAATCTTCTTTATCATGCTAGGATTAACAGGAAAAATCTAAAAATTTCAGAATTGCACCGTGCAATGTGGAGATATTACTGTTTGTGCATTTACAATATTCATTGATTTTTGCCATTGAAAAACATGTTTTTCATATACCAGAAATGTTTGAAGCTACTGACTGAATGAAAGGAGCTGGCATCTCACTCTCTTTGAATCTTCTTTATCATGCTAGGATTAGCAGGAAAAAGCAAAAAATTTCAGAATTGCACCTTGCAATGTGGAGATATTACTGTTTGTGCATTTACAATATTCATTGATTTTTGCCATTGAAAAACATGTTTTTCATATACCAGAAATGTTTGAAGCTACTGACTGAATGAAAGGAGCTGGCATCTCACTCTCTTTGAATCTTCTTTATCATGCTAGGATTAACAGGAAAAAGCTAAAAATTTCAGAATTGCACCGTGCAATGTGGAGATATTACTGTTTGTGCATTTACAATATTCATTGATTTTTGCCATTGAAAAACATGTTTTTCATATACCAGAAATGTTTGAAGCTACTGACTGAATGAAAGGAGCTGGCATCTCACTCTCTTTGAATCTTCTTTATCATGCTAGGATTAACAGGAAAAAGCTAAAAATTTCAGAATTGCACCGTGCAATGTGGAGATATTACTGTTTGTGCATTTACAATATTCATTGATTTTTGCCATTGAAAAACATGTTTTTCATATACCAGAAATGTTTGAAGCTACTGACTGAATGAAAGGAGCTGGCATCTCACTCTCTTTGAATCTTCTTTATCATGCTAGGATTAGCAGGAAAAAGCAAAAAATTTCAGAATTGCACCTTGCAATGTGGAGATATTACTGTTTGTGCATTTACAATATTCATTGATTTTTGCCATTGAAAAACATGTTTTTCATATACCAGAAATGTTTGAAGCTACTGACTGAATGAAAGGAGCTGGCATCTCACTCTCTTTGAATCTTCTTTATCATGCTAGGATTAACAGGAAAAAGCTAAAAATTTCAGAATTGCACCGTGCAATGTGGAGATATTACTGTTTGTGCATTTACAATATTCATTGATTTTTGCCATTGAAAAACATGTTTTTCATATACCAGAAATGTTTGAAGCTACTGACTGAATGAAAGGAGCTGGCATCTCACACTCTTTGAATCTTCTTTATCATGCTAGGATTAGCAGGAAAAAGCAAAAAATTTCAGAATTGCACCTTGCAATGTGGAGATATTACTGTTTGTGCATTTACAATATTCATTGATTTTTGCCATTGAAAAACATGTTTTTCATATACCAGAAATGTTTGAAGCTACTGACTTAATGAAAGGAGCTGGCATCTCACTCTCTTTGAATCTTCTTTATCATCCTAGGATTAACAGGAAAAAGCTAAAAATTTCAGAATTGCACCGTGCAATGTGGAGATATTACTGTTTGTGCATTTACAATATTCATTGATTTTTGCCATTGAAAAACATGTTTTTCATATACCAGAAATGTTTGAAGCTACTGACTGAATGAAAGGAGCTGGCATCTCACACTCTTTGAATCTTCTTTATCATGCTAGGATTAGCAGGAAAAAGCAAAAAATTTCAGAATTGCACCTTGCAATGTGGAGATATTACTGTTTGTGCATTTACAATATTCATTGATTTTTGCCATTGAAAAACATGTTTTTCATATACCAGAAATGTTTGAAGCTACTGACTGAATGAAAGGAGCTGGCATCTCACTCTCTTTGAATCTTCTTTATCATGCTAGGATTAGCAGGAAAAAGCAAAAAATTTCAGAATTGCACCTTGCAATGTGGAGATATTACTGTTTGTGCATTTACAATATTCATTGATTTTTGCCATTGAAAAACATGTTTTTCATATACCAGAAATGTTTGAAGCTACTGACTGAATGAAAGGAGCTGGCATCTCACTCTCTTTGAATCTTCTTTATCATGCTAGGATTAACAGGAAAAAGCAAAAAATTTCAGAATTGCACTTTGCAATGTGGAGATATTACTGTTTGTGCATTTACAATATTCATTGATTTTTGCCATTGAAAAACATGTTTTTCATATACCAGAAATGTTTGAAGCTACTGACTGAATGAAAGGAGCTGGCATCTCACTCTCTTTGAATCTTCTTTATCATGCTAGGATTAACAGGAAAAAGCTAAAAATTTCAGAATTGCACCGTGCAATGTGGAGATATTACTGTTTGTGCATTTACAATATTCATTGATTTTTGCTATTGTAAAACGTTTTTCATATACCAGAAATGTTTGAAGCTACTGACTGAATGAAAGGAGCTGGCATCTCACTCTCTTTGAATCTTCTTTATCATGCTAGGATTAACAGGAAAAAGCAAAAAATTTCAGAATTGCACCTTGCAATGTGGAGATATTACTGTTTGTGCATTTACAATATTCATTGATTTTTGCCATTGAAAAACATGTTTTTCATATACCAGAAATGTTTGAAGCTACTGACTGAATGAAAGGAGCTGGCATCTCACTCTCTTTGAATCTTCTTTATCATGCTAGGATTAACAGGAAAAAGCTAAAAATTTCAGAATTGCACCGTGCAATGTGGAGATATTACTGTTTGTGCATTTACAATATTCATTGATTTTTGCCATTGAAAAACATGTTTTTCATATACCAGAAATGTTTGAAGCTACTGACTGAATGAAAGGAGCTGGCATCTCACTCTCTTTGAATCTTCTTTATCATGCTAGGATTAACAGGAAAAAGCTAAAAATTTCAGAATTGCACCGTGCAATGTGGAGATATTACTGTTTGTGCATTTACAATATTCATTGATTTTTGCCATTGAAAAACATGTTTTTCATATACCAGAAATGTTTGAAGCTACTGACTGAATGAAAGGAGCTGGCATCTCACTCTCTTTGAATCTTCTTTATCATGCTAGGATTAGCAGGAAAAAGCAAAAAATTTCAGAATTGCACCTTGCAATGTGGAGATATTACTGTTTGTGCATTTACAATATTCATTGATTTTTGCCATTGAAAAACATGTTTTTCATATACCAGAAATGTTTGAAGCTACTGACTGAATGAAAGGAGCTGGCATCTCACTCTCTTTGAATCTTCTTTATCATGCTAGGATTAGCAGGAAAAAGCAAAAAATTTCAGAATTGCACCTTGCAATGTGGAGATATTACTGTTTGTGCATTTACAATATTCATTGATTTTTGCCATTGAAAAACATGTTTTTCATATACCAGAAATGTTTGAAGCTACTGACTGAATGAAAGGAGCTGGCATCTCACTCTCTTTGAATCTTCTTTATCATGCTAGGATTAACAGGAAAAAGCAAAAAATTTCAGAATTGCACCTTGCAATGTGGAGATATTACTGTTTGTGCATTTACAATATTCATTGATTTTTGCCATTGAAAAACATGTTTTTCATATACCAGAAATGTTTGAAGCTACTGACTGAATGAAAGGAGCTGGCATCTCACTCTCTTTGAATCTTCTTTATCATGCTAGGATTAACAGGAAAAAGCTAAAAATTTCAGAATTGCACCGTGCAATGTGGAGATATTACTGTTTGTGCATTTACAATATTCATTGATTTTTGCCATTGAAAAACATGTTTTTCATATACCAGAAATGTTTGAAGCTACTGACTGAATGAAAGGAGCTGGCATCTCACTCTCTTTGAATCTTCTTTATCATGCTAAGATTAGCAGGAAAAAGCAAAAAATTTCAGAATTGCACCTTGCAATGTGGAGATATTACTGTTTGTGCATTTACAATATTCATTGATTTTTGCCATTGAAAAACATGTTTTTCATATACCAGAAATGTTTGAAGCTACTGACTGAATGAAAGGAGCTGGCATCTCACTCTCTTTGAATCTTCTTTATCATGCTAGGATTAACAGGAAAAAGCTAAAAATTTCAGAATTGCACCATGCAATGTGGAGATATTACTGTTTGTGCATTTACAATATTCATTGATTTTTGCCATTGAAAAACATGTTTTTCATATACCAGAAATGTTTGAAGCTACTGACTGAATGAAAGGAGCTGGCATCTCACTCTCTTTGAATCTTCTTTATCATGCTAGGATTAGCAGGAAAAAGCAAAAAATTTCAGAATTGCACCTTGCAATGTGGAGATATTACTGTTTGTGCATTTACAATATTCATTGATTTTTGCCATTGAAAAACATGTTTTTCATATACCAGAAATGTTTGAAGCTACTGACTGAATGAAAGGAGCTGGCATCTGACTCTCTTTGAATCTTCTTTATCATGCTAGGATTAACAGGAAAAATCTAAAAATTTCAGAATTGCACCGTGCAATGTGGAGATATTACTGTTTGTGCATTTACAATATTCATTGATTTTTGCCATTGAAAAACATGTTTTTCATATACCAGAAATGTTTGAAGCTACTGACTGAATGAAAGGAGCTGGCATCTCACTCTCTTTGAATCTTCTTTATCATGCTAGGATTAGCAGGAAAAAGCAAAAAATTTCAGAATTGCACCTTGCAATGTGGAGATATTACTGTTTGTGCATTTACAATATTCATTGATTTTTGCCATTGAAAAACATGTTTTTCATATACCAGAAATGTTTGAAGCTACTGACTGAATGAAAGGAGCTGGCATCTCACTCTCTTTGAATCTTCTTTATCATGCTAGGATTAACAGGAAAAAGCTAAAAATTTCAGAATTGCACCGTGCAATGTGGAGATATTACTGTTTGTGCATTTACAATATTCATTGATTTTTGCCATTGAAAAACATGTTTTTCATATACCAGAAATGTTTGAAGCTACTGACTGAATGAAAGGAGCTGGCATCTCACTCTCTTTGAATCTTCTTTATCATGCTAGGATTAGCAGGAAAAAGCAAAAAATTTCAGAATTGCACCTTGCAATGTGGAGATATTACTGTTTGTGCATTTACAATATTCATTGATTTTTGCCATTGAAAAACATGTTTTTCATATACCAGAAATGTTTGAAGCTACTGACTGAATGAAAGGAGCTGGCATCTCACTCTCTTTGAATCTTCTTTATCATGCTAGGATTAGCAGGAAAAAGCAAAAAATTTCAGAATTGCACCTTGCAATGTGGAGATATTACTGTTTGTGCATTTACAATATTCATTGATTTTTGCCATTGAAAAACATGTTTTTCATATACCAGAAATGTTTGAAGCTACTGACTGAATGAAAGGAGCTGGCATCTCACTCTCTTTGAATCTTCTTTATCATGCTAGGATTAACAGGAAAAAGCTAAAAATTTCAGAATTGCACCGTGCAATGTGGAGATATTACTGTTTGTGCATTTACAATATTCATTGATTTTTTCCATTGAAAAACATGTTTTTCATATACCAGAAATGTTTGAAGCTTCTGACTGAATGAAAGGAGCTGGCATCTCACTCTCTTTGAATCTTCTTTATCATGCTAGGATTAGCAGGAAAAAGCAAAAAATTTCAGAATTGCACCTTGCAATGTGGAGATATTACTGTTTGTGCATTTACAATATTCATTGATTTTTGCCATTGAAAAACATGTTTTTCATATACCAGAAATGTTTGAAGCTACTGACTGAATGAAAGGAGCTGGCATCTCACTCTCTTTGAATCTTCTTTATCATGCTAGGATTAACAGGAAAAAGCTAAAAATTTCAGAATTGCACCGTGCAATGTGGAGATATTACTGTTTGTGCATTTACAATATTCATTGATTTTTGCCATTGAAAAACGTTTTTCATATACCAGAAATGTTTGAAGCTACTGACTGAATGAAAGGAGCTGGCATCTCACTCTCTTTGAATCTTCTTTATCATGCTAGGATTAACAGGAAAAAGCTAAAAATTTCAGAATTGCACCATGCAATGTGGAGATATTACTGTTTGTGCATTTACAATATTCATTGATTTTTGCCATTGAAAAACATGTTTTTCATATACCAGAAATGTTTGAAGCTACTGACTGAATGAAAGGAGCTGGCATCTCACTCTCTTTGAATCTTCTTTATCATGCTAGGATTAGCAGGAAAAAGCAAAAAATTTCAGAATTGCACCTTGCAATGTGGAGATATTACTGTTTGTGCATTTACAATATTCATTGATTTTTGCCATTGAAAAACATGTTTTTCATATACCAGAAATGTTTGAAGCTACTGACTGAATGAAAGGAGCTGGCATCTGACTCTCTTTGAATCTTCTTTATCATGCTAGGATTAGCAGGAAAAAGCAAAAAATTTCAGAATTGCACCTTGCAATGTGGAGATATTACTGTTTGTGCATTTACAATATTCATTGATTTTTGCCATTGAAAAACATGTTTTTCATATACCAGAAATGTTTGAAGCTACTGACTGAATGAAAGGAGCTGGCATCTCACTCTCTTTGAATCTTCTTTATCATGCTAGGATTAACAGGAAAAAGCTAAAAATTTCAGAATTGCACCGTGCAATGTGGAGATATTACTGTTTGTGCATTTACAATATTCATTGATTTTTGCCATTGAAAAACGTTTTTCATATACCAGAAATGTTTGAAGCTACTGACTGAATGAAAGGAGCTGGCATCTCACTCTCTTTGAATCTTCTTTATCATGCTAGGATTAGCAGGAAAAAGCAAAAAATTTCAGAATTGCACCTTGCAATGTGGAGATATTACTGTTTGTGCATTTACAATATTCATTGATTTTTGCCATTGAAAAACATGTTTTTCATATACCAGAAATGTTTGAAGCTACTGACTGAATGAAAGGAGCTGGCATCTCACTCTCTTTGAATCTTCTTTATCATGCTAGGATTAACAGGAAAAAGCTAAAAATTTCAGAATTGCACCGTGCAATGTGGAGATATTACTGTTTGTGCATTTACAATATTCATTGATTTTTGCCATTGAAAAACATGTTTTTCATATACCAGAAATGTTTGAAGCTACTGACTGAATGAAAGGAGCTGGCATCTCACTCTCTTTGAATCTTCTTTATCATGCTAGGATTAACAGGAAAAAGCAAAAAATTTCAGAATTGCACCTTGCAATGTGGTGATATTACTGTTTGTGCATTTACAATATTCATTGATTTTTGCCATTGAAAAACATGTTTTTCATATACCAGAAATGTTTGAAGCTACTGACTGAATGAAAGGAGCTGGCATCTCACTCTCTTTGAATCTTCTTTATCATGCTAGGATTAACAGGAAAAAGCAAAAAATTTCAGAATTGCACCTTGCAATGTGGAGATATTACTGTTTGTGCATTTACAATATTCATTGATTTTTGCCATTGAAAAACATGTTTTTCATATACCAGAAATGTTTGAAGCTACTGACTGAATGAAAGGAGCTGGCATCTCACTCTCTTTGAATCTTCTTTATCATGCTAGGATTAACAGGAAAAAGCTAAAAATTTCAGAATTGCACCGTGCAATGTGGAGATATTACTGTTTGTGCATTTACAATATTCATTGATTTTTGCCATTGAAAAACATGTTTTTCATATACCAGAAATGTTTGAAGCTACTGACTGAATGAAAGGAGCTGGCATCTCACTCTCTTTGAATCTTCTTTATCATGCTAGGATTAGCAGGAAAAAGCAAAAAATTTCAGAATTGCACCTTGCAATGTGGAGATATTACTGTTTGTGCATTTACAATATTCATTGATTTTTGCCATTGAAAAACATGTTTTTCATATACCAGAAATGTTTGAAGCTACTGACTGAATGAAAGGAGCTGGCATCTCACTCTCTTTGAATCTTCTTTATCATGCTAGGATTAACAGGAAAAAGCTAAAAATTTCAGAATTGCACCGTGCAATGTGGAGATATTACTGTTTGTGCATTTACAATATTCATTGATTTTTGCCATTGAAAAACATGTTTTTCATATACCAGAAATGTTTGAAGCTACTGACTGAATGAAAGGAGCTGGCATCTCACTCTCTTTGAATCTTCTTTATCATGCTAGGATTAGCAGGAAAAAGCAAAAAATTTCAGAATTGCACCTTGCAATGTGGAGATATTACTGTTTGTGCATTTACAATATTCATTGATTTTTGCCATTGAAAAACATGTTTTTCATATACCAGAAATGTTTGAAGCTACTGACTGAATGAAAGGAGCTGGCATCTCACTCTCTTTGAATCTTCTTTATCATGCTAGGATTAACAGGAAAAAGCAAAAAATTTCAGAATTGCACCTTGCAATGTGGAGATATTACTGTTTGTGCATTTACAATATTCATTGATTTTTGCCATTGAAAAACATGTTTTTCATATACCAGAAATGTTTGAAGCTACTGACTGAATGAAAGGAGCTGGCATCTCACTCTCTTTGAATCTTCTTTATCATGCTAGGATTAACAGGAAAAAGCTAAAAATTTCAGAATTGCACCGTGCAATGTGGAGATATTACTGTTTGTGCATTTACAATATTCATTGATTTTTGCCATTGAAAAACATGTTTTTCATATACCAGAAATGTTTGAAGCTACTGACTGAATGAAAGGAGCTGGCATCTCACTCTCTTTGAATCTTCTTTATCATGCTAGGATTAGCAGGAAAAAGCAAAAAATTTCAGAATTGCACCTTGCAATGTGGAGATATTACTGTTTGTGCATTTACAATATTCATTGATTTTTGCCATTGAAAAACATGTTTTTCATATACCAGAAATGTTTGAAGCTACTGACTGAATGAAAGGAGCTGGCATCTCACTCTCTTTGAATCTTCTTTATCATGCTAGGATTAGCAGGAAAAAGCAAAAAATTTCAGAATTGCACCTTGCAATGTGGAGATATTACTGTTTGTGCATTTACAATATTCATTGATTTTTGCCATTGAAAAACATGTTTTTCATATACCAGAAATGTTTGAAGCTACTGACTGAATGAAAGGAGCTGGCATCTCACTCTGTTTGAATGTTCTTTATCATGCTAGGATTAACAGGAAAAAGCTAAAAATTTCAGAATTGCACCGTGCAATGTGGAGATATTACTGTTTGTGCATTTACAATATTCATTGATTTTTGCCATTGAAAAACATGTTTTTCATATACCAGAAATGTTTGAAGCTACTGACTGAATGAAAGGAGCTGGCATCTCACTCTCTTTGAATCTTCTTTATCATGCTAGGATTAGCAGGAAAAAGCAAAAAATTTCAGAATTGCACCTTGCAATGTGGAGATATTACTGTTTGTGCATTTACAATATTCATTGATTTTTGCCATTGAAAAACATGTTTTTCATATACCAGAAATGTTTGAAGCTACTGACTGAATGAAAGGAGCTGGCATCTCACTCTCTTTGAATCTTCTTTATCATGCTAGGATTAGCAGGAAAAAGCAAAAAATTTCAGAATTGCACCTTGCAATGTGGAGATATTACTGTTTGTGCATTTACAATATTCATTGATTTTTGCCATTGAAAAACATGTTTTTCATATACCAGAAATGTTTGAAGCTACTGACTGAATGAAAGGAGCTGGCATCTCACTCTCTTTGAATCTTTATCATGCTAGGATTAACAGGAAAAAGCAAAAAATTTCAGAATTGCACCTTGCAATGTGGAGATATTACTGTTTGTGCATTTACAATATTCATTGATTTTTGCCATTGAAAAACATGTTTTTCATATACCAGAAATGTTTGAAGCTACTGACTGAATGAAAGGAGCTGGCATCTCACTCTCTTTGAATCTTCTTTATCATGCTAGGATTAACAGGAAAAAGCTAAAAATTTCAGAATTGCACCGTGCAATGTGGAGATATTACTGTTTGTGCATTTACAATATTCATTGATTTTTGCCATTGAAAAACATGTTTTTCATATACCAGAAATGTTTGAAGCTACTGACTGAATGAAAGGAGCTGGCATCTCACTCTGTTTGAATGTTCTTTATCATGCTAGGATTAACAGGAAAAAGCTAAAAATTTCAGAATTGCACCGTGCAATGTGGAGATATTACTGTTTGTGCATTTACAATATTCATTGATTTTTGCCATTGAAAAACATGTTTTTCATATACCAGAAATGTTTGAAGCTACTGACTGAATGAAAGGAGCTGGCATCTCACTCTCTTTGAATCTTCTTTATCATGCTAGGATTAACAGGAAAAAGCTAAAAATTTCAGAATTGCACCGTGCAATGTGGAGATATTACTGTTTGTGCATTTACAATATTCATTGATTTTTGCCATTGAAAAACATGTTTTTCATATACCAGAAATGTTTGAAGCTACTGACTGAATGAAAGGAGCTGGCATCTCACTCTGTTTGAATGTTCTTTATCATGCTAGGATTAACAGGAAAAAGCTAAAAATTTCAGAATTGCACCGTGCAATGTGGAGATATTACTGTTTGTGCATTTACAATATTCATTGATTTTTGCCATTGAAAAACATGTTTTTCATATACCAGAAATGTTTGAAGCTACTGACTGAATGAAAGGAGCTGGCATCTCACTCTCTTTGAATCTTCTTTATCATGCTAGGATTAGCAGGAAAAAGCAAAAAATTTCAGAATTGCACCTTGCAATGTGGAGATATTACTGTTTGTGCATTTACAATATTCATTGATTTTTGCCATTGAAAAACATGTTTTTCATATACCAGAAATGTTTGAAGCTACTGACTGAATGAAAGGAGCTGGCATCTCACTCTCTTTGAATCTTCTTTATCATGCTAGGATTAGCAGGAAAAAGCAAAAAATTTCAGAATTGCACCTTGCAATGTGGAGATATTACTGTTTGTGCATTTACAATATTCATTGATTTTTGCCATTGAAAAACATGTTTTTCATATACCAGAAATGTTTGAAGCTACTGACTGAATGAAAGGAGCTGGCATCTCACTCTCTTTGAATCTTCTTTATCATGCTAGGATTAACAGGAAAAAGCTAAAAATTTCAGAATTGCACCGTGCAATGTGGAGATATTACTGTTTGTGCATTTACAATATTCATTGATTTTTGCCATTGTAAAACGTTTTTCATATACCAGAAATGTTTGAAGCTACTGACTGAATGAAAGGAGCTGGCATCTCACTTTGAATCTTCTTTATCATGCTAGGATTAGCAGGAAAAAGCAAAAAATTTCAGAATTGCACCTTGCAATGTGGAGATATTACTGTTTGTGCATTTACAATATTCATTGATTTTTGCCATTGAAAAACATGTTTTTCATATACCAGAAATGTTTGAAGCTACTGACTGAATGAAAGGAGCTGGCATCTCACTCTCTTTGAATCTTCTTTATCATGCTAGGATTAACAGGAAAAATCAAAAAATTTCAGAATTGCACCTTGCAATGTGGAGATATTACTGTTTGTGCATTTACAATATTCATTGATTTTTGCCATTGAAAAACATGTTTTTAATATACCAGAAATGTTTGAAGCTACTGACTGAATGAAAGGAGCTGGCATCTCACTCTCTTTGAATCTTCTTTATCATGCTAGGATTAACAGGAAAAAGCTAAAAATTTCAGAATTGCACCGTGCAATGTGGAGATATTACTGTTTGTGCATTTACAATATTCATTGATTTTTGGCATTGAAAAACATGTTTTTCATATACCAGAAATGTTTGAAGCTACTGACTGAATGAAAGGAGCTGGCATCTCACTCTCTTTGAATCTTCTTTATCATGCTAGGATTAGCAGGAAAAAGCAAAAAATTTCAGAATTGCACCTTGCAATGTGGAGATATTACTGTTTGTGCATTTACAATATTCATTGATTTTTGCCATTGAAAAACATGTTTTTCATATACCAGAAATGTTTGAAGCTACTGACTGAATGAAAGGAGCTGGCATCTCACTCTCTTTGAATCTTCTTTATCATACTAAGAGGAGCAGGAAAAAGCAAAAAATTTCAGAATTGCACCTTGCAATGCGGAGAAATTACTGTTTGTGCATTTACAATATTCATTGATTTTTGCCATTGAAAAACGTCCAGAAATGATTGAAGCTACTGACTGAATGAAAGGAGCTGGCATCTCACTCTCTTTGAATCTTCTTTATCATGCTAAGAGGAGCAGGAAAAAGCAAAAAATTTCAGAATTGCACCTTGCAATGCGGAGAAATTACTGTTTGTGCATTTACAATATTCATTGATTTTTGCCGCCATTGAAAAACATCGTTATTCATATACCAGAAATGTTTGAAGCTACTGACTGAATGAAAGGAGCTGGCATCTCACTCTCTTTGAATCTTCTTTATCATGCTAAGAGGAGCAGGAAAAAGCAAAGAATTTCAGAATTGCACCTTGCAATGCGAAGAAATTACTGTTTGTGCATTTACAATATTCATTGATTTTTGCCATTGAAAAACATGTTATTCATATACCAGAAATGTTTGATGCTACTGACTGAATGAAAGGAGCTGGCATCTCACTCTCTTTGAATCTTCTTTATCATGCTAAGAGGAGCAGGAAAAAGCAAAAAATTTCAGAATTGCACCTTGCAATGCGGAGAAATTACTGTTTGTGCATTTACAATATTCATTGATTTTTGCCATTGAAAAACATGTTTTTCATATACCAGAAATGTTTGAAGCTACTGACTGAATGAAAGGAGCTGGCATCTCTCTCTTTGAATCTTCTTTATCATGCTAGGATTAGCAGGAAAAAGCAAAAAATTTCAGAATTGCACCTTGCAATGTGGAGATATTACTGTTTGTGCATTTACAATATTCATTGATTTTTGCCATTGAAAAACATGTTTTTCATATACCAGAAATGTTTGAAGCTACTGACTGAATGAAAGGAGCTGGCATCTCACTCTCTTTGAATCTTCTTTATCATGCTAGGATTAACAGGAAAAAGCAAAAAATTTCAGAATTGCACCTTGCAATGTGGAGATATTACTGTTTGTGCATTTACAATATTCATTGATTTTTGCCATTGAAAAACATGTTTTTCATATACCAGAAATGTTTGAAGCTACTGACTGAATGAAAGGAGCTGGCATCTCACTCTCTTTGAATCTTCTTTATCATGCTAGGATTAACAGGAAAAAGCTAAAAATTTCAGAATTGCACCGTGCAATGTGGAGATATTACTGTTTGTGCATTTACAATATTCATTGATTTTTGCCATTGAAAAACATGTTTTTCATATACCAGAAATGTTTGAAGCTACTGACTGAATGAAAGGAGCTGGCATCTCACTCTCTTTGAATCTTCTTTATCATGCTAGGATTAGCAGGAAAAAGCAAAAAATTTCAGAATTGCACCTTGCAATGTGGAGATATTACTGTTTGTGCATTTACAATATTCATTGATTTTTGCCATTGAAAAACATGTTTTTCATATACCAGAAATGTTTGAAGCTACTGACTGAATGAAAGGAGCTGGCATCTCACTCTCTTTGAATCTTCTTTATCATGCTAGGATTAACAGGAAAAAGCTAAAAATTTCAGAATTGCACCGTGCAATGTGGAGATATTACTGTTTGTGCATTTACAATATTCATTGATTTTTGCCATTGAAAAACATGTTTTTCATATACCAGAAATGTTTGAAGCTACTGACTGAATGAAAGGAGCTGGCATCTCACACTCTTTGAATCTTCTTTATCATGCTAGGATTAGCAGGAAAAAGCAAAAAATTTCAGAATTGCACCTTGCAATGTGGAGATATTACTGTTTGTGCATTTACAATATTCATTGATTTTTGCCATTGAAAAACATGTTTTTCATATACCAGAAATGTTTGAAGCTACTGACTGAATGAAAGGAGCTGGCATCTCACTCTCTTTGAATCTTCTTTATCATGCTAGGATTAACAGGAAAAAGCTAAAAATTTCAGAATTGCACCGTGCAATGTGGAGATATTACTGTTTGTGCATTTACAATATTCATTGATTTTTGCCATTGAAAAACATGTTTTTCATATACCAGAAATGTTTGAAGCTACTGACTGAATGAAAGGAGCTGGCATCTCACACTCTTTGAATCTTCTTTATCATGCTAGGATTAGCAGGAAAAAGCAAAAAATTTCAGAATTGCACCTTGCAATGTGGAGATATTACTGTTTGTGCATTTACAATATTCATTGATTTTTGCCATTGAAAAACATGTTTTTCATATACCAGAAATGTTTGAAGCTACTGACTGAATGAAAGGAGCTGGCATCTCACTCTCTTTGAATCTTCTTTATCATGCTAGGATTAGCAGGAAAAAGCAAAAAATTTCAGAATTGCACCTTGCAATGTGGAGATATTACTGTTTGTGCATTTACAATATTCATTGATTTTTGCCATTGAAAAACATGTTTTTCATATACCAGAAATGTTTGAAGCTACTGACTGAATGAAAGGAGCTGGCATCTCACTCTCTTTGAATCTTCTTTATCATGCTAGGATTAACAGGAAAAAGCAAAAAATTTCAGAATTGCACTTTGCAATGTGGAGATATTACTGTTTGTGCATTTACAATATTCATTGATTTTTGCCATTGAAAAACATGTTTTTCATATACCAGAAATGTTTGAAGCTACTGACTGAATGAAAGGAGCTGGCATCTCACTCTCTTTGAATCTTCTTTATCATGCTAGGATTAACAGGAAAAAGCAAAAAATTTCAGAATTGCACCTTGCAATGTGGAGATATTACTGTTTGTGCATTTACAATATTCATTGATTTTTGCCATTGAAAAACATGTTTTTCATATACCAGAAATGTTTGAAGCTACTGACTGAATGAAAGGAGCTGGCATCTCACTCTCTTTGAATCTTCTTTATCATGCTAGGATTAACAGGAAAAAGCTAAAAATTTCAGAATTGCACCGTGCAATGTGGAGATATTACTGTTTGTGCATTTACAATATTCATTGATTTTTGCCATTGAAAAACATGTTTTTCATATACCAGAAATGTTTGAAGCTACTGACTGAATGAAAGGAGCTGGCATCTCACTCTGTTTGAATGTTCTTTATCATGCTAGGATTAACAGGAAAAAGCTAAAAATTTCAGAATTGCACCGTGCAATGTGGAGATATTACTGTTTGTGCATTTACAATATTCATTGATTTTTGCCATTGAAAAACATGTTTTTCATATACCAGAAATGTTTGAAGCTACTGACTGAATGAAAGGAGCTGGCATCTCACTCTCTTTGAATCTTCTTTATCATGCTAGGATTAGCAGGAAAAAGCAAAAAATTTCAGAATTGCACCTTGCAATGTGGAGATATTACTGTTTGTGCATTTACAATATTCATTGATTTTTGCCATTGAAAAACATGTTTTTCATATACCAGAAATGTTTGAAGCTACTGACTGAATGAAAGGAGCTGGCATCTCACTCTCTTTGAATCTTCTTTATCATGCTAGGATTAGCAGGAAAAAGCAAAAAATTTCAGAATTGCACCTTGCAATGTGGAGATATTACTGTTTGTGCATTTACAATATTCATTGATTTTTGCCATTGAAAAACATGTTTTTCATATACCAGAAATGTTTGAAGCTACTGACTGAATGAAAGGAGCTGGCATCTCACTCTCTTTGAATCTTCTTTATCATGCTAGGATTAACAGGAAAAAGCAAAAAATTTCAGAATTGCACCTTGCAATGTGGAGATATTACTGTTTGTGCATTTACAATATTCATTGATTTTTGCCATTGAAAAACATGTTTTTCATATACCAGAAATGTTTGAAGCTACTGACTGAATGAAAGGAGCTGGCATCTCACTCTCTTTGAATCTTCTTTATCATGCTAGGATTAACAGGAAAAAGCTAAAAATTTCAGAATTGCACCGTGCAATGTGGAGATATTACTGTTTGTGCATTTACAATATTCATTGATTTTTGCCATTGTAAAACGTTTTTCATATACCAGAAATGTTTGAAGCTACTGACTGAATGAAAGGAGCTGGCATCTCACTCTCTTTGAATCTTCTTTATCATGCTAGGATTAGCAGGAAAAAGCAAAAAATTTCAGAATTGCACCTTGCAATGTGGAGATATTACTGTTTGTGCATTTACAATATTCATTGATTTTTGCCATTGAAAAACATGTTTTTCATATACCAGAAATGTTTGAAGCTACTGACTGAATGAAAGGAGCTGGCATCTCACTCTCTTTGAATCTTCTTTATCATGCTAGGATTAACAGGAAAAATCAAAAAATTTCAGAATTGCACCTTGCAATGTGGAGATATTACTGTTTGTGCATTTACAATATTCATTGATTTTTGCCATTGAAAAACATGTTTTTAATATACCAGAAATGTTTGAAGCTACTGACTGAATGAAAGGAGCTGGCATCTCACTCTCTTTGAATCTTCTTTATCATGCTAGGATTAACAGGAAAAAGCTAAAAATTTCAGAATTGCACCGTGCAATGTGGAGATATTACTGTTTGTGCATTTACAATATTCATTGATTTTTGGCATTGAAAAACATGTTTTTCATATACCAGAAATGTTTGAAGCTACTGACTGAATGAAAGGAGCTGGCATCTCACTCTCTTTGAATCTTCTTTATCATGCTAGGATTAGCAGGAAAAAGCAAAAAATTTCAGAATTGCACCTTGCAATGTGGAGATATTACTGTTTGTGCATTTACAATATTCATTGATTTTTGCCATTGAAAAACATGTTTTTCATATACCAGAAATGTTTGAAGCTACTGACTGAATGAAAGGAGCTGGCATCTCACTCTCTTTGAATCTTCTTTATCATGCTAGGATTAACAGGAAAAAGCTAAAAATTTCAGAATTGCACCGTGCAATGTGGAGATATTACTGTTTGTGCATTTACAATATTCATTGATTTTTGCCATTGAAAACATGTTTTTCATATACCAGAAATGTTTGAAGCTACTGACTGAATGAAAGGAGCTGGCATCTCACTCTCTTTGAATCTTCTTTATCATGCTAGGATTAGCAGGAAAAAGCAAAAAATTTCAGAATTGCACCTTGCAATGTGGAGATATTACTGTTTGTGCATTTACAATATTCATTGATTTTTGCCATTGAAAAACATGTTTTTCATATACCAGAAATGTTTGAAGCTACTGACTGAATGAAAGGAGCTGGCATCTCACTCTCTTTGAATCTTCTTTATCATGCTAGGATTAACAGGAAAAAGCAAAAAATTTCAGAATTGCACCTTGCAATGTGGAGATATTACTGTTTGTGCATTTACAATATTCATTGATTTTTGCCATTGAAAAACATGTTTTTCATATACCAGAAATGTTTGAAGCTACTGACTGAATGAAAGGAGCTGGCATCTCACTCTCTTTGAATCTTCTTTATCATGCTAGGATTAACAGGAAAAAGCTAAAAATTTCAGAATTGCACCGTGCAATGTGGAGATATTACTGTTTGTGCATTTACAATATTCATTGATTTTTGGCATTGAAAAACATGTTTTTCATATACCAGAAATGTTTGAAGCTACTGACTGAATGAAAGGAGCTGGCATCTCACTCTCTTTGAATCTTCTTTATCATGCTAGGATTAGCAGGAAAAAGCAAAAAATTTCAGAATTGCACCTTGCAATGTGGAGATATTACTGTTTGTGCATTTACAATATTCATTGATTTTTGCCATTGAAAAACATGTTTTTCATATACCAGAAATGTTTGAAGCTACTGACTGAATGAAAAGAGCTGGCATCTCACTCTCTTTGAATCTTCTTTATCATGCTAGGATTAACAGGAAAAAGCTAAAAATTTCAGAATTGCACCGTGCAATGTGGAGATATTACTGTTTGTGCATTTACAATATTCATTGATTTTTGCCATTGAAAAACATGTTTTTCATATACCAGAAATGTTTGAAGCTACTGACTGAATGAAAGGAGCTGGCATCTCACTCTCTTTGAATCTTCTTTATCATGCTAGGATTAGCAGGAAAAAGCAAAAAATTTCAGAATTGCACCTTGCAATGTGGAGATATTACTGTTTGTGCATTTACAATATTCATTGATTTTTGCCATTGAAAAACATGTTTTTCATATACCAGAAATGTTTGAAGCTACTGACTAAATGAAAGGAGCTGGCATCTCACTCTCTTTGAATCTTCTTTATCATGCTAGGATTAACAGGAAAAAGCTAAAAATTTCAGAATTGCACCATGCAATGTGGAGATATTACTGTTTGTGCATTTACAATATTCATTGATTTTTGCCATTGAAAAACATGTTTTTCATATACCAGAAATGTTTGAAGCTACTGACTGAATGAAAGGAGCTGGCATCTCACTCTCTTTGAATCTTCTTTATCATGCTAGGATTAGCAGGAAAAAGCAAAAAATTTCAGAATTGCACCTTGCAATGTGGAGATATTACTGTTTGTGCATTTACAATATTCATTGATTTTTGCCATTGAAAAACATGTTTTTCATATACCAGAAATGTTTGAAGCTACTGACTGAATGAAAGGAGCTGGCATCTGACTCTCTTTGAATCTTCTTTATCATGCTAGGATTAACAGGAAAAATCTAAAAATTTCAGAATTGCACCGTGCAATGTGGAGATATTACTGTTTGTGCATTTACAATATTCATTGATTTTTGCCATTGAAAAACATGTTTTTCATATACCAGAAATGTTTGAAGCTACTGACTGAATGAAAGGAGCTGGCATCTCACTCTCTTTGAATCTTCTTTATCATGCTAGGATTAGCAGGAAAAAGCAAAAAATTTCAGAATTGCACCTTGCAATGTGGAGATATTACTGTTTGTGCATTTACAATATTCATTGATTTTTGCCATTGAAAAACATGTTTTTCATATACCAGAAATGTTTGAAGCTACTGACTGAATGAAAGGAGCTGGCATCTCACTCTCTTTGAATCTTCTTTATCATGCTAGGATTAACAGGAAAAAGCTAAAAATTTCAGAATTGCACCGTGCAATGTGGAGATATTACTGTTTGTGCATTTACAATATTCATTGATTTTTGCCATTGAAAAACATGTTTTTCATATACCAGAAATGTTTGAAGCTACTGACTGAATGAAAGGAGCTGGCATCTCACTCTCTTTGAATCTTCTTTATCATGCTAGGATTAACAGGAAAAAGCTAAAAATTTCAGAATTGCACCGTGCAATGTGGAGATATTACTGTTTGTGCATTTACAATATTCATTGATTTTTGCCATTGAAAAACATGTTTTTCATATACCAGAAATGTTTGAAGCTACTGACTGAATGAAAGGAGCTGGCATCTCACTCTCTTTGAATCTTCTTTATCATGCTAGGATTAGCAGGAAAAAGCAAAAAATTTCAGAATTGCACCTTGCAATGTGGAGATATTACTGTTTGTGCATTTACAATATTCATTGATTTTTGCCATTGAAAAACATGTTTTTCATATACCAGAAATGTTTGAAGCTACTGACTGAATGAAAGGAGCTGGCATCTCACTCTCTTTGAATCTTCTTTATCATGCTAGGATTAACAGGAAAAAGCTAAAAATTTCAGAATTGCACCGTGCAATGTGGAGATATTACTGTTTGTGCATTTACAATATTCATTGATTTTTGCCATTGAAAAACATGTTTTTCATATACCAGAAATGTTTGAAGCTACTGACTGAATGAAAGGAGCTGGCATCTCACACTCTTTGAATCTTCTTTATCATGCTAGGATTAGCAGGAAAAAGCAAAAAATTTCAGAATTGCACCTTGCAATGTGGAGATATTACTGTTTGTGCATTTACAATATTCATTGATTTTTGCCATTGAAAAACATGTTTTTCATATACCAGAAATGTTTGAAGCTACTGACTTAATGAAAGGAGCTGGCATCTCACTCTCTTTGAATCTTCTTTATCATGCTAGGATTAACAGGAAAAAGCTAAAAATTTCAGAATTGCACCGTGCAATGTGGAGATATTACTGTTTGTGCATTTACAATATTCATTGATTTTTGCCATTGAAAAACATGTTTTTCATATACCAGAAATGTTTGAAGCTACTGACTGAATGAAAGGAGCTGGCATCTCACACTCTTTGAATCTTCTTTATCATGCTAGGATTAGCAGGAAAAAGCAAAAAATTTCAGAATTGCACCTTGCAATGTGGAGATATTACTGTTTGTGCATTTACAATATTCATTGATTTTTGCCATTGAAAAACATGTTTTTCATATACCAGAAATGTTTGAAGCTACTGACTGAATGAAAGGAGCTGGCATCTCACTCTCTTTGAATCTTCTTTATCATGCTAGGATTAGCAGGAAAAAGCAAAAAATTTCAGAATTGCACCTTGCAATGTGGAGATATTACTGTTTGTGCATTTACAATATTCATTGATTTTTGCCATTGAAAAACATGTTTTTCATATACCAGAAATGTTTGAAGCTACTGACTGAATGAAAGGAGCTGGCATCTCACTCTCTTTGAATCTTCTTTATCATGCTAGGATTAACAGGAAAAAGCAAAAAATTTCAGAATTGCACTTTGCAATGTGGAGATATTACTGTTTGTGCATTTACAATATTCATTGATTTTTGCCATTGAAAAACATGTTTTTCATATACCAGAAATGTTTGAAGCTACTGACTGAATGAAAGGAGCTGGCATCTCACTCTCTTTGAATCTTCTTTATCATGCTAGGATTAACAGGAAAAAGCTAAAAATTTCAGAATTGCACCGTGCAATGTGGAGATATTACTGTTTGTGCATTTACAATATTCATTGATTTTTGCTATTGTAAAACGTTTTTCATATACCAGAAATGTTTGAAGCTACTGACTGAATGAAAGGAGCTGGCATCTCACTCTCTTTGAATCTTCTTTATCATGCTAGGATTAACAGGAAAAAGCAAAAAATTTCAGAATTGCACCTTGCAATGTGGAGATATTACTGTTTGTGCATTTACAATATTCATTGATTTTTGCCATTGAAAAACATGTTTTTCATATACCAGAAATGTTTGAAGCTACTGACTGAATGAAAGGAGCTGGCATCTCACTCTCTTTGAATCTTCTTTATCATGCTAGGATTAACAGGAAAAAGCTAAAAATTTCAGAATTGCACCGTGCAATGTGGAGATATTACTGTTTGTGCATTTACAATATTCATTGATTTTTGCCATTGAAAAACATGTTTTTCATATACCAGAAATGTTTGAAGCTACTGACTGAATGAAAGGAGCTGGCATCTCACTCTCTTTGAATCTTCTTTATCATGCTAGGATTAACAGGAAAAAGCTAAAAATTTCAGAATTGCACCGTGCAATGTGGAGATATTACTGTTTGTGCATTTACAATATTCATTGATTTTTGCCATTGAAAAACATGTTTTTCATATACCAGAAATGTTTGAAGCTACTGACTGAATGAAAGGAGCTGGCATCTCACTCTCTTTGAATCTTCTTTATCATGCTAGGATTAGCAGGAAAAAGCAAAAAATTTCAGAATTGCACCTTGCAATGTGGAGATATTACTGTTTGTGCATTTACAATATTCATTGATTTTTGCCATTGAAAAACATGTTTTTCATATACCAGAAATGTTTGAAGCTACTGACTGAATGAAAGGAGCTGGCATCTCACTCTCTTTGAATCTTCTTTATCATGCTAGGATTAGCAGGAAAAAGCAAAAAATTTCAGAATTGCACCTTGCAATGTGGAGATATTACTGTTTGTGCATTTACAATATTCATTGATTTTTGCCATTGAAAAACATGTTTTTCATATACCAGAAATGTTTGAAGCTACTGACTGAATGAAAGGAGCTGGCATCTCACTCTCTTTGAATCTTCTTTATCATGCTAGGATTAACAGGAAAAAGCAAAAAATTTCAGAATTGCACCTTGCAATGTGGAGATATTACTGTTTGTGCATTTACAATATTCATTGATTTTTGCCATTGAAAAACATGTTTTTCATATACCAGAAATGTTTGAAGCTACTGACTGAATGAAAGGAGCTGGCATCTCACTCTCTTTGAATCTTCTTTATCATGCTAGGATTAACAGGAAAAAGCTAAAAATTTCAGAATTGCACCGTGCAATGTGGAGATATTACTGTTTGTGCATTTACAATATTCATTGATTTTTGCCATTGAAAAACATGTTTTTCATATACCAGAAATGTTTGAAGCTACTGACTGAATGAAAGGAGCTGGCATCTCACTCTCTTTGAATCTTCTTTATCATGCTAGGATTAGCAGGAAAAAGCAAAAAATTTCAGAATTGCACCTTGCAATGTGGAGATATTACTGTTTGTGCATTTACAATATTCATTGATTTTTGCCATTGAAAAACATGTTTTTCATATACCAGAAATGTTTGAAGCTACTGACTGAATGAAAGGAGCTGGCATCTCACTCTCTTTGAATCTTCTTTATCATGCTAGGATTAACAGGAAAAAGCTAAAAATTTCAGAATTGCACCGTGCAATGTGGAGATATTACTGTTTGTGCATTTACAATATTCATTGATTTTTGCCATTGAAAAACATGTTTTTCATATACCAGAAATGTTTGAAGCTACTGACTGAATGAAAGGAGCTGGCATCTCACTCTCTTTGAATCTTCTTTATCATGCTAGGATTAGCAGGAAAAAGCAAAAAATTTCAGAATTGCACCTTGCAATGTGGAGATATTACTGTTTGTGCATTTACAATATTCATTGATTTTTGCCATTGAAAAACATGTTTTTCATATACCAGAAATGTTTGAAGCTACTGACTGAATGAAAGGAGCTGGCATCTCACTCTCTTTGAATCTTCTTTATCATGCTAGGATTAGCAGGAAAAAGCAAAAAATTTCAGAATTGCACCTTGCAATGTGGAGATATTACTGTTTGTGCATTTACAATATTCATTGATTTTTGCCATTGAAAAACATGTTTTTCATATACCAGAAATGTTTGAAGCTACTGACTGAATGAAAGGAGCTGGCATCTCACTCTCTTTGAATCTTCTTTATCATGCTAGGATTAACAGGAAAAAGCTAAAAATTTCAGAATTGCACCGTGCAATGTGGAGATATTACTGTTTGTGCATTTACAATATTCATTGATTTTTTCCATTGAAAAACATGTTTTTCATATACCAGAAATGTTTGAAGCTTCTGACTGAATGAAAGGAGCTGGCATCTCACTCTCTTTGAATCTTCTTTATCATGCTAGGATTAGCAGGAAAAAGCAAAAAATTTCAGAATTGCACCTTGCAATGTGGAGATATTACTGTTTGTGCATTTACAATATTCATTGATTTTTGCCATTGAAAAACATGTTTTTCATATACCAGAAATGTTTGAAGCTACTGACTGAATGAAAGGAGCTGGCATCTCACTCTCTTTGAATCTTCTTTATCATGCTAGGATTAACAGGAAAAAGCTAAAAATTTCAGAATTGCACCGTGCAATGTGGAGATATTACTGTTTGTGCATTTACAATATTCATTGATTTTTGCCATTGAAAAACGTTTTTCATATACCAGAAATGTTTGAAGCTACTGACTGAATGAAAGGAGCTGGCATCTCACTCTCTTTGAATCTTCTTTATCATGCTAGGATTAACAGGAAAAAGCTAAAAATTTCAGAATTGCACCATGCAATGTGGAGATATTACTGTTTGTGCATTTACAATATTCATTGATTTTTGCCATTGAAAAACATGTTTTTCATATACCAGAAATGTTTGAAGCTACTGACTGAATGAAAGGAGCTGGCATCTCACTCTCTTTGAATCTTCTTTATCATGCTAGGATTAGCAGGAAAAAGCAAAAAATTTCAGAATTGCACCTTGCAATGTGGAGATATTACTGTTTGTGCATTTACAATATTCATTGATTTTTGCCATTGAAAAACATGTTTTTCATATACCAGAAATGTTTGAAGCTACTGACTGAATGAAAGGAGCTGGCATCTGACTCTCTTTGAATCTTCTTTATCATGCTAGGATTAACAGGAAAAATCTAAAAATTTCAGAATTGCACCGTGCAATGTGGAGATATTACTGTTTGTGCATTTACAATATTCATTGATTTTTGCCATTGAAAAACATGTTTTTCATATACCAGAAATGTTTGAAGCTACTGACTGAATGAAAGGAGCTGGCATCTCACTCTCTTTGAATCTTCTTTATCATGCTAGGATTAGCAGGAAAAAGCAAAAAATTTCAGAATTGCACCTTGCAATGTGGAGATATTACTGTTTGTGCATTTACAATATTCATTGATTTTTGCCATTGAAAAACATGTTTTTCATATACCAGAAATGTTTGAAGCTACTGACTGAATGAAAGGAGCTGGCATCTCACTCTCTTTGAATCTTCTTTATCATGCTAGGATTAACAGGAAAAAGCTAAAAATTTCAGAATTGCACCGTGCAATGTGGAGATATTACTGTTTGTGCATTTACAATATTCATTGATTTTTGCCATTGAAAAACATGTTTTTCATATACCAGAAATGTTTGAAGCTACTGACTGAATGAAAGGAGCTGGCATCTCACTCTCTTTGAATCTTCTTTATCATGCTAGGATTAGCAGGAAAAAGCAAAAAATTTCAGAATTGCACCTTGCAATGTGGAGATATTACTGTTTGTGCATTTACAATATTCATTGATTTTTGCCATTGAAAAACATGTTTTTCATATACCAGAAATGTTTGAAGCTACTGACTGAATGAAAGGAGCTGGCATCTCACTCTCTTTGAATCTTCTTTATCATGCTAGGATTAGCAGGAAAAAGCAAAAAATTTCAGAATTGCACCTTGCAATGTGGAGATATTACTGTTTGTGCATTTACAATATTCATTGATTTTTGCCATTGAAAAACATGTTTTTCATATACCAGAAATGTTTGAAGCTACTGACTGAATGAAAGGAGCTGGCATCTCACTCTCTTTGAATCTTCTTTATCATGCTAGGATTAACAGGAAAAAGCTAAAAATTTCAGAATTGCACCGTGCAATGTGGAGATATTACTGTTTGTGCATTTACAATATTCATTGATTTTTTCCATTGAAAAACATGTTTTTCATATACCAGAAATGTTTGAAGCTTCTGACTGAATGAAAGGAGCTGGCATCTCACTCTCTTTGAATCTTCTTTATCATGCTAGGATTAGCAGGAAAAAGCAAAAAATTTCAGAATTGCACCTTGCAATGTGGAGATATTACTGTTTGTGCATTTACAATATTCATTGATTTTTGCCATTGAAAAACATGTTTTTCATATACCAGAAATGTTTGAAGCTACTGACTGAATGAAAGGAGCTGGCATCTCACTCTCTTTGAATCTTCTTTATCATGCTAGGATTAACAGGAAAAAGCTAAAAATTTCAGAATTGCACCGTGCAATGTGGAGATATTACTGTTTGTGCATTTACAATATTCATTGATTTTTGCCATTGAAAAACGTTTTTCATATACCAGAAATGTTTGAAGCTACTGACTGAATGAAAGGAGCTGGCATCTCACTCTCTTTGAATCTTCTTTATCATGCTAGGATTAGCAGGAAAAAGCAAAAAATTTCAGAATTGCACCTTGCAATGTGGAGATATTACTGTTTGTGCATTTACAATATTCATTGATTTTTGCCATTGAAAAACATGTTTTTCATATACCAGAAATGTTTGAAGCTACTGACTGAATGAAAGGAGCTGGCATCTCACTCTCTTTGAATCTTCTTTATCATGCTAGGATTAACAGGAAAAAGCTAAAAATTTCAGAATTGCACCGTGCAATGTGGAGATATTACTGTTTGTGCATTTACAATATTCATTGATTTTTGCCATTGAAAAACATGTTTTTCATATACCAGAAATGTTTGAAGCTACTGACTGAATGAAAGGAGCTGGCATCTCACTCTCTTTGAATCTTCTTTATCATGCTAGGATTAACAGGAAAAAGCAAAAAATTTCAGAATTGCACCTTGCAATGTGGTGATATTACTGTTTGTGCATTTACAATATTCATTGATTTTTGCCATTGAAAAACATGTTTTTCATATACCAGAAATGTTTGAAGCTACTGACTGAATGAAAGGAGCTGGCATCTCACTCTCTTTGAATCTTCTTTATCATGCTAGGATTAACAGGAAAAAGCAAAAAATTTCAGAATTGCACCTTGCAATGTGGAGATATTACTGTTTGTGCATTTACAATATTCATTGATTTTTGCCATTGAAAAACATGTTTTTCATATACCAGAAATGTTTGAAGCTACTGACTGAATGAAAGGAGCTGGCATCTCACTCTCTTTGAATCTTCTTTATCATGCTAGGATTAACAGGAAAAAGCTAAAAATTTCAGAATTGCACCGTGCAATGTGGAGATATTACTGTTTGTGCATTTACAATATTCATTGATTTTTGCCATTGAAAAACATGTTTTTCATATACCAGAAATGTTTGAAGCTACTGACTGAATGAAAGGAGCTGGCATCTCACTCTCTTTGAATCTTCTTTATCATGCTAGGATTAGCAGGAAAAAGCAAAAAATTTCAGAATTGCACCTTGCAATGTGGAGATATTACTGTTTGTGCATTTACAATATTCATTGATTTTTGCCATTGAAAAACATGTTTTTCATATACCAGAAATGTTTGAAGCTACTGACTGAATGAAAGGAGCTGGCATCTCACTCTCTTTGAATCTTCTTTATCATGCTAGGATTAACAGGAAAAAGCTAAAAATTTCAGAATTGCACCGTGCAATGTGGAGATATTACTGTTTGTGCATTTACAATATTCATTGATTTTTGCCATTGAAAAACATGTTTTTCATATACCAGAAATGTTTGAAGCTACTGACTGAATGAAAGGAGCTGGCATCTCACTCTCTTTGAATCTTCTTTATCATGCTAGGATTAGCAGGAAAAAGCAAAAAATTTCAGAATTGCACCTTGCAATGTGGAGATATTACTGTTTGTGCATTTACAATATTCATTGATTTTTGCCATTGAAAAACATGTTTTTCATATACCAGAAATGTTTGAAGCTACTGACTGAATGAAAGGAGCTGGCATCTCACTCTCTTTGAATCTTCTTTATCATGCTAGGATTAACAGGAAAAAGCAAAAAATTTCAGAATTGCACCTTGCAATGTGGAGATATTACTGTTTGTGCATTTACAATATTCATTGATTTTTGCCATTGAAAAACATGTTTTTCATATACCAGAAATGTTTGAAGCTACTGACTGAATGAAAGGAGCTGGCATCTCACTCTCTTTGAATCTTCTTTATCATGCTAGGATTAACAGGAAAAAGCTAAAAATTTCAGAATTGCACCGTGCAATGTGGAGATATTACTGTTTGTGCATTTACAATATTCATTGATTTTTGCCATTGAAAAACATGTTTTTCATATACCAGAAATGTTTGAAGCTACTGACTGAATGAAAGGAGCTGGCATCTCACTCTCTTTGAATCTTCTTTATCATGCTAGGATTAACAGGAAAAAGCAAAAAATTTCAGAATTGCACCTTGCAATGTGGAGATATTACTGTTTGTGCATTTACAATATTCATTGATTTTTGCCATTGAAAAACATGTTTTTCATATACCAGAAATGTTTGAAGCTACTGACTGAATGAAAGGAGCTGGCATCTCACTCTCTTTGAATCTTCTTTATCATGCTAGGATTAACAGGAAAAAGCTAAAAATTTCAGAATTGCACCGTGCAATGTGGAGATATTACTGTTTGTGCATTTACAATATTCATTGATTTTTGCCATTGAAAAACATGTTTTTCATATACCAGAAATGTTTGAAGCTACTGACTGAATGAAAGGAGCTGGCATCTCACTCTCTTTGAATCTTCTTTATCATGCTAGGATTAGCAGGAAAAAGCAAAAAATTTCAGAATTGCACCTTGCAATGTGGAGATATTACTGTTTGTGCATTTACAATATTCATTGATTTTTGCCATTGAAAAACATGTTTTTCATATACCAGAAATGTTTGAAGCTACTGACTGAATGAAAGGAGCTGGCATCTCACTCTCTTTGAATCTTCTTTATCATGCTAGGATTAACAGGAAAAAGCTAAAAATTTCAGAATTGCACCGTGCAATGTGGAGATATTACTGTTTGTGCATTTACAATATTCATTGATTTTTGCCATTGAAAAACATGTTTTTCATATACCAGAAATGTTTGAAGCTACTGACTGAATGAAAGGAGCTGGCATCTCACTCTCTTTGAATCTTCTTTATCATGCTAGGATTAGCAGGAAAAAGCAAAAAATTTCAGAATTGCACCTTGCAATGTGGAGATATTACTGTTTGTGCATTTACAATATTCATTGATTTTTGCCATTGAAAAACATGTTTTTCATATACCAGAAATGTTTGAAGCTACTGACTGAATGAAAGGAGCTGGCATCTCACTCTCTTTGAATCTTCTTTATCATGCTAGGATTAACAGGAAAAAGCAAAAAATTTCAGAATTGCACCTTGCAATGTGGAGATATTACTGTTTGTGCATTTACAATATTCATTGATTTTTGCCATTGAAAAACATGTTTTTCATATACCAGAAATGTTTGAAGCTACTGACTGAATGAAAGGAGCTGGCATCTCACTCTCTTTGAATCTTCTTTATCATGCTAGGATTAACAGGAAAAAGCTAAAAATTTCAGAATTGCACCGTGCAATGTGGAGATATTACTGTTTGTGCATTTACAATATTCATTGATTTTTGCCATTGAAAAACATGTTTTTCATATACCAGAAATGTTTGAAGCTACTGACTGAATGAAAGGAGCTGGCATCTCACTCTCTTTGAATCTTCTTTATCATGCTAGGATTAGCAGGAAAAAGCAAAAAATTTCAGAATTGCACCTTGCAATGTGGAGATATTACTGTTTGTGCATTTACAATATTCATTGATTTTTGCCATTGAAAAACATGTTTTTCATATACCAGAAATGTTTGAAGCTACTGACTGAATGAAAGGAGCTGGCATCTCACTCTCTTTGAATCTTCTTTATCATGCTAGGATTAGCAGGAAAAAGCAAAAAATTTCAGAATTGCACCTTGCAATGTGGAGATATTACTGTTTGTGCATTTACAATATTCATTGATTTTTGCCATTGAAAAACATGTTTTTCATATACCAGAAATGTTTGAAGCTACTGACTGAATGAAAGGAGCTGGCATCTCACTCTGTTTGAATGTTCTTTATCATGCTAGGATTAACAGGAAAAAGCTAAAAATTTCAGAATTGCACCGTGCAATGTGGAGATATTACTGTTTGTGCATTTACAATATTCATTGATTTTTGCCATTGAAAAACATGTTTTTCATATACCAGAAATGTTTGAAGCTACTGACTGAATGAAAGGAGCTGGCATCTCACTCTCTTTGAATCTTCTTTATCATGCTAGGATTAGCAGGAAAAAGCAAAAAATTTCAGAATTGCACCTTGCAATGTGGAGATATTACTGTTTGTGCATTTACAATATTCATTGATTTTTGCCATTGAAAAACATGTTTTTCATATACCAGAAATGTTTGAAGCTACTGACTGAATGAAAGGAGCTGGCATCTCACTCTCTTTGAATCTTCTTTATCATGCTAGGATTAGCAGGAAAAAGCAAAAAATTTCAGAATTGCACCTTGCAATGTGGAGATATTACTGTTTGTGCATTTACAATATTCATTGATTTTTGCCATTGAAAAACATGTTTTTCATATACCAGAAATGTTTGAAGCTACTGACTGAATGAAAGGAGCTGGCATCTCACTCTCTTTGAATCTTTATCATGCTAGGATTAACAGGAAAAAGCAAAAAATTTCAGAATTGCACCTTGCAATGTGGAGATATTACTGTTTGTGCATTTACAATATTCATTGATTTTTGCCATTGAAAAACATGTTTTTCATATACCAGAAATGTTTGAAGCTACTGACTGAATGAAAGGAGCTGGCATCTCACTCTCTTTGAATCTTCTTTATCATGCTAGGATTAACAGGAAAAAGCTAAAAATTTCAGAATTGCACCGTGCAATGTGGAGATATTACTGTTTGTGCATTTACAATATTCATTGATTTTTGCCATTGAAAAACATGTTTTTCATATACCAGAAATGTTTGAAGCTACTGACTGAATGAAAGGAGCTGGCATCTCACTCTGTTTGAATGTTCTTTATCATGCTAGGATTAACAGGAAAAAGCTAAAAATTTCAGAATTGCACCGTGCAATGTGGAGATATTACTGTTTGTGCATTTACAATATTCATTGATTTTTGCCATTGAAAAACATGTTTTTCATATACCAGAAATGTTTGAAGCTACTGACTGAATGAAAGGAGCTGGCATCTCACTCTCTTTGAATCTTCTTTATCATGCTAGGATTAACAGGAAAAAGCTAAAAATTTCAGAATTGCACCGTGCAATGTGGAGATATTACTGTTTGTGCATTTACAATATTCATTGATTTTTGCCATTGAAAAACATGTTTTTCATATACCAGAAATGTTTGAAGCTACTGACTGAATGAAAGGAGCTGGCATCTCACTCTGTTTGAATGTTCTTTATCATGCTAGGATTAACAGGAAAAAGCTAAAAATTTCAGAATTGCACCGTGCAATGTGGAGATATTACTGTTTGTGCATTTACAATATTCATTGATTTTTGCCATTGAAAAACATGTTTTTCATATACCAGAAATGTTTGAAGCTACTGACTGAATGAAAGGAGCTGGCATCTCACTCTCTTTGAATCTTCTTTATCATGCTAGGATTAGCAGGAAAAAGCAAAAAATTTCAGAATTGCACCTTGCAATGTGGAGATATTACTGTTTGTGCATTTACAATATTCATTGATTTTTGCCATTGAAAAACATGTTTTTCATATACCAGAAATGTTTGAAGCTACTGACTGAATGAAAGGAGCTGGCATCTCACTCTCTTTGAATCTTCTTTATCATGCTAGGATTAGCAGGAAAAAGCAAAAAATTTCAGAATTGCACCTTGCAATGTGGAGATATTACTGTTTGTGCATTTACAATATTCATTGATTTTTGCCATTGAAAAACATGTTTTTCATATACCAGAAATGTTTGAAGCTACTGACTGAATGAAAGGAGCTGGCATCTCACTCTCTTTGAATCTTCTTTATCATGCTAGGATTAACAGGAAAAAGCTAAAAATTTCAGAATTGCACCGTGCAATGTGGAGATATTACTGTTTGTGCATTTACAATATTCATTGATTTTTGCCATTGTAAAACGTTTTTCATATACCAGAAATGTTTGAAGCTACTGACTGAATGAAAGGAGCTGGCATCTCACTTTGAATCTTCTTTATCATGCTAGGATTAGCAGGAAAAAGCAAAAAATTTCAGAATTGCACCTTGCAATGTGGAGATATTACTGTTTGTGCATTTACAATATTCATTGATTTTTGCCATTGAAAAACATGTTTTTCATATACCAGAAATGTTTGAAGCTACTGACTGAATGAAAGGAGCTGGCATCTCACTCTCTTTGAATCTTCTTTATCATGCTAGGATTAACAGGAAAAAGCAAAAAATTTCAGAATTGCACCTTGCAATGTGGAGATATTACTGTTTGTGCATTTACAATATTCATTGATTTTTGCCATTGAAAAACATGTTTTTCATATACCAGAAATGTTTGAAGCTACTGACTGAATGAAAGGAGCTGGCATCTCACTCTCTTTGAATCTTCTTTATCATGCTAGGATTAACAGGAAAAAGCTAAAAATTTCAGAATTGCACCGTGCAATGTGGAGATATTACTGTTTGTGCATTTACAATATTCATTGATTTTTGCCATTGAAAAACATGTTTTTCATATACCAGAAATGTTTGAAGCTACTGACTGAATGAAAGGAGCTGGCATCTCACTCTCTTTGAATCTTCTTTATCATGCTAGGATTAGCAGGAAAAAGCAAAAAATTTCAGAATTGCACCTTGCAATGTGGAGATATTACTGTTTGTGCATTTACAATATTCATTGATTTTTGCCATTGAAAAACATGTTTTTCATATACCAGAAATGTTTGAAGCTACTGACTGAATGAAAGGAGCTGGCATCTCACTCTCTTTGAATCTTCTTTATCATGCTAGGATTAACAGGAAAAAGCTAAAAATTTCAGAATTGCACCGTGCAATGTGGAGATATTACTGTTTGTGCATTTACAATATTCATTGATTTTTGCCATTGAAAAACATGTTTTTCATATACCAGAAATGTTTGAAGCTACTGACTGAATGAAAGGAGCTGGCATCTCACACTCTTTGAATCTTCTTTATCATGCTAGGATTAGCAGGAAAAAGCAAAAAATTTCAGAATTGCACCTTGCAATGTGGAGATATTACTGTTTGTGCATTTACAATATTCATTGATTTTTGCCATTGAAAAACATGTTTTTCATATACCAGAAATGTTTGAAGCTACTGACTGAATGAAAGGAGCTGGCATCTCACTCTCTTTGAATCTTCTTTATCATGCTAGGATTAACAGGAAAAAGCTAAAAATTTCAGAATTGCACCGTGCAATGTGGAGATATTACTGTTTGTGCATTTACAATATTCATTGATTTTTGCCATTGAAAAACATGTTTTTCATATACCAGAAATGTTTGAAGCTACTGACTGAATGAAAGGAGCTGGCATCTCACACTCTTTGAATCTTCTTTATCATGCTAGGATTAGCAGGAAAAAGCAAAAAATTTCAGAATTGCACCTTGCAATGTGGAGATATTACTGTTTGTGCATTTACAATATTCATTGATTTTTGCCATTGAAAAACATGTTTTTCATATACCAGAAATGTTTGAAGCTACTGACTGAATGAAAGGAGCTGGCATCTCACTCTCTTTGAATCTTCTTTATCATGCTAGGATTAACAGGAAAAAGCAAAAAATTTCAGAATTGCACCTTGCAATGTGGAGATATTACTGTTTGTGCATTTACAATATTCATTGATTTTTGCCATTGAAAAACATGTTTTTCATATACCAGAAATGTTTGAAGCTACTGACTGAATGAAAGGAGCTGGCATCTCACTCTCTTTGAATCTTCTTTATCATGCTAGGATTAACAGGAAAAAGCTAAAAATTTCAGAATTGCACCGTGCAATGTGGAGATATTACTGTTTGTGCATTTACAATATTCATTGATTTTTGCCATTGTAAAACGTTTTTCATATACCAGAAATGTTTGAAGCTACTGACTGAATGAAAGGAGCTGGCATCTCACTCTCTTTGAATCTTCTTTATCATGCTAGGATTAGCAGGAAAAAGCAAAAAATTTCAGAATTGCACCTTGCAATGTGGAGATATTACTGTTTGTGCATTTACAATATTCATTGATTTTTGCCATTGAAAAACATGTTTTTCATATACCAGAAATGTTTGAAGCTACTGACTGAATGAAAGGAGCTGGCATCTCACTCTCTTTGAATCTTCTTTATCATGCTAGGATTAACAGGAAAAATCAAAAAATTTCAGAATTGCACCTTGCAATGTGGAGATATTACTGTTTGTGCATTTACAATATTCATTGATTTTTGCCATTGAAAAACATGTTTTTAATATACCAGAAATGTTTGAAGCTACTGACTGAATGAAAGGAGCTGGCATCTCACTCTCTTTGAATCTTCTTTATCATGCTAGGATTAACAGGAAAAAGCTAAAAATTTCAGAATTGCACCGTGCAATGTGGAGATATTACTGTTTGTGCATTTACAATATTCATTGATTTTTGGCATTGAAAAACATGTTTTTCATATACCAGAAATGTTTGAAGCTACTGACTGAATGAAAGGAGCTGGCATCTCACTCTCTTTGAATCTTCTTTATCATGCTAGGATTAGCAGGAAAAAGCAAAAAATTTCAGAATTGCACCTTGCAATGTGGAGATATTACTGTTTGTGCATTTACAATATTCATTGATTTTTGCCATTGAAAAACATGTTTTTCATATACCAGAAATGTTTGAAGCTACTGACTGAATGAAAGGAGCTGGCATCTCACTCTCTTTGAATCTTCTTTATCATGCTAGGATTAACAGGAAAAAGCTAAAAATTTCAGAATTGCACCGTGCAATGTGGAGATATTACTGTTTGTGCATTTACAATATTCATTGATTTTTGCCATTGAAAACATGTTTTTCATATACCAGAAATGTTTGAAGCTACTGACTGAATGAAAGGAGCTGGCATCTCACTCTCTTTGAATCTTCTTTATCATGCTAGGATTAGCAGGAAAAAGCAAAAAATTTCAGAATTGCACCTTGCAATGTGGAGATATTACTGTTTGTGCATTTACAATATTCATTGATTTTTGCCATTGAAAAACATGTTTTTCATATACCAGAAATGTTTGAAGCTACTGACTGAATGAAAGGAGCTGGCATCTCACTCTCTTTGAATCTTCTTTATCATGCTAGGATTAACAGGAAAAAGCAAAAAATTTCAGAATTGCACCTTGCAATGTGGAGATATTACTGTTTGTGCATTTACAATATTCATTGATTTTTGCCATTGAAAAACATGTTTTTCATATACCAGAAATGTTTGAAGCTACTGACTGAATGAAAGGAGCTGGCATCTCACTCTCTTTGAATCTTCTTTATCATGCTAGGATTAACAGGAAAAAGCTAAAAATTTCAGAATTGCACCGTGCAATGTGGAGATATTACTGTTTGTGCATTTACAATATTCATTGATTTTTGCCATTGAAAAACATGTTTTTCATATACCAGAAATGTTTGAAGCTACTGACTGAATGAAAGGAGCTGGCATCTCACTCTCTTTGAATCTTCTTTATCATGCTAGGATTAACAGGAAAAAGCTAAAAATTTCAGAATTGCACCGTGCAATGTGGAGATATTACTGTTTGTGCATTTACAATATTCATTGATTTTTGCCATTGAAAAACATGTTTTTCATATACCAGAAATGTTTGAAGCTACTGACTGAATGAAAGGAGCTGGCATCTCACTCTCTTTGAATCTTCTTTATCATGCTAGGATTAGCAGGAAAAAGCAAAAAATTTCAGAATTGCACCTTGCAATGTGGAGATATTACTGTTTGTGCATTTACAATATTCATTGATTTTTGCCATTGAAAAACATGTTTTTCATATACCAGAAATGTTTGAAGCTACTGACTGAATGAAAGGAGCTGGCATCTCACTCTCTTTGAATCTTCTTTATCATGCTAGGATTAACAGGAAAAAGCTAAAAATTTCAGAATTGCACCGTGCAATGTGGAGATATTACTGTTTGTGCATTTACAATATTCATTGATTTTTGCCATTGAAAAACATGTTTTTCATATACCAGAAATGTTTGAAGCTACTGACTGAATGAAAGGAGCTGGCATCTCACACTCTTTGAATCTTCTTTATCATGCTAGGATTAGCAGGAAAAAGCAAAAAATTTCAGAATTGCACCTTGCAATGTGGAGATATTACTGTTTGTGCATTTACAATATTCATTGATTTTTGCCATTGAAAAACATGTTTTTCATATACCAGAAATGTTTGAAGCTACTGACTGAATGAAAGGAGCTGGCATCTCACTCTCTTTGAATCTTCTTTATCATGCTAGGATTAACAGGAAAAAGCTAAAAATTTCAGAATTGCACCGTGCAATGTGGAGATATTACTGTTTGTGCATTTACAATATTCATTGATTTTTGCCATTGAAAAACATGTTTTTCATATACCAGAAATGTTTGAAGCTACTGACTGAATGAAAGGAGCTGGCATCTCACACTCTTTGAATCTTCTTTATCATGCTAGGATTAGCAGGAAAAAGCAAAAAATTTCAGAATTGCACCTTGCAATGTGGAGATATTACTGTTTGTGCATTTACAATATTCATTGATTTTTGCCATTGAAAAACATGTTTTTCATATACCAGAAATGTTTGAAGCTACTGACTGAATGAAAGGAGCTGGCATCTCACTCTCTTTGAATCTTCTTTATCATGCTAGGATTAGCAGGAAAAAGCAAAAAATTTCAGAATTGCACCTTGCAATGTGGAGATATTACTGTTTGTGCATTTACAATATTCATTGATTTTTGCCATTGAAAAACATGTTTTTCATATACCAGAAATGTTTGAAGCTACTGACTGAATGAAAGGAGCTGGCATCTCACTCTCTTTGAATCTTCTTTATCATGCTAGGATTAACAGGAAAAAGCAAAAAATTTCAGAATTGCACTTTGCAATGTGGAGATATTACTGTTTGTGCATTTACAATATTCATTGATTTTTGCCATTGAAAAACATGTTTTTCATATACCAGAAATGTTTGAAGCTACTGACTGAATGAAAGGAGCTGGCATCTCACTCTCTTTGAATCTTCTTTATCATGCTAGGATTAACAGGAAAAAGCAAAAAATTTCAGAATTGCACCTTGCAATGTGGAGATATTACTGTTTGTGCATTTACAATATTCATTGATTTTTGCCATTGAAAAACATGTTTTTCATATACCAGAAATGTTTGAAGCTACTGACTGAATGAAAGGAGCTGGCATCTCACTCTCTTTGAATCTTCTTTATCATGCTAGGATTAACAGGAAAAAGCTAAAAATTTCAGAATTGCACCGTGCAATGTGGAGATATTACTGTTTGTGCATTTACAATATTCATTGATTTTTGCCATTGAAAAACATGTTTTTCATATACCAGAAATGTTTGAAGCTACTGACTGAATGAAAGGAGCTGGCATCTCACTCTGTTTGAATGTTCTTTATCATGCTAGGATTAACAGGAAAAAGCTAAAAATTTCAGAATTGCACCGTGCAATGTGGAGATATTACTGTTTGTGCATTTACAATATTCATTGATTTTTGCCATTGAAAAACATGTTTTTCATATACCAGAAATGTTTGAAGCTACTGACTGAATGAAAGGAGCTGGCATCTCACTCTCTTTGAATCTTCTTTATCATGCTAGGATTAGCAGGAAAAAGCAAAAAATTTCAGAATTGCACCTTGCAATGTGGAGATATTACTGTTTGTGCATTTACAATATTCATTGATTTTTGCCATTGAAAAACATGTTTTTCATATACCAGAAATGTTTGAAGCTACTGACTGAATGAAAGGAGCTGGCATCTCACTCTCTTTGAATCTTCTTTATCATGCTAGGATTAGCAGGAAAAAGCAAAAAATTTCAGAATTGCACCTTGCAATGTGGAGATATTACTGTTTGTGCATTTACAATATTCATTGATTTTTGCCATTGAAAAACATGTTTTTCATATACCAGAAATGTTTGAAGCTACTGACTGAATGAAAGGAGCTGGCATCTCACTCTCTTTGAATCTTCTTTATCATGCTAGGATTAACAGGAAAAAGCAAAAAATTTCAGAATTGCACCTTGCAATGTGGAGATATTACTGTTTGTGCATTTACAATATTCATTGATTTTTGCCATTGAAAAACATGTTTTTCATATACCAGAAATGTTTGAAGCTACTGACTGAATGAAAGGAGCTGGCATCTCACTCTCTTTGAATCTTCTTTATCATGCTAGGATTAACAGGAAAAAGCTAAAAATTTCAGAATTGCACCGTGCAATGTGGAGATATTACTGTTTGTGCATTTACAATATTCATTGATTTTTGCCATTGTAAAACGTTTTTCATATACCAGAAATGTTTGAAGCTACTGACTGAATGAAAGGAGCTGGCATCTCACTCTCTTTGAATCTTCTTTATCATGCTAGGATTAGCAGGAAAAAGCAAAAAATTTCAGAATTGCACCTTGCAATGTGGAGATATTACTGTTTGTGCATTTACAATATTCATTGATTTTTGCCATTGAAAAACATGTTTTTCATATACCAGAAATGTTTGAAGCTACTGACTGAATGAAAGGAGCTGGCATCTCACTCTCTTTGAATCTTCTTTATCATGCTAGGATTAACAGGAAAAATCAAAAAATTTCAGAATTGCACCTTGCAATGTGGAGATATTACTGTTTGTGCATTTACAATATTCATTGATTTTTGCCATTGAAAAACATGTTTTTAATATACCAGAAATGTTTGAAGCTACTGACTGAATGAAAGGAGCTGGCATCTCACTCTCTTTGAATCTTCTTTATCATGCTAGGATTAACAGGAAAAAGCTAAAAATTTCAGAATTGCACCGTGCAATGTGGAGATATTACTGTTTGTGCATTTACAATATTCATTGATTTTTGGCATTGAAAAACATGTTTTTCATATACCAGAAATGTTTGAAGCTACTGACTGAATGAAAGGAGCTGGCATCTCACTCTCTTTGAATCTTCTTTATCATGCTAGGATTAGCAGGAAAAAGCAAAAAATTTCAGAATTGCACCTTGCAATGTGGAGATATTACTGTTTGTGCATTTACAATATTCATTGATTTTTGCCATTGAAAAACATGTTTTTCATATACCAGAAATGTTTGAAGCTACTGACTGAATGAAAGGAGCTGGCATCTCACTCTCTTTGAATCTTCTTTATCATGCTAGGATTAACAGGAAAAAGCTAAAAATTTCAGAATTGCACCGTGCAATGTGGAGATATTACTGTTTGTGCATTTACAATATTCATTGATTTTTGCCATTGAAAACATGTTTTTCATATACCAGAAATGTTTGAAGCTACTGACTGAATGAAAGGAGCTGGCATCTCACTCTCTTTGAATCTTCTTTATCATGCTAGGATTAGCAGGAAAAAGCAAAAAATTTCAGAATTGCACCTTGCAATGTGGAGATATTACTGTTTGTGCATTTACAATATTCATTGATTTTTGCCATTGAAAAACATGTTTTTCATATACCAGAAATGTTTGAAGCTACTGACTGAATGAAAGGAGCTGGCATCTCACTCTCTTTGAATCTTCTTTATCATGCTAGGATTAACAGGAAAAAGCAAAAAATTTCAGAATTGCACCTTGCAATGTGGAGATATTACTGTTTGTGCATTTACAATATTCATTGATTTTTGCCATTGAAAAACGTTTTTCATATACCAGAAATGTTTGAAGCTACTGACTGAATGAAAGGAGCTGGCATCTCACTCTCTTTGAATCTTCTTTATCATGCTAGGATTAACAGGAAAAAGCTAAAAATTTCAGAATTGCACCGTGCAATGTGGAGATATTACTGTTTGTGCATTTACAATATTCATTGATTTTTGCCATTGAAAAACATGTTTTTCATATACCAGAAATGTTTGAAGCTACTGACTGAATGAAAGGAGCTGGCATCTCACTCTCTTTGAATCTTCTTTATCATGCTAGGATTAGCAGGAAAAAGCAAAAAATTTCAGAATTGCACCTTGCAATGTGGAGATATTACTGTTTGTGCATTTACAATATTCATTGATTTTTGCCATTGAAAAACATGTTTTTCATATACCAGAAATGTTTGAAGCTACTGACTGAATGAAAGGAGCTGGCATCTCACTCTCTTTGAATCTTCTTTATCATGCTAGGATTAACAGGAAAAAGCTAAAAATTTCAGAATTGCACCGTGCAATGTGGAGATATTACTGTTTGTGCATTTACAATATTCATTGATTTTTGCCATTGAAAAACATGTTTTTCATATACCAGAAATGTTTGAAGCTACTGACTGAATGAAAGGAGCTGGCATCTCACACTCTTTGAATCTTCTTTATCATGCTAGGATTAGCAGGAAAAAGCAAAAAATTTCAGAATTGCACCTTGCAATGTGGAGATATTACTGTTTGTGCATTTACAATATTCATTGATTTTTGCCATTGAAAAACATGTTTTTCATATACCAGAAATGTTTGAAGCTACTGACTGAATGAAAGGAGCTGGCATCTCACTCTCTTTGAATCTTCTTTATCATGCTAGGATTAACAGGAAAAAGCTAAAAATTTCAGAATTGCACCGTGCAATGTGGAGATATTACTGTTTGTGCATTTACAATATTCATTGATTTTTGCCATTGAAAAACATGTTTTTCATATACCAGAAATGTTTGAAGCTACTGACTGAATGAAAGGAGCTGACATCTCACACTCTTTGAATCTTCTTTATCATGCTAGGATTAGCAGGAAAAAGCAAAAAATTTCAGAATTGCACCTTGCAATGTGGAGATATTACTGTTTGTGCATTTACAATATTCATTGATTTTTGCCATTGAAAAACATGTTTTTCATATACCAGAAATGTTTGAAGCTACTGACTGAATGAAAGGAGCTGGCATCTCACTCTCTTTGAATCTTCTTTATCATGCTAGGATTAGCAGGAAAAAGCAAAAAATTTCAGAATTGCACCTTGCAATGTGGAGATATTACTGTTTGTGCATTTACAATATTCATTGATTTTTGCCATTGAAAAACATGTTTTTCATATACCAGAAATGTTTGAAGCTACTGACTGAATGAAAGGAGCTGGCATCTCACTCTCTTTGAATCTTCTTTATCATGCTAGGATTAACAGGAAAAAGCAAAAAATTTCAGAATTGCACTTTGCAATGTGGAGATATTACTGTTTGTGCATTTACAATATTCATTGATTTTTGCCATTGAAAAACGTTTTTCATATACCAGAAATGTTTGAAGCTACTGACTGAATGAAAGGAGCTGGCATCTCACTCTCTTTGAATCTTCTTTATCATGCTAGGATTAACAGGAAAAAGCTAAAAATTTCAGAATTGCACTGTGCAATGTGGAGATATTACTGTTTGTGCATTTACAATATTCATTGATTTTTGCCATTGTAAAACGTTTTTCATATACCAGAAATGTTTGAAGCTACTGACTGAATGAAAGGAGCTGGCATCTCACTCTCTTTGAATCTTCTTTATCATGCTAGGATTAACAGGAAAAAGCAAAAAATTTCAGAATTGCACCTTGCAATGTGGAGATATTACTGTTTGTGCATTTACAATATTCATTGATTTTTGCCATTGAAAAACATGTTTTTCATATACCAGAAATGTTTGAAGCTACTGACTGAATGAAAGGAGCTGGCATCTCACTCTCTTTGAATCTTCTTTATCATGCTAGGATTAACAGGAAAAAGCTAAAAATTTCAGAATTGCACCGTGCAATGTGGAGATATTACTGTTTGTGCATTTACAATATTCATTGATTTTTGCCATTGAAAAACATGTTTTTCATATACCAGAAATGTTTGAAGCTACTGACTGAATGAAAGGAGCTGGCATCTCACTCTCTTTGAATCTTCTTTATCATGCTAGGATTAACAGGAAAAAGCTAAAAATTTCAGAATTGCACCGTGCAATGTGGAGATATTACTGTTTGTGCATTTACAATATTCATTGATTTTTGCCATTGAAAAACATGTTTTTCATATACCAGAAATGTTTGAAGCTACTGACTGAATGAAAGGAGCTGGCATCTCACTCTCTTTGAATCTTCTTTATCATGCTAGGATTAGCAGGAAAAAGCAAAAAATTTCAGAATTGCACCTTGCAATGTGGAGATATTACTGTTTGTGCATTTACAATATTCATTGATTTTTGCCATTGAAAAACATGTTTTTCATATACCAGAAATGTTTGAAGCTACTGACTGAATGAAAGGAGCTGGCATCTCACTCTCTTTGAATCTTCTTTATCATGCTAGGATTAGCAGGAAAAAGCAAAAAATTTCAGAATTGCACCTTGCAATGTGGAGATATTACTGTTTGTGCATTTACAATATTCATTGATTTTTGCCATTGAAAAACATGTTTTTCATATACCAGAAATGTTTGAAGCTACTGACTGAATGAAAGGAGCTGGCATCTCACTCTCTTTGAATCTTCTTTATCATGCTAGGATTAACAGGAAAAAGCAAAAAATTTCAGAATTGCACCTTGCAATGTGGAGATATTACTGTTTGTGCATTTACAATATTCATTGATTTTTGCCATTGAAAAACATGTTTTTCATATACCAGAAATGTTTGAAGCTACTGACTGAATGAAAGGAGCTGGCATCTCACTCTCTTTGAATCTTCTTTATCATGCTAGGATTAACAGGAAAAAGCTAAAAATTTCAGAATTGCACCGTGCAATGTGGAGATATTACTGTTTGTGCATTTACAATATTCATTGATTTTTGGCATTGAAAAACATGTTTTTCATATACCAGAAATGTTTGAAGCTACTGACTGAATGAAAGGAGCTGGCATCTCACTCTCTTTGAATCTTCTTTATCATGCTAGGATTAGCAGGAAAAAGCAAAAAATTTCAGAATTGCACCTTGCAATGTGGAGATATTACTGTTTGTGCATTTACAATATTCATTGATTTTTGCCATTGAAAAACATGTTTTTCATATACCAGAAATGTTTGAAGCTACTGACTGAATGAAAAGAGCTGGCATCTCACTCTCTTTGAATCTTCTTTATCATGCTAGGATTAACAGGAAAAAGCTAAAAATTTCAGAATTGCACCGTGCAATGTGGAGATATTACTGTTTGTGCATTTACAATATTCATTGATTTTTGCCATTGAAAAACATGTTTTTCATATACCAGAAATGTTTGAAGCTACTGACTGAATGAAAGGAGCTGGCATCTCACTCTCTTTGAATCTTCTTTATCATGCTAGGATTAGCAGGAAAAAGCAAAAAATTTCAGAATTGCACCTTGCAATGTGGAGATATTACTGTTTGTGCATTTACAATATTCATTGATTTTTGCCATTGAAAAACATGTTTTTCATATACCAGAAATGTTTGAAGCTACTGACTGAATGAAAGGAGCTGGCATCTCACTCTCTTTGAATCTTCTTTATCATGCTAGGATTAACAGGAAAAAGCTAAAAATTTCAGAATTGCACCATGCAATGTGGAGATATTACTGTTTGTGCATTTACAATATTCATTGATTTTTGCCATTGAAAAACATGTTTTTCATATACCAGAAATGTTTGAAGCTACTGACTGAATGAAAGGAGCTGGCATCTCACTCTCTTTGAATCTTCTTTATCATGCTAGGATTAGCAGGAAAAAGCAAAAAATTTCAGAATTGCACCTTGCAATGTGGAGATATTACTGTTTGTGCATTTACAATATTCATTGATTTTTGCCATTGAAAAACATGTTTTTCATATACCAGAAATGTTTGAAGCTACTGACTGAATGAAAGGAGCTGGCATCTGACTCTCTTTGAATCTTCTTTATCATGCTAGGATTAACAGGAAAAATCTAAAAATTTCAGAATTGCACCGTGCAATGTGGAGATATTACTGTTTGTGCATTTACAATATTCATTGATTTTTGCCATTGAAAAACATGTTTTTCATATACCAGAAATGTTTGAAGCTACTGACTGAATGAAAGGAGCTGGCATCTCACTCTCTTTGAATCTTCTTTATCATGCTAGGATTAGCAGGAAAAAGCAAAAAATTTCAGAATTGCACCTTGCAATGTGGAGATATTACTGTTTGTGCATTTACAATATTCATTGATTTTTGCCATTGAAAAACATGTTTTTCATATACCAGAAATGTTTGAAGCTACTGACTGAATGAAAGGAGCTGGCATCTCACTCTCTTTGAATCTTCTTTATCATGCTAGGATTAACAGGAAAAAGCTAAAAATTTCAGAATTGCACCGTGCAATGTGGAGATATTACTGTTTGTGCATTTACAATATTCATTGATTTTTGCCATTGAAAAACATGTTTTTCATATACCAGAAATGTTTGAAGCTACTGACTGAATGAAAGGAGCTGGCATCTCACTCTCTTTGAATCTTCTTTATCATGCTAGGATTAGCAGGAAAAAGCAAAAAATTTCAGAATTGCACCTTGCAATGTGGAGATATTACTGTTTGTGCATTTACAATATTCATTGATTTTTGCCATTGAAAAACATGTTTTTCATATACCAGAAATGTTTGAAGCTACTGACTGAATGAAAGGAGCTGGCATCTCACTCTCTTTGAATCTTCTTTATCATGCTAGGATTAGCAGGAAAAAGCAAAAAATTTCAGAATTGCACCTTGCAATGTGGAGATATTACTGTTTGTGCATTTACAATATTCATTGATTTTTGCCATTGAAAAACATGTTTTTCATATACCAGAAATGTTTGAAGCTACTGACTGAATGAAAGGAGCTGGCATCTCACTCTCTTTGAATCTTCTTTATCATGCTAGGATTAACAGGAAAAAGCTAAAAATTTCAGAATTGCACCGTGCAATGTGGAGATATTACTGTTTGTGCATTTACAATATTCATTGATTTTTTCCATTGAAAAACATGTTTTTCATATACCAGAAATGTTTGAAGCTTCTGACTGAATGAAAGGAGCTGGCATCTCACTCTCTTTGAATCTTCTTTATCATGCTAGGATTAGCAGGAAAAAGCAAAAAATTTCAGAATTGCACCTTGCAATGTGGAGATATTACTGTTTGTGCATTTACAATATTCATTGATTTTTGCCATTGAAAAACATGTTTTTCATATACCAGAAATGTTTGAAGCTACTGACTGAATGAAAGGAGCTGGCATCTCACTCTCTTTGAATCTTCTTTATCATGCTAGGATTAACAGGAAAAAGCTAAAAATTTCAGAATTGCACCATGCAATGTGGAGATATTACTGTTTGTGCATTTACAATATTCATTGATTTTTGCCATTGAAAAACGTTTTTCATATACCAGAAATGTTTGAAGCTACTGACTGAATGAAAGGAGCTGGCATCTCACTCTCTTTGAATCTTCTTTATCATGCTAGGATTAGCAGGAAAAAGCAAAAAATTTCAGAATTGCACCTTGCAATGTGGAGATATTACTGTTTGTGCATTTACAATATTCATTGATTTTTGCCATTGAAAAACATGTTTTTCATATACCAGAAATGTTTGAAGCTACTGACTGAATGAAAGGAGCTGGCATCTGACTCTCTTTGAATCTTCTTTATCATGCTAGGATTAACAGGAAAAATCTAAAAATTTCAGAATTGCACCGTGCAATGTGGAGATATTACTGTTTGTGCATTTACAATATTCATTGATTTTTGCCATTGAAAAACATGTTTTTCATATACCAGAAATGTTTGAAGCTACTGACTGAATGAAAGGAGCTGGCATCTCACTCTCTTTGAATCTTCTTTATCATGCTAGGATTAGCAGGAAAAAGCAAAAAATTTCAGAATTGCACCTTGCAATGTGGAGATATTACTGTTTGTGCATTTACAATATTCATTGATTTTTGCCATTGAAAAACATGTTTTTCATATACCAGAAATGTTTGAAGCTACTGACTGAATGAAAGGAGCTGGCATCTCACTCTCTTTGAATCTTCTTTATCATGCTAGGATTAACAGGAAAAAGCTAAAAATTTCAGAATTGCACCGTGCAATGTGGAGATATTACTGTTTGTGCATTTACAATATTCATTGATTTTTGCCATTGAAAAACATGTTTTTCATATACCAGAAATGTTTGAAGCTACTGACTGAATGAAAGGAGCTGGCATCTCACTCTCTTTGAATCTTCTTTATCATGCTAGGATTAGCAGGAAAAAGCAAAAAATTTCAGAATTGCACCTTGCAATGTGGAGATATTACTGTTTGTGCATTTACAATATTCATTGATTTTTGCCATTGAAAAACATGTTTTTCATATACCAGAAATGTTTGAAGCTACTGACTGAATGAAAGGAGCTGGCATCTCACTCTCTTTGAATCTTCTTTATCATGCTAGGATTAGCAGGAAAAAGCAAAAAATTTCAGAATTGCACCTTGCAATGTGGAGATATTACTGTTTGTGCATTTACAATATTCATTGATTTTTGCCATTGAAAAACATGTTTTTCATATACCAGAAATGTTTGAAGCTACTGACTGAATGAAAGGAGCTGGCATCTCACTCTCTTTGAATCTTCTTTATCATGCTAGGATTAACAGGAAAAAGCTAAAAATTTCAGAATTGCACCGTGCAATGTGGAGATATTACTGTTTGTGCATTTACAATATTCATTGATTTTTTCCATTGAAAAACATGTTTTTCATATACCAGAAATGTTTGAAGCTTCTGACTGAATGAAAGGAGCTGGCATCTCACTCTCTTTGAATCTTCTTTATCATGCTAGGATTAGCAGGAAAAAGCAAAAAATTTCAGAATTGCACCTTGCAATGTGGAGATATTACTGTTTGTGCATTTACAATATTCATTGATTTTTGCCATTGAAAAACATGTTTTTCATATACCAGAAATGTTTGAAGCTACTGACTGAATGAAAGGAGCTGGCATCTCACTCTCTTTGAATCTTCTTTATCATGCTAGGATTAACAGGAAAAAGCTAAAAATTTCAGAATTGCACCGTGCAATGTGGAGATATTACTGTTTGTGCATTTACAATATTCATTGATTTTTGCCATTGAAAAACGTTTTTCATATACCAGAAATGTTTGAAGCTACTGACTGAATGAAAGGAGCTGGCATCTCACTCTCTTTGAATCTTCTTTATCATGCTAGGATTAGCAGGAAAAAGCAAAAAATTTCAGAATTGCACCTTGCAATGTGGAGATATTCCTGTTTGTGCATTTACAATATTCATTGATTTTTGCCATTGAAAAACATGTTTTTCATATACCAGAAATGTTTGAAGCTACTGACTGAATGAAAGGAGCTGGCATCTCACTCTCTTTGAATCTTCTTTATCATGCTAGGATTAACAGGAAAAAGCTAAAAATTTCAGAATTGCACCGTGCAATGTGGAGATATTACTGTTTGTGCATTTACAATATTCATTGATTTTTGCCATTGAAAAACATGTTTTTCATATACCAGAAATGTTTGAAGCTACTGACTGAATGAAAGGAGCTGGCATCTCACTCTCTTTGAATCTTCTTTATCATGCTAGGATTAACAGGAAAAAGCAAAAAATTTCAGAATTGCACCTTGCAATGTGGTGATATTACTGTTTGTGCATTTACAATATTCATTGATTTTTGCCATTGAAAAACATGTTTTTCATATACCAGAAATGTTTGAAGCTACTGACTGAATGAAAGGAGCTGGCATCTCACTCTCTTTGAATCTTCTTTATCATGCTAGGATTAACAGGAAAAAGCAAAAAATTTCAGAATTGCACCTTGCAATGTGGAGATATTACTGTTTGTGCATTTACAATATTCATTGATTTTTGCCATTGAAAAACATGTTTTTCATATACCAGAAATGTTTGAAGCTACTGACTGAATGAAAGGAGCTGGCATCTCACTCTCTTTGAATCTTCTTTATCATGCTAGGATTAACAGGAAAAAGCTAAAAATTTCAGAATTGCACCGTGCAATGTGGAGATATTACTGTTTGTGCATTTACAATATTCATTGATTTTTGCCATTGAAAAACATGTTTTTCATATACCAGAAATGTTTGAAGCTACTGACTGAATGAAAGGAGCTGGCATCTCACTCTCTTTGAATCTTCTTTATCATGCTAGGATTAGCAGGAAAAAGCAAAAAATTTCAGAATTGCACCTTGCAATGTGGAGATATTACTGTTTGTGCATTTACAATATTCATTGATTTTTGCCATTGAAAAACATGTTTTTCATATACCAGAAATGTTTGAAGCTACTGACTGAATGAAAGGAGCTGGCATCTCACTCTCTTTGAATCTTCTTTATCATGCTAGGATTAACAGGAAAAAGCTAAAAATTTCAGAATTGCACCGTGCAATGTGGAGATATTACTGTTTGTGCATTTACAATATTCATTGATTTTTGCCATTGAAAAACATGTTTTTCATATACCAGAAATGTTTGAAGCTACTGACTGAATGAAAGGAGCTGGCATCTCACTCTCTTTGAATCTTCTTTATCATGCTAGGATTAGCAGGAAAAAGCAAAAAATTTCAGAATTGCACCTTGCAATGTGGAGATATTACTGTTTGTGCATTTACAATATTCATTGATTTTTGCCATTGAAAAACATGTTTTTCATATACCAGAAATGTTTGAAGCTACTGACTGAATGAAAGGAGCTGGCATCTCACTCTCTTTGAATCTTCTTTATCATGCTAGGATTAACAGGAAAAAGCAAAAAATTTCAGAATTGCACCTTGCAATGTGGAGATATTACTGTTTGTGCATTTACAATATTCATTGATTTTTGCCATTGAAAAACATGTTTTTCATATACCAGAAATGTTTGAAGCTACTGACTGAATGAAAGGAGCTGGCATCTCACTCTCTTTGAATCTTCTTTATCATGCTAGGATTAACAGGAAAAAGCTAAAAATTTCAGAATTGCACCGTGCAATGTGGAGATATTACTGTTTGTGCATTTACAATATTCATTGATTTTTGCCATTGAAAAACATGTTTTTCATATACCAGAAATGTTTGAAGCTACTGACTGAATGAAAGGAGCTGGCATCTCACTCTCTTTGAATCTTCTTTATCATGCTAGGATTAGCAGGAAAAAGCAAAAAATTTCAGAATTGCACCTTGCAATGTGGAGATATTACTGTTTGTGCATTTACAATATTCATTGATTTTTGCCATTGAAAAACATGTTTTTCATATACCAGAAATGTTTGAAGCTACTGACTGAATGAAAGGAGCTGGCATCTCACTCTCTTTGAATCTTCTTTATCATGCTAGGATTAGCAGGAAAAAGCAAAAAATTTCAGAATTGCACCTTGCAATGTGGAGATATTACTGTTTGTGCATTTACAATATTCATTGATTTTTGCCATTGAAAAACATGTTTTTCATATACCAGAAATGTTTGAAGCTACTGACTGAATGAAAGGAGCTGGCATCTCACTCTCTTTGAATCTTCTTTATCATGCTAGGATTAACAGGAAAAAGCAAAAAATTTCAGAATTGCACCTTGCAATGTGGAGATATTACTGTTTGTGCATTTACAATATTCATTGATTTTTGCCATTGAAAAACATGTTTTTCATATACCAGAAATGTTTGAAGCTACTGACTGAATGAAAGGAGCTGGCATCTCACTCTCTTTGAATCTTCTTTATCATGCTAGGATTAACAGGAAAAAGCTAAAAATTTCAGAATTGCACTATGCAATGTGGAGATATTACTGTTTGTGCATTTACAATATTCATTGATTTTTGCCATTGAAAAACATGTTTTTCATATACCAGAAATGTTTGAAGCTACTGACTGAATGAAAGGAGCTGGCATCTCACTCTCTTTGAATCTTCTTTATCATGCTAGGATTAGCAGGAAAAAGCAAAAAATTTCAGAATTGCACCTTGCAATGTGGAGATATTACTGTTTGTGCATTTACAATATTCATTGATTTTTGCCATTGAAAAACATGTTTTTCATATACCAGAAATGTTTGAAGCTACTGACTGAATGAAAGGAGCTGGCATCTCACTCTCTTTGAATCTTCTTTATCATGCTAGGATTAACAGGAAAAAGCAAAAAATTTCAGAATTGCACCTTGCAATGTGGAGATATTACTGTTTGTGCATTTACAATATTCATTGATTTTTGCCATTGAAAAACATGTTTTTCATATACCAGAAATGTTTGAAGCTACTGACAATGAAAGGAGCTGGCATCTCACTCTCTTTGAATCTTCTTTATCATGCTAGGATTAACAGGAAAAAGCTAAAAATTTCAGAATTGCACCGTGCAATGTGGAGATATTACTGTTTGTGCATTTACAATATTCATTGATTTTTGCCATTGAAAAACGTTTTTCATATACCAGAAATGTTTGAAGCTACTGACTGAATGAAAGGAGCTGGCATCTCACTCTCTTTGAATCTTCTTTATCATGCTAGGATTAGCAGGAAAAAGCAAAAAATTTCAGAATTGCACCTTGCAATGTGGAGATATTACTGTTTGTGCATTTACAATATTCATTGATTTTTGCCATTGAAAAACATGTTTTTCATATACCAGAAATGTTTGAAGCTACTGACTGAATGAAAGGAGCTGGCATCTCACTCTCTTTGAATCTTCTTTATCATGCTAGGATTAACAGGAAAAAGCTAAAAATTTCAGAATTGCACCGTGCAATGTGGAGATATTACTGTTTGTGCATTTACAATATTCATTGATTTTTGCCATTGAAAAACATGTTTTTCATATACCAGAAATGTTTGAAGCTACTGACTGAATGAAAGGAGCTGGCATCTCACTCTCTTTGAATCTTCTTTATCATGCTAGGATTAACAGGAAAAAGCAAAAAATTTCAGAATTGCACCTTGCAATGTGGTGATATTACTGTTTGTGCATTTACAATATTCATTGATTTTTGCCATTGAAAAACATGTTTTTCATATACCAGAAATGTTTGAAGCTACTGACTGAATGAAAGGAGCTGGCATCTCACTCTCTTTGAATCTTCTTTATCATGCTAGGATTAGCAGGAAAAAGCAAAAAATTTCAGAATTGCACCTTGCAATGTGGAGATATTACTGTTTGTGCATTTACAATATTCATTGATTTTTGCCATTGAAAAACATGTTTTTCATATACCAGAAATGTTTGAAGCTACTGACTGAATGAAAGGAGCTGGCATCTCACTCTCTTTGAATCTTCTTTATCATGCTAGGATTAGCAGGAAAAAGCAAAAAATTTCAGAATTGCACCTTGCAATGTGGAGATATTACTGTTTGTGCATTTACAATATTCATTGATTTTTGCCATTGAAAAACATGTTTTTCATATACCAGAAATGTTTGAAGCTACTGACTGAATGAAAGGAGCTGGCATCTCACTCTCTTTGAATCTTCTTTATCATGCTAGGATTAACAGGAAAAAGCTAAAAATTTCAGAATTGCACCGTGCAATGTGGAGATATTACTGTTTGTGCATTTACAATATTCATTGATTTTTTCCATTGAAAAACATGTTTTTCATATACCAGAAATGTTTGAAGCTTCTGACTGAATGAAAGGAGCTGGCATCTCACTCTCTTTGAATCTTCTTTATCATGCTAGGATTAGCAGGAAAAAGCAAAAAATTTCAGAATTGCACCTTGCAATGTGGAGATATTACTGTTTGTGCATTTACAATATTCATTGATTTTTGCCATTGAAAAACATGTTTTTCATATACCAGAAATGTTTGAAGCTACTGACTGAATGAAAGGAGCTGGCATCTCACTCTCTTTGAATCTTCTTTATCATGCTAGGATTAACAGGAAAAAGCTAAAAATTTCAGAATTGCACCGTGCAATGTGGAGATATTACTGTTTGTGCATTTACAATATTCATTGATTTTTGCCATTGAAAAACGTTTTTCATATACCAGAAATGTTTGAAGCTACTGACTGAATGAAAGGAGCTGGCATCTCACTCTCTTTGAATCTTCTTTATCATGCTAGGATTAGCAGGAAAAAGCAAAAAATTTCAGAATTGCACCTTGCAATGTGGAGATATTCCTGTTTGTGCATTTACAATATTCATTGATTTTTGCCATTGAAAAACATGTTTTTCATATACCAGAAATGTTTGAAGCTACTGACTGAATGAAAGGAGCTGGCATCTCACTCTCTTTGAATCTTCTTTATCATGCTAGGATTAACAGGAAAAAGCTAAAAATTTCAGAATTGCACCGTGCAATGTGGAGATATTACTGTTTGTGCATTTACAATATTCATTGATTTTTGCCATTGAAAAACATGTTTTTCATATACCAGAAATGTTTGAAGCTACTGACTGAATGAAAGGAGCTGGCATCTCACTCTCTTTGAATCTTCTTTATCATGCTAGGATTAACAGGAAAAAGCAAAAAATTTCAGAATTGCACCTTGCAATGTGGTGATATTACTGTTTGTGCATTTACAATATTCATTGATTTTTGCCATTGAAAAACATGTTTTTCATATACCAGAAATGTTTGAAGCTACTGACTGAATGAAAGGAGCTGGCATCTCACTCTCTTTGAATCTTCTTTATCATGCTAGGATTAACAGGAAAAAGCAAAAAATTTCAGAATTGCACCTTGCAATGTGGAGATATTACTGTTTGTGCATTTACAATATTCATTGATTTTTGCCATTGAAAAACATGTTTTTCATATACCAGAAATGTTTGAAGCTACTGACTGAATGAAAGGAGCTGGCATCTCACTCTCTTTGAATCTTCTTTATCATGCTAGGATTAACAGGAAAAAGCTAAAAATTTCAGAATTGCACCGTGCAATGTGGAGATATTACTGTTTGTGCATTTACAATATTCATTGATTTTTGCCATTGAAAAACATGTTTTTCATATACCAGAAATGTTTGAAGCTACTGACTGAATGAAAGGAGCTGGCATCTCACTCTCTTTGAATCTTCTTTATCATGCTAGGATTAGCAGGAAAAAGCAAAAAATTTCAGAATTGCACCTTGCAATGTGGAGATATTACTGTTTGTGCATTTACAATATTCATTGATTTTTGCCATTGAAAAACATGTTTTTCATATACCAGAAATGTTTGAAGCTACTGACTGAATGAAAGGAGCTGGCATCTCACTCTCTTTGAATCTTCTTTATCATGCTAGGATTAACAGGAAAAAGCTAAAAATTTCAGAATTGCACCGTGCAATGTGGAGATATTACTGTTTGTGCATTTACAATATTCATTGATTTTTGCCATTGAAAAACATGTTTTTCATATACCAGAAATGTTTGAAGCTACTGACTGAATGAAAGGAGCTGGCATCTCACTCTCTTTGAATCTTCTTTATCATGCTAGGATTAGCAGGAAAAAGCAAAAAATTTCAGAATTGCACCTTGCAATGTGGAGATATTACTGTTTGTGCATTTACAATATTCATTGATTTTTGCCATTGAAAAACATGTTTTTCATATACCAGAAATGTTTGAAGCTACTGACTGAATGAAAGGAGCTGGCATCTCACTCTCTTTGAATCTTCTTTATCATGCTAGGATTAACAGGAAAAAGCAAAAAATTTCAGAATTGCACCTTGCAATGTGGAGATATTACTGTTTGTGCATTTACAATATTCATTGATTTTTGCCATTGAAAAACATGTTTTTCATATACCAGAAATGTTTGAAGCTACTGACTGAATGAAAGGAGCTGGCATCTCACTCTCTTTGAATCTTCTTTATCATGCTAGGATTAACAGGAAAAAGCTAAAAATTTCAGAATTGCACCGTGCAATGTGGAGATATTACTGTTTGTGCATTTACAATATTCATTGATTTTTGCCATTGAAAAACATGTTTTTCATATACCAGAAATGTTTGAAGCTACTGACTGAATGAAAGGAGCTGGCATCTCACTCTCTTTGAATCTTCTTTATCATGCTAGGATTAGCAGGAAAAAGCAAAAAATTTCAGAATTGCACCTTGCAATGTGGAGATATTACTGTTTGTGCATTTACAATATTCATTGATTTTTGCCATTGAAAAACATGTTTTTCATATACCAGAAATGTTTGAAGCTACTGACTGAATGAAAGGAGCTGGCATCTCACTCTCTTTGAATCTTCTTTATCATGCTAGGATTAGCAGGAAAAAGCAAAAAATTTCAGAATTGCACCTTGCAATGTGGAGATATTACTGTTTGTGCATTTACAATATTCATTGATTTTTGCCATTGAAAAACATGTTTTTCATATACCAGAAATGTTTGAAGCTACTGACTGAATGAAAGGAGCTGGCATCTCACTCTCTTTGAATCTTCTTTATCATGCTAGGATTAACAGGAAAAAGCAAAAAATTTCAGAATTGCACCTTGCAATGTGGAGATATTACTGTTTGTGCATTTACAATATTCATTGATTTTTGCCATTGAAAAACATGTTTTTCATATACCAGAAATGTTTGAAGCTACTGACTGAATGAAAGGAGCTGGCATCTCACTCTCTTTGAATCTTCTTTATCATGCTAGGATTAACAGGAAAAAGCTAAAAATTTCAGAATTGCACTATGCAATGTGGAGATATTACTGTTTGTGCATTTACAATATTCATTGATTTTTGCCATTGAAAAACATGTTTTTCATATACCAGAAATGTTTGAAGCTACTGACTGAATGAAAGGAGCTGGCATCTCACTCTCTTTGAATCTTCTTTATCATGCTAGGATTAGCAGGAAAAAGCAAAAAATTTCAGAATTGCACCTTGCAATGTGGAGATATTACTGTTTGTGCATTTACAATATTCATTGATTTTTGCCATTGAAAAACATGTTTTTCATATACCAGAAATGTTTGAAGCTACTGACTGAATGAAAGGAGCTGGCATCTCACTCTCTTTGAATCTTCTTTATCATGCTAGGATTAACAGGAAAAAGCAAAAAATTTCAGAATTGCACCTTGCAATGTGGAGATATTACTGTTTGTGCATTTACAATATTCATTGATTTTTGCCATTGAAAAACATGTTTTTCATATACCAGAAATGTTTGAAGCTACTGACAATGAAAGGAGCTGGCATCTCACTCTCTTTGAATCTTCTTTATCATGCTAGGATTAACAGGAAAAAGCTAAAAATTTCAGAATTGCACCGTGCAATGTGGAGATATTACTGTTTGTGCATTTACAATATTCATTGATTTTTGCCATTGAAAAACGTTTTTCATATACCAGAAATGTTTGAAGCTACTGACTGAATGAAAGGAGCTGGCATCTCACTCTCTTTGAATCTTCTTTATCATGCTAGGATTAGCAGGAAAAAGCAAAAAATTTCAGAATTGCACCTTGCAATGTGGAGATATTACTGTTTGTGCATTTACAATATTCATTGATTTTTGCCATTGAAAAACATGTTTTTCATATACCAGAAATGTTTGAAGCTACTGACTGAATGAAAGGAGCTGGCATCTCACTCTCTTTGAATCTTCTTTATCATGCTAGGATTAACAGGAAAAAGCTAAAAATTTCAGAATTGCACCGTGCAATGTGGAGATATTACTGTTTGTGCATTTACAATATTCATTGATTTTTGCCATTGAAAAACATGTTTTTCATATACCAGAAATGTTTGAAGCTACTGACTGAATGAAAGGAGCTGGCATCTCACTCTCTTTGAATCTTCTTTATCATGCTAGGATTAACAGGAAAAAGCAAAAAATTTCAGAATTGCACCTTGCAATGTGGTGATATTACTGTTTGTGCATTTACAATATTCATTGATTTTTGCCATTGAAAAACATGTTTTTCATATACCAGAAATGTTTGAAGCTACTGACTGAATGAAAGGAGCTGGCATCTCACTCTCTTTGAATCTTCTTTATCATGCTAGGATTAACAGGAAAAAGCAAAAAATTTCAGAATTGCACCTTGCAATGTGGAGATATTACTGTTTGTGCATTTACAATATTCATTGATTTTTGCCATTGAAAAACATGTTTTTCATATACCAGAAATGTTTGAAGCTACTGACTGAATGAAAGGAGCTGGCATCTCACTCTCTTTGAATCTTCTTTATCATGCTAGGATTAACAGGAAAAAGCTAAAAATTTCAGAATTGCACCTTGCAATGTGGAGATATTACTGTTTGTGCATTTACAATATTCATTGATTTTTGCCATTGAAAAACATGTTTTTCATATACCAGAAATGTTTGAAGCTTCTGACTGAATGAAAGGAGCTGGCATCTCACTCTCTTTGAATCTTCTTTATCATGCTAGGATTAGCAGGAAAAAGCAAAAAATTTCAGAATTGCACCTTGCAATGTGGAGATATTACTGTTTGTGCATTTACAATATTCATTGATTTTTGCCATTGAAAAACATGTTTTTCATATACCAGAAATGTTTGAAGCTACTGACTGAATGAAAGGAGCTGGCATCTCACTCTCTTTGAATCTTCTTTATCATGCTAGGATTAACAGGAAAAAGCTAAAAATTTCAGAATTGCACTGTGCAATGTGGAGATATTACTGTTTGTGCATTTACAATATTCATTGATTTTTGCCATTGAAAAACATGTTTTTCATATACCAGAAATGTTTGAAGCTACTGACTGAATGAAAGGAGCTGGCATCTCACTCTCTTTGAATCTTCTTTATCATGCTAGGATTAGCAGGAAAAAGCAAAAAATTTCAGAATTGCACCTTGCAATGTGGAGATATTACTGTTTGTGCATTTACAATATTCATTGATTTTTGCCATTGAAAAACATGTTTTTCATATACCAGAAATGTTTGAAGCTACTGACTGAATGAAAGGAGCTGGCATCTCACTCTCTTTGAATCTTCTTTATCATGCTAGGATTAACAGGAAAAAGCAAAAAATTTCAGAATTGCACCTTGCAATGTGGAGATATTACTGTTTGTGCATTTACAATATTCATTGATTTTTGCCATTGAAAAACATGTTTTTCATATACCAGAAATGTTTGAAGCTACTGACAATGAAAGGAGCTGGCATCTCACTCTCTTTGAATCTTCTTTATCATGCTAGGATTAACAGGAAAAAGCTAAAAATTTCAGAATTGCACCGTGCAATGTGGAGATATTACTGTTTGTGCATTTACAATATTCATTGATTTTTGCCATTGAAAAACGTTTTTCATATACCAGAAATGTTTGAAGCTACTGACTGAATGAAAGGAGCTGGCATCTCACTCTCTTTGAATCTTCTTTATCATGCTAGGATTAGCAGGAAAAAGCAAAAAATTTCAGAATTGCACCTTGCAATGTGGAGATATTACTGTTTGTGCATTTACAATATTCATTGATTTTTGCCATTGAAAAACATGTTTTTCATATACCAGAAATGTTTGAAGCTACTGACTGAATGAAAGGAGCTGGCATCTCACTCTCTTTGAATCTTCTTTATCATGCTAGGATTAACAGGAAAAAGCTAAAAATTTCAGAATTGCACCGTGCAATGTGGAGATATTACTGTTTGTGCATTTACAATATTCATTGATTTTTGCCATTGAAAAACATGTTTTTCATATACCAGAAATGTTTGAAGCTACTGACTGAATGAAAGGAGCTGGCATCTCACTCTCTTTGAATCTTCTTTATCATGCTAGGATTAACAGGAAAAAGCAAAAAATTTCAGAATTGCACCTTGCAATGTGGTGATATTACTGTTTGTGCATTTACAATATTCATTGATTTTTGCCATTGAAAAACATGTTTTTCATATACCAGAAATGTTTGAAGCTACTGACTGAATGAAAGGAGCTGGCATCTCACTCTCTTTGAATCTTCTTTATCACGCTAGGATTAACAGGAAAAAGCAAAAAATTTCAGAATTGCACCTTGCAATGTGGAGATATTACTGTTTGTGCATTTACAATATTCATTGATTTTTGCCATTGAAAAACATGTTTTTCATATACCAGAAATGTTTGAAGCTACTGACTGAATGAAAGGAGCTGGCATCTCACTCTCTTTGAATCTTCTTTATCATGCTAGGATTAACAGGAAAAAGCTAAAAATTTCAGAATTGCACCGTGCAATGTGGAGATATTACTGTTTGTGCATTTACAATATTCATTGATTTTTGCCATTGAAAAACATGTTTTTCATATACCAGAAATGTTTGAAGCTACTGACTGAATGAAAGGAGCTGGCATCTCACTCTCTTTGAATCTTCTTTATCATGCTAGGATTAGCAGGAAAAAGCAAAAAATTTCAGAATTGCACCTTGCAATGTGGAGATATTACTGTTTGTGCATTTACAATATTCATTGATTTTTGCCATTGAAAAACATGTTTTTCATATACCAGAAATGTTTGAAGCTACTGACTGAATGAAAGGAGCTGGCATCTCACTCTCTTTGAATCTTCTTTATCATGCTAGGATTAACAGGAAAAAGCTAAAAATTTCAGAATTGCACCGTGCAATGTGGAGATATTACTGTTTGTGCATTTACAATATTCATTGATTTTTGCCATTGAAAAACATGTTTTTCATATACCAGAAATGTTTGAAGCTACTGACTGAATGAAAGGAGCTGGCATCTCACTCTCTTTGAATCTTCTTTATCATGCTAGGATTAGCAGGAAAAAGCAAAAAATTTCAGAATTGCACCTTGCAATGTGGAGATATTACTGTTTGTGCATTTACAATATTCATTGATTTTTGCCATTGAAAAACATGTTTTTCATATACCAGAAATGTTTGAAGCTACTGACTGAATGAAAGGAGCTGGCATCTCACTCTCTTTGAATCTTCTTTATCATGCTAGGATTAACAGGAAAAAGCAAAAAATTTCAGAATTGCACCTTGCAATGTGGAGATATTACTGTTTGTGCATTTACAATATTCATTGATTTTTGCCATTGAAAAACATGTTTTTCATATACCAGAAATGTTTGAAGCTACTGACAATGAAAGGAGCTGGCATCTCACTCTCTTTGAATCTTCTTTATCATGCTAGGATTAACAGGAAAAAGCTAAAAATTTCAGAATTGCACCGTGCAATGTGGAGATATTACTGTTTGTGCATTTACAATATTCATTGATTTTTGCCATTGAAAAACGTTTTTCATATACCAGAAATGTTTGAAGCTACTGACTGAATGAAAGGAGCTGGCATCTCACTCTCTTTGAATCTTCTTTATCATGCTAGGATTAGCAGGAAAAAGCAAAAAATTTCAGAATTGCACCTTGCAATGTGGAGATATTACTGTTTGTGCATTTACAATATTCATTGATTTTTGCCATTGAAAAACATGTTTTTCATATACCAGAAATGTTTGAAGCTACTGACTGAATGAAAGGAGCTGGCATCTCACTCTCTTTGAATCTTCTTTATCATGCTAGGATTAACAGGAAAAAGCTAAAAATTTCAGAATTGCACCGTGCAATGTGGAGATATTACTGTTTGTGCATTTACAATATTCATTGATTTTTGCCATTGAAAAACATGTTTTTCATATACCAGAAATGTTTGAAGCTACTGACTGAATGAAAGGAGCTGGCATCTCACTCTCTTTGAATCTTCTTTATCATGCTAGGATTAACAGGAAAAAGCAAAAAATTTCAGAATTGCACCTTGCAATGTGGTGATATTACTGTTTGTGCATTTACAATATTCATTGATTTTTGCCATTGAAAAACATGTTTTTCATATACCAGAAATGTTTGAAGCTACTGACTGAATGAAAGGAGCTGGCATCTCACTCTCTTTGAATCTTCTTTATCACGCTAGGATTAACAGGAAAAAGCAAAAAATTTCAGAATTGCACCTTGCAATGTGGAGATATTACTGTTTGTGCATTTACAATATTCATTGATTTTTGCCATTGAAAAACATGTTTTTCATATACCAGAAATGTTTGAAGCTACTGACTGAATGAAAGGAGCTGGCATCTCACTCTCTTTGAATCTTCTTTATCATGCTAGGATTAACAGGAAAAAGCTAAAAATTTCAGAATTGCACTGTGCAATGTGGAGATATTACTGTTTGTGCATTTACAATATTCATTGATTTTTGCCATTGAAAAACATGTTTTTCATATACCAGAAATGTTTGAAGCTACTGACTGAATGAAAGGAGCTGGCATCTCACTCTCTTTGAATCTTCTTTATCATGCTAGGATTAGCAGGAAAAAGCAAAAAATTTCAGAATTGCACCTTGCAATGTGGAGATATTACTGTTTGTGCATTTACAATATTCATTGATTTTTGCCATTGAAAAACATGTTTTTCATATACCAGAAATGTTTGAAGCTACTGACTGAATGAAAGGAGCTGGCATCTCACTCTCTTTGAATCTTCTTTATCATGCTAGGATTAGCAGGAAAAAGCAAAAAATTTCAGAATTGCACCTTGCAATGTGGAGATATTACTGTTTGTGCATTTACAATATTCATTGATTTTTGCCATTGAAAAACATGTTTTTCATATACCAGAAATGTTTGAAGCTACTGACTGAATGAAAGGAGCTGGCATCTCACTCTCTTTGAATCTTCTTTATCATGCTAGGATTAACAGGAAAAAGCTAAAAATTTCAGAATTGCACCTTGCAATGTGGAGATATTACTGTTTGTGCATTTACAATATTCATTGATTTTTGCCATTGAAAAACATGTTTTTCATATACCAGAAATGTTTGAAGCTTCTGACTGAATGAAAGGAGCTGGCATCTCACTCTCTTTGAATCTTCTTTATCATGCTAGGATTAGCAGGAAAAAGCAAAAAATTTCAGAATTGCACCTTGCAATGTGGAGATATTACTGTTTGTGCATTTACAATATTCATTGATTTTTGCCATTGAAAAACATGTTTTTCATATACCAGAAATGTTTGAAGCTACTGACTGAATGAAAGGAGCTGGCATCTCACTCTCTTTGAATCTTCTTTATCATGCTAGGATTAACAGGAAAAAGCTAAAAATTTCAGAATTGCACTGTGCAATGTGGAGATATTACTGTTTGTGCATTTACAATATTCATTGATTTTTGCCATTGAAAAACATGTTTTTCATATACCAGAAATGTTTGAAGCTACTGACTGAATGAAAGGAGCTGGCATCTCACTCTCTTTGAATCTTCTTTATCATGCTAGGATTAGCAGGAAAAAGCAAAAAATTTCAGAATTGCACCTTGCAATGTGGAGATATTACTGTTTGTGCATTTACAATATTCATTGATTTTTGCCATTGAAAAACATGTTTTTCATATACCAGAAATGTTTGAAGCTACTGACTGAATGAAAGGAGCTGGCATCTCACTCTCTTTGAATCTTCTTTATCATGCTAGGATTAACAGGAAAAAGCAAAAAATTTCAGAATTGCACCTTGCAATGTGGAGATATTACTGTTTGTGCATTTACAATATTCATTGATTTTTGCCATTGAAAAACATGTTTTTCATATACCAGAAATGTTTGAAGCTACTGACAATGAAAGGAGCTGGCATCTCACTCTCTTTGAATCTTCTTTATCATGCTAGGATTAACAGGAAAAAGCTAAAAATTTCAGAATTGCACCGTGCAATGTGGAGATATTACTGTTTGTGCATTTACAATATTCATTGATTTTTGCCATTGAAAAACGTTTTTCATATACCAGAAATGTTTGAAGCTACTGACTGAATGAAAGGAGCTGGCATCTCACTCTCTTTGAATCTTCTTTATCATGCTAGGATTAGCAGGAAAAAGCAAAAAATTTCAGAATTGCACCTTGCAATGTGGAGATATTACTGTTTGTGCATTTACAATATTCATTGATTTTTGCCATTGAAAAACATGTTTTTCATATACCAGAAATGTTTGAAGCTACTGACTGAATGAAAGGAGCTGGCATCTCACTCTCTTTGAATCTTCTTTATCATGCTAGGATTAACAGGAAAAAGCAAAAAATTTCAGAATTGCACCTTGCAATGTGGAGATATTACTGTTTGTGCATTTACAATATTCATTGATTTTTGCCATTGAAAAACATGTTTTTCATATACCAGAAATGTTTGAAGCTACTGACTGAATGAAAGGAGCTGGCATCTCACTCTCTTTGAATCTTCTTTATCATGCTAGGATTAACAGGAAAAAGCTAAAAATTTCAGAATTGCACCTTGCAATGTGGAGATATTACTGTTTGTGCATTTACAATATTCATTGATTTTTGCCATTGAAAAACATGTTTTTCATATACCAGAAATGTTTGAAGCTTCTGACTGAATGAAAGGAGCTGGCATCTCACTCTCTTTGAATCTTCTTTATCATGCTAGGATTAGCAGGAAAAAGCAAAAAATTTCAGAATTGCACCTTGCAATGTGGAGATATTACTGTTTGTGCATTTACAATATTCATTGATTTTTGCCATTGAAAAACATGTTTTTCATATACCAGAAATGTTTGAAGCTACTGACTGAATGAAAGGAGCTGGCATCTCACTCTCTTTGAATCTTCTTTATCATGCTAGGATTAACAGGAAAAAGCTAAAAATTTCAGAATTGCACTGTGCAATGTGGAGATATTACTGTTTGTGCATTTACAATATTCATTGATTTTTGCCATTGAAAAACATGTTTTTCATATACCAGAAATGTTTGAAGCTACTGACTGAATGAAAGGAGCTGGCATCTCACTCTCTTTGAATCTTCTTTATCATGCTAGGATTAGCAGGAAAAAGCAAAAAATTTCAGAATTGCACCTTGCAATGTGGAGATATTACTGTTTGTGCATTTACAATATTCATTGATTTTTGCCATTGAAAAACATGTTTTTCATATACCAGAAATGTTTGAAGCTACTGACTGAATGAAAGGAGCTGGCATCTCACTCTCTTTGAATCTTCTTTATCATGCTAGGATTAACAGGAAAAAGCAAAAAATTTCAGAATTGCACCTTGCAATGTGGAGATATTACTGTTTGTGCATTTACAATATTCATTGATTTTTGCCATTGAAAAACATGTTTTTCATATACCAGAAATGTTTGAAGCTACTGACAATGAAAGGAGCTGGCATCTCACTCTCTTTGAATCTTCTTTATCATGCTAGGATTAACAGGAAAAAGCTAAAAATTTCAGAATTGCACCGTGCAATGTGGAGATATTACTGTTTGTGCATTTACAATATTCATTGATTTTTGCCATTGAAAAACGTTTTTCATATACCAGAAATGTTTGAAGCTACTGACTGAATGAAAGGAGCTGGCATCTCACTCTCTTTGAATCTTCTTTATCATGCTAGGATTAGCAGGAAAAAGCAAAAAATTTCAGAATTGCACCTTGCAATGTGGAGATATTACTGTTTGTGCATTTACAATATTCATTGATTTTTGCCATTGAAAAACATGTTTTTCATATACCAGAAATGTTTGAAGCTACTGACTGAATGAAAGGAGCTGGCATCTCACTCTCTTTGAATCTTCTTTATCATGCTAGGATTAACAGGAAAAAGCTAAAAATTTCAGAATTGCACCGTGCAATGTGGAGATATTACTGTTTGTGCATTTACAATATTCATTGATTTTTGCCATTGAAAAACATGTTTTTCATATACCAGAAATGTTTGAAGCTACTGACTGAATGAAAGGAGCTGGCATCTCACTCTCTTTGAATCTTCTTTATCATGCTAGGATTAACAGGAAAAAGCAAAAAATTTCAGAATTGCACCTTGCAATGTGGTGATATTACTGTTTGTGCATTTACAATATTCATTGATTTTTGCCATTGAAAAACATGTTTTTCATATACCAGAAATGTTTGAAGCTACTGACTGAATGAAAGGAGCTGGCATCTCACTCTCTTTGAATCTTCTTTATCATGCTAGGATTAACAGGAAAAAGCAAAAAATTTCAGAATTGCACCTTGCAATGTGGAGATATTACTGTTTGTGCATTTACAATATTCATTGATTTTTGCCATTGAAAAACATGTTTTTCATATACCAGAAATGTTTGAAGCTACTGACAATGAAAGGAGCTGGCATCTCACTCTCTTTGAATCTTCTTTATCATGCTAGGATTAACAGGAAAAAGCTAAAAATTTCAGAATTGCACCGTGCAATGTGGAGATATTACTGTTTGTGCATTTACAATATTCATTGATTTTTGCCATTGAAAAACGTTTTTCATATACCAGAAATGTTTGAAGCTACTGACTGAATGAAAGGAGCTGGCATCTCACTCTCTTTGAATCTTCTTTATCATGCTAGGATTAGCAGGAAAAAGCAAAAAATTTCAGAATTGCACCTTGCAATGTGGAGATATTACTGTTTGTGCATTTACAATATTCATTGATTTTTGCCATTGAAAAACATGTTTTTCATATACCAGAAATGTTTGAAGCTACTGACTGAATGAAAGGAGCTGGCATCTCACTCTCTTTGAATCTTCTTTATCATGCTAGGATTAACAGGAAAAAGCTAAAAATTTCAGAATTGCACCGTGCAATGTGGAGATATTACTGTTTGTGCATTTACAATATTCATTGATTTTTGCCATTGAAAAACATGTTTTTCATATACCAGAAATGTTTGAAGCTACTGACTGAATGAAAGGAGCTGGCATCTCACTCTCTTTGAATCTTCTTTATCATGCTAGGATTAACAGGAAAAAGCAAAAAATTTCAGAATTGCACCTTGCAATGTGGTGATATTACTGTTTGTGCATTTACAATATTCATTGATTTTTGCCATTGAAAAACATGTTTTTCATATACCAGAAATGTTTGAAGCTACTGACTGAATGAAAGGAGCTGGCATCTCACTCTCTTTGAATCTTCTTTATCACGCTAGGATTAACAGGAAAAAGCAAAAAATTTCAGAATTGCACCTTGCAATGTGGAGATATTACTGTTTGTGCATTTACAATATTCATTGATTTTTGCCATTGAAAAACATGTTTTTCATATACCAGAAATGTTTGAAGCTACTGACTGAATGAAAGGAGCTGGCATCTCACTCTCTTTGAATCTTCTTTATCATGCTAGGATTAACAGGAAAAAGCTAAAAATTTCAGAATTGCACTGTGCAATGTGGAGATATTACTGTTTGTGCATTTACAATATTCATTGATTTTTGCCATTGAAAAACATGTTTTTCATATACCAGAAATGTTTGAAGCTACTGACTGAATGAAAGGAGCTGGCATCTCACTCTCTTTGAATCTTCTTTATCATGCTAGGATTAGCAGGAAAAAGCAAAAAATTTCAGAATTGCACCTTGCAATGTGGAGATATTACTGTTTGTGCATTTACAATATTCATTGATTTTTGCCATTGAAAAACATGTTTTTCATATACCAGAAATGTTTGAAGCTACTGACTGAATGAAAGGAGCTGGCATCTCACTCTCTTTGAATCTTCTTTATCATGCTAGGATTAGCAGGAAAAAGCAAAAAATTTCAGAATTGCACCTTGCAATGTGGAGATATTACTGTTTGTGCATTTACAATATTCATTGATTTTTGCCATTGAAAAACATGTTTTTCATATACCAGAAATGTTTGAAGCTACTGACTGAATGAAAGGAGCTGGCATCTCACTCTCTTTGAATCTTCTTTATCATGCTAGGATTAACAGGAAAAAGCTAAAAATTTCAGAATTGCACCTTGCAATGTGGAGATATTACTGTTTGTGCATTTACAATATTCATTGATTTTTGCCATTGAAAAACATGTTTTTCATATACCAGAAATGTTTGAAGCTTCTGACTGAATGAAAGGAGCTGGCATCTCACTCTCTTTGAATCTTCTTTATCATGCTAGGATTAGCAGGAAAAAGCAAAAAATTTCAGAATTGCACCTTGCAATGTGGAGATATTACTGTTTGTGCATTTACAATATTCATTGATTTTTGCCATTGAAAAACATGTTTTTCATATACCAGAAATGTTTGAAGCTACTGACTGAATGAAAGGAGCTGGCATCTCACTCTCTTTGAATCTTCTTTATCATGCTAGGATTAACAGGAAAAAGCTAAAAATTTCAGAATTGCACTGTGCAATGTGGAGATATTACTGTTTGTGCATTTACAATATTCATTGATTTTTGCCATTGAAAAACATGTTTTTCATATACCAGAAATGTTTGAAGCTACTGACTGAATGAAAGGAGCTGGCATCTCACTCTCTTTGAATCTTCTTTATCATGCTAGGATTAGCAGGAAAAAGCAAAAAATTTCAGAATTGCACCTTGCAATGTGGAGATATTACTGTTTGTGCATTTACAATATTCATTGATTTTTGCCATTGAAAAACATGTTTTTCATATACCAGAAATGTTTGAAGCTACTGACTGAATGAAAGGAGCTGGCATCTCACTCTCTTTGAATCTTCTTTATCATGCTAGGATTAACAGGAAAAAGCAAAAAATTTCAGAATTGCACCTTGCAATGTGGAGATATTACTGTTTGTGCATTTACAATATTCATTGATTTTTGCCATTGAAAAACATGTTTTTCATATACCAGAAATGTTTGAAGCTACTGACAATGAAAGGAGCTGGCATCTCACTCTCTTTGAATCTTCTTTATCATGCTAGGATTAACAGGAAAAAGCTAAAAATTTCAGAATTGCACCGTGCAATGTGGAGATATTACTGTTTGTGCATTTACAATATTCATTGATTTTTGCCATTGAAAAACGTTTTTCATATACCAGAAATGTTTGAAGCTACTGACTGAATGAAAGGAGCTGGCATCTCACTCTCTTTGAATCTTCTTTATCATGCTAGGATTAGCAGGAAAAAGCAAAAAATTTCAGAATTGCACCTTGCAATGTGGAGATATTACTGTTTGTGCATTTACAATATTCATTGATTTTTGCCATTGAAAAACATGTTTTTCATATACCAGAAATGTTTGAAGCTACTGACTGAATGAAAGGAGCTGGCATCTCACTCTCTTTGAATCTTCTTTATCATGCTAGGATTAACAGGAAAAAGCAAAAAATTTCAGAATTGCACCTTGCAATGTGGAGATATTACTGTTTGTGCATTTACAATATTCATTGATTTTTGCCATTGAAAAACATGTTTTTCATATACCAGAAATGTTTGAAGCTACTGACTGAATGAAAGGAGCTGGCATCTCACTCTCTTTGAATCTTCTTTATCATGCTAGGATTAACAGGAAAAAGCTAAAAATTTCAGAATTGCACCTTGCAATGTGGAGATATTACTGTTTGTGCATTTACAATATTCATTGATTTTTGCCATTGAAAAACATGTTTTTCATATACCAGAAATGTTTGAAGCTTCTGACTGAATGAAAGGAGCTGGCATCTCACTCTCTTTGAATCTTCTTTATCATGCTAGGATTAGCAGGAAAAAGCAAAAAATTTCAGAATTGCACCTTGCAATGTGGAGATATTACTGTTTGTGCATTTACAATATTCATTGATTTTTGCCATTGAAAAACATGTTTTTCATATACCAGAAATGTTTGAAGCTACTGACTGAATGAAAGGAGCTGGCATCTCACTCTCTTTGAATCTTCTTTATCATGCTAGGATTAACAGGAAAAAGCTAAAAATTTCAGAATTGCACTGTGCAATGTGGAGATATTACTGTTTGTGCATTTACAATATTCATTGATTTTTGCCATTGAAAAACATGTTTTTCATATACCAGAAATGTTTGAAGCTACTGACTGAATGAAAGGAGCTGGCATCTCACTCTCTTTGAATCTTCTTTATCATGCTAGGATTAGCAGGAAAAAGCAAAAAATTTCAGAATTGCACCTTGCAATGTGGAGATATTACTGTTTGTGCATTTACAATATTCATTGATTTTTGCCATTGAAAAACATGTTTTTCATATACCAGAAATGTTTGAAGCTACTGACTGAATGAAAGGAGCTGGCATCTCACTCTCTTTGAATCTTCTTTATCATGCTAGGATTAACAGGAAAAAGCAAAAAATTTCAGAATTGCACCTTGCAATGTGGAGATATTACTGTTTGTGCATTTACAATATTCATTGATTTTTGCCATTGAAAAACATGTTTTTCATATACCAGAAATGTTTGAAGCTACTGACAATGAAAGGAGCTGGCATCTCACTCTCTTTGAATCTTCTTTATCATGCTAGGATTAACAGGAAAAAGCTAAAAATTTCAGAATTGCACCGTGCAATGTGGAGATATTACTGTTTGTGCATTTACAATATTCATTGATTTTTGCCATTGAAAAACGTTTTTCATATACCAGAAATGTTTGAAGCTACTGACTGAATGAAAGGAGCTGGCATCTCACTCTCTTTGAATCTTCTTTATCATGCTAGGATTAGCAGGAAAAAGCAAAAAATTTCAGAATTGCACCTTGCAATGTGGAGATATTACTGTTTGTGCATTTACAATATTCATTGATTTTTGCCATTGAAAAACATGTTTTTCATATACCAGAAATGTTTGAAGCTACTGACTGAATGAAAGGAGCTGGCATCTCACTCTCTTTGAATCTTCTTTATCATGCTAGGATTAACAGGAAAAAGCTAAAAATTTCAGAATTGCACCGTGCAATGTGGAGATATTACTGTTTGTGCATTTACAATATTCATTGATTTTTGCCATTGAAAAACATGTTTTTCATATACCAGAAATGTTTGAAGCTACTGACTGAATGAAAGGAGCTGGCATCTCACTCTCTTTGAATCTTCTTTATCATGCTAGGATTAACAGGAAAAAGCAAAAAATTTCAGAATTGCACCTTGCAATGTGGTGATATTACTGTTTGTGCATTTACAATATTCATTGATTTTTGCCATTGAAAAACATGTTTTTCATATACCAGAAATGTTTGAAGCTACTGACTGAATGAAAGGAGCTGGCATCTCACTCTCTTTGAATCTTCTTTATCACGCTAGGATTAACAGGAAAAAGCAAAAAATTTCAGAATTGCACCTTGCAATGTGGAGATATTACTGTTTGTGCATTTACAATATTCATTGATTTTTGCCATTGAAAAACATGTTTTTCATATACCAGAAATGTTTGAAGCTACTGACTGAATGAAAGGAGCTGGCATCTCACTCTCTTTGAATCTTCTTTATCATGCTAGGATTAACAGGAAAAAGCTAAAAATTTCAGAATTGCACCGTGCAATGTGGAGATATTACTGTTTGTGCATTTACAATATTCATTGATTTTTGCCATTGAAAAACATGTTTTTCATATACCAGAAATGTTTGAAGCTACTGACTGAATGAAAGGAGCTGGCATCTCACTCTCTTTGAATCTTCTTTATCATGCTAGGATTAGCAGGAAAAAGCAAAAAATTTCAGAATTGCACCTTGCAATGTGGAGATATTACTGTTTGTGCATTTACAATATTCATTGATTTTTGCCATTGAAAAACATGTTTTTCATATACCAGAAATGTTTGAAGCTACTGACTGAATGAAAGGAGCTGGCATCTCACTCTCTTTGAATCTTCTTTATCATGCTAGGATTAACAGGAAAAAGCTAAAAATTTCAGAATTGCACCGTGCAATGTGGAGATATTACTGTTTGTGCATTTACAATATTCATTGATTTTTGCCATTGAAAAACATGTTTTTCATATACCAGAAATGTTTGAAGCTACTGACTGAATGAAAGGAGCTGGCATCTCACTCTCTTTGAATCTTCTTTATCATGCTAGGATTAGCAGGAAAAAGCAAAAAATTTCAGAATTGCACCTTGCAATGTGGAGATATTACTGTTTGTGCATTTACAATATTCATTGATTTTTGCCATTGAAAAACATGTTTTTCATATACCAGAAATGTTTGAAGCTACTGACTGAATGAAAGGAGCTGGCATCTCACTCTCTTTGAATCTTCTTTATCATGCTAGGATTAACAGGAAAAAGCAAAAAATTTCAGAATTGCACCTTGCAATGTGGAGATATTACTGTTTGTGCATTTACAATATTCATTGATTTTTGCCATTGAAAAACATGTTTTTCATATACCAGAAATGTTTGAAGCTACTGACAATGAAAGGAGCTGGCATCTCACTCTCTTTGAATCTTCTTTATCATGCTAGGATTAACAGGAAAAAGCTAAAAATTTCAGAATTGCACCGTGCAATGTGGAGATATTACTGTTTGTGCATTTACAATATTCATTGATTTTTGCCATTGAAAAACGTTTTTCATATACCAGAAATGTTTGAAGCTACTGACTGAATGAAAGGAGCTGGCATCTCACTCTCTTTGAATCTTCTTTATCATGCTAGGATTAGCAGGAAAAAGCAAAAAATTTCAGAATTGCACCTTGCAATGTGGAGATATTACTGTTTGTGCATTTACAATATTCATTGATTTTTGCCATTGAAAAACATGTTTTTCATATACCAGAAATGTTTGAAGCTACTGACTGAATGAAAGGAGCTGGCATCTCACTCTCTTTGAATCTTCTTTATCATGCTAGGATTAACAGGAAAAAGCTAAAAATTTCAGAATTGCACCGTGCAATGTGGAGATATTACTGTTTGTGCATTTACAATATTCATTGATTTTTGCCATTGAAAAACATGTTTTTCATATACCAGAAATGTTTGAAGCTACTGACTGAATGAAAGGAGCTGGCATCTCACTCTCTTTGAATCTTCTTTATCATGCTAGGATTAACAGGAAAAAGCAAAAAATTTCAGAATTGCACCTTGCAATGTGGTGATATTACTGTTTGTGCATTTACAATATTCATTGATTTTTGCCATTGAAAAACATGTTTTTCATATACCAGAAATGTTTGAAGCTACTGACTGAATGAAAGGAGCTGGCATCTCACTCTCTTTGAATCTTCTTTATCACGCTAGGATTAACAGGAAAAAGCAAAAAATTTCAGAATTGCACCTTGCAATGTGGAGATATTACTGTTTGTGCATTTACAATATTCATTGATTTTTGCCATTGAAAAACATGTTTTTCATATACCAGAAATGTTTGAAGCTACTGACTGAATGAAAGGAGCTGGCATCTCACTCTCTTTGAATCTTCTTTATCATGCTAGGATTAACAGGAAAAAGCTAAAAATTTCAGAATTGCACTGTGCAATGTGGAGATATTACTGTTTGTGCATTTACAATATTCATTGATTTTTGCCATTGAAAAACATGTTTTTCATATACCAGAAATGTTTGAAGCTACTGACTGAATGAAAGGAGCTGGCATCTCACTCTCTTTGAATCTTCTTTATCATGCTAGGATTAGCAGGAAAAAGCAAAAAATTTCAGAATTGCACCTTGCAATGTGGAGATATTACTGTTTGTGCATTTACAATATTCATTGATTTTTGCCATTGAAAAACATGTTTTTCATATACCAGAAATGTTTGAAGCTACTGACTGAATGAAAGGAGCTGGCATCTCACTCTCTTTGAATCTTCTTTATCATGCTAGGATTAGCAGGAAAAAGCAAAAAATTTCAGAATTGCACCTTGCAATGTGGAGATATTACTGTTTGTGCATTTACAATATTCATTGATTTTTGCCATTGAAAAACATGTTTTTCATATACCAGAAATGTTTGAAGCTACTGACTGAATGAAAGGAGCTGGCATCTCACTCTCTTTGAATCTTCTTTATCATGCTAGGATTAACAGGAAAAAGCTAAAAATTTCAGAATTGCACCTTGCAATGTGGAGATATTACTGTTTGTGCATTTACAATATTCATTGATTTTTGCCATTGAAAAACATGTTTTTCATATACCAGAAATGTTTGAAGCTTCTGACTGAATGAAAGGAGCTGGCATCTCACTCTCTTTGAATCTTCTTTATCATGCTAGGATTAGCAGGAAAAAGCAAAAAATTTCAGAATTGCACCTTGCAATGTGGAGATATTACTGTTTGTGCATTTACAATATTCATTGATTTTTGCCATTGAAAAACATGTTTTTCATATACCAGAAATGTTTGAAGCTACTGACTGAATGAAAGGAGCTGGCATCTCACTCTCTTTGAATCTTCTTTATCATGCTAGGATTAACAGGAAAAAGCTAAAAATTTCAGAATTGCACTGTGCAATGTGGAGATATTACTGTTTGTGCATTTACAATATTCATTGATTTTTGCCATTGAAAAACATGTTTTTCATATACCAGAAATGTTTGAAGCTACTGACTGAATGAAAGGAGCTGGCATCTCACTCTCTTTGAATCTTCTTTATCATGCTAGGATTAGCAGGAAAAAGCAAAAAATTTCAGAATTGCACCTTGCAATGTGGAGATATTACTGTTTGTGCATTTACAATATTCATTGATTTTTGCCATTGAAAAACATGTTTTTCATATACCAGAAATGTTTGAAGCTACTGACTGAATGAAAGGAGCTGGCATCTCACTCTCTTTGAATCTTCTTTATCATGCTAGGATTAACAGGAAAAAGCAAAAAATTTCAGAATTGCACCTTGCAATGTGGAGATATTACTGTTTGTGCATTTACAATATTCATTGATTTTTGCCATTGAAAAACATGTTTTTCATATACCAGAAATGTTTGAAGCTACTGACAATGAAAGGAGCTGGCATCTCACTCTCTTTGAATCTTCTTTATCATGCTAGGATTAACAGGAAAAAGCTAAAAATTTCAGAATTGCACCGTGCAATGTGGAGATATTACTGTTTGTGCATTTACAATATTCATTGATTTTTGCCATTGAAAAACGTTTTTCATATACCAGAAATGTTTGAAGCTACTGACTGAATGAAAGGAGCTGGCATCTCACTCTCTTTGAATCTTCTTTATCATGCTAGGATTAGCAGGAAAAAGCAAAAAATTTCAGAATTGCACCTTGCAATGTGGAGATATTACTGTTTGTGCATTTACAATATTCATTGATTTTTGCCATTGAAAAACATGTTTTTCATATACCAGAAATGTTTGAAGCTACTGACTGAATGAAAGGAGCTGGCATCTCACTCTCTTTGAATCTTCTTTATCATGCTAGGATTAACAGGAAAAAGCTAAAAATTTCAGAATTGCACCGTGCAATGTGGAGATATTACTGTTTGTGCATTTACAATATTCATTGATTTTTGCCATTGAAAAACATGTTTTTCATATACCAGAAATGTTTGAAGCTACTGACTGAATGAAAGGAGCTGGCATCTCACTCTCTTTGAATCTTCTTTATCATGCTAGGATTAACAGGAAAAAGCAAAAAATTTCAGAATTGCACCTTGCAATGTGGTGATATTACTGTTTGTGCATTTACAATATTCATTGATTTTTGCCATTGAAAAACATGTTTTTCATATACCAGAAATGTTTGAAGCTACTGACTGAATGAAAGGAGCTGGCATCTCACTCTCTTTGAATCTTCTTTATCACGCTAGGATTAACAGGAAAAAGCAAAAAATTTCAGAATTGCACCTTGCAATGTGGAGATATTACTGTTTGTGCATTTACAATATTCATTGATTTTTGCCATTGAAAAACATGTTTTTCATATACCAGAAATGTTTGAAGCTACTGACTGAATGAAAGGAGCTGGCATCTCACTCTCTTTGAATCTTCTTTATCATGCTAGGATTAACAGGAAAAAGCTAAAAATTTCAGAATTGCACCGTGCAATGTGGAGATATTACTGTTTGTGCATTTACAATATTCATTGATTTTTGCCATTGAAAAACATGTTTTTCATATACCAGAAATGTTTGAAGCTACTGACTGAATGAAAGGAGCTGGCATCTCACTCTCTTTGAATCTTCTTTATCATGCTAGGATTAGCAGGAAAAAGCAAAAAATTTCAGAATTGCACCTTGCAATGTGGAGATATTACTGTTTGTGCATTTACAATATTCATTGATTTTTGCCATTGAAAAACATGTTTTTCATATACCAGAAATGTTTGAAGCTACTGACTGAATGAAAGGAGCTGGCATCTCACTCTCTTTGAATCTTCTTTATCATGCTAGGATTAACAGGAAAAAGCAAAAAATTTCAGAATTGCACCTTGCAATGTGGAGATATTACTGTTTGTGCATTTACAATATTCATTGATTTTTGCCATTGAAAAACATGTTTTTCATATACCAGAAATGTTTGAAGCTACTGACTGAATGAAAGGAGCTGGCATCTCACTCTCTTTGAATCTTCTTTATCATGCTAGGATTAGCAGGAAAAAGCAAAAAATTTCAGAATTGCACCTTGCAATGTGGAGATATTACTGTTTGTGCATTTACAATATTCATTGATTTTTGCCATTGAAAAACATGTTTTTCATATACCAGAAATGTTTGAAGCTACTGACTGAATGAAAGGAGCTGGCATCTCACTCTCTTTGAATCTTCTTTATCATGCTAGGATTAACAGGAAAAAGCTAAAAATTTCAGAATTGCACCTTGCAATGTGGAGATATTACTGTTTGTGCATTTACAATATTCATTGATTTTTGCCATTGAAAAACATGTTTTTCATATACCAGAAATGTTTGAAGCTTCTGACTGAATGAAAGGAGCTGGCATCTCACTCTCTTTGAATCTTCTTTATCATGCTAGGATTAGCAGGAAAAAGCAAAAAATTTCAGAATTGCACCTTGCAATGTGGAGATATTACTGTTTGTGCATTTACAATATTCATTGATTTTTGCCATTGAAAAACATGTTTTTCATATACCAGAAATGTTTGAAGCTACTGACTGAATGAAAGGAGCTGGCATCTCACTCTCTTTGAATCTTCTTTATCATGCTAGGATTAACAGGAAAAAGCTAAAAATTTCAGAATTGCACTGTGCAATGTGGAGATATTACTGTTTGTGCATTTACAATATTCATTGATTTTTGCCATTGAAAAACATGTTTTTCATATACCAGAAATGTTTGAAGCTACTGACTGAATGAAAGGAGCTGGCATCTCACTCTCTTTGAATCTTCTTTATCATGCTAGGATTAGCAGGAAAAAGCAAAAAATTTCAGAATTGCACCTTGCAATGTGGAGATATTACTGTTTGTGCATTTACAATATTCATTGATTTTTGCCATTGAAAAACATGTTTTTCATATACCAGAAATGTTTGAAGCTACTGACTGAATGAAAGGAGCTGGCATCTCACTCTCTTTGAATCTTCTTTATCATGCTAGGATTAACAGGAAAAAGCAAAAAATTTCAGAATTGCACCTTGCAATGTGGAGATATTACTGTTTGTGCATTTACAATATTCATTGATTTTTGCCATTGAAAAACATGTTTTTCATATACCAGAAATGTTTGAAGCTACTGACAATGAAAGGAGCTGGCATCTCACTCTCTTTGAATCTTCTTTATCATGCTAGGATTAACAGGAAAAAGCTAAAAATTTCAGAATTGCACCGTGCAATGTGGAGATATTACTGTTTGTGCATTTACAATATTCATTGATTTTTGCCATTGAAAAACGTTTTTCATATACCAGAAATGTTTGAAGCTACTGACTGAATGAAAGGAGCTGGCATCTCACTCTCTTTGAATATTCTTTATCATGCTAGGATTAGCAGGAAAAAGCAAAAAATTTCAGAATTGCACCTTGCAATGTGGAGATATTACTGTTTGTGCATTTACAATATTCATTGATTTTTGCCATTGAAAAACATGTTTTTCATATACCAGAAATGTTTGAAGCTACTGACTGAATGAAAGGAGCTGGCATCTCACTCTCTTTGAATCTTCTTTATCATGCTAGGATTAACAGGAAAAAGCTAAAAATTTCAGAATTGCACCGTGCAATGTGGAGATATTACTGTTTGTGCATTTACAATATTCATTGATTTTTGCCATTGAAAAACATGTTTTTCATATACCAGAAATGTTTGAAGCTACTGACTGAATGAAAGGAGCTGGCATCTCACTCTCTTTGAATCTTCTTTATCATGCTAGGATTAACAGGAAAAAGCAAAAAATTTCAGAATTGCACCTTGCAATGTGGTGATATTACTGTTTGTGCATTTACAATATTCATTGATTTTTGCCATTGAAAAACATGTTTTTCATATACCAGAAATGTTTGAAGCTACTGACTGAATGAAAGGAGCTGGCATCTCACTCTCTTTGAATCTTCTTTATCACGCTAGGATTAACAGGAAAAAGCAAAAAATTTCAGAATTGCACCTTGCAATGTGGAGATATTACTGTTTGTGCATTTACAATATTCATTGATTTTTGCCATTGAAAAACATGTTTTTCATATACCAGAAATGTTTGAAGCTACTGACTGAATGAAAGGAGCTGGCATCTCACTCTCTTTGAATCTTCTTTATCATGCTAGGATTAACAGGAAAAAGCTAAAAATTTCAGAATTGCACCGTGCAATGTGGAGATATTACTGTTTGTGCATTTACAATATTCATTGATTTTTGCCATTGAAAAACATGTTTTTCATATACCAGAAATGTTTGAAGCTACTGACTGAATGAAAGGAGCTGGCATCTCACTCTCTTTGAATCTTCTTTATCATGCTAGGATTAGCAGGAAAAAGCAAAAAATTTCAGAATTGCACCTTGCAATGTGGAGATATTACTGTTTGTGCATTTACAATATTCATTGATTTTTGCCATTGAAAAACATGTTTTTCATATACCAGAAATGTTTGAAGCTACTGACTGAATGAAAGGAGCTGGCATCTCACTCTCTTTGAATCTTCTTTATCATGCTAGGATTAACAGGAAAAAGCTAAAAATTTCAGAATTGCACCGTGCAATGTGGAGATATTACTGTTTGTGCATTTACAATATTCATTGATTTTTGCCATTGAAAAACATGTTTTTCATATACCAGAAATGTTTGAAGCTACTGACTGAATGAAAGGAGCTGGCATCTCACTCTCTTTGAATCTTCTTTATCATGCTAGGATTAGCAGGAAAAAGCAAAAAATTTCAGAATTGCACCTTGCAATGTGGAGATATTACTGTTTGTGCATTTACAATATTCATTGATTTTTGCCATTGAAAAACATGTTTTTCATATACCAGAAATGTTTGAAGCTACTGACTGAATGAAAGGAGCTGGCATCTCACTCTCTTTGAATCTTCTTTATCATGCTAGGATTAACAGGAAAAAGCAAAAAATTTCAGAATTGCACCTTGCAATGTGGAGATATTACTGTTTGTGCATTTACAATATTGATTGATTTTTGCCATTGAAAAACATGTTTTTCATATACCAGAAATGTTTGAAGCTACTGACTGAATGAAAGGAGCTGGCATCTCACTCTCTTTGAATCTTCTTTATCATGCTAGGATTAACAGGAAAAAGCTAAAAATTTTAGAATTGCACCGTGCAATGTGGAGATATTACTGTTTGTGCATTTACAATATTCATTGATTTTTGCCATTGAAAAACATGTTTTTCATATACCAGAAATGTTTGAAGCTACTGACTGAATGAAAGGAGCTGGCATCTCACTCTCTTTGAATCTTCTTTATCATGCTAGGATTAGCAGGAAAAAGCAAAAAATTTCAGAATTGCACCTTGCAATGTGGAGATATTACTGTTTGTGCATTTACAATATTCATTGATTTTTGCCATTGAAAAACATGTTTTTCATATACCAGAAATGTTTGAAGCTACTGACTGAATGAAAGGAGCTGGCATCTCACTCTCTTTGAATCTTCTTTATCATGCTAGGATTAACAGGAAAAAGCAAAAAATTTCAGAATTGCACCTTGCAATGTGGAGATATTACTGTTTGTGCATTTACAATATTCATTGATTTTTGCCATTGAAAAACATGTTTTTCATATACCAGAAATGTTTGAAGCTACTGACTGAATGAAAGGAGCTGGCATCTCACTCTCTTTGAATCTTCTTTATCATGCTAGGATTAACAGGAAAAAGCTAAAAATTTCAGAATTGCACTGTGCAATGTGGAGATATTACTGTTTGTGCATTTACAATATTCATTGATTTTTGCCATTGAAAAACATGTTTTTCATATACCAGAAATGTTTGAAGCTACTGACTGAATGAAAGGAGCTGGCATCTCACTCTCTTTGAATCTTCTTTATCATGCTAGGATTAGCAGGAAAAAGCAAAAAATTTCAGAATTGCACCTTGCAATGTGGAGATATTACTGTTTGTGCATTTACAATATTCATTGATTTTTGCCATTGAAAAACATGTTTTTCATATACCAGAAATGTTTGAAGCTACTGACTGAATGAAAGGAGCTGGCATCTCACTCTCTTTGAATCTTCTTTATCATGCTAGGATTAACAGGAAAAAGCTAAAAATTTCAGAATTGCACCGTGCAATGTGGAGATATTACTGTTTGTGCATTTACAATATTCATTGATTTTTGCCATTGAAAAACATGTTTTTCATATACCAGAAATGTTTGAAGCTACTGACTGAATGAAAGGAGCTGGCATCTCACTCTCTTTGAATCTTCTTTATCATGCTAGGATTAACAGGAAAAAGCTAAAAATTTCAGAATTGCACCGTGCAATGTGGAGATATTACTGTTTGTGCATTTACAATATTCATTGATTTTTGCCATTGAAAAACATGTTTTTCATATACCAGAAATGTTTGAAGCTACTGACTGAATGAAAGGAGCTGGCATCTCACTCTCTTTGAATCTTCTTTATCATGCTAGGATTAGCAGGAAAAAGCAAAAAATTTCAGAATTGCACCTTGCAATGTGGAGATATTACTGTTTGTGCATTTACAATATTCATTGATTTTTGCCATTGAAAAACATGTTTTTCATATACCAGAAATGTTTGAAGCTACTGACTGAATGAAAGGAGCTGGCATCTCACTCTCTTTGAATCTTCTTTATCATGCTAGGATTAACAGGAAAAAGCTAAAAATTTCAGAATTGCACCGTGCAATGTGGAGATATTACTGTTTGTGCATTTACAATATTCATTGATTTTTGCCATTGAAAAACATGTTTTTCATATACCAGAAATGTTTGAAGCTACTGACTGAATGAAAGGAGCTGGCATCTCACTCTCTTTGAATCTTCTTTATCATGCTAGGATTAGCAGGAAAAAGCAAAAAATTTCAGAATTGCACCTTGCAATGTGGAGATATTACTGTTTGTGCATTTACAATATTCATTGATTTTTGCCATTGAAAAACATGTTTTTCATATACCAGAAATGTTTGAAGCTACTGACTGAATGAAAGGAGCTGGCATCTCACTCTCTTTGAATCTTCTTTATCATGCTAGGATTAACAGGAAAAAGCAAAAAATTTCAGAATTGCACCTTGCAATGTGGAGATATTACTGTTTGTGCATTTACAATATTGATTGATTTTTGCCATTGAAAAACATGTTTTTCATATACCAGAAATGTTTGAAGCTACTGACTGAATGAAAGGAGCTGGCATCTCACTCTCTTTGAATCTTCTTTATCATGCTAGGATTAACAGGAAAAAGCTAAAAATTTCAGAATTGCACCGTGCAATGTGGAGATATTACTGTTTGTGCATTTACAATATTCATTGATTTTTGCCATTGAAAAACATGTTTTTCATATACCAGAAATGTTTGAAGCTACTGACTGAATGAAAGGAGCTGGCATCTCACTCTCTTTGAATCTTCTTTATCATGCTAGGATTAGCAGGAAAAAGCAAAAAATTTCAGAATTGCACCTTGCAATGTGGAGATATTACTGTTTGTGCATTTACAATATTCATTGATTTTTGCCATTGAAAAACATGTTTTTCATATACCAGAAATGTTTGAAGCTACTGACTGAATGAAAGGAGCTGGCATCTCACTCTCTTTGAATCTTCTTTATCATGCTAGGATTAACAGGAAAAAGCAAAAAATTTCAGAATTGCACCTTGCAATGTGGAGATATTACTGTTTGTGCATTTACAATATTCATTGATTTTTGCCATTGAAAAACATGTTTTTCATATACCAGAAATGTTTGAAGCTACTGACTGAATGAAAGGAGCTGGCATCTCACTCTCTTTGAATCTTCTTTATCATGCTAGGATTAACAGGAAAAAGCTAAAAATTTCAGAATTGCACTGTGCAATGTGGAGATATTACTGTTTGTGCATTTACAATATTCATTGATTTTTGCCATTGAAAAACATGTTTTTCATATACCAGAAATGTTTGAAGCTACTGACTGAATGAAAGGAGCTGGCATCTCACTCTCTTTGAATCTTCTTTATCATGCTAGGATTAGCAGGAAAAAGCAAAAAATTTCAGAATTGCACCTTGCAATGTGGAGATATTACTGTTTGTGCATTTACAATATTCATTGATTTTTGCCATTGAAAAACATGTTTTTCATATACCAGAAATGTTTGAAGCTACTGACTGAATGAAAGGAGCTGGCATCTCACTCTCTTTGAATCTTCTTTATCATGCTAGGATTAACAGGAAAAAGCTAAAAATTTCAGAATTGCACCGTGCAATGTGGAGATATTACTGTTTGTGCATTTACAATATTCATTGATTTTTGCCATTGAAAAACATGTTTTTCATATACCAGAAATGTTTGAAGCTACTGACTGAATGAAAGGAGCTGGCATCTCACTCTCTTTGAATCTTCTTTATCATGCTAGGATTAGCAGGAAAAAGCAAAAAATTTCAGAATTGCACCTTGCAATGTGGAGATATTACTGTTTGTGCATTTACAATATTCATTGATTTTTGCCATTGAAAAACATGTTTTTCATATACCAGAAATGTTTGAAGCTACTGACTGAATGAAAGGAGCTGGCATCTCACTCTCTTTGAATCTTCTTTATCATGCTAGGATTAACAGGAAAAAGCAAAAAATTTCAGAATTGCACCTTGCAATGTGGAGATATTACTGTTTGTGCATTTACAATATTCATTGATTTTTGCCATTGAAAAACATGTTTTTCATATACCAGAAATGTTTGAAGCTACTGTGAATGAAAGGAGCTGGCATCTCACTCTCTTTGAATCTTCTTTATCATGCTAGGATTAGCAGGAAAAAGCAAAAAATTTCAGAATTGCACCTTGCAATGTGGAGATATTACTGTTTGTGCATTTACAATATTCATTGATTTTTGCCATTGAAAAACATGTTTTTCATATACCAGAAATGTTTGAAGCTACTGACTGAATGAAAGGAGCTGGCATCTCACTCTCTTTGAATCTTCTTTATCATGCTAGGATTAACAGGAAAAAGCTAAAAATTTCAGAATTGCACCGTGCAATGTGGAGATATTACTGTTTGTGCATTTACAATATTCATTGATTTTTGCCATTGAAAAACATGTTTTTCATATACCAGAAATGTTTGAAGCTACTGACTGAATGAAAGGAGCTGGCATCTCACTCTCTTTGAATCTTCTTTATCATGCTAGGATTAGCAGGAAAAAGCAAAAAATTTCAGAATTGCACCTTGCAATGTGGAGATATTACTGTTTGTGCATTTACAATATTCATTGATTTTTGCCATTGAAAAACATGTTTTTCATATACCAGAAATGTTTGAAGCTACTGACTGAATGAAAGGAGCTGGCATCTCACTCTCTTTGAATCTTCTTTATCATGCTAGGATTAACAGGAAAAAGCTAAAAATTTCAGAATTGCACCGTGCAATGTGGAGATATTACTGTTTGTGCATTTACAATATTCATTGATTTTTGCCATTGAAAAACATGTTTTTCATATACCAGAAATGTTTGAAGCTACTGACTGAATGAAAGGAGCTGGCATCTCACTCTCTTTGAATCTTCTTTATCATGCTAGGATTAGCAGGAAAAAGCAAAAAATTTCAGAATTGCACCTTGCAATGTGGAGATATTACTGTTTGTGCATTTACAATATTCATTGATTTTTGCCATTGAAAAACATGTTTTTCATATACCAGAAATGTTTGAAGCTACTGACTGAATGAAAGGAGCTGGCATCTCACTCTCTTTGAATCTTCTTTATCATGCTAGGATTAACAGGAAAAAGCAAAAAATTTCAGAATTGCACCTTGCAATGTGGAGATATTACTGTTTGTGCATTTACAATATTCATTGATTTTTGCCATTGAAAAACATGTTTTTCATATACCAGAAATGTTTGAAGCTACTGACTGAATGAAAGGAGCTGGCATCTCACTCTCTTTGAATCTTCTTTATCATGCTAGGATTAACAGGAAAAAGCTAAAAATTTCAGAATTGCACCGTGCAATGTGGAGATATTACTGTTTGTGCATTTACAATATTCATTGATTTTTGCCATTGAAAAACATGTTTTTCATATACCAGAAATGTTTGAAGCTACTGACTGAATGAAAGGAGCTGGCATCTCACTCTCTTTGAATCTTCTTTATCATGCTAGGATTAGCAGGAAAAAGCAAAAAATTTCAGAATTGCACCTTGCAATGTGGAGATATTACTGTTTGTGCATTTACAATATTCATTGATTTTTGCCATTGAAAAACATGTTTTTCATATACCAGAAATGTTTGAAGCTACTGACTGAATGAAAGGAGCTGGCATCTCACTCTCTTTGAATCTTCTTTATCATGCTAGGATTAACAGGAAAAAGCAAAAAATTTCAGAATTGCACCTTGCAATGTGGAGATATTACTGTTTGTGCATTTACAATATTCATTGATTTTTGCCATTGAAAAACATGTTTTTCATATACCAGAAATGTTTGAAGCTACTGACTGAATGAAAGGAGCTGGCATCTCACTCTCTTTGAATCTTCTTTATCATGCTAGGATTAACAGGAAAAAGCTAAAAATTTCAGAATTGCACCGTGCAATGTGGAGATATTACTGTTTGTGCATTTACAATATTCATTGATTTTTGCCATTGAAAAACATGTTTTTCATATACCAGAAATGTTTGAAGCTACTGACTGAATGAAAGGAGCTGGCATCTCACTCTCTTTGAATCTTCTTTATCATGCTAGGATTAGCAGGAAAAAGCAAAAAATTTCAGAATTGCACCTTGCAATGTGGAGATATTACTGTTTGTGCATTTACAATATTCATTGATTTTTGCCATTGAAAAACATGTTTTTCATATACCAGAAATGTTTGAAGCTACTGACTGAATGAAAGGAGCTGGCATCTCACTCTCTTTGAATCTTTATCATGCTAGGATTAACAGGAAAAAGCAAAAAATTTCAGAATTGCACCTTGCAATGTGGAGATATTACTGTTTGTGCATTTACAATATTCATTGATTTTTGCCATTGAAAAACATGTTTTTCATATACCAGAAATGTTTGAAGCTACTGACTGAATGAAAGGAGCTGGCATCTCACTCTCTTTGAATCTTCTTTATCATGCTAGGATTAACAGGAAAAAGCTAAAAATTTCAGAATTGCACTGTGCAATGTGGAGATATTACTGTTTGTGCATTTACAATATTCATTGATTTTTGCCATTGAAAAACATGTTTTTCATATACCAGAAATGTTTGAAGCTACTGACTGAATGAAAGGAGCTGGCATCTCACTCTCTTTGAATCTTCTTTATCATGCTAGGATTAGCAGGAAAAAGCAAAAAATTTCAGAATTGCACCTTGCAATGTGGAGATATTACTGTTTGTGCATTTACAATATTCATTGATTTTTGCCATTGAAAAACATGTTTTTCATATACCAGAAATGTTTGAAGCTACTGACTGAATGAAAGGAGCTGGCATCTCACTCTCTTTGAATCTTCTTTATCATGCTAGGATTAGCAGGAAAAAGCAAAAAATTTCAGAATTGCACCTTGCAATGTGGAGATATTACTGTTTGTGCATTTACAATATTCATTGATTTTTGCCATTGAAAAACATGTTTTTCATATACCAGAAATGTTTGAAGCTACTGACTGAATGAAAGGAGCTGGCATCTCACTCTCTTTGAATCTTCTTTATCATGCTAGGATTAACAGGAAAAAGCTAAAAATTTCAGAATTGCACCTTGCAATGTGGAGATATTACTGTTTGTGCATTTACAATATTCATTGATTTTTGCCATTGAAAAACATGTTTTTCATATACCAGAAATGTTTGAAGCTTCTGACTGAATGAAAGGAGCTGGCATCTCACTCTCTTTGAATCTTCTTTATCATGCTAGGATTAGCAGGAAAAAGCAAAAAATTTCAGAATTGCACCTTGCAATGTGGAGATATTACTGTTTGTGCATTTACAATATTCATTGATTTTTGCCATTGAAAAACATGTTTTTCATATACCAGAAATGTTTGAAGCTACTGACTGAATGAAAGGAGCTGGCATCTCACTCTCTTTGAATCTTCTTTATCATGCTAGGATTAACAGGAAAAAGCTAAAAATTTCAGAATTGCACTGTGCAATGTGGAGATATTACTGTTTGTGCATTTACAATATTCATTGATTTTTGCCATTGAAAAACATGTTTTTCATATACCAGAAATGTTTGAAGCTACTGACTGAATGAAAGGAGCTGGCATCTCACTCTCTTTGAATCTTCTTTATCATGCTAGGATTAGCAGGAAAAAGCAAAAAATTTCAGAATTGCACCTTGCAATGTGGAGATATTACTGTTTGTGCATTTACAATATTCATTGATTTTTGCCATTGAAAAACATGTTTTTCATATACCAGAAATGTTTGAAGCTACTGACTGAATGAAAGGAGCTGGCATCTCACTCTCTTTGAATCTTCTTTATCATGCTAGGATTAACAGGAAAAAGCAAAAAATTTCAGAATTGCACCTTGCAATGTGGAGATATTACTGTTTGTGCATTTACAATATTCATTGATTTTTGCCATTGAAAAACATGTTTTTCATATACCAGAAATGTTTGAAGCTACTGACAATGAAAGGAGCTGGCATCTCACTCTCTTTGAATCTTCTTTATCATGCTAGGATTAACAGGAAAAAGCTAAAAATTTCAGAATTGCACCGTGCAATGTGGAGATATTACTGTTTGTGCATTTACAATATTCATTGATTTTTGCCATTGAAAAACGTTTTTCATATACCAGAAATGTTTGAAGCTACTGACTGAATGAAAGGAGCTGGCATCTCACTCTCTTTGAATCTTCTTTATCATGCTAGGATTAGCAGGAAAAAGCAAAAAATTTCAGAATTGCACCTTGCAATGTGGAGATATTACTGTTTGTGCATTTACAATATTCATTGATTTTTGCCATTGAAAAACATGTTTTTCATATACCAGAAATGTTTGAAGCTACTGACTGAATGAAAGGAGCTGGCATCTCACTCTCTTTGAATCTTCTTTATCATGCTAGGATTAACAGGAAAAAGCTAAAAATTTCAGAATTGCACCGTGCAATGTGGTGATATTACTGTTTGTGCATTTACAATATTCATTGATTTTTGCCATTGAAAAACATGTTTTTCATATACCAGAAATGTTTGAAGCTACTGACTGAATGAAAGGAGCTGGCATCTCACTCTCTTTGAATCTTCTTTATCATGCTAGGATTAACAGGAAAAAGCAAAAAATTTCAGAATTGCACCTTGCAATGTGGAGATATTACTGTTTGTGCATTTACAATATTCATTGATTTTTGCCATTGAAAAACATGTTTTTCATATACCAGAAATGTTTGAAGCTACTGACTGAATGAAAGGAGCTGGCATCTCACTCTCTTTGAATCTTCTTTATCATGCTAGGATTAACAGGAAAAAGCTAAAAATTTCAGAATTGCACCGTGCAATGTGGAGATATTACTGTTTGTGCATTTACAATATTCATTGATTTTTGCCATTGAAAAACATGTTTTTCATATACCAGAAATGTTTGAAGCTACTGACTGAATGAAAGGAGCTGGCATCTCACTCTCTTTGAATCTTCTTTATCATGCTAGGATTAGCAGGAAAAAGCAAAAAATTTCAGAATTGCACCTTGCAATGTGGAGATATTACTGTTTGTGCATTTACAATATTCATTGATTTTTGCCATTGAAAAACATGTTTTTCATATACCAGAAATGTTTGAAGCTACTGACTGAATGAAAGGAGCTGGCATCTCACTCTCTTTGAATCTTCTTTATCATGCTAGGATTAACAGGAAAAAGCTAAAAATTTCAGAATTGCACCGTGCAATGTGGAGATATTACTGTTTGTGCATTTACAATATTCATTGATTTTTGCCATTGAAAAACATGTTTTTCATATACCAGAAATGTTTGAAGCTACTGACTGAATGAAAGGAGCTGGCATCTCACTCTCTTTGAATCTTCTTTATCATGCTAGGATTAGCAGGAAAAAGCAAAAAATTTCAGAATTGCACCTTGCAATGTGGAGATATTACTGTTTGTGCATTTACAATATTCATTGATTTTTGCCATTGAAAAACATGTTTTTCATATACCAGAAATGTTTGAAGCTACTGACTGAATGAAAGGAGCTGGCATCTCACTCTCTTTGAATCTTCTTTATCATGCTAGGATTAACAGGAAAAAGCAAAAAATTTCAGAATTGCACCTTGCAATGTGGAGATATTACTGTTTGTGCATTTACAATATTGATTGATTTTTGCCATTGAAAAACATGTTTTTCATATACCAGAAATGTTTGAAGCTACTGACTGAATGAAAGGAGCTGGCATCTCACTCTCTTTGAATCTTCTTTATCATGCTAGGATTAACAGGAAAAAGCTAAAAATTTCAGAATTGCACCGTGCAATGTGGAGATATTACTGTTTGTGCATTTACAATATTCATTGATTTTTGCCATTGAAAAACATGTTTTTCATATACCAGAAATGTTTGAAGCTACTGACTGAATGAAAGGAGCTGGCATCTCACTCTCTTTGAATCTTCTTTATCATGCTAGGATTAGCAGGAAAAAGCAAAAAATTTCAGAATTGCACCTTGCAATGTGGAGATATTACTGTTTGTGCATTTACAATATTCATTGATTTTTGCCATTGAAAAACATGTTTTTCATATACCAGAAATGTTTGAAGCTACTGACTGAATGAAAGGAGCTGGCATCTCACTCTCTTTGAATCTTCTTTATCATGCTAGGATTAACAGGAAAAAGCAAAAAATTTCAGAATTGCACCTTGCAATGTGGAGATATTACTGTTTGTGCATTTACAATATTCATTGATTTTTGCCATTGAAAAACATGTTTTTCATATACCAGAAATGTTTGAAGCTACTGACTGAATGAAAGGAGCTGGCATCTCACTCTCTTTGAATCTTCTTTATCATGCTAGGATTAACAGGAAAAAGCTAAAAATTTCAGAATTGCACTGTGCAATGTGGAGATATTACTGTTTGTGCATTTACAATATTCATTGATTTTTGCCATTGAAAAACATGTTTTTCATATACCAGAAATGTTTGAAGCTACTGACAATGAAAGGAGCTGGCATCTCACTCTCTTTGAATCTTCTTTATCATGCTAGGATTAGCAGGAAAAAGCAAAAAATTTCAGAATTGCACCTTGCAATGTGGAGATATTACTGTTTGTGCATTTACAATATTCATTGATTTTTGCCATTGAAAAACATGTTTTTCATATACCAGAAATGTTTGAAGCTACTGACTGAATGAAAGGAGCTGGCATCTCACTCTCTTTGAATCTTCTTTATCATGCTAGGATTAACAGGAAAAAGCTAAAAATTTCAGAATTGCACCGTGCAATGTGGAGATATTACTGTTTGTGCATTTACAATATTCATTGATTTTTGCCATTGAAAAACATGTTTTTCATATACCAGAAATGTTTGAAGCTACTGACTGAATGAAAGGAGCTGGCATCTCACTCTCTTTGAATCTTCTTTATCATGCTAGGATTAGCAGGAAAAAGCAAAAAATTTCAGAATTGCACCTTGCAATGTGGAGATATTACTGTTTGTGCATTTACAATATTCATTGATTTTTGCCATTGAAAAACATGTTTTTCATATACCAGAAATGTTTGAAGCTACTGACTGAATGAAAGGAGCTGGCATCTCACTCTCTTTGAATCTTCTTTATCATGCTAGGATTAACAGGAAAAAGCAAAAAATTTCAGAATTGCACCTTGCAATGTGGAGATATTACTGTTTGTGCATTTACAATATTCATTGATTTTTGCCATTGAAAAACATGTTTTTCATATACCAGAAATGTTTGAAGCTACTGACTGAATGAAAGGAGCTGGCATCTCACTCTCTTTGAATCTTCTTTATCATGCTAGGATTAGCAGGAAAAAGCAAAAAATTTCAGAATTGCACCTTGCAATGTGGAGATATTACTGTTTGTGCATTTACAATATTCATTGATTTTTGCCATTGAAAAACATGTTTTTCATATACCAGAAATGTTTGAAGCTACTGACTGAATGAAAGGAGCTGGCATCTCACTCTCTTTGAATCTTCTTTATCATGCTAGGATTAACAGGAAAAAGCTAAAAATTTCAGAATTGCACCGTGCAATGTGGAGATATTACTGTTTGTGCATTTACAATATTCATTGATTTTTGCCATTGAAAAACATGTTTTTCATATACCAGAAATGTTTGAAGCTACTGACTGAATGAAAGGAGCTGGCATCTCACTCTCTTTGAATCTTCTTTATCATGCTAGGATTAGCAGGAAAAAGCAAAAAATTTCAGAATTGCACCTTGCAATGTGGAGATATTACTGTTTGTGCATTTACAATATTCATTGATTTTTGCCATTGAAAAACATGTTTTTCATATACCAGAAATGTTTGAAGCTACTGACTGAATGAAAGGAGCTGGCATCTCACTCTCTTTGAATCTTCTTTATCATGCTAGGATTAACAGGAAAAAGCAAAAAATTTCAGAATTGCACCTTGCAATGTGGAGATATTACTGTTTGTGCATTTACAATATTCATTGATTTTTGCCATTGAAAAACATGTTTTTCATATACCAGAAATGTTTGAAGCTACTGACTGAATGAAAGGAGCTGGCATCTCACTCTCTTTGAATCTTCTTTATCATGCTAGGATTAACAGGAAAAAGCTAAAAATTTCAGAATTGCACCGTGCAATGTGGAGATATTACTGTTTGTGCATTTACAATATTCATTGATTTTTGCCATTGAAAAACATGTTTTTCATATACCAGAAATGTTTGAAGCTACTGACTGAATGAAAGGAGCTGGCATCTCACTCTCTTTGAATCTTCTTTATCATGCTAGGATTAGCAGGAAAAAGCAAAAAATTTCAGAATTGCACCTTGCAATGTGGAGATATTACTGTTTGTGCATTTACAATATTCATTGATTTTTGCCATTGAAAAACATGTTTTTCATATACCAGAAATGTTTGAAGCTACTGACTGAATGAAAGGAGCTGGCATCTCACTCTCTTTGAATCTTCTTTATCATGCTAGGATTAACAGGAAAAAGCTAAAAATTTCAGAATTGCACCGTGCAATGTGGAGATATTACTGTTTGTGCATTTACAATATTCATTGATTTTTGCCATTGAAAAACATGTTTTTCATATACCAGAAATGTTTGAAGCTACTGACTGAATGAAAGGAGCTGGCATCTCACTCTCTTTGAATCTTCTTTATCATGCTAGGATTAACAGGAAAAAGCTAAAAATTTCAGAATTGCACCGTGCAATGTGGAGATATTACTGTTTGTGCATTTACAATATTCATTGATTTTTGCCATTGAAAAACATCATGTTATTCATATACCAGAAATGATTGAAGCTACTGACTGAATGAAAGGAGCTGGCATCTCACTCTCTTTGAATCTTCTTTATCATGCTAAGAGGAGCAGGAAAAAGCAAAAAATTTCAGAATTGCACCTTGCAATGCGGAGAAATTACTGTTTGTGCATTTACAATATTCATTGATTTTTGCCATTGAAAAACGTCCAGAAATGATTGAAGCTACTGACTGAATGAAAGGAGCTGGCATCTCACTCTCTTTGAATCTTCTTTATCATGCTAAGAGGAGCAGGAAAAAGCAAAAAATTTCAGAATTGCACCTTGCAATGCGGAGAAATTACTGTTTGTGCATTTACAATATTCATTGATTTTTGCCATTGAAAAACGTCCAGAAATGATTGAAGCTACTGACTGAATGAAAGGAGCTCTCATCTCACTCTCTTTGAATCTTCTTTATCATGCTAAGAGGAGCAGGAAAAAGCAAAAAATTTCAGAATTGCACCTTGCAATGCGGAGAAATTACTGTTTGTGCATTTACAATATTCATTGATTTTTGCCATTGAAAAACATCATGTTATTCATATACCAGAAATGTTTGAAGCTACTGACTGAATGAAAGGAGCTGGCATCTCACTCTCTTTGAATCTTCTTTATCATGCTAAGAGGAGCAGGAAAAAGCAAAAAATTTCAGAATTGCACCTTGCAATGCGGAGAAATTACTGTTTGTGCATTTACAATATTCATTGATTTTTGCCGCCATTGAAAAACATCATGTTATTCATATACCAGAAATGTTTGAAGCTACTGACTGAATGAAAGGAGCTGGCATCTCACTCTCTTTGAATCTTCTTTATCATGCTAAGAGGAGCAGGAAAAAGCAAAGAATTTCAGAATTGCACCTTGCAATGCGAAGAAATTACTGTTTGTGCATTTACAATATTCATTGATTTTTGCCATTGAAAAACATCATGTTATTCATATACCAGAAATGTTTGATGCTACTGACTGAATGAAAGGAGCTGGCATCTCACTCTCTTTGAATCTTCTTTATCATGCTAAGAGGAGCAGGAAAAAGCAAAAAATTTCAGAATTGCACCTTGCAATGCGGAGAAATTACTGTTTGTGCATTTACAATATTCATTGATTTTTGCCATTGAAAAACGTCCAGAAATGATTGAAGCTACTGACTGAATGAAAGGAGCTGGCATCTCACTCTCTTTGAATCTTCTTTATCATGCTAGGATTAACAGGAAAAAGCTAAAAATTTCAGAATTGCACCGTGCAATGTGGAGATATTACTGTTTGTGCATTTACAATATTCATTGATTTTTGCCATTGAAAAACATGTTTTTCATATACCAGAAATGTTTGAAGCTACTGACTGAATGAAAGGAGCTGGCATCTCACTCTCTTTGAATCTTCTTTATCATGCTAGGATTAGCAGGAAAAAGCAAAAAATTTCAGAATTGCACCTTGCAATGTGGAGATATTACTGTTTGTGCATTTACAATATTCATTGATTTTTGCCATTGAAAAACATGTTTTTCATATACCAGAAATGTTTGAAGCTACTGACTGAATGAAAGGAGCTGGCATCTCACTCTCTTTGAATCTTCTTTATCATGCTAGGATTAACAGGAAAAAGCTAAAAATTTCAGAATTGCACCGTGCAATGTGGAGATATTACTGTTTGTGCATTTACAATATTCATTGATTTTTGCCATTGAAAAACATGTTTTTCATATACCAGAAATGTTTGAAGCTACTGACTGAATGAAAGGAGCTGGCATCTCACTCTCTTTGAATCTTCTTTATCATGCTAGGATTAGCAGGAAAAAGCAAAAAATTTCAGAATTGCACCTTGCAATGTGGAGATATTACTGTTTGTGCATTTACAATATTCATTGATTTTTGCCATTGAAAAACATGTTTTTCATATACCAGAAATGTTTGAAGCTACTGACTGAATGAAAGGAGCTGGCATCTCACTCTCTTTGAATCTTCTTTATCATGCTAGGATTAACAGGAAAAAGCAAAAAATTTCAGAATTGCACCTTGCAATGTGGAGATATTACTGTTTGTGCATTTACAATATTCATTGATTTTTGCCATTGAAAAACATGTTTTTCATATACCAGAAATGTTTGAAGCTACTGACTGAATGAAAGGAGCTGGCATCTCACTCTCTTTGAATCTTCTTTATCATGCTAGGATTAGCAGGAAAAAGCAAAAAATTTCAGAATTGCACCTTGCAATGTGGAGATATTACTGTTTGTGCATTTACAATATTCATTGATTTTTGCCATTGAAAAACATGTTTTTCATATACCAGAAATGTTTGAAGCTACTGACTGAATGAAAGGAGCTGGCATCTCACTCTCTTTGAATCTTCTTTATCATGCTAGGATTAACAGGAAAAAGCTAAAAATTTCAGAATTGCACCGTGCAATGTGGAGATATTACTGTTTGTGCATTTACAATATTCATTGATTTTTGCCATTGAAAAACATGTTTTTCATATACCAGAAATGTTTGAAGCTACTGACTGAATGAAAGGAGCTGGCATCTCACTCTCTTTGAATCTTCTTTATCATGCTAGGATTAGCAGGAAAAAGCAAAAAATTTCAGAATTGCACCTTGCAATGTGGAGATATTACTGTTTGTGCATTTACAATATTCATTGATTTTTGCCATTGAAAAACATGTTTTTCATATACCAGAAATGTTTGAAGCTACTGACTGAATGAAAGGAGCTGGCATCTCACTCTCTTTGAATCTTCTTTATCATGCTAGGATTAACAGGAAAAAGCAAAAAATTTCAGAATTGCACCTTGCAATGTGGAGATATTACTGTTTGTGCATTTACAATATTCATTGATTTTTGCCATTGAAAAACATGTTTTTCATATACCAGAAATGTTTGAAGCTACTGACTGAATGAAAGGAGCTGGCATCTCACTCTCTTTGAATCTTCTTTATCATGCTAGGATTAACAGGAAAAAGCTAAAAATTTCAGAATTGCACCGTGCAATGTGGAGATATTACTGTTTGTGCATTTACAATATTCATTGATTTTTGCCATTGAAAAACATGTTTTTCATATACCAGAAATGTTTGAAGCTACTGACTGAATGAAAGGAGCTGGCATCTCACTCTCTTTGAATCTTCTTTATCATGCTAGGATTAGCAGGAAAAAGCAAAAAATTTCAGAATTGCACCTTGCAATGTGGAGATATTACTGTTTGTGCATTTACAATATTCATTGATTTTTGCCATTGAAAAACATGTTTTTCATATACCAGAAATGTTTGAAGCTACTGACTGAATGAAAGGAGCTGGCATCTCACTCTCTTTGAATCTTCTTTATCATGCTAGGATTAACAGGAAAAAGCTAAAAATTTCAGAATTGCACCGTGCAATGTGGAGATATTACTGTTTGTGCATTTACAATATTCATTGATTTTTGCCATTGAAAAACATGTTTTTCATATACCAGAAATGTTTGAAGCTACTGACTGAATGAAAGGAGCTGGCATCTCACTCTCTTTGAATCTTCTTTATCATGCTAGGATTAACAGGAAAAAGCTAAAAATTTCAGAATTGCACCGTGCAATGTGGAGATATTACTGTTTGTGCATTTACAATATTCATTGATTTTTGCCATTGAAAAACATCATGTTATTCATATACCAGAAATGATTGAAGCTACTGACTGAATGAAAGGAGCTGGCATCTCACTCTCTTTGAATCTTCTTTATCATGCTAAGAGGAGCAGGAAAAAGCAAAAAATTTCAGAATTGCACCTTGCAATGCGGAGAAATTACTGTTTGTGCATTTACAATATTCATTGATTTTTGCCATTGAAAAACGTCCAGAAATGATTGAAGCTACTGACTGAATGAAAGGAGCTGGCATCTCACTCTCTTTGAATCTTCTTTATCATGCTAAGAGGAGCAGGAAAAAGCAAAAAATTTCAGAATTGCACCTTGCAATGCGGAGAAATTACTGTTTGTGCATTTACAATATTCATTGATTTTTGCCATTGAAAAACGTCCAGAAATGATTGAAGCTACTGACTGAATGAAAGGAGCTCTCATCTCACTCTCTTTGAATCTTCTTTATCATGCTAAGAGGAGCAGGAAAAAGCAAAAAATTTCAGAATTGCACCTTGCAATGCGGAGAAATTACTGTTTGTGCATTTACAATATTCATTGATTTTTGCCATTGAAAAACATCATGTTATTCATATACCAGAAATGTTTGAAGCTACTGACTGAATGAAAGGAGCTGGCATCTCACTCTCTTTGAATCTTCTTTATCATGCTAAGAGGAGCAGGAAAAAGCAAAAAATTTCAGAATTGCACCTTGCAATGCGGAGAAATTACTGTTTGTGCATTTACAATATTCATTGATTTTTGCCGCCATTGAAAAACATCATGTTATTCATATACCAGAAATGTTTGAAGCTACTGACTGAATGAAAGGAGCTGGCATCTCACTCTCTTTGAATCTTCTTTATCATGCTAAGAGGAGCATGAAAAAGCAAAGAATTTCAGAATTGCACCTTGCAATGCGAAGAAATTACTGTTTGTGCATTTACAATATTCATTGATTTTTGCCATTGAAAAACATCATGTTATTCATATACCAGAAATGTTTGATGCTACTGACTGAATGAAAGGAGCTGGCATCTCACTCTCTTTGAATCTTCTTTATCATGCTAAGAGGAGCAGGAAAAAGCAAAAAATTTCAGAATTGCACCTTGCAATGCGGAGAAATTACTGTTTGTGCATTTACAATATTCATTGATTTTTGCCATTGAAAAACGTCCAGAAATGATTGAAGCTACTGACTGAATGAAAGGAGCTGGCATCTCACTCTCTTTGAATCTTCTTTATCATGCTAGGATTAACAGGAAAAAGCTAAAAATTTCAGAATTGCACCGTGCAATGTGGAGATATTACTGTTTGTGCATTTACAATATGCATTGATTTTTGCCATTGAAAAACATGTTTTTCATATACCAGAAATGTTTGAAGCTACTGACTGAATGAAAGGAGCTGGCATCTCACTCTCTTTGAATCTTCTTTATCATGCTAGGATTAGCAGGAAAAAGCAAAAAATTTCAGAATTGCACCTTGCAATGTGGAGATATTACTGTTTGTGCATTTACAATATTCATTGATTTTTGCCATTGAAAAACATGTTTTTCATATACCAGAAATGTTTGAAGCTACTGACTGAATGAAAGGAGCTGGCATCTCACTCTCTTTGAATCTTCTTTATCATGCTAGGATTAACAGGAAAAAGCAAAAAATTTCAGAATTGCACCTTGCAATGTGGAGATATTACTGTTTGTGCATTTACAATATTCATTGATTTTTGCCATTGAAAAACATGTTTTTCATATACCAGAAATGTTTGAAGCTACTGACTGAATGAAAGGAGCTGGCATCTCACTCTCTTTGAATCTTCTTTATCATGCTAGGATTAACAGGAAAAAGCAAAAAATTTCAGAATTGCACCTTGCAATGTGGAGATATTACTGTTTGTGCATTTACAATATTCATTGATTTTTGCCATTGAAAAACATGTTTTTCATATACCAGAAATGTTTGAAGCTACTGACTGAATGAAAGGAGCTGGCATCTCACTCTCTTTGAATCTTCTTTATCATGCTAGGATTAACAGGAAAAAGCTAAAAATTTCAGAATTGCACCGTGCAATGTGGAGATATTACTGTTTGTGCATTTACAATATTCATTGATTTTTGCCATTGAAAAACATGTTTTTCATATACCAGAAATGTTTGAAGCTACTGACTGAATGAAAGGAGCTGGCATCTCACTCTCTTTGAATCTTCTTTATCATGCTAGGATTAGCAGGAAAAAGCAAAAAATTTCAGAATTGCACCTTGCAATGTGGAGATATTACTGTTTGTGCATTTACAATATTCATTGATTTTTGCCATTGAAAAACATGTTTTTCATATACCAGAAATGTTTGAAGCTACTGACTGAATGAAAGGAGCTGGCATCTCACTCTCTTTGAATCTTCTTTATCATGCTAGGATTAACAGGAAAAAGCAAAAAATTTCAGAATTGCACCGTGCAATGTGGAGATATTACTGTTTGTGCATTTACAATATTCATTGATTTTTGCCATTGAAAAACATGTTTTTCATATACCAGAAATGTTTGAAGCTACTGACTGAATGAAAGGAGCTGGCATCTCACTCTCTTTGAATCTTCTTTATCATGCTAGGATTAACAGGAAAAAGCTAAAAATTTCAGAATTGCACCGTGCAATGTGGAGATATTACTGTTTGTGCATTTACAATATTCATTGATTTTTGCCATTGAAAAACATGTTTTTCATATACCAGAAATGTTTGAAGCTACTGACTGAATGAAAGGAGCTGGCATCTCACTCTCTTTGAATCTTCTTTATCATGCTAGGATTAGCAGGAAAAAGCAAAAAATTTCAGAATTGCACCTTGCAATGTGGAGATATTACTGTTTGTGCATTTACAATATTCATTGATTTTTGCCATTGAAAAACATGTTTTTCATATACCAGAAATGTTTGAAGCTACTGACTGAATGAAAGGAGCTGGCATCTCACTCTCTTTGAATCTTCTTTATCATGCTAGGATTAACAGGAAAAAGCTAAAAATTTCAGAATTGCACCGTGCAATGTGGAGATATTACTGTTTGTGCATTTACAATATTCATTGATTTTTGCCATTGAAAAACATGTTTTTCATATACCAGAAATGTTTGAAGCTACTGACTGAATGAAAGGAGCTGGCATCTCACTCTCTTTGAATCTTCTTTATCATGCTAGGATTAACAGGAAAAAGCTAAAAATTTCAGAATTGCACCGTGCAATGTGGAGATATTACTGTTTGTGCATTTACAATATTCATTGATTTTTGCCATTGAAAAACATCATGTTATTCATATACCAGAAATGATTGAAGCTACTGACTGAATGAAAGGAGCTGGCATCTCACTCTCTTTGAATCTTCTTTATCATGCTAAGAGGAGCAGGAAAAAGCAAAAAATTTCAGAATTGCACCTTGCAATGCGGAGAAATTACTGTTTGTGCATTTACAATATTCATTGATTTTTGCCATTGAAAAACGTCCAGAAATGATTGAAGCTACTGACTGAATGAAAGGAGCTGGCATCTCACTCTCTTTGAATCTTCTTTATCATGCTAAGAGGAGCAGGAAAAAGCAAAAAATTTCAGAATTGCACCTTGCAATGCGGAGAAATTACTGTTTGTGCATTTACAATATTCATTGATTTTTGCCATTGAAAAACGTCCAGAAATGATTGAAGCTACTGACTGAATGAAAGGAGCTCTCATCTCACTCTCTTTGAATCTTCTTTATCATGCTAAGAGGAGCAGGAAAAAGCAAAAAATTTCAGAATTGCACCTTGCAATGCGGAGAAATTACTGTTTGTGCATTTACAATATTCATTGATTTTTGCCATTGAAAAACATCATGTTATTCATATACCAGAAATGTTTGAAGCTACTGACTGAATGAAAGGAGCTGGCATCTCACTCTCTTTGAATCTTCTTTATCATGCTAAGAGGAGCAGGAAAAAGCAAAAAATTTCAGAATTGCACCTTCAATGCGGAGAAATTACTGTTTGTGCATTTACAATATTCATTGATTTTTGCCATTGAAAAACGTCCAGAAATGATTGAAGCTACTGACTGAATGAAAGGAGCTGGCATCTCACTCTCTTTGAATCTTCTTTATCATGCTAAGAGGAGCAGGAAAAAGCAAAAAATTTCAGAATTGCACCTTGCAATGCGGAGAAATTACTGTTTGTGCATTTACAATATTCATTAATTTTTGCCATTGAAAAACATCATGTTATTCATATACCAGAAATGATTGAAGCTACTGACTGAATGAAAGGAGCTGGCATCTCACTCTCTTTGAATCTTCTTTATCATGCTAAGAGGAGCAGGAAAAAGCAAAAAATTTCAGAATTGCACCTTGCAATGCGGAGAAATTACTGTTTGTGCATTTACAATATTCATTGATTTTTGCCATTGAAAAACATCATGTTATTCATATACCAGAAATGTTTGAAGCTACTGACTGAATGAAAGGAGCTGGCATCTCACTCTCTTTGAATCTTCTTTATCATACTAAGAGGAGCAGGAAAAAGCAAAAAATTTCAGAATTGCACCTTGCAATGCGGAGAAATTACTGTTTGTGCATTTACAATATTCATTGATTTTTGCCATTGAAAAACATCATGTTATTCATATACCAGAAATGTTTGAAGCTACTGACTGAATGAAAGGAGCTGGCATCTCACTCTCTTTGAATCTTCTTTATCATACTAAGAGGAGCAGGAAAAAGCAAAAAATTTCAGAATTGCACCTTGCAATGCGGAGAAATTACTGTTTGTGCATTTACAATATTCATTGATTTTTGCCATTGAAAAACGTCCAGAAATGATTGAAGCTACTGACTGAATGAAAGGAGCTGGCATCTCACTCTCTTTGAATCTTCTTTATCATGCTAAGAGGAGCAGGAAAAAGCAAAAAATTTCAGAATTGCACCTTGCAATGCGGAGAAATTACTGTTTGTGCATTTACAATATTCATTGATTTTTGCCATTGAAAAACGTCCAGAAATGATTGAAGCTACTGACTGAATGAAAGGAGCTGGCATCTCACTCTCTTTGAATCTTCTTTATCATGCTAAGAGGAGCAGGAAAAAGCAAAAAATTTCAGAATTGCACCTTGCAATGCGGAGAAATTACTGTTTGTGCATTTACAATATTCATTGATTTTTGCCGCCATTGAAAAACATCATGTTATTCATATACCAGAAATGTTTGAAGCTACTGACTGAATGAAAGGAGCTGGCATCTCACTCTCTTTGAATCTTCTTTATCATGCTAAGAGGAGCAGGAAAAAGCAAAGAATTTCAGAATTGCACCTTGCAATGCGAAGAAATTACTGTTTGTGCATTTACAATATTCATTGATTTTTGCCATTGAAAAACATCATGTTATTCATATACCAGAAATGTTTGATGCTACTGACTGAATGAAAGGAGCTGGCATCTCACTCTCTTTGAATCTTCTTTATCATGCTAAGAGGAGCAGGAAAAAGCAAAAAATTTCAGAATTGCACCTTGCAATGCGGAGAAATTACTGTTTGTGCATTTACAATATTCATTGATTTTTGCCATTGAAAAACGTCCAGAAATGATTGAAGCTACTGACTGAATGAAAGGAGCTGGCATCTCACTCTCTTTGAATCTTCTTTATCATGCTAGGATTAACAGGAAAAAGCTAAAAATTTCAGAATTGCACCGTGCAATGTGGAGATATTACTGTTTGTGCATTTACAATATTCATTGATTTTTGCCATTGAAAAACATGTTTTTCATATACCAGAAATGTTTGAAGCTACTGACTGAATGAAAGGAGCTGGCATCTCACTCTCTTTGAATCTTCTTTATCATGCTAGGATTAGCAGGAAAAAGCAAAAAATTTCAGAATTGCACCTTGCAATGTGGAGATATTACTGTTTGTGCATTTTCAATATTCAATGATTTTTGCCATTGAAAAACATGTTTTTCATATACCAGAAATGTTTGAAGCTACTGACTGAATGAAAGGAGCTGGCATCTCACTCTCTTTGAATCTTCTTTATCATGCTAGGATTAACAGGAAAAAGCAAAAAATTTCAGAATTGCACCTTGCAATGTGGAGATATTACTGTTTGTGCATTTACAATATTCATTGATTTTTGCCATTGAAAAACATGTTTTTCATATACCAGAAATGTTTGAAGCTACTGACTGAATGAAAGGAGCTGGCATCTCACTCTCTTTGAATCTTCTTTATCATGCTAGGATTAACAGGAAAAAGCTAAAAATTTCAGAATTGCACCGTGCAATGTGGAGATATTACTGTTTGTGCATTTACAATATTCATTGATTTTTGCCATTGAAAAACATGTTTTTCATATACCAGAAATGTTTGAAGCTAATGACTGAATGAAAGGAGCTGGCATCTCACTCTCTTTGAATCTTCTTTATCATGCTAGGATTAACAGGAAAAAGCTAAAAATTTCAGAATTGCACCGTGCAATGTGGAGATATTACTGTTTGTGCATTTACAATATTCATTGATTTTTGCCATTGAAAAACATGTTTTTCATATACCAGAAATGTTTGAAGCTACTGACTGAATGAAAGGAGCTGGCATCTCACTCTCTTTGAATCTTCTTTATCATGCTAGGATTAGCAGGAAAAAGCAAAAAATTTCAGAATTGCACCTTGCAATGTGGAGATATTACTGTTTGTGCATTTACAATATTCATTGATTTTTGCCATTGAAAAACATGTTTTTCATATACCAGAAATGTTTGAAGCTACTGACTGAATGAAAGGAGCTGGCATCTCACTCTCTTTGAATCTTCTTTATCATGCTAGGATTAGCAGGAAAAAGCAAAAAATTTCAGAATTGCACCTTGCAATGTGGAGATATTACTGTTTGTGCATTTACAATATTCATTGATTTTTGCCATTGAAAAACATGTTTTTCATATACCAGAAATGTTTGAAGCTACTGACTGAATGAAAGGAGCTGGCATCTCACTCTCTTTGAATCTTCTTTATCATGCTAGGATTAACAGGAAAAAGCAAAAAATTTCAGAATTGCACCTTGCAATGTGGAGATATTACTGTTTGCGCATTTACAATATTCATTGATTTTTGCCATTGAAAAACATGTTTTTCATATACCAGAAATGTTTGAAGCTACTGACTGAATGAAAGGAGCTGGCATCTCACTCTCTTTGAATCTTCTTTATCATGCTAGGATTAACAGGAAAAAGCTAAAAATTTCAGAATTGCACCGTGCAATGTGGAGATATTACTGTTTGTGCATTTACAATATTCATTGATTTTTGCCATTGAAAAACATGTTTTTCATATACCAGAAATGTTTGAAGCTACTGACTGAATGAAAGGAGCTGGCATCTCACTCTCTTTGAATCTTCTTTATCATGCTAGGATTAACAGGAAAAAGCTAAAAATTTCAGAATTGCACCGTGCAATGTGGAGATATTACTGTTTGTGCATTTACAATATTCATTGATTTTTGCCATTGAAAAACATCATGTTATTCATATACCAGAAATGATTGAAGCTACTGACTGAATGAAAGGAGCTGGCATCTCACTCTCTTTGAATCTTCTTTATCATGCTAAGAGGAGCAGGAAAAAGCAAAAAATTTCAGAATTGCACCTTGCAATGCGGAGAAATTACTGTTTGTGCATTTACAATATTCATTGATTTTTGCCATTGAAAAACGTCCAGAAATGATTGAAGCTACTGACTGAATGAAAGGAGCTGGCATCTCACTCTCTTTGAATCTTCTTTATCATGCTAAGAGGAGCAGGAAAAAGCAAAAAATTTCAGAATTGCACCTTCAATGCGGAGAAATTACTGTTTGTGCATTTACAATATTCATTGATTTTTGCCATTGAAAAACATCATGTTATTCATATACCAGAAATGTTTGAAGCTACTGACTGAATGAAAGGAGCTGGCATCTCACTCTCTTTGAATCTTCTTTATCATACTAAGAGGAGCAGGAAAAAGCAAAAAATTTCAGAATTGCACCTTGCAATGCGGAGAAATTACTGTTTGTGCATTTACAATATTCATTGATTTTTGCCATTGAAAAACGTCCAGAAATGATTGAAGCTACTGACTGAATGAAAGGAGCTGGCATCTCACTCTCTTTGAATCTTCTTTATCATGCTAAGAGGAGCAGGAAAAAGCAAAAAATTTCAGAATTGCACCTTGCAATGCGGAGAAATTACTGTTTGTGCATTTACAATATTCATTGATTTTTGCCATTGAAAAACGTCCAGAAATGATTGAAGCTACTGACTGAATGAAAGGAGCTGGCATCTCACTCTCTTTGAATCTTCTTTATCATGCTAAGAGGAGCAGGAAAAAGCAAAAAATTTCAGAATTGCACCTTGCAATGCGGAGAAATTACTGTTTGTGCATTTACAATATTCATTGATTTTTGCCATTGAAAAACATCATGTTATTCATATACCAGAAATGTTTGATGCTACTGACTGAATGAAAGGAGCTGGCATCTCACTCTCTTTGAATCTTCTTTATCATGCTAAGAGGAGCAGGAAAAAGCAAAAAATTTCAGAATTGCACCTTGCAATGCGGAGAAATTACTGTTTGTGCATTTACAATATTCATTGATTTTTGCCATTGAAAAACGTCCAGAAATGATTGAAGCTACTGACTGAATGAAAGGAGCTGGCATCTCACTCTCTTTGAATCTTCTTTATCATGCTAAGAGGAGCAGGAAAAAGCAAAAAATTTCAGAATTGCACCTTGCAATGCGGAGAAATTACTGTTTGTGCATTTACAATATTCATTGATTTTTGCCATTGAAAAACATCCAGAAATGATTGAAGCTACTGACTGAATGAAAGGAGCTGGCATCTCACTCTCTTTGAATCTTCTTTATCATGCTAAGAGGAGCAGGAAAAAGCAAAAAATTTCAGAATTGCACCTTGCAATGCGGAGAAATTACTGTTTGTGCATTTACAATATTCATTGATTTTTGCCATTGAAAAACGTCCAGAAATGATTGAAGCTACTGACTGAATGAAAGGAGCTGGCATCTCACTCTCTTTGAATCTTCTTTTTCATGCTAGGATTAGCAGGAAAAAGCAAAAAATTTCAGAATTGCACCTTGCAATGTGGAGATATTACTGTTTGTGCATTTACAATATTCATTGATTTTTGCCATTGAAAAACATGTTTTTCATATACCAGAAATGTTTGAAGCTACTGACTGAATGAAAGGAGCTGGCATCTCACTCTCTTTGAATCTTCTTTATCATGCTAGGATTAACAGGAAAAAGCAAAAAATTTCAGAATTGCACCTTGCAATGTGGAGATATTACTGTTTGTGCATTTACAATATTCATTGATTTTTGCCATTGAAAAACATGTTTTTCATATACCAGAAATGTTTGAAGCTACTGACTGAATGAAAGGAGCTGGCATCTCACTCTCTTTGAATCTTCTTTATCATGCTAGGATTAACAGGAAAAAGCTAAAAATTTCAGAATTGCACCGTGCAATGTGGAGATATTACTGTTTGTGCATTTACAATATTCATTGATTTTTGCCATTGAAAAACATGTTTTTCATATACCAGAAATGTTTGAAGCTACTGACTGAATGAAAGGAGCTGGCATCTCACTCTCTTTGAATCTTCTTTATCATGCTAGGATTAACAGGAAAAAGCTAAAAATTTCAGAATTGCACCGTGCAATGTGGAGATATTACTGTTTGTGCATTTACAATATTCATTGATTTTTGCCATTGAAAAACATCATGTTATTCATATACCAGAAATGATTGAAGCTACTGACTGAATGAAAGGAGCTGGCATCTCACTCTATTTGAATCTTCTTTATCATGCTAAGAGGAGCAGGAAAAAGCAAAAAATTTCAGAATTGCACCTTGCAATGCGGAGAAATTACTGTTTGTGCATTTACAATATTCATTGATTTTTGCCATTGAAAAACGTCCAGAAATGATTGAAGCTACTGACTGAATGAAAGGAGCTGGCATCTCACTCTCTTTGAATCTTCTTTATCATGCTAAGAGGAGCAGGAAAAAGCAAAAAATTTCAGAATTGCACCTTGCAATGCGGAGAAATTACTGTTTGTGCATTTACAATATTCATTGATTTTTGCCATTGAAAAACGTCCAGAAATGATTGAAGCTACTGACTGAATGAAAGGAGCTCTCATCTCACTCTCTTTGAATCTTCTTTATCATGCTAAGAGGAGCAGGAAAAAGCAAAAAATTTCAGAATTGCACCTTGCAATGCGGAGAAATTACTGTTTGTGCATTTACAATATTCATTGATTTTTGCCATTGAAAAACATCATGTTATTCATATGCCAGAAATGTTTGAAGCTACTGACTGAATGAAAGGAGCTGGCATCTCACTCTCTTTGAATCTTCTTTATCATGCTAAGAGGAGCAGGAAAAAGCAAAAAATTTCAGAATTGCACCTTCAATGCGGAGAAATTACTGTTTGTGCATTTACAATATTCATTGATTTTTGCCATTGAAAAACGTCCAGAAATGATTGAAGCTACTGACTGAATGAAAGGAGCTGGCATCTCACTCTCTTTGAATCTTCTTTATCATGCTAAGAGGAGCAGGAAAAAGCAAAAAATTTCAGAATTGCACCTTGCAATGCGGAGAAATTACTGTTTGTGCATTTACAATATTCATTAATTTTTGCCATTGAAAAACATCATGTTATTCATATACCAGAAATGATTGAAGCTACTGACTGAATGAAAGGAGCTGGCATCTCACTCTCTTTGAATCTTTATCATGCTAAGAGCAGCAGGAAAAAGCAAAAAATTTCAGAATTGCACCTTGCAATGCGGAGAAATTACTGTTTGTGCATTTACAATATTCATTGATTTTTGCCATTGAAAAACATCATGTTATTCATATACCAGAAATGTTTGAAGCTACTGACTGAATGAAAGGAGCTGGCATCTCACTCTCTTTGAATCTTCTTTATCATACTAAGAGGAGCAGGAAAAAGCAAAAAATTTCAGAATTGCACCTTGCAATGCGGAGAAATTACTGTTTGTGCATTTACAATATTCATTGATTTTTGCCATTGAAAAATGTCCAGAAATGATTGAAGCTACTGACTGAATGAAAGGAGCTGGCATCTCACTCTCTTTGAATCTTCTTTATCATGCTAAGAGGAGCAGGAAAAAGCAAAAAATTTCAGAATTGCACCTTGCAATGCGGAGAAATTACTGTTTGTGCATTTACAATATTCATTGATTTTTGCCATTGAAAAACGTCCAGAAATGATTGAAGCTACTGACTGAATGAAAGGAGCTGGCATCTCACTCTCTTTGAATCTTCTTTATCATGCTAAGAGGAGCAGGAAAAAGCAAAAAATTTCAGAATTGCACCTTGCAATGCGGAGAAATTACTGTTTGTGCATTTACAAAATTCATTGATTTTTGCCGCCATTGAAAAACATCATGTTATTCATATACCAGAAATGTTTGAAGCTACTGACTGAATGAAAGGAGCTGGCATCTCACTCTCTTTGAATCTTCTTTATCATGCTAAGAGGAGCAGGAAAAAGCAAAAAATTTCAGAATTGCACCTTGCAATGCGAAGAAATTACTGTTTGTGCATTTACAATATTCATTGATTTTTGCCATTGAAAAACATCATGTTATTCATATACCAGAAATGTTTGATGCTACTGACTGAATGAAAGGAGCTGGCATCTCACTCTCTTTGAATCTTCTTTATCATGCTAAGAGGAGCAGGAAAAAGCAAAAAATTTCAGAATTTCACCTTGCAATGCGGAGAAATTACTGTTTGTGCATTTACAATATTCATTGATTTTTGCCATTGAAAAACATCCAGAAATGATTGAAGCTACTGACTGAATGAAAGGAGCTGGCATCTCACTCTCTTTGAATCTTCTTTATCATGCTAGGATTAACAGGAAAAAGCTAAAAATTTCAGAATTGCACCGTGCAATGTGGAGATATTACTGTTTGTGCATTTACAATATTCATTGATTTTTGCCATTGAAAAACATCATGTTATTCATATACCAGAAATGATTGAAGCTACTGACTGAATGAAAGGAGCTGGCATCTCACTCTCTTTGAATCTTCTTTATCATGCTAAGAGGAGCAGGAAAAAGCAAAAAATTTCAGAATTGCACCTTGCAATGCGGAGAAATTACTGTTTGTGCATTTACAATATTCATTGATTTTTGCCATTGAAAAACGTCCAGAAATGATTGAAGCTACTGACTGAATGAAAGGAGCTGGCATCTCACTCTCTTTGAATCTTCTTTATCATGCTAAGAGGAGCAGGAAAAAGCAAAAAATTTCAGAATTGCACCTTGCAATGCGGAGAAATTACTGTTTGTGCATTTACAATATTCATTGATTTTTGCCATTGAAAAACGTCCAGAAATGATTGAAGCTACTGACTGAATGAAAGGAGCTCTCATCTCACTCTCTTTGAATCTTCTTTATCATGCTAAGAGGAGCAGGAAAAAGCAAAAAATTTCAGAATTGCACCTTGCAATGCGGAGAAATTACTGTTTGTGCATTTACAATATTCATTAATTTTTGCCATTGAAAAACATCATGTTATTCATATACCAGAAATGATTGAAGCTACTGACTGAATGAAAGGAGCTGGCATCTCACTCTCTTTGAATCTTCTTTATCATGCTAAGAGGAGCAGGAAAAAGCAAAAAATTTCAGAATTGCACCTTGCAATGCGGAGAAATTACTGTTTGTGCATTTACAATATTCATTGATTTTTGCCATTGAAAAACATCATGTTATTCATATACCAGAAATGTTTGAAGCTACTGACTGAATGAAAGGAGCTGGCATCTCACTCTCTTTGAATCTTCTTTATCATACTAAGAGGAGCAGGAAAAAGCAAAAAATTTCAGAATTGCACCTTGCAATGCGGAGAAATTACTGTTTGTGCATTTACAATATTCATTGATTTTTGCCATTGAAAAACATCATGTTATTCATATACCAGAAATGTTTGAAGCTACTGACTGAATGAAAGGAGCTGGCATCTCACTCTCTTTGAATCTTCTTTATCATACTAAGAGGAGCAGGAAAAAGCAAAAAATTTCAGAATTGCACCTTGCAATGCGGAGAAATTACTGTTTGTGCATTTACAATATTCATTGATTTTTGCCATTGAAAAACGTCCAGAAATGATTGAAGCTACTGACTGAATGAAAGGAGCTGGCATCTCATTCTCTTTGAATCTTCTTTATCATGCTAAGAGGAGCAGGAAAAAGCAAAAAATTTCAGAATTGCACCTTGCAATGCGGAGAAATTACTGTTTGTGCATTTACAATATTCATTGATTTTTGCCATTGAAAAACGTCCAGAAATGATTGAAGCTACTGACTGAATGAAAGGAGCTGGCATCTCACTCTCTTTGAATCTTCTTTATCATGCTAAGAGGAGCAGGAAAAAGCAAAAAATTTCAGAATTGCACCTTGCAATGCGGAGAAATTACTGTTTGTGCATTTACAATATTCATTGATTTTTGCCGCCATTGAAAAACATCATGTTATTCATATACCAGAAATGTTTGAAGCTACTGACTGAATGAAAGGAGCTGGCATCTCACTCTCTTTGAATCTTCTTTATCATGCTAAGAGGAGCAGGAAAAAGCAAAGAATTTCAGAATTGCACCTTGCAATGCGAAGAAATTACTGTTTGTGCATTTACAATATTCATTGATTTTTGCCATTGAAAAACATCATGTTATTCATATACCAGAAATGTTTGATGCTACTGACTGAATGAAAGGAGCTGGCATCTCACTCTCTTTGAATCTTCTTTATCATGCTAAGAGGAGCAGGAAAAAGCAAAAAATTTCAGAATTGCACCTTGCAATGCGGAGAAATTACTGTTTGTGCATTTACAATATTCATTGATTTTTGCCATTGAAAAACGTCCAGAAATGATTGAAGCTACTGACTGAATGAAAGGAGCTGGCATTTCACTCTCTTTGAATCTTCTTTATCATGCTAGGATTAACAGGAAAAAGCTAAAAATTTCAGAATTGCACCGTGCAATGTGGAGATATTACTGTTTGTGCATTTACAATATTCATTGATTTTTGCCATTGAAAAACATGTTTTTCATATACCAGAAATGTTTGAAGCTACTGACTGAATGAAAGGAGCTGGCATCTCACTCTCTTTGAATCTTCTTTATCATGCTAGGATTAGCAGGAAAAAGCAAAAAATTTCAGAATTGCACCTTGCAATGTGGAGATATTACTGTTTGTGCATTTACAATATTCATTGATTTTTGCCATTGAAAAACATGTTTTTCATATACCAGAAATGTTTGAAGCTACTGACTGAATGAAAGGAGCTGGCATCTCACTCTCTTTGAATCTTCTTTATCATGCTAGGATTAACAGGAAAAAGCAAAAAATTTCAGAATTGCACCTTGCAATGTGGAGATATTACTGTTTGTGCATTTACAATATTCATTGATTTTTGCCATTGAAAAACATGTTTTTCATATACCAGAAATGTTTGAAGCTACTGACTGAATGAAAGGAGCTGGCATCTCACTCTCTTTGAATCTTCTTTATCATGCTAGGATTAACAGGAAAAAGCTAAAAATTTCAGAATTGCACCGTGCAATGTGGAGATATTACTGTTTGTGCATTTACAATATTCATTGATTTTTGCCATTGAAAAACATGTTTTTCATATACCAGAAATGTTTGAAGCTAATGACTGAATGAAAGGAGCTGGCATCTCACTCTCTTTGAATCTTCTTTATCATGCTAGGATTAACAGGAAAAAGCTAAAAATTTCAGAATTGCACCGTGCAATGTGGAGATATTACTGTTTGTGCATTTACAATATTCATTGATTTTTGCCATTGAAAAACATGTTTTTCATATACCAGAAATGTTTGAAGCTACTGACTGAATGAAAGGAGCTGGCATCTCACTCTCTTTGAATCTTCTTTATCATGCTAGGATTAGCAGGAAAAAGCAAAAAATTTCAGAATTGCACCTTGCAATGTGGAGATATTACTGTTTGTGCATTTACAATATTCATTGATTTTTGCCATTGAAAAACATGTTTTTCATATACCAGAAATGTTTGAAGCTACTGACTGAATGAAAGGAGCTGGCATCTCACTCTCTTTGAATCTTCTTTATCATGCTAGGATTAGCAGGAAAAAGCAAAAAATTTCAGAATTGCACCTTGCAATGTGGAGATATTACTGTTTGTGCATTTACAATATTCATTGATTTTTGCCATTGAAAAACATGTTTTTCATATACCAGAAATGTTTGAAGCTACTGACTGAATGAAAGGAGCTGGCATCTCACTCTCTTTGAATCTTCTTTATCATGCTAGGATTAACAGGAAAAAGCAAAAAATTTCAGAATTGCACCTTGCAATGTGGAGATATTACTGTTTGCGCATTTACAATATTCATTGATTTTTGCCATTGAAAAACATGTTTTTCATATACCAGAAATGTTTGAAGCTACTGACTGAATGAAAGGAGCTGGCATCTCACTCTCTTTGAATCTTCTTTATCATGCTAGGATTAACAGGAAAAAGCTAAAAATTTCAGAATTGCACCGTGCAATGTGGAGATATTACTGTTTGTGCATTTACAATATTCATTGATTTTTGCCATTGAAAAACATGTTTTTCATATACCAGAAATGTTTGAAGCTACTGACTGAATGAAAGGAGCTGGCATCTCACTCTCTTTGAATCTTCTTTATCATGCTAGGATTAACAGGAAAAAGCTAAAAATTTCAGAATTGCACCGTGCAATGTGGAGATATTACTGTTTGTGCATTTACAATATTCATTGATTTTTGCCATTGAAAAACATCATGTTATTCATATACCAGAAATGATTGAAGCTACTGACTGAATGAAAGGAGCTGGCATCTCACTCTCTTTGAATCTTCTTTATCATGCTAAGAGGAGCAGGAAAAAGCAAAAAATTTCAGAATTGCACCTTGCAATGCGGAGAAATTACTGTTTGTGCATTTACAATATTCATTGATTTTTGCCATTGAAAAACGTCCAGAAATGATTGAAGCTACTGACTGAATGAAAGGAGCTGGCATCTCACTCTCTTTGAATCTTCTTTATCATGCTAAGAGGAGCAGGAAAAAGCAAAAAATTTCAGAATTGCACCTTGCAATGCGGAGAAATTACTGTTTGTGCATTTACAATATTCATTGATTTTTGCCATTGAAAAACGTCCAGAAATGATTGAAGCTACTGACTGAATGAAAGGAGCTCTCATCTCACTCTCTTTGAATCTTCTTTATCATGCTAAGAGGAGCAGGAAAAAGCAAAAAATTTCAGAATTGCACCTTGCAATGCGGAGAAATTACTGTTTGTGCATTTACAATATTCATTGATTTTTGCCATTGAAAAACATCATGTTATTCATATGCCAGAAATGTTTGAAGCTACTGACTGAATGAAAGGAGCTGGCATCTCACTCTCTTTGAATCTTCTTTATCATGCTAAGAGGAGCAGGAAAAAGCAAAAAATTTCAGAATTGCACCTTCAATGCGGAGAAATTACTGTTTGTGCATTTACAATATTCATTGATTTTTGCCATTGAAAAACATCATGTTATTCATATACCAGAAATGTTTGAAGCTACTGACTGAATGAAAGGAGCTGGCATCTCACTCTCTTTGAATCTTCTTTATCATACTAAGAGGAGCAGGAAAAAGCAAAAAATTTCAGAATTGCACCTTGCAATGCGGAGAAATTACTGTTTGTGCATTTACAATATTCAATGATTTTTGCCATTGAAAAACGTCCAGAAATGATTGAAGCTACTGACTGAATGAAAGGAGCTGGCATCTCACTCTCTTTGAATCTTCTTTATCATGCTAAGAGGAGCAGGAAAAAGCAAAAAATTTCAGAATTGCACCTTGCAATGCGGAGAAATTACTGTTTGTGCATTTACAATATTCATTGATTTTTGCCATTGAAAAACGTCCAGAAATGATTGAAGCTACTGACTGAATGAAAGGAGCTGGCATCTCACTCTCTTTGAATCTTCTTTATCATGCTAAGAGGAGCAGGAAAAAGCAAAAAATTTCAGAATTGCACCTTGCAATGCGGAGAAATTACTGTTTGTGCATTTACAATATTCATTGATTTTTGCCGCCATTGAAAAACATCATGTTATTCATATACCAGAAATGTTTGAAGCTACTGACTGAATGAAAGGAGCTGGCATCTCACTCTCTTTGAATCTTCTTTATCATGCTAAGAGGAGCAGGAAAAAGCAAAAAATTTCAGAATTGCACCTTGCAATGCGAAGAAATTACTGTTTGTGCATTTACAATATTCATTGATTTTTGCCATTGAAAAACATCATGTTATTCATATACCAGAAATGTTTGATGCTACTGACTGAATGAAAGGAGCTGGCATCTCACTCTCTTTGAATCTTCTTTATCATGCTAAGAGGAGCAGGAAAAAGCAAAAAATTTCAGAATTGCACCTTGCAATGCGGAGAAATTACTGTTTGTGCATTTACAATATTTATTGATTTTTGCCATTGAAAAACGTCCAGAAATGATTGAAGCTACTGACTGAATGAAAGGAGCTGGCATCTCACTCTCTTTGAATCTTCTTTATCATGCTAAGAGGAGCAGGAAAAAGCAAAAAATTTCAGAATTGCACCTTGCAATGCGGAGAAATTACTGTTTGTGCATTTACAATATTCATTGATTTTTGCCATTGAAAAACATCCAGAAATGATTGAAGCTACTGACTGAATGAAAGGAGCTGGCATCTCACTCTCTTTGAATCTTCTTTATCATGCTAAGAGGAGCAGGAAAAAGCAAAAAATTTCAGAATTGCACCTTGCAATGCGGAGAAATTACTGTTTGTGCATTTACAATATTCATTGATTTTTGCCATTGAAAAACGTCCAGAAATGATTGAAGCTACTGACTGAATGAAAGGAGCTGGCATCTCACTCTCTTTGAATCTTCTTTATCATGCTAGGATTAGCAGGAAAAAGCAAAAAATTTCAGAATTGCACCTTGCAATGTGGAGATATTACTGTTTGTGCATTTACAATATTCATTGATTTTTGCCATTGAAAAACATGTTTTTCATATACCAGAAATGTTTGAAGCTACTGACTGAATGAAAGGAGCTGGCATCTCACTCTCTTTGAATCTTCTTTATCATGCTAGGATTAACAGGAAAAAGCAAAAAATTTCAGAATTGCACCTTGCAATGTGGAGATATTACTGTTTGTGCATTTACAATATTCATTGATTTTTGCCATTGAAAAACATGTTTTTCATATACCAGAAATGTTTGAAGCTACTGACTGAATGAAAGGAGCTGGCATCTCACTCTCTTTGAATCTTCTTTATCATGCTAGGATTAACAGGAAAAAGCTAAAAATTTCAGAATTGCACCGTGCAATGTGGAGATATTACTGTTTGTGCATTTACAATATTCATTGATTTTTGCCATTGAAAAACATGTTTTTCATATACCAGAAATGTTTGAAGCTACTGACTGAATGAAAGGAGCTGGCATCTCACTCTCTTTGAATCTTCTTTATCATGCTAGGATTAACAGGAAAAAGCTAAAAATTTCAGAATTGCACCGTGCAATGTGGAGATATTACTGTTTGTGCATTTACAATATTCATTGATTTTTGCCATTGAAAAACATCATGTTATTCATATACCAGAAATGATTGAAGCTACTGACTGAATGAAAGGAGCTGGCATCTCACTCTCTTTGAATCTTCTTTATCATGCTAAGAGGAGCAGGAAAAAGCAAAAAATTTCAGAATTGCACCTTGCAATGCGGAGAAATTACTGTTTGTGCATTTACAATATTCATTGATTTTTGCCATTGAAAAACGTCCAGAAATGATTGAAGCTACTGACTGAATGAAAGGAGCTGGCATCTCACTCTCTTTGAATCTTCTTTATCATGCTAAGAGGAGCAGGAAAAAGCAAAAAATTTCAGAATTGCACCTTGCAATGCGGAGAAATTACTGTTTGTGCATTTACAATATTCATTGATTTTTGCCATTGAAAAACGTCCAGAAATGATTGAAGCTACTGACTGAATGAAAGGAGCTCTCATCTCACTCTCTTTGAATCTTCTTTATCATGCTAAGAGGAGCAGGAAAAAGCAAAAAATTTCAGAATTGCACCTTGCAATGCGGAGAAATTACTGTTTGTGCATTTACAATATTCATTGATTTTTGCCATTGAAAAACATCATGTTATTCATATGCCAGAAATGTTTGAAGCTACTGACTGAATGAAAGGAGCTGGCATCTCACTCTCTTTGAATCTTCTTTATCATGCTAAGAGGAGCAGGAAAAAGCAAAAAATTTCAGAATTGCACCTTCAATGCGGAGAAATTACTGTTTGTGCATTTACAATATTCATTGATTTTTGCCATTGAAAAACGTCCAGAAATGATTGAAGCTACTGACTGAATGAAAGGAGCTGGCATCTCACTCTCTTTGAATCTTCTTTATCATGCTAAGAGGAGCAGGAAAAAGCAAAAAATTTCAGAATTGCACCTTGCAATGCGGAGAAATTACTGTTTGTGCATTTACAATATTCATTAATTTTTGCCATTGAAAAACATCATGTTATTCATATACCAGAAATGATTGAAGCTACTGACTGAATGAAAGGAGCTGGCATCTCACTCTCTTTGAATCTTTATCATGCTAAGAGCAGCAGGAAAAAGCAAAAAATTTCAGAATTGCACCTTGCAATGCGGAGAAATTACTGTTTGTGCATTTACAATATTCATTGATTTTTGCCATTGAAAAACATCATGTTATTCATATACCAGAAATGTTTGAAGCTACTGACTGAATGAAAGGAGCTGGCATCTCACTCTCTTTGAATCTTCTTTATCATACTAAGAGGAGCAGGAAAAAGCAAAAAATTTCAGAATTGCACCTTGCAATGCGGAGAAATTACTGTTTGTGCATTTACAATATTCATTGATTTTTGCCATTGAAAAATGTCCAGAAATGATTGAAGCTACTGACTGAATGAAAGGAGCTGGCATCTCACTCTCTTTGAATCTTCTTTATCATGCTAAGAGGAGCAGGAAAAAGCAAAAAATTTCAGAATTGCACCTTGCAATGCGGAGAAATTACTGTTTGTGCATTTACAATATTCATTGATTTTTGCCATTGAAAAACGTCCAGAAATGATTGAAGCTACTGACTGAATGAAAGGAGCTGGCATCTCACTCTCTTTGAATCTTCTTTATCATGCTAAGAGGAGCAGGAAAAAGCAAAAAATTTCAGAATTGCACCTTGCAATGCGGAGAAATTACTGTTTGTGCATTTACAATATTCATTGATTTTTGCCGCCATTGAAAAACATCATGTTATTCATATACCAGAAATGTTTGAAGCTACTGACTGAATGAAAGGAGCTGGCATCTCACTCTCTTTGAATCTTCTTTATCATGCTAAGAGGAGCAGGAAAAAGCAAAAAATTTCAGAATTGCACCTTGCAATGCGAAGAAATTACTGTTTGTGCATTTACAATATTCATTGATTTTTGCCATTGAAAAACATCATGTTATTCATATACCAGAAATGTTTGATGCTACTGACTGAATGAAAGGAGCTGGCATCTCACTCTCTTTGAATCTTCTTTATCATGCTAAGAGGAGCAGGAAAAAGCAAAAAATTTCAGAATTGCACCTTGCAATGCGGAGAAATTACTGTTTGTGCATTTACAATATTCATTGATTTTTGCCATTGAAAAACGTCCAGAAATGATTGAAGCTACTGACTGAATGAAAGGAGCTGGCATCTCACTCTCTTTGAATCTTCTTTATCATGCTAAGAGGAGCAGGAAAAAGCAAAAAATTTCAGAATTTCACCTTGCAATGCGGAGAAATTACTGTTTGTGCATTTACAATATTCATTGATTTTTGCCATTGAAAAACATCCAGAAATGATTGAAGCTACTGACTGAATGAAAGGAGCTGGCATCTCACTCTCTTTGAATCTTCTTTATCATGCTAAGAGGAGCAGGAAAAAGCAAAAAATTTCAGAATTGCACCTTGCAATGCGGAGAAATTACTGTTTGTGCATTTACAATATTCATTGATTTTTGCCATTGAAAAACGTCCAGAAATGATTGAAGCTACTGACTGAATGAAAGGAGCTGGCATCTCAGTCTCTTTGAATCTTCTTTATCATGCTAAGAGGAGCAGGAAAAAGCAAAAAATTTCAGAATTGCACCTTGCAATGCGGAGAAATTACTGTTTGTGCATCTACAATATTCATTGATTTTTGCCGTTGAAAAACGTCCAGAAATGATTGAAGCTACTGACTGAATGAAAGGAGCTGGCATCTCACTCTCTTTGAGTCTTCTTTACCATGCTAAGAGGAGCAGGAAAAAGCAAAAAATTTCAGAATTGCACCTTGCAATGCGGAGAAATTACTGTTTGTGCATTTACAATATTCATTGATTTTTGCCATTGAAAAACGTCCAGAAATGATTGAAGCTACTGACTGAATGAAAGGAGCTGGCATCTCACTCTCTTTGAATCTTCTTTATCATGCTAAGAGGAGCAGGAAAAAGCAAAAAATTTCAGAATTGCACCTTGCAATGCGGAGAAATTACTGTTTGTGCATTTACAATATTCATTGATTTTTGCCATTGAAAAACATCATGTTATTCATATACCAGAAATGATTGAAGCTACTGACTGAATGAAAGGAGCTGGCATCTCACTCTCTTTGAATCTTCTTTATCATGCTAAGAGGAGCAGGAAAAAGCAAAAAATTTCAGAATTGCACCTTGCAATGCGGAGAAATTACTGTTTGTGCATTTACAATATTCATTGATTTTTGCCATTGAAAAACGTCCAGAAATGATTGAAGCTACTGACTGAATGAAAGGAGCTCTCATCTCACTCTCTTTGAATCTTCTTTATCATGCTAAGAGGAGCAGGAAAAAGCAAAAAATTTCAGAATTGCACCTTGCAATGCGGAGAAATTACTGTTTGTGCATTTACAATATTCATTGATTTTTGCCATTGAAAAACATCATGTTATTCATATACCAGAAATGTTTGAAGCTACTGACTGAATGAAAGGAGCTGGCATCTCACTCTCTTTGAATCTTCTTTATCATGCTAAGAGGAGCAGGAAAAAGCAAAAAATTTCAGAATTGCACCTTCAATGCGGAGAAATTACTGTTTGTGCATTTACAATATTCATTGATTTTTGCCATTGAAAAACGTCCAGAAATGATTGAAGCTACTGACTGAATGAAAGGAGCTGGCATCTCACTCTCTTTGAATCTTCTTTATCATGCTAAGAGGAGCAGGAAAAATCAAAAAATTTCAGAATTGCACCTTGCAATGCGGAGAAATTACTGTTTGTGCATTTACAATATTCATTAATTTTTGCCATTGAAAAACATCATGTTATTCATATACCAGAAATGATTGAAGCTACTGACTGAATGAAAGGAGCTGGCATCTCACTCTCTTTGAATCTTCTTTATCATGCTAAGAGGAGCAGGAAAAAGCAAAAAATTTCAGAATTGCACCTTGCAATGCGGAGAAATTACTGTTTGTGCACTTACAATATTCATTGATTTTTGCCATTGAAAAACATCATGTTATTCATATACCAGAAATGTTTGAAGCTACTGTCTGAATGAAAGGAGCTGGCATCTCACTCTCTTTGAATCTTCTTTATCATACTAAGAGGAGCAGGAAAAAGCAAAAAATTTCAGAATTGCACCTTGCAATGCGGAGAAATTACTGTTTGTGCATTTACAATATTCATTGATTTTTGCCATTGAAAAACGTCCAGAAATGATTGAAGCTACTGACTGAATGAAAGGAGCTGGCATCTCACTCTCTTTGAATCTTCTTTATCATGCTAAGAGGAGCAGGAAAAAGCAAAAAATTTCAGAATTGCACCTTGCAATGCGGAGAAATTACTGTTTGTGCATTTACAATATTCATTGATTTTTGCCATTGAAAAACGTCCAGAAATGATTGAAGCTACTGACTGAATGAAAGGAGCTGGCATCTCACTCTCTTTGAATCTTCTTTATCATGCTAAGAGGAGCAGGAAAAAGCAAAAAATTTCAGAATTGCACCTTGCAATGCGGAGAAATTACTGTTTGTGCATTTACAATATTCATTGATTTTTGCCATTGAAAAACATCATGTTATTCATATACCAGAAATGTTTGAAGCTACTGACTGAATGAAAGGAGCTGGCATCTCACTCTCTTTGAATCTTCTTTATCATGCTAAGAGGAGCAGGAAAAAGCAAAAAATTTCAGAATTGCACCTTGCAATGCGAAGAAATTACTGTTTGTGCATTTACAATATTCATTGATTTTTGCCATTGAAAAACATCATGTTATTCATATACCAGAAATGTTTGAAGCTACTGACTGAATGAAAGGAGCTGGCATCTCACTCTCTTTGAATCTTCTTTATCATGCTAAGAGGAGCAGGAAAAAGCAAAAAATTTCAGAATTGCACCTTGCAATGCGGAGAAATTACTGTTTGTGCATTTACAATATTCATTGATTTTTGCCATTGAAAAACATCATGTTATTCATATACCAGAAATGATTGAAGCTACTGACTGAATGAAAGGAGCTGGCATCTCACTCTCTTTGAATCTTCTTTATCATGCTAAGAGGAGCAGGAAAAAGCAAAAAATTTCAGAATTGCACCTTGCAATGCGGAGAAATTACTGTTTGTGCATTTACAATATTCATTGATTTTTGCCATTGAAAAACGTCCAGAAATGATTGAAGCTACTGACTGAATGAAAGGAGCTGGCATCTCACTCTCTTTGAATCTTCTTTATCATGCTAAGAGGAGCAGGAAAAAGCAAAAAATTTCAGAATTGCACCTTGCAATGCGGAGAAATTACTGTTTGTGCATTTACAATATTCATTGATTTTTGCCATTGAAAAACGTCCAGAAATGATTGAAGCTACTGACTGAATGAAAGGAGCTGGCATCTCAGTCTCTTTGAATCTTCTTTATCATGCTAAGAGGAGCAGGAAAAAGCAAAAAATTTCAGAATTGCACCTTGCAATGCGGAGAAATTACTGTTTGTGCATCTACAATATTCATTGATTTTTGCCATTGAAAAACATCATGTTATTCATATACCAGAAATGTTTGAAGCTACTGACTGAATGAAAGGAGCTGGCATCTCACTCTCTTTGAATCTTCTTTATCATGCTAAGAGGAGCAGGAAAAAGCAAAAAATTTCAGAATTGCACCTTGCAATGCGGAGAAATTACTGTTTGTGCATTTACAATATTCATTGATTTTTGCCATTGAAAAACGTCCAGAAATGATTGAAGCTACTGACTGAATGAAAGGAGCTGGCATCTCACTCTCTTTGAATCTTCTTTATCATGCTAAGAGGAGCAGGAAAAAGCAAAAAAATTCAGAATTGCACCTTGCAATGCGGAGAAATTACTGTTTGTGCATTTACAATATTCATTGATTTTTGCCATTGAAAAACATCATGTTATTCATATACCAGAAATGATTGAAGCTACTGACTGAATGAAAGGAGCTGGCATCTCACGCTCTTTGAATCTTCTTTTTCATGCTAAGAGGAGCAGGAAAAAGCAAAACATTTCAGAATTGCACCTTGCAATGCGGAGAAATTACTGTTTGTGCATTTACAATATTCATTGATTTTTGCCATTGAAAAACGTCCAGAAATGATTGAAGCTACTGACTGAATGAAAGGAGCTGGCATCTCACTCTCTTTGAATCTTCTTTATCATGCTAAGAGGAGCAGGAAAAAGCAAAAAATTTCAGAATTGCACCTTGCAATGCGGAGAAATTACTGCTTGTGCATTTACAATATTCATTGATTTTTGCCATTGAAAAACCTCCAGAAATGATTGAAGCTACTGACTGAATGAAAGGAGCTGGCATCTCACTCTCTTTGAGTCTTCTTTATCATGCTAAGAGGAGCAGGAAAAAGCAAAAAATTTCAGAATTGCACCTTGCAATGCGGAGAAATTACTGTTTGTGCATTTACAATATTCATTGATTTTTGCCATTGAAAAACGTCCAGAAATGATTAAAGCTACTGACTGAATGAAAGGAGCTGGCATCTCACTCTCTTTGAATCTTCTTTATCATGCTAAGAGGAGCAGGAAAAAGCAAAAAATTTCAGAATTGCACCTTGCAATGCGGAGAAATTACTGTTTGTGCATTTACAATATTCATTGATTTTTGCTATTGAAAAACGTCCAGAAATGATTGAAGCTACTGACTGAATGAAAGGAGCTGGCATCTCACTCTCTATGAATCTTCTTTATCATGCTAAGAGGAGCAGGAAAAAGCAAAAAATTTCAGAATTGCACCTTGCAATGCGGAGAAATTACTGTTTGTGCATTTACAATATTCATTGATTTTTGCCGTTGAAAAACGTCCAGAAATGATTGAAGCTACTGACTGAATGAAAGGAGCTGGCATCTCATTCTCTTTGAATCTTCTTTATCATGCTAAGAGGAGCAGGAAAAAGCAAAAAATTTCAGAATTGCACCTTGCAATGCGGAGAAATTACTGTTTGTGCATTTACAATATTCATTGATTTTTGCCATTGAAAAACGTCCAGAAATGATTGAAGCTACTGACTGAATGAAAGGAGCTGGCATCTCACTCTCTTTGAATCTTCTTTATCATGCTAAGAGGAGCAGGAAAAAGCAAAAAATTTCAGAATTGCACCTTGCAATGCGGAGAAATTACTGTTTGTGCATTTACAATATTCATTGATTTTTGCCGCCATTGAAAAACATCATGTTATTCATATACCAGAAATGTTTGAAGCTACTGACTGAATGAAAGGAGCTGGCATCTCACTCTCTTTGAATCTTCTTTATCATGCTAAGAGGAGCAGGAAAAAGCAAAAAATTTCAGAATTGCAACTTGCAATGCGAAGAAATTACTGTTTGTGCATTTACAATATTCATTGATTTTTGCCATTGAAAAACATCATGTTATTCATATACCAGAAATGTTTGATGCTACTGACTGAATGAAAGGAGCTGGCATCTCACTCTCTTTGAATATTCTTTATCATGCTAAGAGGAGCAGGAAAAAGCAAAAAATTTCAGAATTGCACCTTGCAATGCGGAGAAATTACTGTTTGTGCATTTACAATATTAATTGATTTTTGCCATTGAAAAACGTCCAGAAATGATTGAAGCTACTGACTGAATGAAAGGAGCTGGCATCTCACTCTCTTTGATTCTTCTTTATCATGCTAAGAGGAGCAGGAAAAAGCAAAAAATTTCAGAATTGCACCTTGCAATGCGGAGAAATTACTGTTTGTGCATTTACAATATTCATTGATTTTTGCCATTGAAAAACATCCAGAAATGATTGAAGCTACTGACTGAATGAAAGGAGCTGGCATCTCACTCTCTTTGAATCTTCTTTATCATGCTAAGAGGAGCAGGAAAAAGCAAAAAATTTCAGAATTGCACCTTGCAATGCGGAGAAATTACTGTTTGTGCATTTACAATATTCATTGATTTTTGCCATTGAAAAACGTCCCGAAATGATTGAAGCTACTGACTGAATGAAAGGAGCTGGCATCTCAGTCTCTTTGAATCTTCTTTATCATGCTAAGAGGAGCAGGAAAAAGCAAAAAATTTCAGAATTGCACCTTGCAATGCGGAGAAATTACTGTTTGTGCATCTACAATATTCATTGATTTTTGCCGTTGAAAAACGTCCAGAAATGATTGAAGCTACTGACTGAATGAAAGGAGCTGGCATCTCACTCTCTTTGAGTCTTCTTTACCATGCTAAGAGGAGCAGGAAAAAGCAAAAAATTTCAGAATTGCACCTTGCAATGCGGAGAAATTACTGTTTGTGCATTTACAATATTCATTGATTTTTGCCATTGAAAAACATCATGTTATTCATATACCAGAAATGATTGAAGCTACTGACTGAATGAAAGGAGCTGGCATCTCACTCTCTTTGAATCTTCTTTATCATGCTAAGAGGAGCAGGAAAAAGCAAAAAATTTCAGAATTGCACCTTGCAATGCGGAGAAATTACTGTTTGTGCATTTACAATATTCATTGATTTTTGCCATTGAAAAACGTCCAGAAATGATTGAAGCTACTGACTGAATGAAAGGAGCTGGCATCTCACTCTCTTTGAATCTTCTTTATCATGCTAAGAGGAGCAGGAAAAAGCAAAAAATTTCAGAATTGCACCTTGCAATGCGGAGAAATTACTGTTTGTGCATTTACAATATTCATTGATTTTTGCCATTGAAAAACGTCCAGAAATGATTGAAGCTACTGACTGAATGAAAGGAGCTCTCATCTCACTCTCTTTGAATCTTCTTTATCATGCTAAGAGGAGCAGGAAAAAGCAAAAAATTTCAGAATTGCACCTTGCAATGCGGAGAAATTACTGTTTGTGCATTTACAATATTCATTGATTTTTGCCATTGAAAAACATCATGTTATTCATATACCAGAAATGTTTGAAGCTACTGACTGAATGAAAGGAGCTGGCATCTCACTCTCTTTGAATCTTCTTTATCATGCTAAGAGGAGCAGGAAAAAGCAAAAAATTTCAGAATTGCACCTTCAATGCGGAGAAATTACTGTTTGTGCATTTACAATATTCATTGATTTTTGCCATTGAAAAACGTCCAGAAATGATTGAAGCTACTGACTGAATGAAAGGAGCTGGCATCTCACTCTCTTTGAATCTTCTTTATCATGCTAAGAGGAGCAGGAAAAAGCAAAAAATTTCAGAATTGCACCTTGCAATGCGGAGAAATTACTGTTTGTGCATTTACAATATTCATTAATTTTTGCCATTGAAAAACATCATGTTATTCATATACCAGAAATGATTGAAGCTACTGACTGAATGAAAGGAGCTGGCATCTCACTCTCTTTGAATCTTCTTTATCATGCTAAGAGGAGCAGGAAAAAGCAAAAAATTTCAGAATTGCACCTTGCAATGCGGAGAAATTACTGTTTGTGCATTTACAATATTCATTGATTTTTGCCATTGAAAAACATCATGTTATTCATATACCAGAAATGTTTGAAGCTACTGACTGAATGAAAGGAGCTGGCATCTCACTCTCTTTGAATCTTCTTTATCATACTAAGAGGAGCAGGAAAAAGCAAAAAATTTCAGAATTGCACCTTGCAATGCGGAGAAATTACTGTTTGTGCATTTACAATATTCATTGATTTTTGCCATTGAAAAACGTCCAGAAATGATTGAAGCTACTGACTGAATGAAAGGAGCTGGCATCTCACTCTCTTTGAATCTTCTTTATCATGCTAAGAGGAGCAGGAAAAAGCAAAAAATTTCAGAATTGCACCTTGCAATGCGGAGAAATTACTGTTTGTGCATTTACAATATTCATTGATTTTTGCCATTGAAAAACGTCCAGAAATGATTGAAGCTACTGACTGAATGAAAGGAGCTGGCATCTCACTCTCTTTGAATCTTCTTTATCATGCTAAGAGGAGCAGGAAAAAGCAAAAAATTTCAGAATTGCACCTTGCAATGCGGAGAAATTACTGTTTGTGCATTTACAATATTCATTGATTTTTGCCATTGAAAAACATCATGTTATTCATATACCAGAAATGTTTGAAGCTACTGACTGAATGAAAGGAGCTGGCATCTCACTCTCTTTGAATCTTCTTTATCATGCTAAGAGGAGCAGGAAAAAGCAAAAAATTTCAGAATTGCACCTTGCAATGCGAAGAAATTACTGTTTGTGCATTTACAATATTCATTGATTTTTGCCATTGAAAAACATTATGTTATTCATATACCAGAAATGTTTGAAGCTACTGACTGAATGAAAGGAGCTGGCATCTCACTCTCTTTGAATCTTCTTTATCATGCTAAGAGGAGCAGGAAAAAGCAAAAAATTTCAGAATTGCACCTTGCAATGTGGAGAAATTACTGTTTGTGCATTTACAATATTCATTGATTTTTGCCATTGAAAAACGTCCAGAAATGATTGAAGCTACTGACTGAATGAAAGGAGCTGGCATCTCACTCTCTTTGAATCTTCTTTATCATGCTAAGAGGAGCAGGAAAAAGCAAAAAATTTCAGAATTGCACCTTGCAATGCGGAGAAATTACTGTTTGTGCATTTACAATATTCATTGATTTTTGCTATTGAAAAACATCATGTTATTCATATACCAGAAATGATTGAAGCTACTGACTGAATGAAAGGAGCTGGCATCTCACTCTCTTTGAATCTTCTTTATCATGCTAAGAGGAGCAGGAAAAAGCAAAAAATTTCAGAATTGCACCTTGCAATGCGGAGAAATTACTGTTTGTGCATTTACAATATTCATTGATTTTTGCCATTGAAAAACGTCCAGAAATGATTGAAGCTACTGACTGAATGAAAGGAGCTGGCATCTCACTCTCTTTGAATCTTCTTTATCATGCTAAGAGGAGCAGGAAAAAGCAAAAAATTTCAGAATTGCACCTTGCAATGCGGAGAAATTACTGTTTGTGCATTTACAATATTCATTGATTTTTGCCATTGAAAAACGTCCAGAAATGATTGAAGCTACTGACTGAATGAAAGGAGCTGGCATCTCAGTCTCTTTGAATCTTCTTTATCATGCTAAGAGGAGCAGGAAAAAGCAAAAAATTTCAGAATTGCACCTTGCAATGCGGAGAAATTACTGTTTGTGCATCTACAATATTCATTGATTTTTGACATTGAAAAACATCATGTTATTCATATACCAGAAATGTTTGAAGCTACTGACTGAATGAAAGGAGCTGGCATCTCACTCTATTTGAATCTTCTTTATCATGCTAAGAGGAGCAGGAAAAAGCAAAAAATTTCAGAATTGCACCTTGCAATGCGGAGAAATTACTGTTTGTGCATTTACAATATTCATTGATTTTTGCCATTGAAAAATGTCCAGAAATGATTGAAGCTACTGACTGAAAGGAGCTGGCATCTCACTCTCTTTGAATCTTCTTTATCATGCTAAGAGGAGCAGGAAAAAGCAAAAAATTTCAGAATTGCACCTTGCAATGCGGAGAAATTACTGTTTGTGCATTTACAATATTCATTGATTTTTGCCATTGAAAAACGTCCAGAAATGATTGAAGCTACTGACTGAATGAAAGAAGCTGGCATCTCACTCTCTTTGAATCTTCTTTATCATGCTAAGAGGAGCAGGAAAAAGCAAAAAAATTCAGAATTGCACCTTGCAATGCGGAGAAATTACTGTTTGTGCATTTACAATATTCATTGATTTTTGCCATTGAAAAACATCATGTTATTCATATACCAGAAATGATTGAAGCTACTGACTGAATGAAAGGAGCTGGCATCTCACGCTCTTTGAATCTTCTTTTTCATGCTAAGAGGAGCAGGAAAAAGCAAAACATTTCAGAATTGCACCTTGCAATGCGGAGAAATTACTGTTTGTGCATTTACAATATTCATTGATTTTTGCCATTGAAAAACGTCCAGAAATGATTGAAGCTACTGACTGAATGAAAGGAGCTGGCATCTCACTCTCTTTGAATCTTCTTTATCATGCTAAGAGGAGCAGGAAAAAGCAAAAAATTTCAGAATTGCACCTTGCAATGCGGAGAAATTACTGCTTGTGCATTTACAATATTCATTGATTTTTGCCATTGAAAAACCTCCAGAAATGATTGAAGCTACTGACTGAATGAAAGGAGCTGGCATCTCACTCTCTTTGAGTCTTCTTTATCATGCTAAGAGGAGCAGGAAAAAGCAAAAAATTTCAGAATTGCACCTTGCAATGCGGAGAAATTACTGTTTGTGCATTTACAATATTCATTGATTTTTGCCATTGAAAAACGTCCAGAAATGATTAAAGCTACTGACTGAATGAAAGGAGCTGGCATCTCACTCTCTTTGAATCTTCTTTATCATGCTAAGAGGAGCAGGAAAAAGCAAAAAATTTCAGAATTGCACCTTGCAATGCGGAGAAATTACTGTTTGTGCATTTACAATATTCATTGATTTTTGCTATTGAAAAACGTCCAGAAATGATTGAAACTACTGACTGAATGAAAGGAGCTGGCATCTCACTCTCTTTGAATCTTCTTTATCATGCTAAGAGGAGCAGGAAAAAGCAAAAAATTTCAGAATTGCACCTTGCAATGCGGAGAAATTACTGTTTGTGCATTTACAATATTCATTGATTTTTGCCGTTGAAAAACGTCCAGAAATGATTGAAGCTACTGACTGAATGAAAGGAGCTGGCATCTCATTCTCTTTGAATCTTCTTTATCATGCTAAGAGGAGCAGGAAAAAGCAAAAAATTTCAGAATTGCACCTTGCAATGCGGAGAAATTACTGTTTGTGCATTTACAATATTCATTGATTTTTGCCATTGAAAAACGTCCAGAAATGATTGAAGCTACTGACTGAATGAAAGGAGCTGGCATCTCACTCTCTTTGAATCTTCTTTGTCATGCTAAGAGGAGCAGGAAAAAGCAAAAAATTTCAGAATTGCACCTTGCAATGCGGAGAAATTACTGTTTGTGCATTTACAATATTCATTGATTTTTGCCATTGAAAAACATCATGTTATTCATATTCCAGAAATGTTTGAAGCTACTGACTGAATGAAAGGAGCTGGCATCTCACTCTCTTTGAATCTTCTTTATCATGCTAAGAGGAGCAGGAAAAAGCAAAAAATTTCAGAATTGCACCTTGCAATGCGGAGAAATTACTGTTTGTGCATTTACAATATTCATTGATTTTTGCCATTGAAAAACGTCCAGAAATGATTGAAGCTACTGACTGAATTAAAGGAGCTGGCATCTCACTCTCTTTGAATCTTCTTTATCATGCTAAGAGGAGCAGGAAAAAGCAAAAAATTTCAGAATTGCACCTTGCAATGCGGAGAAATTACTGTTTGTGCATTTACAATATTCATTGATTTTTGCTATTGAAAAACGTCCAGAAATGATTGAAGCTACTGACTGAATGAAAGGAGCTGGCATCTCACTCTCTTTGAATCTTCTTTATCATGCTAAGAGGAGCAGGAAAAAGCAAAAAATTTCAGAATTGCACCTTGCAATGCGGAGAAATTACTGTTTGTGCATTTACAATATTCATTGATTTTTGCCGTTGAAAAACGTCCAGAAATGATTGAAGCTACTGACTGAATGAAAGGAGCTGGCATCTCATTCTCTTTGAATCTTCTTTATCATGCTAAGAGGAGCAGGAAAAAGCAAAAAATTTCAGAATTGCACCTTGCAATGCGGAGAAATTACTGTTTTTGCATTTACAATATTCATTGATTTTTGCCATTGAAAAACGTCCAGAAATGATTGAAGCTACTGACTGAATGAAAGGAGCTGGCATCTCACTCTCTTTGAATCTTCTTTATCATGCTAAGAGGAGCAGGAAAAAGCAAAAAATTTCAGAATTGCACCTTGCAATGCGGAGAAATTACTGTTTGTGCATTTACAATATTCATTGATTTTTGCCATTGAAAAACATCATGTTATTCATATTCCAGAAATGTTTGAAGCTACTGACTGAATGAAAGGAGCTGGCATCTCACTCTCTTTGAATCTTCTTTATCATGCTAAGAGGAGCAGGAAAAAGCAAAAAATTTCAGAATTGCACCTTGCAATGCGGAGAAATTACTGTTTGTGCATTTACAATATTCATTGATTTTTGCCATTGAAAAACGTCCAGAAATGATTGAAGCTACTGACTGAATTAAAGGAGCTGGCATCTCACTGTCTTTGAATCTTTATCATGCTAAGAGGAGCAGGAAAAAGCAAAAAATTTCAGAATTGCACCTTGCAATGCGGAGAAATTACTGTTTGTGCATTTACAATATTCATTGATTTTTGCCATTGAAAAACATCATGTTATTCATATACCAGAAATGATTGAAGCTACTGACTGAATGAAAGGAGCTGGCATCTCACTCTCTTTGAATCTTCTTTATCATGCTAAGAGGAGCAGGAAAAAGCAAAAAATTTCAGAATTGCACCTTGCAATGCGGAGAAATTACTGTTTGTGCATTTACAATATTCATTGATTTTTGCCATTGAAAAACGTCCAGAAATGATTGAAGCTACTGACTGAATGAAAGGAGCTGGCATCTCACTCTCTTTGAATCTTCTTTATCATGCTAAGAGGAGCAGGAAAAAGCAAAAAATTTCAGAATTGCACCTTGCAATGCGGAGAAATTACTGTTTGTGCATTTACAATATTCATTGATTTTTGCCATTGAAAAACATCATGTTATTCATATACCAGAAATGATTGAAGCTACTGACTGAATGAAAGGAGCTGGCATCTCACTCTCTTTGAATCTTCTTTATCATGCTAAGAGGAGCAGAAAAAAGCAAAAAATTTCAGAATTGCACCTTGCAATGCGGAGAAATTACTGTTTGTGCATTTACAATATTCATTGATTTTTGCCATTGAAAAACGTCCAGAAATGATTGAAGCTACTGACTGAATGAAAGGAGCTGGCATCTCACTCTCTTTGAATCTTCTTTATCATGCTAAGAGGAGCAGGAAAAAGCAAAAAATTTCAGAATTGCACCTTGCAATGCGGAGAAATTACTGTTTGTGCATTTACAATATTCATTGATTTTTGCCATTGAAAAACATCCAGAAATGATTGAAGCTACTGACTGAATGAAAGGAGCTGGCATCTCACTCTCTTTGAATCTTCTTTATCATGCTAAGAGGAGCAGGAAAAAGCAAAAAATTTCAGAATTGCACCTTGCAATGCGGAGAAATTACTGTTTGTGCATTTACAATATTCATTTATTTTTGCCATTGAAAAACATCATGTTATTCATATACCAGAAATGATTGAAGCTACTGACTGAATGAAAGGAGCTGGCATCTCACTCTCTTTGAATCTTCTTTATCATGCTAAGAGGAGCAGGAAAAAGCAAAAAATTTCAGAATTGCAACTTGCAATGCGGAGAAATTACTGTTTGTGCATTTACAATATTCATTGATTTTTGCCATTGAAAAACGTCCAGAAATGATTGAAGCTACTGACTGAATGAAAGGAGCTGGCATCTCACTCTCTTTGAATCTTCTTTATCATGCTAAGAGGAGCAGGAAAAAGCAAAAAATTTCAGAATTGCACCTTGCAATGCGGAGAAATTACTGTTTGTGCATTTACAATATTCATTGATTTTTGCCATTGAAAAACGTCCAGAAATGATTGAAGCTACTGACTGAATGAAAGGAGCTGGCATCTCACTCTCTTTGAATCTTCTTTATCATGCTAAGAGGAGCAGGAAAAGGCAAAAAATTTCAGAATTGCACCTTGCAATGCGGAGAAATTACTGTTTGTGCATTTACAATATTCATTGATTTTTGCCATTGAAAAACATCATGTTATTCATATACCAGAAATGATTGAAGCTACTGACTGAATGAAAGGAGCTGGCATCTCACTCTCTTTGAATCTTCTTTATCATGCTAAGAGGAGCAGGAAAAAGCAAAAAATGTCAGAATTGCACCTTGCAATGCGGAGAAATTACTGTTTGTGCATTTACAATATTCATTGATTTTTGCCATTGAAAAACATCATGTTATTCATATACCAGAAATGATTGAAGCTACTGACTGAATGAAAGGAGCTGGCATCTCACTCTCTTTGAATCTTCTTTATCATGCTAAGAGGAGCAGGAAAAAGCAAAAAATTTCAGAATTGCACCTTGCAATGCGGAGAAATTACTGTTTGTGCATTTACAATATTCATTGATTTTTGCCATTGAAAAACGTCCAGAAATGATTGAAGCTACTGACTGAATGAAAGGAGCTGGCATCTCACTCTCTTTGAATCTTCTTTATCATGCTAAGAGGAGCATGAAAAAGCAAAAAAATTCAGAATTGCACCTTGCAATGCGGAGAAATTACTGTTTGTGCATTTACAATATTCATTGATTTTTGCCATTGAAAAACATCATGTTATTCATATACCAGAAATGATTGAAGCTACTGACTGAATGAAAGGAGCTGGCATCTCACTCTCTTTGAATCTTCTTTTTCATGCTAAGAGGAGCAGGAAAAAGTAAAAAATTTCAGAATTGCACCTTGCAATGCGGAGAAATTACTGTTTGTGCATTTACAATATTCATTGATTTTTGCCATTGAAAAACGTCCAGAAATGATTGAAGCTACTGACTGAATGAAAGGAGCTGGCATCTCAGTCTCTTTGAATCTTCTTTATCATGCTAAGAGGAGCAGGAAAAAGCAAAAAATTTCAGAATTGCACCTTGCAATGCGGAGAAATTACTGCTTGTGCATTTACAATATTCATTGATTTTTGCCATTGAAAAACGTCCAGAAATGATTGAAGCTACTGACTGAATGAAAGGAGCTGGCATCTCACTCTCTTTGAATCTTCTTTATCATGCTAAGAGGAGCAGGAAAAAGCAAAAAATTTGAGAATTGCACCTTGCAATACGGAGAAATTACTGTTTGTGCATTTACAATATTCATTGATTTTTGCCATTGAAAAACGTCCAGAAATGATTGAAGCTACTGACTGAATGAAAGGAGCTGGCATCTTCACTCTCTTTGAATCTTCTTTATCATGCTAAGAGGAGCAGGAAAAAGCAAAAAATTTCAGAATTGCACCTTGCAATGCGGAGAAATTACTGTTTGTGCATTTACAATATTCATTGATTTTTGCCATTGAAAAACGTCCAGAAATGATTGAAGCTACTGACTGAATGAAAGGAGCTGGCATCTCACTCTCTTTGAAACTTCTTTATCATGCTAAGCGGAGCAGGAAAAAGCAAAAAATTTCAGAATTGCACCTTGCAATGCGGAGAAATTACTGTTTGTGCATTTACAATATTCATTGATTTTTGCCGTTGAAAAACGTCCAGAAATGATTGAAGCTACTGACTGAATGAAAGGAGCTGGCATCTCACTCTCTTTGAATCTTCTTTATCATGCTAAGAGGAGCAGGAAAAAGCAAAAAATTTCAGAATTGCACCTTGCAATGCGGAGAAATTACTGTTTGTGCATTTACAATATTCATTGATTTTTGCCATTGAAAAACATCCAGAAATGATTGAAGCTACTGACTGAATGAAAGGAGCTGGCATCTCACTCTCTTTGAATCTTCTTTATCATGCTAAGAGGAGCAGGAAAAAGCAAAAAATTTCAGAATTGCACCTTGCAATGCGGAGAAATTACTGTTTGTGCATTTACAATATTCATTGATTTTTGCCATTGTTAAACATCATGTTATTCATATACCAGAAATGATTGAAGCTACTGACTGAATGAAAGGAGCTGGCATCTCACTCTCTTTGAATCTTCTTTATCATGCTAAGAGGAGCAGGAAAAAGCAAAAAATTTCAGAATTGCACCTTGCAATGCGGAGAAATTACTGTTTGTGCATTTACAATATTCATTGATTTTTGCCATTGAAAAACGTCCAGAAATGTTTGAAGCTACTGACTGAATGAAAGGAGCTGGCATCTCACTCTCTTTGAATCTTCTTTATCATGCTAAGAGGAGCAGGAAAAAGCAAAAAATTTCAGAATTGCACCTTGCAATGCGGAGAAATTACTGTTTGTGCATTTACAATATTCATTGATTTTTGCCATTGAAAAACATCATGTTATTCATATACCAGAAATGATTGAAGCTACTGACTGAATGAAAGGAGCTGGCATCTCACTCTCTTTGAATCTTCTTTATCATGCTAAGAGGAGCAGGAAAAAGCAAAAAATTTCAGAATTGCACCTTGCAATGCGGAGAAATTACTGTTTGTGCATTTACAATATTCATTGATTTTTGCCATTGAAAAACGTCCAGAAATGATTGAAGCTACTGACTGAATGAAAGGAGCTGGCATCTCACTCTCTTTGAATCTTCTTTATCATGCTAAGAGGAGCAGGAAAAAGCAAAAAATTTCAGAATTGCACCTTGCAATGCGTAGAAATTACTGTTTGTGCATTTACAATATTCATTGATTTTTGCCATTGAAAAACATCATGTTATTCATATACCAGAAATGATTGAAGCTACTGACTGAATGAAAGGAGCTGGCATCTCACTCTCTTTGAATCTTCTTTTTCATGCTAAGAGGAGCAGGAAAAAGTAAAAAATTTCAGAATTGCACCTTGCAATGCGGAGAAATTACTGTTTGTGCATTTACAATATTCATTGATTTTTGCCATTGAAAAACGTCCAGAAATGATTGAAGCTACTGACTGAATGAAAGGAGCTGGCATCTCAGTCTCTTTGAATCTTCTTTATCATGCTAAGAGGAGCAGGAAAAAGCAAAAAATTTCAGAATTGCACCTTGCAATGCGGAGAAATTACTGCTTGTGCATTTACAATATTCATTGATTTTTGCCATTGAAAAACGTCCAGAAATGATTGAAGCTACTGACTGAATGAAAGGAGCTGGCATCTCACTCTCTTTGAATCTTCTTTATCATGCTAAGAGGAGCAGGAAAAAGCAAAAAATTTCAGAATTGCACCTTGCAATACGGAGAAATTACTGTTTGTGCATTTACAATATTCATTGATTTTTGCCATTGAAAAACGTCCAGAAATGATTGAAGCTACTGACTGAATGAAAGGAGCTGGCATCTCACTCTGTTTGAATCTTCTTTATCATGCTAAGAGGAGCAGGAAAAAGCAAAAAATTTCAGAATTGCACCTTGCAATGCGGAGAAATTACTGTTTGTGCATTTACAATATTCATTGATTTTTGCCATTGAAAAACGTCCAGAAATGATTGAAGCTACTGACTGAATGAAAGGAGCTGGCATCTCACTCTCTTTGAATCTTCTTTATCATGCTAAGAGGAGCAGGAAAAAGCAAAAAATTTCAGAATTGCACCTTGCAATGCGGAGAAATTACTGTTTGTGCATTTACAATATTCATTGATTTTTGCCGTTGAAAAACGTCCAGAAATGATTGAAGCTACTGACTGAATGAAAGGAGCTGGCATCTCACTCTCTTTGAATCTTCTTTATCATGCTAAGAGGAGCAGGAAAAAGCAAAAAATTTCAGAATTGCACCTTGCAATGCGGAGAAATTACTGTTTGTGCATTTACAATATTCATTGATTTTTGCCATTGAAAAACATCCAGAAATGATTGAAGCTACTGACTGAATGAAAGGAGCTAGCATCTCACTCTCTTTGAATCTTCTTTATCATGCTAAGAGGAGCAGGAAAAAGCAAAAAATTTCAGAATTGCACCTTGCAATGCGGAGAAATTACTGTTTGTGCATTTACAATATTCATTGATTTTTGCCATTGTTAAACATCATGTTATTCATATACCAGAAATGATTGAAGCTACTGACTGAATGAAAGGAGCTGGCATCTCACTCTCTTTGAATCTTCTTTATCATGCTAAGAGGAGCAGGAAAAAGCAAAAAATTTCAGAATTGCACCTTGCAATGCGGAGAAATTACTGTTTGTGCATTTACAATATTCATTGATTTTTGCCATTGAAAAACGTCCAGAAATGTTTGAAGCTACTGACTGAATGAAAGGAGCTGGCATCTCACTCTCTTTGAATCTTCTTTATCATGCTAAGAGGAGCAGGAAAAAGCAAAAAATTTCAGAATTGCACCTTGCAATGCGGAGAAATTACTGTTTGTGCATTTACAATATTCATTGATTTTTGCCATTGAAAAACGTCCAGAAATGATTGAAGCTACTGACTGAATGAAAGGAGCTGGCATCTCACTCTCTTTGAATCTTCTTTATCATGCTAAGAGGAGCAGGAAAATGCAAAAAATTTCAGAATTGCTCCTTGCAATGCGGAGAAATTACTGTTTGTGCATTTACAATATTCATTGATTTTTGCCATTGAAAAACATCATGTTATTCATATACCAGAAATGTTTGAAGCTACTGACTGAATGAAAGGAGCTGGCATGTCACTCTCTTTGAATCTTCTTTATCATGCTAAAAGGAGCAGGAAAAAGCAAAAAATTTCAGAATTGCACCTTGCAATGCGGAGAATTTACTGTTTGTGCATTTACAATATTCATTGATTTTTGCCATTGAAAAACGTCCAGAAATGATTGAAGCTACTGACTGAATGAAAGGAGCTGGCATCTCACTCTCTTTGAATCTTCTTTATCATGCTAAGAGGAGCAGGAAAAAGCAAAAAATTTCAGAATTGCACCTTGCAATGCGGAGAAATTACTGTTTGTGCATTTACAATATTCATTGATTTTTGCCATTGAAAAACATCATGTTATTCATATACCAGAAATGATTGAAGCTACTGACTGAATGAAAGGAGCTGGCATCTCACTCTCTTTGAATCTTCTTTATCATGCTAAGAGGAGCAGGAAAAAGCAAAAAATTTCAGAATTGCACCTTGCAATGCGGAGAAATTACTGTTTGTGCATTTACAATATTCATTGATTTTTGCCATTGAAAAACGTCCAGAAATGATTGAAGCTACTGACTGAATGAAAGGAGCTGGCATCTCACTCTCTTTGAATCTTCTTTATCATGCTAAGAGGAGCAGGAAAAAGCAAAAAATTTCAGAATTGCACCTTGCAATGCGGAGAAATTACTGTTTGTGCATTTACAATATTCATTGATTTTTGCCATTGAAAAACATCATGTTATTCATATACCAGAAATGATTGAAGCTACTGACTGAATGAAAGGAGCTGGCATCTCACTCTCTTTGAATCTTCTTTATCATGCTAAGAGGAGCAGGAAAAAGCAAAAAATTTCAGAATTGCACCTTGCAATGCGGAGAAATTACTGTTTGTGCATTTACAATATTCATTGATTTTTGCCATTGAAAAACATCATGTTATTCATATACCAGAAATGATTGAAGCTACTGACTGAATGAAAGGAGCTGGCATCTCACTCTCTTTGAATCTTCTTTATCATGCTAAGAGGAGCAGGAAAAAGCAAAAAATTTCAGAATTGCACCTTGCAATGCGGAGAAATTACTGTTTGTGCATTTACAATATTCATTGATTTTTGCCATTGAAAAACGTCCAGAAATGATTGAAGCTACTGACTGAATGAAAGGAGCTGGCATCTCACTCTCTTTGAATCTTCTTTATCATGCTAAGAGGAGCAGGAAAAAGTAAAAAAATTCAGAATTGCACCTTGCAATGCGGAGAAATTACTGTTTGTGCATTTACAATATTCATTGATTTTTGCCATTGAAAAACATCATGTTATTCATATACCAGAAATGATTGAAGCTACTGACTGAATGAAAGGAGCTGGCATCTCACTCTCTTTGAATCTTCTTTTTCATGCTAAGAGGAGCAGGAAAAAGTAAAAAATTTCAGAATTGCACCTTGCAATGCGGAGAAATTACTGTTTGTGCATTTACAATATTCATTGATTTTTGCCATTGAAAAACGTCCAGAAATGATTGAAGCTACTGACTGAATGAAAGGAGCTGGCATCTCAGTCTCTTTGAATCTTCTTTATCATGCTAAGATGAGCAGGAAAAAGCAAAAAATTTCAGAATTGCACCTTGCAATGCGGAGAAATTACTGCTTGTGCATTTACAATATTCATTGATTTTTGCCATTGAAAAACGTCCAGAAATGATTGAAGCTACTGACTGAATGAAAGGAGCTGGCATCTCACTCTCTTTGAATCTTCTTTATCATGCTAAGAGGAGCAGGAAAAAGCAAAAAATTTCAGAATTGCACATTGCAATACGGAGAAATTACTGTTTGTGCATTTACAATATTCATTGATTTTTGCCATTGAAAAACGTCCAGAAATGATTGAAGCTACTGACTGAATGAAAGGAGCTGGCATCTCACTCTCTTTGAATCTTCTTTATCATGCTAAGAGGAGCAGGAAAAAGCAAAAAATTTCAGAATTGCACCTTGCAATGCGGAGAAATTACTGTTTGTGCATTTACAATATTCATTGATTTTTGCCATTGAAAAACGTCCAGAAATGATTGAAGCTACTGACTGAATGAAAGGAGCTGGCATCTCACTCTCTTTGAAACTTCTTTATCATGCTAAGCGGAGCAGGAAAAAGCAAAAAATTTCAGAATTGCACCTTGCAATGCGGAGAAATTACTGTTTGTGCATTTACAATATTCATTGATTTTTGCCGTTGAAAAACGTCCAGAAATGATTGAAGCTACTGACTGAATGAAAGGAGCTGGCATCTCACTCTCTTTGAATCTTCTTTATCATGCTAAGAGGAGCAGGAAAAAGCAAAAAATTTCAGAATTGCACCTTGCAATGCGGAGAAATTACTGTTTGTGCATTTACAATATTCATTGATTTTTGCCATTGAAAAACATCCAGAAATGATTGAAGCTACTGACTGAATGAAAGGAGCTGGCATCTCACTCTCTTTGAATCTTCTTTATCATGCTAAGAGGAGCAGGAAAAAGCAAAAAATTTCAGAATTGCACCTTGCAATGCGGAGAAATTACTGTTTGTGCATTTACAATATTCATTGATTTTTGCCATTGTTAAACATCATGTTATTCATATACCAGAAATGATTGAAGCTACTGACTGAATGAAAGGAGCTGGCATCTCACTCTCTTTGAATCTTCTTTATCATGCTAAGAGGAGCAGGAAAAAGCAAAAAATTTCAGAATTGCACCTTGCAATGCGGAGAAATTACTGTTTGTGCATTTACAATATTCATTGATTTTTGCCATTGAAAAACGTCCAGAAATGTTTGAAGCTACTGACTGAATGAAAGGAGCTGGCATCTCACTCTCTTTGAATCTTCTTTATCATGCTAAGAGGAGCAGGAAAAAGCAAAAAATTTCAGAATTGCACCTTGCAATGCGGAGAAATTACTGTTTGTGCATTTACAATATTCATTGATTTTTGCCATTGAAAAACATCATGTTATTCATATACCAGAAATGATTGAAGCTACTGACTGAATGAAAGGAGCTGGCATCTCACTCTCTTTGAATCTTCTTTATCATGCTAAGAGGAGCAGGAAAAAGCAAAAAATTTCAGAATTGCACCTTGCAATGCGGAGAAATTACTGTTTGTGCATTTACAATATTCATTGATTTTTGCCATTGAAAAACGTCCAGAAATGATTGAAGCTACTGACTGAATGAAAGGAGCTGGCATCTCACTCTCTTTGAATCTTCTTTATCATGCTAAGAGGAGCAGGAAAAAGCAAAAAATTTCAGAATTGCACCTTGCAATGCGGAGAAATTACTGTTTGTGCATTTACAATATTCATTGATTTTTGCCATTGAAAAACATCATGTTATTCATATACCAGAAATGATTGAAGCTACTGACTGAATGAAAGGAGCTGGCATCTCACTCTCTTTGAATCTTCTTTTTCATGCTAAGAGGAGCAGGAAAAAGTAAAAAATTTCAGAATTGCACCTTGCAATGCGGAGAAATTACTGTTTGTGCATTTACAATATTCATTGATTTTTGCCATTGAAAAACGTCCAGAAATGATTGAAGCTACTGACTGAATGAAAGGAGCTGGCATCTCAGTCTCTTTGAATCTTCTTTATCATGCTAAGAGGAGCAGGAAAAAGCAAAAAATTTCAGAATTGCACCTTGCAATGCGGAGAAATTACTGCTTGTGCATTTACAATATTCATTGATTTTTGCCATTGAAAAACGTCCAGAAATGATTGAAGCTACTGACTGAATGAAAGGAGCTGGCATCTCACTCTCTTTGAATCTTCTTTATCATGCTAAGAGGAGCAGGAAAAAGCAAAAAATTTCAGAATTGCACCTTGCAATACGGAGAAATTACTGTTTGTGCATTTACAATATTCATTGATTTTTGCCATTGAAAAACGTCCAGAAATGATTGAAGCTACTGACTGAATGAAAGGAGCTGGCATCTCACTCTGTTTGAATCTTCTTTATCATGCTAAGAGGAGCAGGAAAAAGCAAAAAATTTCAGAATTGCACCTTGCAATGCGGAGAAATTACTGTTTGTGCATTTACAATATTCATTGATTTTTGCCATTGAAAAACGTCCAGAAATGATTGAAGCTACTGACTGAATGAAAGGAGCTGGCATCTCACTCTCTTTGAATCTTCTTTATCATGCTAAGAGGAGCAGGAAAAAGCAAAAAATTTCAGAATTGCACCTTGCAATGCGGAGAAATTACTGTTTGTGCATTTACAATATTCATTGATTTTTGCCGTTGAAAAACGTCCAGAAATGATTGAAGCTACTGACTGAATGAAAGGAGCTGGCATCTCACTCTCTTTGAATCTTCTTTATCATGCTAAGAGGAGCAGGAAAAAGCAAAAAATTTCAGAATTGCACCTTGCAATGCGGAGAAATTACTGTTTGTGCATTTACAATATTCATTGATTTTTGCCATTGAAAAACATCCAGAAATGATTGAAGCTACTGACTGAATGAAAGGAGCTGGCATCTCACTCTCTTTGAATCTTCTTTATCATGCTAAGAGGAGCAGGAAAAAGCAAAAAATTTCAGAATTGCACCTTGCAATGCGGAGAAATTACTGTTTGTGCATTTACAATATTCATTGATTTTTGCCATTGTTAAACATCATGTTATTCATATACCAGAAATGATTGAAGCTACTGACTGAATGAAAGGAGCTGGCATCTCACTCTCTTTGAATCTTCTTTATCATGCTAAGAGGAGCAGGAAAAAGCAAAAAATTTCAGAATTGCACCTTGCAATGCGGAGAAATTACTGTTTGTGCATTTACAATATTCATTGATTTTTGCCATTGAAAAACGTCCAGAAATGTTTGAAGCTACTGACTGAATGAAAGGAGCTGGCATCTCACTCTTTGAATCTTCTTTATCATGCTAAGAGGAGCAGGAAAAAGCAAAAAATTTCAGAATTGCACCTTGCAATGCGGAGAAATTACTGTTTGTGCATTTACAATATTCATTGATTTTTGCCATTGAAAAACGTCCAGAAATGATTGAAGCTACTGACTGAATGAAAGGAGCTGGCATCTCACTCTCTTTGAATCTTCTTTATCATGCTAAGAGGAGCAGGAAAATGCAAAAAATTTCAGAATTGCTCCTTGCAATGCGGAGAAATTACTGTTTGTGCATTTACAATATTCATTGATTTTTGCCATTGAAAAACATCATGTTATTCATATACCAGAAATGTTTGAAGCTACTGACTGAATGAAAGGAGCTGGCATGTCACTCTCTTTGAATCTTCTTTATCATGCTAAAAGGAGCAGGAAAAAGCAAAAAATTTCAGAATTGCACCTTGCAATGCGGAGAAATTACTGTTTGTGCATTTACAATATTCATTGATTTTTGCCATTGAAAAACGTCCAGAAATGATTGAAGCTACTGACTGAATGAAAGGAGCTGGCATCTCACTCTCTTTGAATCTTCTTTATCATGCTAAGAGGAGCAGGAAAAAGCAAAAAATTTCAGAATTGCACCTTGCAATGCGGAGAAATTACTGTTTGTGCATTTACAATATTCATTGATTTTTGCCATTGAAAAACATCATGTTATTCATATACCAGAAATGATTGAAGCTACTGACTGAATGAAAGGAGCTGGCATCTCACTCTCTTTGAATCTTCTTTATCATGCTAAGAGGAGCAGGAAAAAGCAAAAAATTTCAGAATTGCACCTTGCAATGCGGAGAAATTACTGTTTGTGCATTTACAATATTCATTGATTTTTGCCATTGAAAAACGTCCAGAAATGATTGAAGCTACTGACTGAATGAAAGGAGCTGGCATCTCACTCTCTTTGAATCTTCTTTATCATGCTAAGAGGAGCAGGAAAAAGCAAAAAATTTCAGAATTGCACCTTGCAATGCGGAGAAATTACTGTTTGTGCATTTACAATATTCATTGATTTTTGCCATTGAAAAACATCATGTTATTCATATACCAGAAATGTTTGAAGCTACTGACTGAATGAAAGGAGCTGGCATCTCACTCTCTTTGAATCTTCTTTATCATGCTAAAAGGAGCAGGAAAAAGCAAAAAATTTCAGAATTGCACCTTGCAATGCGGAGAAATTACTGTTTGTGCATTTACAATATTCATTGATTTTTGCCATTGAAAAACGTCCAGAAATGATTGAAGCTACTGACTGAATGAAAGGAGCTGGCATCTCACTCTCTTTGAATCTTCTTTATCATGCTAAGAGGAGCAGGAAAAGGCAAAAAATTTCAGAATTGCACCTTGCAATGCGGAGAAATTACTGTTTGTGCATTTACAATATTCATTGATTTTTGCCATTGAAAAACATCATGTTATTCATATACCAGAAATGTTTGAAGCTACTGACTGAATGAAAGGAGCTGGCATCTCACTCTCTTTGAATCTTCTTTATCATGCTAAGAGGAGCAGGAAAAAGCAAAAAATTTCAGAATTGCACCTTGCAATGCGAATAAATTACTGTTTGTGCATTTACAATATTCATTGATTTTTGCCATTGAAAAACATCATGTTATTCATATACCAGAAATGATTGAAGCTACTGACTGAATGAAAGGAGCTGGCATCTCACTCTCTTTGAATCTTCTTTATCATGCTAAGAGGAGCAGGAAAAAGCAAAAAATTTCAGAATTGCACCTTGCAATGCGGAGAAATTACTGTTTGTGCATTTACAATATTCATTGATTTTTGCCATTGAAAAACATCATGTTATTCATATACCAGAAATGATTGAAGCTACTGACTGAATGAAAGGAGCTGGCATCTCACTCTCTTTGAATCTTCTTTATCATGCTAAGAGGAGCAGGAAAAAGCAAAAAATTTCAGAATTGCACCTCGCAATGCGGAGAAATTACTGTTTGTGCATTTACAATATTCATTGATTTTTGCCATTGAAAAACGTCCAGAAATGATTGAAGCTACTGACTGAATGAAAGGAGCTGGCATCTCACTCTCTTTGAATCTTCTTTATCATGCTAAGAGGAGCAGGAAAAAGCAAAAAATTTCAGAATTGCCCCTTGCAATGCGGAGAAATTGCTGTTTGTGCATTTACAAAATTCATTGATTTTTGCCATTGAAAAACATCATGTTATTCATATACCAGAAATGTTTGAAGCTACTGACTGAACGAAAGGAGCTGGCATCTCACTCTCTTTGAATCTTCTTTATCATGCTAAGAGGAGCAGGAAAAAGCAAAAAATTTCAGAATTGCACCTTGCAATGCGGAGAAATTACTGTTTGTGCATTTACAATATTCATTGATTTTTGCCATTGAAAAACGTCCAGAAATGATTGAAGCTACTGACTGAATGAAAGGAGCTGGCATCTCACTCTCTTTGAATCTTCTTTATCATGCTAAGAGGAGCAGGAAAAAGCAAAAAATTTCAGAATTGCACCTTGCAATGCGGAGAAATTACTGTTTGTGCATTTACAATATACATTGATTTTTGCCATTGAAAAACGTCCAGAAATGATTGAAGCTACTGACTGAATGAAAGGAGCTGGCATCTCACTCTCTTTGAATCTTCTTTATCATGCTAAGAGGAGCAGGAAAAAGCAAAACATTTCAGAATTGCACCTTGCAATGCGGAGAAATTACTGTTTGTGCATTTACAATATACATTGATTTTTGCCATTGAAAAACGTCCAGAAATGATTGAAGCTACTGACTGAATGAAAGGAGCTGGCATCTCACTCTCTTTGAATCTTCTTTATCATGCTAAGAGGAGCAGGAAAAAGCAAAAAATTTCAGAATTGCACCTTGCAATGCGGAGAAATTACTGTTTGTGCATTTACAATATTCATTGATTTTTGCCATTGAAAAACGTCCAGAAATGATTGAAGCTACTGACTGAATGAAAGGAGCTGGCATCTCACTCTCTTTGAATCTTCTTTATCATGCTAAGAGGAGCAGGAAAAAGCAAAAAATTTCAGAATTGCACCTTGCAATGCGGAGAAATTACTGTTTGTGCATTTACAATATTCATTGATTTTTGCCATTGAAAAACGTCCAGAAATGATTGAACCTACCGACTGAATGAAAGGAGCTGGCATCTCACTCTCTTTGAATCTTCTTTATCATGCTAAGAGGAGCAGGAAAAAGCAAAAAATTTCAGAATTGCACCTTGCAATGCGGAGAAATTACTGTTTGTGCATTTACAATATTCATTGATTTTTGCCATTGAAAAACGTCCAGAAATGATTGAAGCTACTGACTGAATGAAAGGAGCTGGCATCTCACTCTCTTTGAATCTTCTTTATCATGCTAAGAGGAGCAGGAAAAAGCAAAAAATTTCAGAATTGCACCTTGCAATGCGGAGAAATTACTGTTTGTGCATTTACAATATTCATTGATTTTTGCCATTGAAAAACATCATGTTATTCATATACCAGAAATGTTTGAAGCTACTGACTGAATGAAAGGAGCTGGCATGTCACTCTCTTTGAATCTTCTTTATCATGCTAAGAGGAGCAGGAAAAAGCAAAAAATTTCAGAATTGCACCTTGCAATGCGGAGAAATTACTGTTTGTGCATTTACAATATTCATTGATTTTTGCCATTGAAAAACGTCCAGAAATGATTGAAGCTACTGACTGAATGAAAGGAGCTGGCATCTCACTCTCTTTGAATCTTCTTTATCATGCTAAGAGGAGCAGGAAAAAGCAAAAAATTTCAGAATTGCACCTTGCAATGCGGAGAAATTACTGTTTGTGCATTTACAATATTCATTGATTTTTGCCATTGAAAAACATCATGTTATTCATATACCAGAAATGATTGAAGCTACTGACTGAATGAAAGGAGCTGGCATCTCACTCTCTTTGAATCTTCTTTATCATGCTAAGAGGAGCAGGAAAAAGCAAAAAATTTCAGAATTGCACCTTGCAATGCGGAGAAATTACTGTTTGTGCATTTACAATATTCATTGATTTTTGCCATTGAAAAACGTCCAGAAATGATTGAAGCTACTGACTGAATGAAAGGAGCTGGCATCTCACTCTCTTTGAATCTTCTTTATCATGCTAAGAGGAGCAGGAAAAAGCAAAAAATTTCAGAATTGCACCTTGCAATGCGGAGAAATTACTGTTTGTGCATTTACAATATTCATTGATTTTTGCCATTGAAAAACATCATGTTATTCATATACCAGAAATGTTTGAAGCTACTGACTGAATGAAAGGAGCTGGAATCTCACTCTCTTTGAATCTTCTTTATCATGCTAAGAGGAGCAGGAAAAAGCAAAAAATTTCAGAATTGCACCTTGCAATGCGGAGAAATTACTGTTTGTGCATTTACAATATTCATTGATTTTTGCCATTGAAAAACGTCCAGAAATGATTGAAGCTACTGACTGAATGAAAGGAGCTGGCATCTCACTCTCTTTGAATCTTCTTTATCATGCTAAGAGGAGCAGGAAAAAGCAAAAAATTTCAGAATTGCACCTTGCAATGCGGAGAAATTACTGTTTGTGCATTTACAATATTCATTGATTTTTGCCATTGAAAAACATCATGTTATTCATATACCAGAAATGATTGAAGCTACTGACTGAATGAAAGGAGCTGGCATCTCACTCTCTTTGAATCTTCTTTATCATGCTAAGAGGAGCAGGAAAAAGCAAAAAATTTCAGAATTGCACCTTGCAATGCGGAGAAATTACTGTTTGTGCATTTACAATATTCATTGATTTTTGCCATTGAAAAACGTCCAGAAATGATTGAAGCTACTGACTGAATGAAAGGAGCTGGCATCTCACTCTCTTTGAATCTTCTTTATCATGCTAAGAGGAGCAGGAAAAAGCAAAAAATTTCAGAATTGCACCTTGCAATGCGGAGAAATTACTGTTTGTGCATTTACAATATTCATTGATTTTTGCCATTGAAAAACATCATGTTATTCATATACCAGAAATGTTTGAAGCTACTGACTGAATGAAAGGAGCTGGAATCTCACTCTCTTTGAATCTTCTTTATCATGCTAAGAGGAGCAGGAAAAAGCAAAAAATTTCAGAATTGCACCTTGCAATGCGGAGAAATTACTGTTTGTGCATTTACAATATTCATTGATTTTTGCCATTGAAAAACGTCCAGAAATGATTGAAGCTACTGACTGAATGAAAGGAGCTGGCATCTCACTCTCTTTGAATCTTCTTTATCATGCTAAGAGGAGCAGGAAAAGGCAAAAAATTTCAGAATTGCACCTTGCAATGCGGAGAAATTACTGTTTGTGCATTTACAATATTCATTGATTTTTGCCATTGAAAAACATCATGTTATTCATATACCAGAAATGTTTGAAGCTACTGACTGAATGAAAGGAGCTGGCATCTCACTCTCTTTGAATCTTCTTTATCATGCTAAGAGGAGCAGGAAAAAGCAAAAAATTTCAGAATTGCACCTTGCAATGCGAATAAATTACTGTTTGTGCATTTACAATATTCATTGATTTTTGCCATTGAAAAACATCATGTTATTCATATACCAGAAATGATTGAAGCTACTGACTGAATTAAAGGAGCTGGCATCTCACTCTCTTTGAATCTTCTTTATCATGCTAAGAGGAGCAGGAAAAAGCAAAAAATTTCAGAATTGCACCTTGCAATGCGGAGAAATTACTGTTTGTGCATTTACAATATTCATTGATTTTTGCCATTGAAAAACATCATGTTATTCATATACCAGAAATGATTGAAGCTACTGACTGAATGAAAGGAGCTGGCATCTCACTCTCTTTGAATCTTCTTTATCATGCTAAGAGGAGCAGGAAAAAGCAAAAAATTTCAGAATTGCACCTCGCAATGCGGAGAAATTACTGTTTGTGCATTTACAATATTCATTGATTTTTGCCATTGAAAAACGTCCAGAAATGATTGAAGCTACTGACTGAATGAAAGGAGCTGGCATCTCACTCTCTTTGAATCTTCTTTATCATGCTAAGAGGAGCAGGAAAAAGCAAAAAATTTCAGAATTGCACCTTGCAATGCGGAGAAATTGCTGTTTGTGCATTTACAAAATTCATTGATTTTTGCCATTGAAAAACATCATGTTATTCATATACCAGAAATGTTTGAAGCTACTGACTGAATGAAAGGAGCTGGCATCTCACTCTCTTTGAATCTTCTTTATCATGCTAAGAGGAGCAGGAAAAAGCAAAAAATTTCAGAATTGCACCTTGCAATGCGGAGAAATTACTGTTTGTGCATTTACAATATTCATTGATTTTTGCCATTGAAAAACGTCCAGAAATGATTGAAGCTACTGACTGAATGAAAGGAGCTGGCATCTCACTCTCTTTGAATCTTCTTTATCATGCTAAGAGGAGCAGGAAAAAGCAAAAAATTTCAGAATTGCACCTTGCAATGCGGAGAAATTACTGTTTGTGCATTTACAATATACATTGATTTTTGCCATTGAAAAACGTCCAGAAATGATTGAAGCTACTGACTGAATGAAAGGAGCTGGCATCTCACTCTCTTTGAATCTTCTTTATCATGCTAAGAGGAGCAGGAAAAAGCAAAACATTTCAGAATTGCACCTTGCAATGCGGAGAAATTACTGTTTGTGCATTTACAATATACATTGATTTTTGCCATTGAAAAACGTCCAGAAATGATTGAAGCTACTGACTGAATGAAAGGAGCTGGCATCTCACTCTCTTTGAATCTTCTTTATCATGCTAAGAGGAGCAGGAAAAAGCAAAAAATTTCAGAATTGCACCTTGCAATGCGGAGAAATTACTGTTTGTGCATTTACAATATTCATTGATTTTTGCCATTGAAAAACGTCCAGAAATGATTGAAGCTACTGACTGAATGAAAGGAGCTGGCATCTCACTCTCTTTGAATCTTCTTTATCATGCTAAGAGGAGCAGGAAAAAGCAAAAAATTTCAGAATTGCACCTTGCAATGCGGAGAAATTACTGTTTGTGCATTTACAATATTCATTGATTTTTGCCATTGAAAAACGTCCAGAAATGATTGAACCTACCGACTGAATGAAAGGAGCTGGCATCTCACTCTCTTTGAATCTTCTTTATCATGCTAAGAGGAGCAGGAAAAAGCAAAAAATTTCAGAATTGCACCTTGCAATGCGGAGAAATTACTGTTTGTGCATTTACAATATTCATTGATTTTTGCCATTGAAAAACGTCCAGAAATGATTGAAGCTACTGACTGAATGAAAGGAGCTGGCATCTCACTCTCTTTGAATCTTCTTTATCATGCTAAGAGGAGCAGGAAAAAGCAAAAAATTTCAGAATTGCACCTTGCAATGCGGAGAAATTACTGTTTGTGCATTTACAATATTCATTGATTTTTGCCATTGAAAAACATCATGTTATTCATATACCAGAAATGTTTGAAGCTACTGACTGAATGAAAGGAGCTGGCATGTCACTCTCTTTGAATCTTCTTTATCATGCTAAGAGGAGCAGGAAAAAGCAAAAAATTTCAGAATTGCACCTTGCAATGCGGAGAAATTACTGTTTGTGCATTTACAATATTCATTGATTTTTGCCATTGAAAAACGTCCAGAAATGATTGAAGCTACTGACTGAATGAAAGGAGCTGGCATCTCACTCTCTTTGAATCTTCTTTATCATGCTAAGAGGAGCAGGAAAAAGCAAAAAATTTCAGAATTGCACCTTGCAATGCGGAGAAATTACTGTTTGTGCATTTACAATATTCATTGATTTTTGCCATTGAAAAACATCATGTTATTCATATACCAGAAATGATTGAAGCTACTGACTGAATGAAAGGAGCTGGCATCTCACTCTCTTTGAATCTTCTTTATCATGCTAAGAGGAGCAGGAAAAAGCAAAAAATTTCAGAATTGCACCTTGCAATGCGGAGAAATTACTGTTTGTGCATTTACAATATTCATTGATTTTTGCCATTGAAAAACGTCCAGAAATGATTGAAGCTACTGACTGAATGAAAGGAGCTGGCATCTCACTCTCTTTGAATCTTCTTTATCATGCTAAGAGGAGCAGGAAAAAGCAAAAAATTTCAGAATTGCACCTTGCAATGCGGAGAAATTACTGTTTGTGCATTTACAATATTCATTGATTTTTGCCATTGAAAAACATCATGTTATTCATATACCAGAAATGTTTGAAGCTACTGACTGAATGAAAGGAGCTGGAATCTCACTCTCTTTGAATCTTCTTTATCATGCTAAGAGGAGCAGGAAAAAGCAAAAAATTTCAGAATTGCACCTTGCAATGCGGAGAAATTACTGTTTGTGCATTTACAATATTCATTGATTTTTGCCATTGAAAAACGTCCAGAAATGATTGAAGCTACTGACTGAATGAAAGGAGCTGGCATCTCACTCTCTTTGAATCTTCTTTATCATGCTAAGAGGAGCAGGAAAAAGCAAAAAATTTCAGAATTGCACCTTGCAATGCGGAGAAATTACTGTTTGTGCATTTACAATATTCATTGATTTTTGCCATTGAAAAACATCATGTTATTCATATACCAGAAATGATTGAAGCTACTGACTGAATGAAAGGAGCTGGCATCTCACTCTCTTTGAATCTTCTTTATCATGCTAAGAGGAGCAGGAAAAAGCAAAAAATTTCAGAATTGCACCTTGCAATGCGGAGAAATTACTGTTTGTGCATTTACAATATTCATTGATTTTTGCCATTGAAAAACGTCCAGAAATGATTGAAGCTACTGACTGAATGAAAGGAGCTGGCATCTCACTCTCTTTGAATCTTCTTTATCATGCTAAGAGGAGCAGGAAAAAGCAAAAAATTTCAGAATTGCACCTTGCAATGCGGAGAAATTACTGTTTGTGCATTTACAATATTCATTGATTTTTGCCATTGAAAAACATCATGTTATTCATATACCAGAAATGTTTGAAGCTACTGACTGAATGAAAGGAGCTGGAATCTCACTCTCTTTGAATCTTCTTTATCATGCTAAGAGGAGCAGGAAAAAGCAAAAAATTTCAGAATTGCACCTTGCAATGCGGAGAAATTACTGTTTGTGCATTTACAATATTCATTGATTTTTGCCATTGAAAAACGTCCAGAAATGATTGAAGCTACTGACTGAATGAAAGGAGCTGGCATCTCACTCTCTTTGAATCTTCTTTATCATGCTAAGAGGAGCAGGAAAAGGCAAAAAATTTCAGAATTGCACCTTGCAATGCGGAGAAATTACTGTTTGTGCATTTACAATATTCATTGATTTTTGCCATTGAAAAACATCATGTTATTCATATACCAGAAATGTTTGAAGCTACTGACTGAATGAAAGGAGCTGGCATCTCACTCTCTTTGAATCTTCTTTATCATGCTAAGAGGAGCAGGAAAAACCAAAAAATTTCAGAATTGCACCTTGCAATGCGAATAAATTACTGTTTGTGCATTTACAATATTCATTGATTTTTGCCATTGAAAAACATCATGTTATTCATATACCAGAAATGATTGAAGCTACTGACTGAATGAAAGGAGCTGGCATCTCACTCTCTTTGAATCTTCTTTATCATGCTAAGAGGAGCAGGAAAAAGCAAAACATTTCAGAATTGCACCTTGCAATGCGGAGAAATTACTGTTTGTGCATTTACAATATTCATTGATTTTTGCCATTGAAAAACATCCAGAAATGATTGAAGCTACTGACTGAATGAAAGGAGCTGGCATCTCACTCTCTTTGAATCTTCTTTATCATGCTAAGAGGAGCAGGAAAAAGCAAAAAATTTCAGAATTGCACCTCGCAATGCGGAGAAATTACTGTTTGTGCATTTACAATATTCATTGATTTTTGCCATTGAAAAACGTCCAGAAATGATTGAAGCTACTGACTGAATGAAAGGAGCTGGCATCTCACTCTCTTTGAATCTTCTTTATCATGCTAAGAGGAGCAGGAAAAAGCAAAAAATTTCAGAATTGCACCTTGCAATGCGGAGAAATTGCTGTTTGTGCATTTACAAAATTCATTGATTTTTGCCATTGAAAAACATCATGTTATTCATATACCAGAAATGTTTGAAGCTACTGACTGAATGAAAGGAGCTGGCATCTCACTCTCTTTGAATCTTCTTTATCATGCTAAGAGGAGCAGGAAAAAGCAAAAAATTTCAGAATTGCACCTTGCAATGCGGAGAAATTACTGTTTGTGCATTTACAATATTCATTGATTTTTGCCATTGAAAAACGTCCAGAAATGATTGAAGCTACTGACTGAATGAAAGGAGCTGGCATCTCACTCTCTTTGAATCTTCTTTATCATGCTAAGAGGAGCAGGAAAAAGCAAAAAATTTCAGAATTGCACCTTGCAATGCGGAGAAATTACTGTTTGTGCATTTACAATATACATTGATTTTTGCCATTGAAAAACGTCCAGAAATGATTGAAGCTACTGACTGAATGAAAGGAGCTGGCATCTCACTCTCTTTGAATCTTCTTTATCATGCTAAGAGGAGCAGGAAAAAGCAAAACATTTCAGAATTGCACCTTGCAATGCGGAGAAATTACTGTTTGTGCATTTACAATATACATTGATTTTTGCCATTGAAAAACGTCCAGAAATGATTGAAGCTACTGACTGAATGAAAGGAGCTGGCATCTCACTCTCTTTGAATCTTCTTTATCATGCTAAGAGGAGCAGGAAAAAGCAAAAAATTTCAGAATTGCACCTTGCAATGCGGAGAAATTACTGTTTGTGCATTTACAATATTCATTGATTTTTGCCATTGAAAAACGTCCAGAAATGATTGAAGCTACTGACTGAATGAAAGGAGCTGGCATCTCACTCTCTTTGAATCTTCTTTATCATGCTAAGAGGAGCAGGAAAAAGCAAAAAATTTCAGAATTGCACCTTGCAATGCGGAGAAATTACTGTTTGTGCATTTACAATATTCATTGATTTTTGCCATTGAAAAACGTCCAGAAATGATTGAACCTACCGACTGAATGAAAGGAGCTGGCATCTCACTCTCTTTGAATCTTCTTTATCATGCTAAGAGGAGCAGGAAAAAGCAAAAAATTTCAGAATTGCACCTTGCAATGCGGAGAAATTACTGTTTGTGCATTTACAATATTCATTGATTTTTGCCATTGAAAAACGTCCAGAAATGATTGAAGCTACTGACTGAATGAAAGGAGCTGGCATCTCACTCTCTTTGAATCTTCTTTATCATGCTAAGAGGAGCAGGAAAAAGCAAAAAATTTCAGAATTGCACCTTGCAATGCGGAGAAATTACTGTTTGTGCATTTACAATATTCATTGATTTTTGCCATTGAAAAACATCATGTTATTCATATACCAGAAATGTTTGAAGCTACTGACTGAATGAAAGGAGCTGGCATGTCACTCTCTTTGAATCTTCTTTATCATGCTAAGAGGAGCAGGAAAAAGCAAAAAATTTCAGAATTGCACCTTGCAATGCGGAGAAATTACTGTTTGTGCATTTACAATATTCATTGATTTTTGCCATTGAAAAACGTCCAGAAATGATTGAAGCTACTGACTGAATGAAAGGAGCTGGCATCTCACTCTCTTTGAATCTTCTTTATCATGCTAAGAGGAGCAGGAAAAAGCAAAAAATTTCAGAATTGCACCTTGCAATGCGGAGAAATTACTGTTTGTGCATTTACAATATTCATTGATTTTTGCCATTGAAAAACATCATGTTATTCATATACCAGAAATGATTGAAGCTACTGACTGAATGAAAGGAGCTGGCATCTCACTCTCTTTGAATCTTCTTTATCATGCTAAGAGGAGCAGGAAAAAGCAAAAAATTTCAGAATTGCACCTTGCAATGCGGAGAAATTACTGTTTGTGCATTTACAATATTCATTGATTTTTGCCATTGAAAAACGTCCAGAAATGATTGAAGCTACTGACTGAATGAAAGGAGCTGGCATCTCACTCTCTTTGAATCTTCTTTATCATGCTAAGAGGAGCAGGAAAAAGCAAAAAATTTCAGAATTGCACCTTGCAATGCGGAGAAATTACTGTTTGTGCATTTACAATATTCATTGATTTTTGCCATTGAAAAACATCATGTTATTCATATACCAGAAATGTTTGAAGCTACTGACTGAATGAAAGGAGCTGGAATCTCACTCTCTTTGAATCTTCTTTATCATGCTAAGAGGAGCAGGAAAAAGCAAAAAATTTCAGAATTGCACCTTGCAATGCGGAGAAATTACTGTTTGTGCATTTACAATATTCATTGATTTTTGCCATTGAAAAACGTCCAGAAATGATTGAAGCTACTGACTGAATGAAAGGAGCTGGCATCTCACTCTCTTTGAATCTTCTTTATCATGCTAAGAGGAGCAGGAAAAAGCAAAAAATTTCAGAATTGCACCTTGCAATGCGGAGAAATTACTGTTTGTGCATTTACAATATTCATTGATTTTTGCCATTGAAAAACATCATGTTATTCATATACCAGAAATGATTGAAGCTACTGACTGAATGAAAGGAGCTGGCATCTCACTCTCTTTGAATCTTCTTTATCATGCTAAGAGGAGCAGGAAAAAGCAAAAAATTTCAGAATTGCACCTTGCAATGCGGAGAAATTACTGTTTGTGCATTTACAATATTCATTGATTTTTGCCATTGAAAAACGTCCAGAAATGATTGAAGCTACTGACTGAATGAAAGGAGCTGGCATCTCACTCTCTTTGAATCTTCTTTATCATGCTAAGAGGAGCAGGAAAAAGCAAAAAATTTCAGAATTGCACCTTGCAATGCGGAGAAATTACTGTTTGTGCATTTACAATATTCATTGATTTTTGCCATTGAAAAACATCATGTTATTCATATACCAGAAATGTTTGAAGCTACTGACTGAATGAAAGGAGCTGGAATCTCACTCTCTTTGAATCTTCTTTATCATGCTAAGAGGAGCAGGAAAAAGCAAAAAATTTCAGAATTGCACCTTGCAATGCGGAGAAATTACTGTTTGTGCATTTACAATATTCATTGATTTTTGCCATTGAAAAACGTCCAGAAATGATTGAAGCTACTGACTGAATGAAAGGAGCTGGCATCTCACTCTCTTTGAATCTTCTTTATCATGCTAAGAGGAGCAGGAAAAGGCAAAAAATTTCAGAATTGCACCTTGCAATGCGGAGAAATTACTGTTTGTGCATTTACAATATTCATTGATTTTTGCCATTGAAAAACATCATGTTATTCATATACCAGAAATGTTTGAAGCTACTGACTGAATGAAAGGAGCTGGCATCTCACTCTCTTTGAATCTTCTTTATCATGCTAAGAGGAGCAGGAAAAACCAAAAAATTTCAGAATTGCACCTTGCAATGCGAATAAATTACTGTTTGTGCATTTACAATATTCATTGATTTTTGCCATTGAAAAACATCATGTTATTCATATACCAGAAATGATTGAAGCTACTGACTGAATGAAAGGAGCTGGCATCTCACTCTCTTTGAATCTTCTTTATCATGCTAAGAGGAGCAGGAAAAAGCAAAACATTTCAGAATTGCACCTTGCAATGCGGAGAAATTACTGTTTGTGCATTTACAATATTCATTGATTTTTGCCATTGAAAAACATCCAGAAATGATTGAAGCTACTGACTGAATGAAAGGAGCTGGCATCTCACTCTCTTTGAATCTTCTTTATCATGCTAAGAGGAGCAGGAAAAAGCAAAAAATTTCAGAATTGCACCTTGCAATGCGGAGAAATTACTGTTTGTGCATTTACAATATTCATTGATTTTTGCCATTGTTAAACATCATGTTATTCATATACCAGAAATGATTGAAGCTACTGACTGAATGAAAGGAGCTGGCATCTCACTCTCTTTGAATCTTCTTTATCATGCTAAGAGGAGCAGGAAAAAGCAAAAAATTTCAGAATTGCACCTTGCAATGCGGAGAAATTACTGTTTGTGCATTTACAATATTCATTGATTTTTGCCATTGAAAAACGTCCAGAAATGTTTGAAGCTACTGACTGAATGAAAGGAGCTGGCATCTCACTCTCTTTGAATCTTCTTTATCATGCTAAGAGGAGCAGGAAAAAGCAAAAAATTTCAGAATTGCACCTTGCAATGCGGAGAAATTACTGTTTGTGCATTTACAATATTCATTGATTTTTGCCATTGAAAAACATCATGTTATTCATATACCAGAAATGATTGAAGCTACTGACTGAATGAAAGGAGCTGGCATCTCACTCTCTTTGAATCTTCTTTATCATGCTAAGAGGAGCAGGAAAAAGCAAAAAATTTCAGAATTGCACCTTGCAATGCGGAGAAATTACTGTTTGTGCATTTACAATATTCATTGATTTTTGCCATTGAAAAACGTCCAGAAATGATTGAAGCTACTGACTGAATGAAAGGAGCTGGCATCTCACTCTCTTTGAATCTTCTTTATCATGCTAAGAGGAGCAGGAAAAAGCAAAAAATTTCAGAATTGCACCTTGCAATGCGGAGAAATTACTGTTTGTGCATTTACAATATTCATTGATTTTTGCCATTGAAAAACATCATGTTATTCATATACCAGAAATGATTGAAGCTACTGACTGAATGAAAGGAGCTGGCATCTCACTCTCTTTGAATCTTCTTTTTCATGCTAAGAGGAGCAGGAAAAAGTAAAAAATTTCAGAATTGCACCTTGCAATGCGGAGAAATTACTGTTTGTGCATTTACAATATTCATTGATTTTTGCCATTGAAAAACGTCCAGAAATGATTGAAGCTACTGACTGAATGAAAGGAGCTGGCATCTCAGTCTCTTTGAATCTTCTTTATCATGCTAAGAGGAGCAGGAAAAAGCAAAAAATTTCAGAATTGCACCTTGCAATGCGGAGAAATTACTGCTTGTGCATTTACAATATTCATTGATTTTTGCCATTGAAAAACGTCCAGAAATGATTGAAGCTACTGACTGAATGAAAGGAGCTGGCATCTCACTCTCTTTGAATCTTCTTTATCATGCTAAGAGGAGCAGGAAAAAGCAAAAAATTTCAGAATTGCACCTTGCAATACGGAGAAATTACTGTTTGTGCATTTACAATATTGATTGATTTTTGCCATTGAAAAACGTCCAGAAATGATTGAAGCTACTGACTGAATGAAAGGAGCTGGCATCTCACTCTGTTTGAATCTTCTTTATCATGCTAAGAGGAGCAGGAAAAAGCAAAAAATTTCAGAATTGCACCTTGCAATGCGGAGAAATTACTGTTTGTGCATTTACAATATTCATTGATTTTTGCCATTGAAAAACGTCCAGAAATGATTGAAGCTACTGACTGAATGAAAGGAGCTGGCATCTCACTCTCTTTGAATCTTCTTTATCATGCTAAGAGGAGCAGGAAAAAGCAAAAAATTTCAGAATTGCACCTTGCAATGCGGAGAAATTACTGTTTGTGCATTTACAATATTCATTGATTTTTGCCGTTGAAAAACGTCCAGAAATGATTGAAGCTACTGACTGAATGAAAGGAGCTGGCATCTCACTCTCTTTGAATCTTCTTTATCATGCTAAGAGGAGCAGGAAAAAGCAAAAAATTTCAGAATTGCACCTTGCAATGCGGAGAAATTACTGTTTGTGCATTTACAATATTCATTGATTTTTGCCATTGAAAAACATCCAGAAATGATTGAAGCTACTGACTGAATGAAAGGAGCTGGCATCTCACTCTCTTTGAATCTTCTTTATCATGCTAAGAGGAGCAGGAAAAAGCAAAAAATTTCAGAATTGCACCTTGCAATGCGGAGAAATTACTGTTTGTGCATTTACAATATTCATTGATTTTTGCCATTGTTAAACATCATGTTATTCATATACCAGAAATGATTGAAGCTACTGACTGAATGAAAGGAGCTGGCATCTCACTCTCTTTGAATCTTCTTTATCATGCTAAGAGGAGCAGGAAAAAGCAAAAAATTTCAGAATTGCACCTTGCAATGCGGAGAAATTACTGTTTGTGCATTTACAATATTCATTGATTTTTGCCATTGAAAAACGTCCAGAAATGTTTGAAGCTACTGACTGAATGAAAGGAGCTGGCATCTCACTCTCTTTGAATCTTCTTTATCATGCTAAGAGGAGCAGGAAAAAGCAAAAAATTTCAGAATTGCACCTTGCAATGCGGAGAAATTACTGTTTGTGCATTTACAATATTCATTGATTTTTGCCATTGAAAAACGTCCAGAAATGTTTGAAGCTACTGACTGAATGAAAGGAGCTGGCATCTCACTCTCTTTGAATCTTCTTTATCATGCTAAGAGGAGCAGGAAAAGGCAAAAAATTTCAGAATTGCACCTTGCAATGCGGAGAAATTACTGTTTGTGCATTTACAATATTCATTGATTTTTGCCATTGAAAAACATCATGTTATTCATATACCAGAAATGTTTGAAGCTACTGACTGAATGAAAGGAGCTGGCATCTCACTCTCTTTGAATCTTCTTTATCATGCTAAGAGGAGCAGGAAAAACCAAAAAATTTCAGAATTGCACATTGCAATGCGAATAAATTACTGTTTGTGCATTTACAATATTCATTGATTTTTGCCATTGAAAAACATCATGTTATTCATATACCAGAAATGATTGAAGCTACTGACTGAATGAAAGGAGCTGGCATCTCACTCTCTTTGAATCTTCTTTATCATGCTAAGAGGAGCAGGAAAAAGCAAAACATTTCAGAATTGCACCTTGCAATGCGGAGAAATTACTGTTTGTGCATTTACAATATTCATTGATTTTTGCCATTGAAAAACATCCAGAAATGATTGAAGCTACTGACTGAATGAAAGGAGCTGGCATCTCACTCTCTTTGAATCTTCTTTATCATGCTAAGAGGAGCAGGAAAAAGCAAAAAATTTCAGAATTGCACCTTGCAATGCGGAGAAATTACTGTTTGTGCATTTACAATATTCATTGATTTTTGCCATTGTTAAACATCATGTTATTCATATACCAGAAATGATTGAAGCTACTGACTGAATGAAAGGAGCTGGCATCTCACTCTCTTTGAATCTTCTTTATCATGCTAAGAGGAGCAGGAAAAAGCAAAAAATTTCAGAATTGCACCTTGCAATGCGGAGAAATTACTGTTTGTGCATTTACAATATTCATTGATTTTTGCCATTGAAAAACGTCCAGAAATGTTTGAAGCTACTGACTGAATGAAAGGAGCTGGCATCTCACTCTCTTTGAATCTTCTTTATCATGCTAAGAGGAGCAGGAAAAAGCAAAAAATTTCAGAATTGCACCTTGCAATGCGGAGAAATTACTGTTTGTGCATTTACAATATTCATTGATTTTTGCCATTGAAAAACATCATGTTATTCATATACCAGAAATGATTGAAGCTACTGACTGAATGAAAGGAGCTGGCATCTCACTCTCTTTGAATCTTCTTTATCATGCTAAGAGGAGCAGGAAAAAGCAAAAAATTTCAGAATTGCACCTTGCAATGCGGAGAAATTACTGTTTGTGCATTTACAATATTCATTGATTTTTGCCATTGAAAAACGTCCAGAAATGATTGAAGCTACTGACTGAATGAAAGGAGCTGGCATCTCACTCTCTTTGAATCTTCTTTATCATGCTAAGAGGAGCAGGAAAAAGCAAAAAATTTCAGAATTGCACCTTGCAATGCGGAGAAATTACTGTTTGTGCATTTACAATATTCATTGATTTTTGCCATTGAAAAACATCATGTTATTCATATACCAGAAATGATTGAAGCTACTGACTGAATGAAAGGAGCTGGCATCTCACTCTCTTTGAATCTTCTTTTTCATGCTAAGAGGAGCAGGAAAAAGTAAAAAATTTCAGAATTGCACCTTGCAATGCGGAGAAATTACTGTTTGTGCATTTACAATATTCATTGATTTTTGCCATTGAAAAACGTCCAGAAATGATTGAAGCTACTGACTGAATGAAAGGAGCTGGCATCTCAGTCTCTTTGAATCTTCTTTATCATGCTAAGAGGAGCAGGAAAAAGCAAAAAATTTCAGAATTGCACCTTGCAATGCGGAGAAATTACTGCTTGTGCATTTACAATATTCATTGATTTTTGCCATTGAAAAACGTCCAGAAATGATTGAAGCTACTGACTGAATGAAAGGAGCTGGCATCTCACTCTCTTTGAATCTTCTTTATCATGCTAAGAGGAGCAGGAAAAAGCAAAAAATTTCAGAATTGCACCTTGCAATACGGAGAAATTACTGTTTGTGCATTTACAATATTCATTGATTTTTGCCATTGAAAAACGTCCAGAAATGATTGAAGCTACTGACTGAATGAAAGGAGCTGGCATCTCACTCTGTTTGAATCTTCTTTATCATGCTAAGAGGAGCAGGAAAAAGCAAAAAATTTCAGAATTGCACCTTGCAATGCGGAGAAATTACTGTTTGTGCATTTACAATATTCATTGATTTTTGCCATTGAAAAACGTCCAGAAATGATTGAAGCTACTGACTGAATGAAAGGAGCTGGCATCTCACTCTCTTTGAATCTTCTTTATCATGCTAAGAGGAGCAGGAAAAAGCAAAAAATTTCAGAATTGCACCTTGCAATGCGGAGAAATTACTGTTTGTGCATTTACAATATTCATTGATTTTTGCCGTTGAAAAACGTCCAGAAATGATTGAAGCTACTGACTGAATGAAAGGAGCTGGCATCTCACTCTCTTTGAATCTTCTTTATCATGCTAAGAGGAGCAGGAAAAAGCAAAAAATTTCAGAATTGCACCTTGCAATGCGGAGAAATTACTGTTTGTGCATTTACAATATTCATTGATTTTTGCCATTGAAAAACATCCAGAAATGATTGAAGCTACTGACTGAATGAAAGGAGCTGGCATCTCACTCTCTTTGAATCTTCTTTATCATGCTAAGAGGAGCAGGAAAAAGCAAAAAATTTCAGAATTGCACCTTGCAATGCGGAGAAATTACTGTTTGTGCATTTACAATATTCATTGATTTTTGCCATTGTTAAACATCATGTTATTCATATACCAGAAATGATTGAAGCTACTGACTGAATGAAAGGAGCTGGCATCTCACTCTCTTTGAATCTTCTTTATCATGCTAAGAGGAGCAGGAAAAAGCAAAAAATTTCAGAATTGCACCTTGCAATGCGGAGAAATTACTGTTTGTGCATTTACAATATTCATTGATTTTTGCCATTGAAAAACGTCCAGAAATGTTTGAAGCTACTGACTGAATGAAAGGAGCTGGCATTTCACTCTCTTTGAATCTTCTTTATCATGCTAAGAGGAGCAGGAAAAAGCAAAAAATTTCAGAATTGCACCTTGCAATGCGGAGAAATTACTGTTTGTGCATTTACAATATTCATTGATTTTTGCCATTGAAAAACGTCCAGAAATGTTTGAAGCTACTGACTGAATGAAAGGAGCTGGCATCTCACTCTCTTTGAATCTTCTTTATCATGCTAAGAGGAGCAGGAAAAAGCAAAAAATTTCAGAATTGCACCTTGCAATGCGGAGAAATTACTGTTTGTGCATTTACAATATTCATTGATTTTTGCCATTGAAAAACGTCCAGAAATGATTGAAGCTACTGACTGAATGAAAGGAGCTGGCATCTCACTCTCTTTGAATCTTCTTTATCATGCTAAGAGGAGCAGGAAAATGCAAAAAATTTCAGAATTGCTCCTTGCAATGCGGAGAAATTACTGTTTGTGCATTTACAATATTCATTGATTTTTGCCATTGAAAAACATCATGTTATTCATATACCAGAAATGTTTGAAGCTACTGACTGAATGAAAGGAGCTGGCATGTCACTCTCTTTGAATCTTCTTTATCATGCTAAAAGGAGCAGGAAAAAGCAAAAAATTTCAGAATTGCACCTTGCAATGCGGAGAAATTACTGTTTGTGCATTTACAATATTCATTGATTTTTGCCATTGAAAAACGTCCAGAAATGATTGAAGCTACTGACTGAATGAAAGGAGCTGGCATCTCACTCTCTTTGAATCTTCTTTATCATGCTAAGAGGAGCAGGAAAAAGCAAAAAATTTCAGAATTGCACCTTGCAATGCGGAGAAATTACTGTTTGTGCATTTACAATATTCATTGATTTTTGCCATTGAAAAACATCATGTTATTCATATACCAGAAATGATTGAAGCTACTGACTGAATGAAAGGAGCTGGCATCTCACTCTCTTTGAATCTTCTTTATCATGCTAAGAGGAGCAGGAAAAAGCAAAAAATTTCAGAATTGCACCTCGCAATGCGGAGAAATTACTGTTTGTGCATTTACAATATTCATTGATTTTTGCCATTGAAAAACGTCCAGAAATGATTGAAGCTACTGACTGAATGAAAGGAGCTGGCATCTCACTCTCTTTGAATCTTCTTTATCATGCTAAGAGGAGCAGGAAAAAGCAAAAAATTTCAGAATTGCACCTTGCAATGCGGAGAAATTGCTGTTTGTGCATTTACAAAATTCATTGATTTTTGCCATTGAAAAACATCATGTTATTCATATACCAGAAATGTTTGAAGCTACTGACTGAATGAAAGGAGCTGGCATCTCACTCTCTTTGAATCTTCTTTATCATGCTAAGAGGAGCAGGAAAAAGCAAAAAATTTCAGAATTGCACCTTGCAATGCGGAGAAATTACTGTTTGTGCATTTACAATATTCATTGATTTTTGCCATTGAAAAACGTCCAGAAATGATTGAAGCTACTGACTGAATGAAAGGAGCTGGCATCTCACTCTCTTTGAATCTTCTTTATCATGCTAAGAGGAGCAGGAAAAAGCAAAAAATTTCAGAATTGCACCTTGCAATGCGGAGAAATTACTGTTTGTGCATTTACAATATACATTGATTTTTGCCATTGAAAAACGTCCAGAAATGATTGAAGCTACTGACTGAATGAAAGGAGCTGGCATCTCACTCTCTTTGAATCTTCTTTATCATGCTAAGAGGAGCAGGAAAAAGCAAAAAATTTCAGAATTGCACCTTGCAATGCGGAGAAATTACTGTTTGTGCATTTACAATATACATTGATTTTTGCCATTGAAAAACGTCCAGAAATGATTGAAGCTAGTGACTGAATGAAAGGAGCTGGCATCTCACTCTCTTTGAATCTTCTTTATCATGCTAAGAGGAGCAGGAAAAAGCAAAAAATTTCAGAATTGCACCTTGCAATGCGGAGAAATTACTGTTTGTGCATTTACAATATTCATTGATTTTTGCCATTGAAAAACGTCCAGAAATGATTGAAGCTACTGACTGAATGAAAGGAGCTGGCATCTCACTCTCTTTGAATCTTCTTTATCATGCTAAGAGGAGCAGGAAAAAGCAAAAAATTTCAGAATTGCACCTTGCAATGCGGAGAAATTACTGTTTGTGCATTTACAATATTCATTAATTTTTGCCATTGAAAAACGTCCAGAAATGATTGAACCTACCGACTGAATGAAAGGAGCTGGCATCTCACTCTCTTTGAATCTTCTTTATCATGCTAAGAGGAGCAGGAAAAAGCAAAAAATTTCAGAATTGCACCTTGCAATGCGGAGAAATTACTGTTTGTGCATTTACAATATTCATTGATTTTTGCCATTGAAAAACGTCCAGAAATGATTGAAGCTACTGACTGAATGAAAGGAGCTGGCATCTCACTCTCTTTGAATCTTCTTTATCATGCTAAGAGGAGCAGGAAAAAGCAAAAAATTTCAGAATTGCACCTTGCAATGCGGAGAAATTACTGTTTGTGCATTTACAATATTCATTGATTTTTGCCATTGAAAAACATCATGTTATTCATATACCAGAAATGTTTGAAGCTACTGACTGAATGAAAGGAGCTGGCATGTCACTCTCTTTGAATCTTCTTTATCATGCTAAGAGGAGCAGGAAAAAGCAAAAAATTTCAGAATTGCACCTTGCAATGCGGAGAAATTACTGTTTGTGCATTTACAATATTCATTGATTTTTGCCATTGAAAAACGTCCAGAAATGATTGAAGCTACTGACTGAATGAAAGGAGCTGGCATCTCACTCTCTTTGAATCTTCTTTATCATGCTAAGAGGAGCAGGAAAAAGCAAAAAATTTCAGAATTGCACCTTGCAATGCGGAGAAATTACTGTTTGTGCATTTACAATATTCATTGATTTTTGCCATTGAAAAACATCATGTTATTCATATACCAGAAATGATTGAAGCTACTGACTGAATGAAAGGAGCTGGCATCTCACTCTCTTTGAATCTTCTTTATCATGCTAAGAGGAGCAGGAAAAAGCAAAAAATTTCAGAATTGCACCTTGCAATGCGGAGAAATTACTGTTTGTGCATTTACAATATTCATTGATTTTTGCCATTGAAAAACGTCCAGAAATGATTGAAGCTACTGACTGAATGAAAGGAGCTGGCATCTCACTCTCTTTGAATCTTCTTTATCATGCTAAGAGGAGCAGGAAAAAGCAAAAAATTTCAGAATTGCACCTTGCAATGCGGAGAAATTACTGTTTGTGCATTTACAATATTCATTGATTTTTGCCATTGAAAAACATCATGTTATTCATATACCAGAAATGTTTGAAGCTACTGACTGAATGAAAGGAGCTGGAATCTCACTCTCTTTGAATCTTCTTTATCATGCTAAGAGGAGCAGGAAAAAGCAAAAAATTTCAGAATTGCACCTTGCAATGCGGAGAAATTACTGTTTGTGCATTTACAACATTCATTGATTTTTGCCATTGAAAAACGTCCAGAAATGATTGAAGCTACTGACTGAATGAAAGGAGCTGGCATCTCACTCTCTTTGAATCTTCTTTATCATGCTAAGAGGAGCAGGAAAAGGCAAAAAATTTCAGAATTGCACCTTGCAATGCGGAGAAATTACTGTTTGTGCATTTACAATATTCATTGATTTTTTGCCATTGAAAAACATCATGTTATTCATATACCAGAAATGTTTGAAGCTACTGACTGAATGAAAGGAGCTGGCATCTCACTCTCTTTGAATCTTCTTTATCATGCTAAGAGGAGCAGGAAAAACCAAAAAATTTCAGAATTGCACCTTGCAATGCGAATAAATTACTGTTTGTGCATTTACAATATTCATTGATTTTTGCCATTGAAAAACATCATGTTATTCATATACCAGAAATGATTGAAGCTACTGACTGAATGAAAGGAGCTTTCATCTCACTCTCTTTGAATCTTCTTTATCATGCTAAGAGGAGCAGGAAAAAGCAAAACATTTCAGAATTGCACCTTGCAATGCGGAGAAATTACTGTTTGTGCATTTACAATATTCATTGATTTTTGCCATTGAAAAACATCATGTTATTCACATACCAGAAATGATTGAAGCTACTGACTGAATGAAAGGAGCTGGCATCTCACTCTCTTTGAATCTTCTTTATCATGCTAAGAGGAGCAGGAAAAAGCAAAAAATTTCAGAATTGCACCTCGCAATGCGGAGAAATTACTGTTTGTGCATTTACAATATTCATTGATTTTTGCCATTGAAAAACGTCCAGAAATGATTGAAGCTACTGACTGAATGAAAGGAGCTGGCATCTCACTCTCTTTGAATCTTCTTTATCATGCTAAGAGGAGCAGGAAAATGCAAAAAATTTCAGAATTGCACCTTGCAATGCGGAGAAATTGCTGTTTGTGCATTTACAAAATTCATTGATTTTTGCCATTGAAAAACATCATGTTATTCATATACCAGAAATGTTTGAAGCTACTGACTGAATGAAAGGAGCTGGCATCTCACTCTCTTTGAATCTTCTTTATCATGCTAAGAGGAGCAGGAAAAAGCAAAAAATTTCAGAATTGCACCTTGCAATGCGGAGAAATTACTGTTTGTGCATTTACAATATTCATTGATTTTTGCCATTGAAAAATGTCCAGAAATGATTGAAGCTACTGACTGAATGAAAGGAGCTGGCATCTCACTCTCTTTGAATCTTCTTTATCATGCTAAGAGGAGCAGGAAAAAGCAAAAAATTTCAGAATTGCACCTTGCAATGCGGAGAAATTACTGTTTGTGCATTTACAATATACATTGATTTTTGCCATTGAAAAACGTCCAGAAATGATTGAAGCTACTGACTGAATGAAAGGAGCTGGCATCTCACTCTCTTTGAATCTTCTTTACCATGCTAAGAGGAGCAGGAAAAAGCAAAAAATTTCAGAATTGCACCTTGCAATGCGGAGAAATTACTGTTTGTGCATTTACAATATTCATTGATTTTTGCCGTTGAAAAAAGTCCAGAAATGATTGAAGCTACTGACTGAATGAAAGGAGCTGGCATCTCACTCTCTTTGAATCTTCTTTATCATGCTAAGAGGAGCAGGAAAAAGCAAAAAATTTCAGAATTGCACCTTGCAATGCGGAGAAATTACTGTTTGTGCATTTACAATATTCATTGATTTTTGCCATTGAAAAACATCATGTTATTCATATACCAGAAATGATTGAAGCTACTGACTGAATGAAAGGAGCTGGCATCTCACTCTCTTTGAATCTTCTTTATCATGCTAAGAGGAGCAGGAAAAAGCAAGAAATTTCAGAATTGCACCTTGCAATGCGGAGAAATTACTGTTTGTGCATTTACAATATTCATTGATTTTTGCCATTGAAAAACATCATGTTATTCATATACCAGAAATGTTTGAAGCTACTGACTGAATGAAAGGAGCTGGCATCTCACTCTCTTTGAATCTTCTTTATCATGCTAAGAGGAGCAGGAAAAAGCAAAAAATTTCAGAATTGCACCTTGCAATGTGGAGAAATTACTGTTTGTGCATTTACAATATTCATTGATTTTTACCATTGAAAAACGTCCAGAAATGATTGAAGCTACTGACTGAATGAAAGTAGCTGCCATCTCACTCTCTTTGAATCTTTTTTATCATGCTAAGAGGAGCAGGAAAAAGCAAAAAATTTCAGACTTGCACCTTGCAATGCGGAGAAATTACTGTTTGTGCATTTACAATATTCATTGATTTTTGCCATTGAAAAACATCATGTTATTCATATACCAGAAATGTTTGAAGCTACTGACTGAATGAAAGGAGCTGGCATCTCACTCTCTTTGAATCTTCTTTATCATGCTAAGAGGAGCAGGAAAAAGCAAAAAATTTCAGAATTGCACCTTGCAATGCGGAGAAATTACTTTTTGTGCATTTACAATATTCATTGATTTTTGCCATTGAAAAACGTCCAGAAATGATTGAAGCTACTGACTGAATGAAAGGAGCTGGCATCTCACTCTCTTTGAATCTTCTTTATCATGCTAAGAGGAGCAGGAAAAAGCAAAAAATTTCAGAATTGCACCTTGCAATGCGGAGAAATTACTGTTTGTGCATTTACAATATTCATTGATTTTTGCCATTGAAAAACGTCCAGAAATGATTGAAGCTACTGACTGAATGAAAGGAGCTGGCATCTCACTCTCTTTGAATCTTCTTTATCATGCTAAGAGGAGCAGGAAAAAGCAAAAAATTTCAGAATTGCACCTTGCAATGCGGAGAAATTACTGTTTGTGCATTTACAATATTCATTGATTTTTGCCATTGAAAAACATGTAATTCATATACCAGAAATGTTTGAAGCTACTGACTGAATGAAAGGAGCTGGCACCTCACTCTCTTTGAATCTTCTTTATCATGCTAAGAGGAGCGGGAAAAAGCAAAAAATTTCAGAATTGCACCTTGCAATGCGGAGAAATTACTGTTTGTGCATTTACAATATTCATTGATTTTTGCCATTGAAAAACGTCCAGAAATGATTGAAGGTACTGACTGAATGAAAGGAGCTGGCATCTCACTCTCTTTGAATCTTCTTTATCATGCTAAGAGGAGCAGGAAAAAGCAAAAAATTTCAGAATTGCACCTTGCAATGCGGAGAAATTACTGTTTGTGCATTTACAATATTCATTGATTTTTGCCATTGAAAAACGTCCAGAAATGATTGAAGCTACTGACTGAATGAAAGGAGCTGGCATCTCACTCTCTTTGAATCTTCTTTATCATGCTAAGAGGAGCAGGAAAAAGCAAAAAATTTCAGAATTGCACCTTGCAATGCGGAGAAATTACAGTTTGTGCATTTACAATATTCATTGATTTTTGCCATTGAGAAACGTCCAGAAATGATTGAAGCTACTGACTGAATGAAAGGAGCTGGCATCTCACTCTCTTTGAATCTTCTTTATCATGCTAAGAGGAACAGGAAAAAGCAAAAAATTTCAGAATTGCACCTTGCAATACGGAGAAATTACTGTTTGTGCATTTACAATATTCATTGATTTTTGCCATTGAAAAACATCATGTTATTTATATACCAGAAATGTTTGAAGCTACTGACTGAATGAAAGGAGCTGGCATCTCACTCTCTTTGAATCTTCTTTATCATGCTAAGAGGAGCAGGAAAAAGCAAAAAATTTCAGAATTGCACCTTGCAATGTGGAGAAATTACTGTTTGTGCATTTACAATATTCATTGATTTTTACCATTGAAAAACGTCCAGAAATGATTGAAGCTACTGACTGAATGAAAGTAGCTGGCATCTCACTCTCTTTGAATTTTCTTTATCATGCTAAGAGGAGCAGGAAAAAGCAAAAAATTTCAGACTTGCACCTTGCAATGCGGAGAAATTACTGTTTGTGCATTTACAATATTCATTGATTTTTGCCATTGAAAAACATCATGTTATTCATATACCAGAAATGTTTGAAGCTACTGACTGAATGAAAGGAGCTGGCATCTCACTCTCTTTGAATCTTCTTTATCATGCTACGAGGAGCAGGAAAAAGCAAAAAATTTCAGAATTGCACCTTGCAATGCGGAGAAATTACTGTTTGTGCATTTACAATATTCATTGATTTTTGCCATTGAAAAACATCATGTTATTCATATACAAGAAATGTTTGAAGCTACTGACTGAATGAAAGGAGCTGGCATCTCAATCTCTTTGAATCTTCTTTATCATGCTAAGAGGAGCAGGAAAAAGCAAAAAATTTCAGAATTGCACCTTGCAATGTGGAGAAATTACTGTTTGTGCATTTACAATATTCATTGATTTTTACCATTGAAAAACGTCCAGAAATGATTGAAGCAACTGACTGAATGAAAGTAGCTGGCATCTCACTCTCTTTGAATCCTCTTTATCATGCTAAGAGGAGCAGGAAAAAGCAAAAAATTTCAGACTTGCACCTTGCAATGCGGAGAAATTACTATTTGTGCATTTACAATATTCATTGATTTTTGCCATTGAAAAACATCATGTTATTCATATACCAGAAATGTTTGAAGCTACTGACTGAATGAAAGGAGCTGGCATCTCACTCTCTTTGAATCTTCTTTATCATGCTAAGAGGAGCAGGAAAAAGCAAAAAATTTCAGAATTGCACCTTGCAATGCGGAGAAATTACTGTTTGTGCATTTACAATATTCATTGATTTTTGCCATTGAAAAACATCATGTTATTCATATACCAGAAATGTTTGAAGCTACTGACTGAATGAAAGGAGCTGACATCTCACTCTCTTTGAATCTTCTTTATCATGCTAAGAGGAGCAGGAAAAAGCAAAAAATTTCAGAATTGCACCTTGCAATGCGGAGAAATTACTGTTTGTGCATTTACAATATTCATTGATTTTTGCCATTGAAAAATGTCCAGAAATGATTGAAGCTACTGACTGAATGAAAGGAGCTGGCATCTCACTCTCTTTGAATCATGCTAAGAGGAGCAGGAAAAAGCAAAAAATTTCAGAATTGCACCTTGCAATGCGGAGAAATTACTGTTTGTGCATTTACAATATTCATTGATTTTTGCCATTGAAAAACATCATGTTATTCATATACCAGAAATGTTTGAAGCTACTGACTGAATGAAAGGAGCTGGCATCTCACTCTCTTTGAATCTTCTTTATCATGCTAAGAGGAGCAGGAAAAAGCAAAAAATTTTAGAATTGCACCTTGCAATGTGGAGAAATTACTGTTTGTGCATTTACAATATTCATTGATTTTTACCATTGAAAAACGTCCAGAAATGATTGAAGCTACTGACTGAATGAAAATAGCTGGCATCTCACTCTCTTTGAATCTTCTTTATCATGCTAAGAGGAGCAGGAAAAAGCAAAAAATTTCAGACTTGCACCTTGCAATGCGGAGAAATTACTGTTTGTGCATTTACAATATTCATTGATTTTTGCCATTGAAAAACATCATGTTATTCATATACCAGAAATGTTTGAAGCTACTGACTGAATGAAAGGAGCTGGCATCTCACTCTCTTTGAATCTTCTTTATCATGCTAAGAGGAGCAGGAAAAAGCAAAAAATTTCAGAATTGCACCTTGCAATGCGGAGAAATTACTGTTTGTGCATTTACAATATTCATTGATTTTTGCCATTGAAAAACGTCCAGAAATGATTGAAGCTACTGACTGAATGAAAGGAGCTGGCATCTCACTCTCTTTGAATCTTCTTTATCATGCTAAGAGGAGCAGGAAAAAGCAAAAAATTTCAGAATTGCACCTTGCAATGCGGAGAAATTACTGTTTGTGCATTTACAATATTCATTGATTTTTGCCATTGAAAAACGTCCAGAAATGATTGAAGCTACTGACTGAATGAAAGGAGCTGGCATCTCACTCTCTTTGAATCTTCTTTATCATGCTAAGAGGAGCAGGAAAAAGCAAAAAATTTCAGAATTGCACCTTGCAATGCGGAGAAATTACTGTTTGTGCATTTACAATATTCATTGATTTTTGCCATTGAAAAACATGTTATTCATATACCAGAAATGTTTGAAGCTACTGACTGAATGAAAGGAGCTGGCACCTCACTCTATTTGAATCTTCTTTATCATGCTAAGAGGAGCGGGAAAAAGCAAAAAATTTCAGAATTGCACCTTGCAATGCGGAAAAATTACTGTTTGTGCATTTACAATATTCATTGATTTTTGCCATTGAAAAACGTCCAGAAATGATTGAAGGTACTGACTGAATGAAAGGAGCTGGCATCTCACTCTCTTTGAATCTTCTTTATCATGCTAAGAGGAGCAGGAAAAAGCAAAAAATTTCAGAATTGCACCTTGCAATGCGGAGAAATTACAGTTTGTGCATTTACAATATTCATTGATTTTTGCCATTGAAAAACGTCCAGAAATGATTGAAGCTACTGACTGAATGAAAGGAGCTGGCATCTCACTCTCTTTGAATCTTCTTTATCATGCTAAGAGGAGCAGGAAAAAGCAAAAAATTTCAGAATTGCACCTTGCAATGCGGAGAAATTACAGTTTGTGCATTTACAATATTCATTGATTTTTGCCATTGAAAAACATCCAGAAATGATTGAAGCTACTGACTGAATGAAAGGAGCTGGCATCTCACTCTCTTTGAATCTTCTTTATCATGCTAAGAGGAGCAGGAAAAAGCAAAAAATTTCAGAATTGCACCTTGCAATGCGGAGAAATTACTGTTTGTGCATTTACAATATTCATTGATTTTTGCCATTGAAAAACATCATGTTATTCATATACCAGAAATGTTTGAAGCTACTGACTGAATGAAAGGAGCTGGCATCTCACTCTCTTTGAATCTTCTTTATCATGCTAAGAGGAGCAGGAAAAAGCAAAAAATTTCAGAATTGCACCTTGCAATGTGGAGAAATTTCTGTTTGTGCATTTACAATATTCATTGATTTTTACCATTGAAAAACGTCCAGAAATGATTGAAGCTACTGACTGAATGAAAGTAGCTGGCATCTCACTCTCTTTGAATCTTCTTTATCATGCTAAGAGGAGCAGGAAAAAGCAAAAAATTTCAGACTTGCACCTTGCAATGCGGAGAAATTACTGTTTGTGCATTTACAATATTCATTGATTTTTGCCATTGAAAAACATCATGTTATTCATATACCAGAAATGTTTGAAGCTACTGACTGAATGAAAGGAGCTGGCATCTCACTCTCTTTGAATCTTCTTTATCATGCTAAGAGGAGCAGGAAAAAGCAAAAAATTTCAGAATTGCACCTTGCAATGCGGAGAAATTACTGTTTGTGCATTTACAATATTCATTGATTTTTGCCATTGAAAAACATCATGTTATTCATATACCAGAAATGTTTGAAGCTACTGACTGAATGAAAGGAGCTGGCATCTCAATCTCTTTGAATCTTCTTTATCATGCTAAGAGGAGCAGGATAAAGCAAAAAATTTCAGAATTGCACCTTGCAATGTGGAGAAATTACTGTTTGTGCATTTACAATATTCATTGATTTTTACCATTGAAAAACGTCCAGAAATGATTGAAGCTACTGACTGAATGAAAGTAGCTGGCATCTCACTCTCTTTGAATCTTCTTTATCATGCTAAGAGGAGCAGTAAAAAGCAAAAAATTTCAGACTTGCACCCTGCAATGCGGAGAAATTACTGTTTGTGCATTTACAATATTCATTGATTTTTGCCATTGAAAAACATCATGTTATTCATATACCAGAAATGTTTGAAGCTACTGACTGAATGAAAGGAGCTGGCATCTCACTCTCTTTGAATCTTCTTTATCATGCTAAGAGGAGCAGGAAAAAGCAAAAAATTTCAGACTTGCACCTTGCAATGCGGAGAAATTACTGTTTGTGCATTTACAATATTCATTGATTTTTGCCATTGAAAAACATCATGTTATTCATATACCAAAAATGTTTGAAGCTACTGACTGAATGAAAGGAACTGGCATCTCACTCTCTTTGAATCTTCTTTATCATGCTAAGAGGAGCAGGAAAAAGCAAAAAATTTCAGAATTGCACCTTGCAATGCGGAGAAATTACTGTTTGTGCATTTACAATATTCATTGATTTTTGCCATTGAAAAACGTCCAGAAATGATTGAAGGTACTGACTGAACGAAAGGAGCTGGCATCTCACTCTCTTTGAATCTTCTTTATCATTCTAAGAGGAGCAGGAAAAAGCAAAAAATTTCAGAATTGCACCTTGCAATGCGGAGAAATTACTGTTTGTGCATTTACAATATTCATTGATTTTTGCCATTGAAAAACGTCCAGAAATGATTGAAGCTACTGACTCAATGAATGGAGCTGGCATCTCACTCTCTTTGAATCTTCTTTATCATGCTAAGAGGAGCAGGAAAAAGCAAAAAATTTCAGAATTGCACCTTGCAATGCGGAGAAATTACAGTTTGTGCATTTACAATATTCATTGATTTTTGCCATTGAAAAACGTCCAGAAATGATTGAAGCTACTGACTGAATGAAAGGAGCTGGCATCTCACTCTCTTTGAATCTTCTTTATCATGCTAAGAGGAGCAGGAAAAAGCAAAAAATTTCAGAATTGCACCTTGCAATGCGGAGAAATTACTGTTTGTGCATTTACAATATTCGTTGATTTTTGCCATTGAAAAACGTCCAGAAATGATTGAAGCTACTGACTGAATGAAAGGAGCTGGCATCTCACTCTCTTTGAATCTTCTTTATCATGCTAAGAGGAGCAGGAAAAAGCAAAAAATTTCAGAATTGCACCTTGCAATGCGGAGAAATTACAGTTTGTGCATTTACAATATTCATTGATTTTTGCCATTGAAAAACGTCCAGAAATGATTGAAGCTACTGACTGAATGAAAGGAGCTGGCATCTCACTCTCTTTGAATCTTCTTTATCATGCTAAGAGGAGCAGGAAAAAGCAAAAAATTTCAGAATTGCACCTTGCAATGCGGAGAAATGACTGTTTGTGCATTTACAATATTCATTGATTTTTGCCATTGAAAAACATGTTATTCATATACCAGAAATGTTTGAAGCTCCTGACTGAATGAAAGGAGCTGGCACCTCACTCTCTTTGAATCTTCTTTATCATGCTAAGAGGAGCAGGAAAAAGCAAAAAATTTCAGAATTGCACCTTGCAATGCGGAGAAATTACTGTTTGTGCATTTACAATATTCATTGATTTTTGCCATTGAAAAACGTCCAGAAATGATTGAAGCTACTGACTGAATGAAAGGAGCTGGCATCTCACTCTCTTTGAATCTTCTTTATCATGCTAAGAGGAGCAGGAAAAAGCAAAAAATTTCAGAATTGCACCTTGCAATGCGGAGAAATTACTGTTTGTGCATTTACAATATTCATTGATTTTTGCCATTGAAAAATGTCCAGAAATGATTGAAGCTACTGACTGAATGAAAGGAGCTGGCATCTCACTCTCTTTGAATCTTCTTTATCATGCTAAGAGGAGCAGGAAAAAGCAAAAAATTTCAGAATTGCGCCTTGCAATGCGGAGAAATTACTGTTTGTGCATTTACAAAATTCATTGATTTTTGCCATTGAAAAACATCATGTTATTCATATACCAGAAATGATTGAAGCTACTGACTGAAGGAAAGGAGCTGGCATCTCACTCTCTTTGAATCTTCTTTATCATGCTAAGAGGAGCAGGAAAAAGCAAAAAATTTCAGAATTGCACCTTGCAATGCGGAGAAATTACTGTTTGTGCATTTACAATATTCATTGATTTTTGCCATTGAAAAACGTCCAGAAATGATTGAAGCTACTGACTGAATGAAAGGAGCTGGCATCTCACTCTCTTTGAATCTTCTTTATCATGCTAAGAGGAGCAGGAAAAAGCAAAAAATTTCAGAATTGCACCTTGCAATGCGGAGAAATTACTGTTTGTGCATTTACAATATTCATTGATTTTTGCGATTGAAAAACATCATGTTATTCATATACCAGAAATGATTGAAGCTACTGACTGAATGAAAGGAGCTGGCATCTCATTCTCTTTGAATCTTCTTTATCATGCTAAGAGGAGCAGGAAAAAGTAAAAAATTTCAGAATTGCACCTTGCAATGCGGAGAAATTACTGTTTGTGCATTTACAATATTCAATGATTTTTGCCATTGAAAAACGTCCAGAAATGATTGAAGCTACTGACTGAATGAAAGGAGCTGGCATCTCACTCTCTTTGAATCTTGTTTATCATGCTAAGAGGAGCAGGAAAAAGCAAAAAATTTCAGAATTGCACCTTGCAATGCGGAGAAATTACTGTTTGTGCATTTACAATATTCATTGATTTTTGCCATTGAAAAACGTCCAGAAATGATTGAAGCTACTGACTGAATGAAAGGAGCTGGCATCTCACTCTCTTTGAATCTTCTTTATCATGCTAAGAGGAGCAGGAAAAAGCCAAAAATTTCAGAATTGCACCTTGCAATGCGGAGAAATTACTGTTTGTGCATTTACAATATTCATTGATTTTTGCTATTGAAAAACATCATGTTATTCATATACCAGAAATGATTGAAGCTACTGACTGAATGAAAGGAGCTGGCATCTCACTCTCTTTGAATCTTCTTTATCATGCTAAGAGGAGCAGGAAAAAGCAAAAAATTTCAGAATTGCACCTTGCAATGCGGAGAAATTGCAGTTTGTGCATTTACAATATTCATTGATTTTTGCCATTGAAAAACGTCCAGAAATGATTGAAGCTACTGACTGAATGAAAGGAGCTGGCATCTCACTCTCTTTGAATCTTCTTTATCATGCTAAGAGGAGCAGGAAAAAGCAAAAAATTTCAGAATTGCACCTTGCAATGCGGAGAAATTACTGTTTGTGCATTTACAATATTCATTGATTTTTGCCATTGAAAAACATCATGTTATTCATATACCAGAAATGATTGAAGCTACTGACTGAATGAAAGGAGCTGGCATCTCACTCTCTTTGAATCTTCTTTATCATGCTAAGAGGAGCAGGAAAAAGCAAAAAATTTCAGAATTGCACCTTGCAATGCGGAGAAATTGCAGTTTGTGCATTTACAATATTCATTGATTTTTGCCATTGAAAAACGTCCAGAAATGATTGAAGCTACTGACTGAATGAAAGGAGCTGGCATCTCACTCTCTTTGAATCTTCTTTATCATGCTAAGAGGAGCAGGAAAAAGCAAAAAATTTCAGAATTGCACCTTGCAATGCGGAGAAATTACTGTTTGTGCATTTACAATATTCATTGATTTTTGCCATTGAAAAACGTCCAGAAATGATTGAAGCTACTGACTGAATGAAAGGAGCTGGCATCTCACTCTCTTTGAATCTTCTTTATCATGCTAAGAGGAGCAGGAAAAAGCAAAACATTTCAGAATTGCACCTTGCAATGCGGAGAAATTACTGTTTGTGCATTTACAATATTCATTGATTTTTGCGATTGAAAAACATCATGTTATTCATATACCAGAAATGATTGAAGCTACTGACTGAATGAAAGGAGCTGGCATCTCACTCTCTTTGAATCTTCTTTATCATGCTAAGAGGAGCAGGAAAAAGTAAAAAATTTCAGAATTGCACCTTGCAATGCGGAGAAATTACTGTTTGTGCATTTACAATATTCAATGATTTTTGCCATTGAAAAACGTCCAGAAATGATTGAAGCTACTGACTGAATGAAAGGAGCTGGCATCTCACTCTCTTTGAATCTTCTTTATCATGCTAAGAGGAGCAGGAAAAAGCAAAAAATTTCAGAATTGCACCTTGCAATGCGGAGAAATTACTGTTTGTGCATTTACAATATTCATTGATTTTTGCCATTGAAAAACGTCCAGAAATGATTGAAGCTACTGACTGAATGAAAGGAGCTGGCATCTCACTCTCTTTGAATCTTCTTTATCATGCTAAGAGGAGCAGGAAAAAGCAAAAAATTTCAGAATTGCACCTTGCAATGCGGAGAAATTACTGTTTGTGCATTTACAATATTCATTGATTTTTGCCATTGAAAAATGTCCAGAAATGATTGAAGCTACTGACTGAATGAAAGGAGCTGGCATCTCACTCTCTTTGAATCTTCTTTATCATGCTAAGAGGAGCAGGAAAAAGCAAAAAATTTCAGAATTGCGCCTTGCAATGCGGAGAAATTACTGTTTGTGCATTTACAAAATTCATTGATTTTTGCCATTGAAAAACTTAATGTTATTCATATACCAGAAATGATTGAAGCTACTGACTGAAGGAAGGGATCTGGCATCTCACTCTCTTTGAATCTTCTTTGTCATGCTAAGAGGAGCAGGAAAAAGCAAAAAATTTCAGAATTGCACCTTGCAATGCGGAGAAATTACTGTTTGTGCATTTACAATATTCATTGATTTTTGCCATTGAAAAACGTCCAGAAATGATTGAAGCTACTGACTGAATGAAAGGAGCTGGAATCTCACTCTCTTTGAATCTTCTTTATCATGCTAAGAGGAGCAGGAAAAAGCAAAACATTTCAGAATTGCACCTTGCAATGCGGAGAAATTACTGTTTGTGCATTTACAATATTCATTGATTTTTGCGATTGAAAAACATCATGTTATTCATATACCAGAAATGATTGAAGCTACTGACTGAATGAAAGGAGCTGGCATCTCACTCTCTTTGAATCTTCTTTATCATGCTAAGAGGAGCAGGAAAAAGTAAAAAATTTCAGAATTGCACCTTGCAATGCGGAGAAATTACTGTTTGTGCATTTACAATATTCAATGATTTTTGCCATTGAAAAACGTCCAGAAATGATTGAAGCTACTGACTGAATGAAAGGAGCTGGCATCTCACTCTCCTTGAATCTTCTTTATCATGCTAAGAGGAGCAGGAAAAAGCAAAAAATTTCAGAATTGCACCTTGCAATGCGGAGAAATTACTGTTTGTGCATTTACAATATTCATTGATTTTTGCCATTGAAAAACATCATGTTATTCATATACCAGAAATGATTGAAGCTACTGACTGAATGAAAGGAGCTGGCATCTCACTCTCTTTGAATCTTCTTTATCATGCTAAGAGGAGCAGGAAAAAGCAAAAAATTTCAGAATTGCACCTTGCAATGCGGAGAAATTGCAGTTTGTGCATTTACAATATTCATTGATTTTTGCCATTGAAAAACGTCCAGAAATGATTGAAGCTACTGACTGAATGAAAGGAGCTGGCATCTCACTCTCTTTGAATCTTCTTTATCATGCTAAGAGGAGCAGGAAAAAGCAAAAAATTTCAGAATTGCACCTTGCAATGCGGAGAAATTACTGTTTGTGCATTTACAATATTCATTGATTTTTGCCATTGAAAAACGTCCAGAAATGATTGAAGCTACCGACTGAATGAAAGGAGCTGGCATCTCACTCTCTTTGAATCTTCTTTATCATGCTAAGAGGAGCAGGAAAAAGCAAAAAATTTCAGAATTGCACCTTGCAATGCGGAGAAATTACTGTTTGTGCATTTACAATATTCATTGATTTTTGCCATTGAAAAATGTCCAGAAATGATTGAAGCTACTGACTGAATGAAAGGAGCTGGCATCTCACTCTCTTTGAATCTTCTTTATCATGCTAAGAGGAGCAGGAAAAAGCAAAAAATTTCAGAATTGCGCCTTGCAATGCGGAGAAATTACTGTTTGTGCATTTACAAAATTCATTGATTTTTGCCATTGAAAAACATCATGTTATTCATATACCAGAAATGATTGAAGCTACTGACTGAAGGAAAGGATCTGGCATCTCACTCTCTTTGAATCTTCTTTGTCATGCTAAGAGGAGCAGGAAAAAGCAAAAAATTTCAGAATTGCACCTTGCAATGCGGAGAAATTACTGTTTGTGCATTTACAATATTCATTGATTTTTGCCATTGAAAAACGTCCAGAAATGATTGAAGCTACTGACTGAATGAAAGGAGCTGGCATCTCACTCTCTTTGAATCTTCTTTATCATGCTAAGAGGAGCAGGAAAAAGCAAAACATTTCAGAATTGCACCTTGCAATGCGGAGAAATTACTGTTTGTGCATTTACAATATTCATTGATTTTTGCGATTGAAAAACATCATGTTATTCATATACCAGAAATGATTGAAGCTACTGACTGAATGAAAGGAGCTGGCATCTCACTCTCTTTGAATCTTCTTTATCATGCTAAGAGGAGCAGGAAAAAGTAAAAAATTTCAGAATTGCACCTTGCAATGCGGAGAAATTACTGTTTGTGCATTTACAATATTCAATGATTTTTGCCATTGAAAAACGTCCAGAAATGATTGAAGCTACTGACTGAATGAAAGGAGCTGGCATCTCACTCTCTTTGAATCTTCTTTATCATGCTAAGAGGAGCAGGAAAAAGTAAAAAATTTCAGAATTGCACCTTGCAATGCGGAGAAATTACTGTTTGTGCATTTACAATATTCATTGATTTTTGCGATTGAAAAACATCATGTTATTCATATACCAGAAATGATTGAAGCTACTGACTGAATGAAAGGAGCTGGCATCTCATTCTCTTTGAATCTTCTTTATCATGCTAAGAGGAGCAGGAAAAAGTAAAAAATTTCAGAATTGCACCTTGCAATGCGGAGAAATTACTGTTTGTGCATTTACAATATTCAATGATTTTTGCCATTGAAAAACGTCCAGAAATGATTGAAGCTACTGACTGAATGAAAGGAGCTGGCATCTCACTCTCTTTGAATCTTGTTTATCATGCTAAGAGGAGCAGGAAAAAGCAAAAAATTTCAGAATTGCACCTTGCAATGCGGAGAAATTACTGTTTGTGCATTTACAATATTCATTGATTTTTGCCATTGAAAAACGTCCAGAAATGATTGAAGCTACTGACTGAATGAAAGGAGCTGGCATCTCACTCTCTTTGAATCTTCTTTATCATGCTAAGAGGAGCAGGAAAAAGCCAAAAATTTCAGAATTGCACCTTGCAATGCGGAGAAATTACTGTTTGTGCATTTACAATATTCATTGATTTTTGCTATTGAAAAACATCATGTTATTCATATACCAGAAATGATTGAAGCTACTGACTGAATGAAAGGAGCTGGCATCTCACTCTCTTTGAATCTTCTTTATCATGCTAAGAGGAGCAGGAAAAAGCAAAAAATTTCAGAATTGCACCTTGCAATGCGGAGAAATTGCAGTTTGTGCATTTACAATATTCATTGATTTTTGCCATTGAAAAACGTCCAGAAATGATTGAAGCTACTGACTGAATGAAAGGAGCTGGCATCTCACTCTCTTTGAATCTTCTTTATCATGCTAAGAGGAGCAGGAAAAAGCAAAAAATTTCAGAATTGCACCTTGCAATGCGGAGAAATTGCAGTTTGTGCATTTACAATATTCATTGATTTTTGCCATTGAAAAACGTCCAGAAATGATTGAAGCTACTGACTGAATGAAAGGAGCTGGCATCTCACTCTCTTTGAATCTTCTTTATCATGCTAAGAGGAGCAGGAAAAAGCAAAAAATTTCAGAATTGCACCTTGCAATGCGGAGAAATTACTGTTTGTGCATTTACAATATTCATTGATTTTTGCCATTGAAAAACGTCCAGAAATGATTGAAGCTACTGACTGAATGAAAGGAGCTGGCATCTCACTCTCTTTGAATCTTCTTTATCATGCTAAGAGGAGCAGGAAAAAGCAAAACATTTCAGAATTGCACCTTGCAATGCGGAGAAATTACTGTTTGTGCATTTACAATATTCATTGATTTTTGCGATTGAAAAACATCATGTTATTCATATACCAGAAATGATTGAAGCTACTGACTGAATGAAAGGAGCTGGCATCTCACTCTCTTTGAATCTTCTTTATCATGCTAAGAGGAGCAGGAAAAAGTAAAAAATTTCAGAATTGCACCTTGCAATGCGGAGAAATTACTGTTTGTGCATTTACAATATTCAATGATTTTTGCCATTGAAAAACGTCCAGAAATGATTGAAGCTACTGACTGAATGAAAGGAGCTGGCATCTCACTCTCTTTGAATCTTCTTTATCATGCTAAGAGGAGCAGGAAAAAGCAAAAAATTTCAGAATTGCACCTTGCAATGCGGAGAAATTACTGTTTGTGCATTTACAATATTCATTGATTTTTGCCATTGAAAAACGTCCAGAAATGATTGAAGCTACTGACTGAATGAAAGGAGCTGGCATCTCACTCTCTTTGAATCTTCTTTATCATGCTAAGAGGAGCAGGAAAAAGCAAAAAATTTCAGAATTGCACCTTGCAATGCGGAGAAATTACTGTTTGTGCATTTACAATATTCATTGATTTTTGCCATTGAAAAATGTCCAGAAATGATTGAAGCTACTGACTGAATGAAAGGAGCTGGCATCTCACTCTCTTTGAATCTTCTTTATCATGCTAAGAGGAGCAGGAAAAAGCAAAAAATTTCAGAATTGCGCCTTGCAATGCGGAGAAATTACTGTTTGTGCATTTACAAAATTCATTGATTTTTGCCATTGAAAAACATCATGTTATTCATATACCAGAAATGATTGAAGCTACTGACTGAAGGAAAGGATCTGGCATCTCACTCTCTTTGAATCTTCTTTGTCATGCTAAGAGGAGCAGGAAAAAGCAAAAAATTTCAGAATTGCACCTTGCAATGCGGAGAAATTACTGTTTGTGCATTTACAATATTCATTGATTTTTGCCATTGAAAAACGTCCAGAAATGATTGAAGCTACTGACTGAATGAAAGGAGCTGGAATCTCACTCTCTTTGAATCTTCTTTATCATGCTAAGAGGAGCAGGAAAAAGCAAAACATTTCAGAATTGCACCTTGCAATGCGGAGAAATTACTGTTTGTGCATTTACAATATTCATTGATTTTTGCGATTGAAAAACATCATGTTATTCATATACCAGAAATGATTGAAGCTACTGACTGAATGAAAGGAGCTGGCATCTCACTCTCTTTGAATCTTCTTTATCATGCTAAGAGGAGCAGGAAAAAGTAAAAAATTTCAGAATTGCACCTTGCAATGCGGAGAAATTACTGTTTGTGCATTTACAATATTCAATGATTTTTGCCATTGAAAAACGTCCAGAAATGATTGAAGCTACTGACTGAATGAAAGGAGCTGGCATCTCACTCTCCTTGAATCTTCTTTATCATGCTAAGAGGAGCAGGAAAAAGCAAAAAATTTCAGAATTGCACCTTGCAATGCGGAGAAATTACTGTTTGTGCATTTACAATATTCATTGATTTTTGCCATTGAAAAACATCATGTTATTCATATACCAGAAATGATTGAAGCTACTGACTGAATGAAAGGAGCTGGCATCTCACTCTCTTTGAATCTTCTTTATCATGCTAAGAGGAGCAGGAAAAAGCAAAAAATTTCAGAATTGCACCTTGCAATGCGGAGAAATTGCAGTTTGTGCATTTACAATATTCATTGATTTTTGCCATTGAAAAACGTCCAGAAATGATTGAAGCTACTGACTGAATGAAAGGAGCTGGCATCTCACTCTCTTTGAATCTTCTTTATCATGCTAAGAGGAGCAGGAAAAAGCAAAAAATTTCAGAATTGCACCTTGCAATGCGGAGAAATTACTGTTTGTGCATTTACAATATTCATTGATTTTTGCCATTGAAAAACGTCCAGAAATGATTGAAGCTACCGACTGAATGAAAGGAGCTGGCATCTCACTCTCTTTGAATCTTCTTTATCATGCTAAGAGGAGCAGGAAAAAGCAAAAAATTTCAGAATTGCACCTTGCAATGCGGAGAAATTACTGTTTGTGCATTTACAATATTCATTGATTTTTGCCATTGAAAAATGTCCAGAAATGATTGAAGCTACTGACTGAATGAAAGGAGCTGGCATCTCACTCTCTTTGAATCTTCTTTATCATGCTAAGAGGAGCAGGAAAAAGCAAAAAATTTCAGAATTGCGCCTTGCAATGCGGAGAAATTACTGTTTGTGCATTTACAAAATTCATTGATTTTTGCCATTGAAAAACATCATGTTATTCATATACCAGAAATGATTGAAGCTACTGACTGAAGGAAAGGATCTGGCATCTCACTCTCTTTGAATCTTCTTTGTCATGCTAAGAGGAGCAGGAAAAAGCAAAAAATTTCAGAATTGCACCTTGCAATGCGGAGAAATTACTGTTTGTGCATTTACAATATTCATTGATTTTTGCCATTGAAAAACGTCCAGAAATGATTGAAGCTACTGACTGAATGAAAGGAGCTGGCATCTCACTCTCTTTGAATCTTCTTTATCATGCTAAGAGGAGCAGGAAAAAGCAAAACATTTCAGAATTGCACCTTGCAATGCGGAGAAATTACTGTTTGTGCATTTACAATATTCATTGATTTTTGCGATTGAAAAACATCATGTTATTCATATACCAGAAATGATTGAAGCTACTGACTGAATGAAAGGAGCTGGCATCTCACTCTCTTTGAATCTTCTTTATCATGCTAAGAGGAGCAGGAAAAAGTAAAAAATTTCAGAATTGCACCTTGCAATGCGGAGAAATTACTGTTTGTGCATTTACAATATTCAATGATTTTTGCCATTGAAAAACGTCCAGAAATGATTGAAGCTACTGACTGAATGAAAGGAGCTGGCATCTCACTCTCTTTGAATCTTCTTTATCATGCTAAGAGGAGCAGGAAAAAGTAAAAAATTTCAGAATTGCACCTTGCAATGCGGAGAAATTACTGTTTGTGCATTTACAATATTCATTGATTTTTGCGATTGAAAAACATCATGTTATTCATATACCAGAAATGATTGAAGCTACTGACTGAATGAAAGGAGCTGGCATCTCATTCTCTTTGAATCTTCTTTATCATGCTAAGAGGAGCAGGAAAAAGTAAAAAATTTCAGAATTGCACCTTGCAATGCGGAGAAATTACTGTTTGTGCATTTACAATATTCAATGATTTTTGCCATTGAAAAACGTCCAGAAATGATTGAAGCTACTGACTGAATGAAAGGAGCTGGCATCTCACTCTCTTTGAATCTTGTTTATCATGCTAAGAGGAGCAGGAAAAAGCAAAAAATTTCAGAATTGCACCTTGCAATGCGGAGAAATTACTGTTTGTGCATTTACAATATTCATTGATTTTTGCCATTGAAAAACGTCCAGAAATGATTGAAGCTACTGACTGAATGAAAGGAGCTGGCATCTCACTCTCTTTGAATCTTCTTTATCATGCTAAGAGGAGCAGGAAAAAGCCAAAAATTTCAGAATTGCACCTTGCAATGCGGAGAAATTACTGTTTGTGCATTTACAATATTCATTGATTTTTGCTATTGAAAAACATCATGTTATTCATATACCAGAAATGATTGAAGCTACTGACTGAATGAAAGGAGCTGGCATCTCACTCTCTTTGAATCTTCTTTATCATGCTAAGAGGAGCAGGAAAAAGCAAAAAATTTCAGAATTGCACCTTGCAATGCGGAGAAATTGCAGTTTGTGCATTTACAATATTCATTGATTTTTGCCATTGAAAAACGTCCAGAAATGATTGAAGCTACTGACTGAATGAAAGGAGCTGGCATCTCACTCTCTTTGAATCTTCTTTATCATGCTAAGAGGAGCAGGAAAAAGCAAAAAATTTCAGAATTGCACCTTGCAATGCGGAGAAATTACTGTTTGTGCATTTACAATATTCATTGATTTTTGCCATTGAAAAACATCATGTTATTCATATACCAGAAATGATTGAAGCTACTGACTGAATGAAAGGAGCTGGCATCTCACTCTCTTTGAATCTTCTTTATCATGCTAAGAGGAGCAGGAAAAAGCAAAAAATTTCAGAATTGCACCTTGCAATGTGGAGAAATTGCAGTTTGTGCATTTACAATATTCATTGATTTTTGCCATTGAAAAACGTCCAGAAATGATTGAAGCTACTGACTGAATGAAAGGAGCTGGCATCTCACTCTCTTTGAATCTTCTTTATCATGCTAAGAGGAGCAGGAAAAAGCAAAAAATTTCAGAATTGCACCTTGCAATGCGGAGAAATTACTGTTTGTGCATTTACAATATTCATTGATTTTTGCCATTGAAAAACGTCCAGAAATGATTGAAGCTACTGACTGAATGAAAGGAGCTGGCATCTCACTCTCTTTGAATCTTCCTTATCATGCTAAGAGGAGCAGGAAAAAGCAAAAAATTTCAGAATTGCACCTTGCAATGCGGAGAAATTACTGTTTGTGCATTTACAATATTCATTGATTTTTGCCATTGAAAAATGTCCAGAAATGATTGAAGCTACTGACTGAATGAAAGGAGCTGGCATCTCACTCTCTTTGAATCTTCTTTATCATGCTAAGAGGAGCAGGAAAAAGCAAAAAATTTCAGAATTGCGCCTTGCAATGCGGAGAAATTACTGTTTGTGCATTTACAAAATTCATTGATTTTTGCCATTGAAAAACATCATGTTATTCATATACCAGAAATGATTGAAGCTACTGACTGAAGGAAAGGATCTGGCATCTCACTCTCTTTGAATCTTCTTTGTCATGCTGAGGAGCAGGATAAAGCAAAAAATTTCAGAATTGCACCTTGCAATGCGGAGAAATTACTGTTTGTGCATTTACAATATTCATTGATTTTTGCCATTGAAAAACGTCCAGAAATGATTGAAGCTACTGACTGAATGAAAGGAGTGGCATCTCACTCTCTTTGAATCTTCTTTATCATGCTAAGAGGAGCAGGAAAAAGCAAAACATTTCAGAATTGCACCTTGCAATGCGGAGAAATTACTGTTTGTGCATTTACAATATTCATTGATTTTTGCGATTGAAAAACATCATGTTATTCATATACCAGAAATGATTGAAGCTACTGACTGAATGAAAGGAGCTGGCATCTCACTCTCTTTGAATCTTCTTTATCATGCTAAGAGGAGCAGGAAAAAGTAAAAAATTTCAGAATTGCACCTTGCAATGCGGAGAAATTACTGTTTGTGCATTTACAATATTCAATGATTTTTGCCATTGAAAAACGTCCAGAAATGATTGAAGCTACTGACTGAATGAAAGGAGCTGGCATCTCACTCTCTTTGAATCTTCTTTATCATGCTAAGAGGAGCAGGAAAAAGCAAAAAATTTCAGAATTGCACCTTGCAATGCGGAGAAATTACTGTTTGTGCATTTACAATATTCATTGATTTTTGCCATTGAAAAACGTCCAGAAATGATTGAAGCTACTGACTGAATGAAAGGAGCTGGCATCTCACTCTCTTTGAATCTTCTTTATCATGCTAAGAGGAGCAGGAAAAAGCAAAAAATTTCAGAATTGCACCTTGCAATGCGGAGAAATTACTGTTTGTGCATTTACAATATTCATTGATTTTTGCCATTGAAAAATGTCCAGAAATGATTGAAGCTACTGACTGAATGAAAGGAGCTGGCATCTCACTCTCTTTGAATCTTCTTTATCATGCTAAGAGGAGCAGGAAAAAGCAAAAAATTTCAGAATTGCGCCTTGCAATGCGGAGAAATTACTGTTTGTGCATTTACAAAATTCATTGATTTTTGCCATTGAAAAACATCATGTTATTCATATACCAGAAATGATTGAAGCTACTGACTGAAGGAAAGGATCTGGCATCTCACTCTCTTTGAATCTTCTTTGTCATGCTAAGAGGAGCAGGAAAAAGCAAAAAATTTCAGAATTGCACCTTGCAATGCGGAGAAATTACTGTTTGTGCATTTACAATATTCATTGATTTTTGCCATTGAAAAACGTCCAGAAATGATTGAAGCTACTGACTGAATGAAAGGAGCTGGCATCTCACTCTCTTTGAATCTTCTTTATCATGCTAAGAGGAGCAGGAAAAAGCAAAACATTTCAGAACTGCACCTTGCAATGCGGAGAAATTACTGTTTGTGCATTTACAATATTCATTGATTTTTGCGATTGAAAAACATCATGTTATTCATATACCAGAAATGATTGAAGCTACTGACTGAATGAAAGGAGCTGGCATCTCACTCTCTTTGAATCTTCTTTATCATGCTAAGAGGAGCAGGAAAAAGTAAAAAATTTCAGAATTGCACCTTGCAATGCGGAGAAATTACTGTTTGTGCATTTACAATATTCAATGATTTTTGCCATTGAAAAACGTCCAGAAATGATTGAAGCTACTGACTGAATGAAAGGAGCTGGCATCTCACTCTCTTTGAATCTTCTTTATCATGCTAAGAGGAGCAGGAAAAAGCAAAAAATTTCAGAATTGCACCTTGCAATGCGGAGAAATTACTGTTTGTGCATTTACAATATTCATTGATTTTTGCCATTGAAAAACATCATGTTATTCATATACCAGAAATGATTGAAGCTACTGACTGAATGAAAGGAGCTGGCATCTCACTCTCTTTGAATCTTCTTTATCATGCTAAGAGGAGCCGGATTAAAGCAAAAAATTTCAGAATTGCACCTTGCAATGCGGAGAAATTGCAGTTTGTGCATTTACAATATTCATTGATTTTTGCCATTGAAAAACGTCCAGAAATGATTGAAGCTACTGACTGAATGAAAGGAGCTGGCATCTCACTCTCTTTGAATCTTCTTTATCATGCTAAGAGGAGCAGGAAAAAGCAAAAAATTTCAGAATTGCACCTTGCAATGCGGAGAAATTACTGTTTGTGCATTTACAATATTCATTGATTTTTGCCATTGAAAAACGTCCAGAAATGATTGAAGCTACTGACTGAATGAAAGGAGCTGGCATCTCACTCTCTTTGAATCTTCTTTATCATGCTAAGAGGAGCAGGAAAAAGCAAAAAATTTCAGAATTGCACCTTGCAATGCGGAGAAATTACTGTTTGTGCATTTACAATATTCATTGATTTTTGCCATTGAAAAATGTCCAGAAATGATTGAAGCTACTGACTGAATGAAAGGAGCTGGCATCTCACTCTCTTTGAATCTTCTTTATCATGCTAAGAGGAGCAGGAAAAAGCAAAAAATTTCAGAATTGCGCCTTGCAATGCGGAGAAATTACTGTTTGTGCATTTACAAAATTCATTGATTTTTGCCATTGAAAAACATCATGTTATTCATATACCAGAAATGATTGAAGCTACTGACTGAAGGAAAGGATCTGGCATCTCACTCTCTTTGAATCTTCTTTGTCATGCTAAGAGGAGCAGGAAAAAGCAAAAAATTTCAGAATTGCACCTTGCAATGCGGAGAAATTACTGTTTGTGCATTTACAATATTCATTGATTTTTGCCATTGAAAAACGTCCAGAAATGATTGAAGCTACTGACTGAATGAAAGGAGCTGGCATCTCACTCTCTTTGAATCTTCTTTATCATGCTAAGAGGAGCAGGAAAAAGCAAAACATTTCAGAATTGCACCTTGCAATGCGGAGAAATTACTGTTTGTGCATTTACAATATTCATTGATTTTTGCGATTGAAAAACATCATGTTATTCATATACCAGAAATGATTGAAGCTACTGACTGAATGAAAGGAGCTGGCATCTCACTCTCTTTGAATCTTCTTTATCATGCTAAGAGGAGCAGGAAAAAGTAAAAAATTTCAGAATTGCACCTTGCAATGCGGAGAAATTACTGTTTGTGCATTTACAATATTCAATGATTTTTGCCATTGAAAAACGTCCAGAAATGATTGAAGCTACTGACTGAATGAAAGGAGCTGGCATCTCACTCTCTTTGAATCTTCTTTATCATGCTAAGAGGAGCAGGAAAAAGCAAAAAATTTCAGAATTGCACCTTGCAATGCGGAGAAATTACTGTTTGTGCATTTACAATATTCATTGATTTTTGCCATTGAAAAACGTCCAGAAATGATTGAAGCTACTGACTGAATGAAAGGAGCTGGCATCTCACTCTCTTTGAATCTTCTTTATCATGCTAAGAGGAGCAGGAAAAAGCAAAAAATTTCAGAATTGCACCTTGCAATGCGGAGAAATTACTGTTTGTGCATTTACAATATTCATTGATTTTTGCCATTGAAAAACGTCCAGAAATGATTGAAGCTACTGACTGAATGAAAGGAGCTGGCATCTCACTCTCTTTGAATCTTCTTTATCATGCTAAGAGGAGCAGGAAAAAGCAAAAAATTTCAGAATTGCTCCTTGCAATGCGGAGAAATTACAGTTTGTGCATTTACAATATTCATTGATTTTTGCCATTGAAAAACATCCAGAAATGATTGAAGCTACTGACTGAATGAAAGGAGCTGGCATCTCACTCTCTTTGAATCTTCTTTATCATGCTAAGAGGAGCAGGAAAAAGCAAAAAATTTCAGAATTGCACCTTGCAATGCGGAGAAATTACTGTTTGTGCATTTACAATATTCATTGATTTTTGCCATTGAAAAACATCATGTTATTCATATACCAGAAATGTTTGAAGCTACTGACTGAATGAAAGGAGCTGGCATCTCACTCTCTTTGAATCTTCTTTATCATGCTAAGAGGAGCAGGAAAAAGCAAAAAATTTCAGAATTGCACCTTGCAATGTGGAGAAATTACTGTTTGTGCATTTACAATATTCATTGATTTTTACCATTGAAAAACGTCCAGAAATGATTGAAGCTACTGACTGAATGAAAGTAGCTGGCATCTCACTCTCTTTGAATCTTCTTTATCATGCTAAGAGGAGCAGGAAAAAGCAAAAAATTTCAGACTTGCATCTTGCAATGCGGAGAAATTACTGTTTGTGCATTTACAATATTCATTGATTTTTGCCATTGAAAAACATCATGTTATTCATATACCAGAAATGTTTGAAGCTACTGACTGAATGAAAGGAGCTGGCATCTCACTCTCTTTGAATCTTCTTTATCATGCTAAGAGGAGCAGGAAAAAGCAAAACATTTCAGAATTGCACCTTGCAATGCGGAGAAATTACTGTTTGTGCATTTACAATATTCATTGATTTTTGCGATTGAAAAACATCATGTTATTCATATACCAGAAATGATTGAAGCTACTGACTGAATGAAAGGAGCTGGCATCTCACTCTCTTTGAATCTTCTTTATCATGCTAAGAGGAGCAGGAAAAAGTAAAAAATTTCAGAATTGCACCTTGCAATGCGGAGAAATTACTGTTTGTGCATTTACAATATTCAATGATTTTTGCCATTGAAAAACGTCCAGAAATGATTGAAGCTACTGACTGAATGAAAGGAGCTGGCATCTCACTCTCTTTGAATCTTCTTTATCATGCTAAGAGGAGCAGGAAAAAGCAAAAAATTTCAGAATTGCACCTTGCAATGCGGAGAAATTACTGTTTGTGCATTTACAATATTCATTGATTTTTGCCATTGAAAAACGTCCAGAAATGATTGAAGCTACTGACTGAATGAAAGGAGCTGGCATCTCACTCTCTTTGAATCTTCTTTATCATGCTAAGAGGAGCAGGAAAAAGCAAAAAATTTCAGAATTGCACCTTGCAATGCGGAGAAATTACTGTTTGTGCATTTACAATATTCATTGATTTTTGCCATTGAAAAATGTCCAGAAATGATTGAAGCTACTGACTGAATGAAAGGAGCTGGCATCTCACTCTCTTTGAATCTTCTTTATCATGCTAAGAGGAGCAGGAAAAAGCAAAAAATTTCAGAATTGCGCCTTGCAATGCGGAGAAATTACTGTTTGTGCATTTACAAAATTCATTGATTTTTGCCATTGAAAAACATCATGTTATTCATATACCAGAAATGATTGAAGCTACTGACTGAAGGAAAGGATCTGGCATCTCACTCTCTTTGAATCTTCTTTGTCATGCTAAGAGGAGCAGGAAAAAGCAAAAAATTTCAGAATTGCACCTTGCAATGCGGAGAAATTACTGTTTGTGCATTTACAATATTCATTGATTTTTGCCATTGAAAAACGTCCAGAAATGATTGAAGCTACTGACTGAATGAAAGGAGCTGGCATCTCACTCTCTTTGAATCTTCTTTATCATGCTAAGAGGAGCAGGAAAAAGCAAAACATTTCAGAACTGCACCTTGCAATGCGGAGAAATTACTGTTTGTGCATTTACAATATTCATTGATTTTTGCGATTGAAAAACATCATGTTATTCATATACCAGAAATGATTGAAGCTACTGACTGAATGAAAGGAGCTGGCATCTCACTCTCTTTGAATCTTCTTTATCATGCTAAGAGGAGCAGGAAAAAGTAAAAAATTTCAGAATTGCACCTTGCAATGCGGAGAAATTACTGTTTGTGCATTTACAATATTCAATGATTTTTGCCATTGAAAAACGTCCAGAAATGATTGAAGCTACTGACTGAATGAAAGGAGCTGGCATCTCACTCTCTTTGAATCTTCTTTATCATGCTAAGAGGAGCAGGAAAAAGCAAAAAATTTCAGAATTGCACCTTGCAATGCGGAGAAATTACTGTTTGTGCATTTACAATATTCATTGATTTTTGCCATTGAAAAACATCATGTTATTCATATACCAGAAATGATTGAAGCTACTGACTGAATGAAAGGAGCTGGCATCTCACTCTCTTTGAATCTTCTTTATCATGCTAAGAGGAGCAGGAAAAAGCAAAAAATTTCAGAATTGCACCTTGCAATGCGGAGAAATTGCAGTTTGTGCATTTACAATATTCATTGATTTTTGCCATTGAAAAACGTCCAGAAATGATTGAAGCTACTGACTGAATGAAAGGAGCTGGCATCTCACTCTCTTTGAATCTTCTTTATCATGCTAAGAGGAGCAGGAAAAAGCAAAAAATTTCAGAATTGCACCTTGCAATGCGGAGAAATTACTGTTTGTGCATTTACAATATTCATTGATTTTTGCCATTGAAAAACGTCCAGAAATGATTGAAGCTACTGACTGAATGAAAGGAGCTGGCATCTCACTCTCTTTGAATCTTCTTTATCATGCTAAGAGGAGCAGGAAAAAGCAAAAAATTTCAGAATTGCACCTTGCAATGCGGAGAAATTACTGTTTGTGCATTTACAATATTCATTGATTTTTGCCATTGAAAAATGTCCAGAAATGATTGAAGCTACTGACTGAATGAAAGGAGCTGGCATCTCACTCTCTTTGAATCTTCTTTATCATGCTAAGAGGAGCAGGAAAAAGCAAAAAATTTCAGAATTGCGCCTTGCAATGCGGAGAAATTACTGTTTGTGCATTTACAAAATTCATTGATTTTTGCCATTGAAAAACATCATGTTATTCATATACCAGAAATGATTGAAGCTACTGACTGAAGGAAAGGATCTGGCATCTCACTCTCTTTGAATCTTCTTTGTCATGCTAAGAGGAGCAGGAAAAAGCAAAAAATTTCAGAATTGCACCTTGCAATGCGGAGAAATTACTGTTTGTGCATTTACAATATTCATTGATTTTTGCCATTGAAAAACGTCCAGAAATGATTGAAGCTACTGACTGAATGAAAGGAGCTGGCATCTCACTCTCTTTGAATCTTCTTTATCATGCTAAGAGGAGCAGGAAAAAGCAAAACATTTCAGAATTGCACCTTGCAATGCGGAGAAATTACTGTTTGTGCATTTACAATATTCATTGATTTTTGCGATTGAAAAACATCATGTTATTCATATACCAGAAATGATTGAAGCTACTGACTGAATGAAAGGAGCTGGCATCTCACTCTCTTTGAATCTTCTTTATCATGCTAAGAGGAGCAGGAAAAAGTAAAAAATTTCAGAATTGCACCTTGCAATGCGGAGAAATTACTGTTTGTGCATTTACAATATTCAATGATTTTTGCCATTGAAAAACGTCCAGAAATGATTGAAGCTACTGACTGAATGAAAGGAGCTGGCATCTCACTCTCTTTGAATCTTCTTTATCATGCTAAGAGGAGCAGGAAAAAGCAAAAAATTTCAGAATTGCACCTTGCAATGCGGAGAAATTACTGTTTGTGCATTTACAATATTCATTGATTTTTGCCATTGAAAAACGTCCAGAAATGATTGAAGCTACTGACTGAATGAAAGGAGCTGGCATCTCACTCTCTTTGAATCTTCTTTATCATGCTAAGAGGAGCAGGAAAAAGCAAAAAATTTCAGAATTGCACCTTGCAATGCGGAGAAATTACTGTTTGTGCATTTACAATATTCATTGATTTTTGCCATTGAAAAACGTCCAGAAATGATTGAAGCTACTGACTGAATGAAAGGAGCTGGCATCTCACTCTCTTTGAATCTTCTTTATCATGCTAAGAGGAGCAGGAAAAAGCAAAAAATTTCAGAATTGCTCCTTGCAATGCGGAGAAATTACAGTTTGTGCATTTACAATATTCATTGATTTTTGCCATTGAAAAACATCCAGAAATGATTGAAGCTACTGACTGAATGAAAGGAGCTGGCATCTCACTCTCTTTGAATCTTCTTTATCATGCTAAGAGGAGCAGGAAAAAGCAAAAAATTTCAGAATTGCACCTTGCAATGCGGAGAAATTACTGTTTGTGCATTTACAATATTCATTGATTTTTGCCATTGAAAAACATCATGTTATTCATATACCAGAAATGTTTGAAGCTACTGACTGAATGAAAGGAGCTGGCATCTCACTCTCTTTGAATCTTCTTTATCATGCTAAGAGGAGCAGGAAAAAGCAAAAAATTTCAGAATTGCACCTTGCAATGTGGAGAAATTACTGTTTGTGCATTTACAATATTCATTGATTTTTACCATTGAAAAACGTCCAGAAATGATTGAAGCTACTGACTGAATGAAAGTAGCTGGCATCTCACTCTCTTTGAATCTTCTTTATCATGCTAAGAGGAGCAGGAAAAAGCAAAAAATTTCAGACTTGCATCTTGCAATGCGGAGAAATTACTGTTTGTGCATTTACAATATTCATTGATTTTTGCCATTGAAAAACATCATGTTATTCATATACCAGAAATGTTTGAAGCTACTGACTGAATGAAAGGAGCTGGCATCTCACTCTCTTTGAATCTTCTTTATCATGCTAAGAGGAGCAGGAAAAAGCAAAAAATTTCAGAATTGCACCTTGCAATGCGGAGAAATTACTGTTTGTGCATTTACAATATTCATTGATTTTTGCCATTGAAAAACATCATGTTATTCATATACCAGAAATGTTTGAAGCTACTGACTGAATGAAAGGAGCTGGCATCTCAATCTCTTTGAATCTTCTTTATCATGCTAAGAGGAGCAGGATAAAGCAAAAAATTTCAGAATTGCACCTTGCAATGTGGAGAAATTACTGTTTGTGCATTTACAATATTCATTGATTTTTACCATTGAAAAACGTCCAGAAATGATTGAAGCTACTGACTGAATGAAAGTAGCTGGCATCTCACTCTCTTTGAATCTTCTTTATCATGCTAAGAGGAGCAGGAAAAAGCAAAAAATTTCAGACTTGCACCCTGCAATGCGGAGAAATTACTGTTTGTGCATATACAATATTCATTGATTTTTGCCATTGAAAAACATCATGTTATTCATATACCAGAAATGTTTGAAGCTACTGACTGAATGAAAGGAGCTGGCATCTCACTCTCTTTGAATCTTCTTTATCATGCTAAGAGGAGCAGGAAAAAGCAAAAAATTTCAGACTTGCACCTTGCAATGCGGAGAAATTACTGTTTGTGCATTTACAATATTCATTGATTTTTGCCATTGAAAAACATCATGTTATTCATATACCAAAAATGTTTGAAGCTACTGACTGAATGAAAGGAACTGGCATCTCACTCTCTTTGAATCTTCTTTATCATGCTAAGAGGAGCAGGAAAAAGCAAAAAATTTCAGAATTGCACCTTGCAATGCGGAGAAATTACTGTTTGTGCATTTACAATATTCATTGATTTTTGCCATTGAAAAACGTCCAGAAATGATTGAAGGTACTGACTGAATGAAAGGAGCTGGCATCTCACTCTCTTTGAATCTTCTTTATCATTCTAAGAGGAGCAGGAAAAAGCAAAAAATTTCAGAATTGCACCTTGCAATGCGGAGAAATTACTGTTTGTGCATTTACAATATTCATTGATTTTTGCCATTGAAAAACGTCCAGAAATGATTGAAGCTACTGACTCAATGAATGGAGCTGGCATCTCACTCTCTTTGAATCTTCTTTATCATGCTAAGAGGAGCAGGAAAAAGCAAAACATTTCAGAATTGCACCTTGCAATGCGGAGAAATTACTGTTTGTGCATTTACAATATTCATTGATTTTTGCGATTGAAAAACATCATGTTATTCATATACCAGAAATGATTGAAGCTACTGACTGAATGAAAGGAGCTGGCATCTCACTCTCTTTGAATCTTCTTTATCATGCTAAGAGGAGTAGGAAAAAGTAAAAAATTTCAGAATTGCACCTTGCAATGCGGAGAAATTACTGTTTGTGCATTTACAATATTCAATGATTTTTGCCATTGAAAAACGTCCAGAAATGATTGAAGCTACTGACTGAATGAAAGGAGCTGGCATCTCACTCTCTTTGAATCTTCTTTATCATGCTAAGAGGAGCAGGAAAAAGCAAAAAATTTCAGAATTGCACCTTGCAATGCGGAGAAATTACTGTTTGTGCATTTACAATATTCATTGATTTTTGCCATTGAAAAACGTCCAGAAATGATTGAAGCTACTGACTGAATGAAAGGAGCTGGCATCTCACTCTCTTTGAATCTTCTTTATCATGCTAAGAGGAGCAGGAAAAAGCAAAAAATTTCAGAATTGCACCTTGCAATGCGGAGAAATTACTGTTTGTGCATTTACAATATTCATTGATTTTTGCCATTGAAAAACATGTTATTCATATACCAGAAATGTTTGAAGCTACTGACTGAATGAAAGGAGCTGGCACCTCACTCTCTTTGAATCTTCTTTATCATGCTAAGAGGAGCGGGAAAAAGCAAAAAATTTCAGAATTGCACCTAGCAATGCGGAAAAATTACTGTTTGTGCATTTACAATATTCATTGATTTTTGCCATTGAAAAACGTCCAGAAATGATTGAAGGTACTGACTGAATGAAAGGAGCTGGCATCTCACTCTCTTTGAATCTTCTTTATCATGCTAAGAGGAGCAGGAAAAAGCAAAAAATTTCAGAATTGCACCTTGCAATGCGGAGAAATTACTGTTTGTGCATTTACAATATTCATTGATTTTTGCCATTGAAAAACGTCCAGAAATGATTGAAGCTACTGACTGAATGAAAGGAGCTGGCATCTCACTCTCTTTGAATCTTCTTTATCATGCTAAGAGGAGCAGGAAAAAGCAAAAAATTTCAGAATTGCACCTTGCAATGCGGAGAAATTACAGTTTGTGCATTTACAATATTCATTGATTTTTGCCATTGAAAAACATCCAGAAATGATTGAAGCTACTGACTGAATGAAAGGAGCTGGCATCTCTCTTTGAATCTTCTTTATCATGCTAAGAGGAGCAGGAAAAAGCAAAAAATTTCAGAATTGCACCTTGCAATGCGGAGAAATTACTGTTTGTGCATTTACAATATTCATTGATTTTTGCCATTGAAAAACATCATGTTATTCATATACCAGAAATGTTTGAAGCTACTGACTGAATGAAAGGAGCTGGCATCTCACTCTCTTTGAATCTTCTTTATCATGCTAAGAGGAGCAGGAAAAAGCAAAAAATTTCAGAATTGCACCTTGCAATGTGGAGAAATTACTGTTTGTGCATTTACAATATTCATTGATTTTTACCATTGAAAAACGTCCAGAAATGATTGAAGCTACTGACTGAATGAAAGTAGCTGGCATCTCACTCTCTTTGAATCTTCTTTATCATGCTAAGAGGAGCAGGAAAAAGCAAAAAATTTCAGACTTGCATCTTGCAATGCGGAGAAATTACTGTTTGTGCATTTACAATATTCATTGATTTTTGCCATTGAAAAACATCATGTTATTCATATACCAGAAATGTTTGAAGCTACTGACTGAATGAAAGGAGCTGGCATCTCACTCTCTTTGAATCTTCTTTATCATGCTAAGAGGAGCAGGAAAAAGCAAAAAATTTCAGAATTGCACCTTGCAATGCGGAGAAATTACTGTTTGTGCATTTACAATATTCATTGATTTTTGCCATTGAAAAACATCATGTTATTCATATACCAGAAATGTTTGAAGCTACTGACTGAATGAAAGGAGCTGGCATCTCAATCTCTTTGAATCTTCTTTATCATGCTAAGAGGAGCAGGATAAAGCAAAAAATTTCAGAATTGCACCTTGCAATGTGGAGAAATTACTGTTTGTGCATTTACAATATTCATTGATTTTTACCATTGAAAAACGTCCAGAAATGATTGAAGCTACTGACTGAATGAAAGTAGCTGGCATCTCACTCTCTTTGAATCTTCTTTATCATGCTAAGAGGAGCAGGAAAAAGCAAAAAATTTCAGACTTGCACCCTGCAATGCGGAGAAATTACTGTTTGTGCATTTACAATATTCATTGATTTTTGCCATTGAAAAACATCATGTTATTCATATACCAGAAATGTTTGAAGCTACTGACTGAATGAAAGGAGCTGGCATCTCACTCTCTTTGAATCTTCTTTATCATGCTAAGAGGAGCAGGAAAAAGCAAAAAATTTCAGACTTGCACCTTGCAATGCGGAGAAATTACTGTTTGTGCATTTACAATATTCATTGATTTTTGCCATTGAAAAACATCATGTTATTCATATACCAAAAATGTTTGAAGCTACTGACTGAATGAAAGGAACTGGCATCTCACTCTCTTTGAATCTTCTTTATCATGCTAAGAGGAGCAGGAAAAAGCAAAAAATTTCAGAATTGCACCTTGCAATGCGGAGAAATTACTGTTTGTGCATTTACAATATTCATTGATTTTTGCCATTGAAAAACGTCCAGAAATGATTGAAGGTACTGACTGAATGAAAGGAGCTGGCATCTCACTCTCTTTGAATCTTCTTTATCATTCTAAGAGGAGCAGGAAAAAGCAAAAAATTTCAGAATTGCACCTTGCAATGCGGAGAAATTACTGTTTGTGCATTTACAATATTCATTGATTTTTGCCATTGAAAAACGTCCAGAAATGATTGAAGCTACTGACTCAATGAATGGAGCTGGCATCTCACTCTCTTTGAATCTTCTTTATCATGCTAAGAGGAGCAGGAAAAAGCAAAAAATTTCAGAATTGCACCTTGCAATGCGGAGAAATTACAGTTTGTGCATTTACAATATTCATTGATTTTTGCCATTGAAAAACGTCCAGAAATGATTGAAGCTACTGACTGAATGAAAGGAGCTGGCATCTCACTCTCTTTGAATCTTCTTTATCATGCTAAGAGGAGCAGGAAAAAGCAAAAAATTTCAGAATTGCACCTTGCAATGCGGAAAAATTACTGTTTGTGCATTTACAATATTCGTTGATTTTTGCCATTGAAAAACGTCCAGAAATGATTGAAGCTACTGACTGAATGAAAGGAGCTGGCATCTCACTCTCTTTGAATCTTCTTTATCATGCTAAGAGGAGCAGGAAAGAGCAAAAAATTTCAGAATTGCACCTTGCAATGCGGAGAAATTACAGTTTGTGCATTTACAATATTCATTGATTTTTGCCATTGAAAAACGTCCAGAAATGATTGAAGCTACTGACTGAATGAAAGGAGCTGGCATCTCACTCTCTTTGAATCTTCTTTATCATGCTAAGAGGAGCAGGAAAAAGCAAAAAATTTCAGAATTGCACCTTGCAATGCGGAGAAATTACTGTTTGTGCATTTACAATATTCATTGATTTTTGCCATTGAAAAACATGTTATTCATATACCAGAAATGTTTGAAGCTCCTGACTGAATGAAAGGAGCTGGCACCTCACTCTCTTTGAATCTTCTTTATCATGCTAAGAGGAGCAGGAAAAAGCAAAAAATTTCAGAATTGCACCTTGCAATGCGGAGAAATTACTGTTTGTGCATTTACAATATTCATTGATTTTTGCCATTGAAAAACGTCCAGAAATGATTGAAGCTACTGACTGAATGAAAGGAGCTGGCATCTCACTCTCTTTGAATCTTCTTTATCATGCTAAGAGGAGCAGGAAAAAGCAAAAAATTTCAGAATTGCACCTTGCAATGCGGAGAAATTACTGTTTGTGCATTTACAATATTCATTGATTTTTGCCATTGAAAAATGTCCAGAAATGATTGAAGCTACTGACTGAATGAAAGGAGCTGGCATCTCACTCTCTTTGAATCTTCTTTATCATGCTAAGAGGAGCAGGAAAAAGCAAAAAATTTCAGAATTGCGCCTTGCAATGCGGAGAAATTACTGTTTGTGCATTTACAAAATTCATTGATTTTTGCCATTGAAAAACATCATGTTATTCATATACCAGAAATGATTGAAGCTACTGACTGAAGGAAAGGAGCTGGCATCTCACTCTCTTTGAATCTTCTTTATCATGCTAAGAGGAGCAGGAAAAAGCAAAAAATTTCAGAATTGCACCTTGCAATGCGGAGAAATTACTGTTTGTGCATTTACAATATTCATTGATTTTTGCCATTGAAAAATGTCCAGAAATGATTGAAGCTACTGACTGAATGAAAGGAGCTGGCATCTCACTCTCTTTGAATCTTCTTTATCATGCTAAGAGGAGCAGGAAAAAGCAAAAAATTTCAGAATTGCACCTTGCAATGCGGAGAAATTACTGTTTGTGCATTTACAATATTCATTGATTTTTGCGATTGAAAAACATCATGTTATTCATATACCAGAAATGATTGAAGCTACTGACTGAATGAAAGGAGCTGGCATCTCATTCTCTTTGAATCTTCTTTATCATGCTAAGAGGAGCAGGAAAAAGTAAAAAATTTCAGAATTGCACCTTGCAATGCGGAGAAATTACTGTTTGTGCATTTACAATATTCAATGATTTTTGCCATTGAAAAACGTCCAGAAATGATTGAAGCTACTGACTGAATGAAAGGAGCTGGCATCTCACTCTCTTTGAATCTTGTTTATCATGCTAAGAGGAGCAGGAAAAAGCAAAAAATTTCAGAATTGCACCTTGCAATGCGGAGAAATTACTGTTTGTGCATTTACAATATTCATTGATTTTTGCCATTGAAAAACGTCCAGAAATGATTGAAGCTACTGACTGAATGAAAGGAGCTGGCATCTCACTCTCTTTGAATCTTCTTTATCATGCTAAGAGGAGCAGGAAAAAGCCAAAAATTTCAGAATTGCACCTTGCAATGCGGAGAAATTACTGTTTGTGCATTTACAATATTCATTGATTTTTGCTATTGAAAAACATCATGTTATTCATATACCAGAAATGATTGAAGCTACTGACTGAATGAAAGGAGCTGGCATCTCACTCTCTTTGAATCTTCTTTATCATGCTAAGAGGAGCAGGAAAAAGCAAAAAATTTCAGAATTGCACCTTGCAATGCGGAGAAATTGCAGTTTGTGCATTTACAATATTCATTGATTTTTGCCATTGAAAAACGTCCAGAAATGATTGAAGCTACTGACTGAATGAAAGGAGCTGGCATCTCACTCTCTTTGAATCTTCTTTATCATGCTAAGAGGAGCAGGAAAAAGCAAAAAATTTCAGAATTGCACCTTGCAATGCGGAGAAATTACTGTTTGTGCATTTACAATATTCATTGATTTTTGCCATTCAAAAACATCATGTTATTCATATACCAGAAATGATTGAAGCTACTGACTGAATGAAAGGAGCTGGCATCTCACTCTCTTTGAATCTTCTTTATCATGCTAAGAGGAGCAGGAAAAAGCAAAAAATTTCAGAATTGCACCTTGCAATGCGGAGAAATTGCAGTTTGTGCATTTACAATATTCATTGATTTTTGCCATTGAAAAACGTCCAGAAATGATTGAAGCTACTGACTGAATGAAAGGAGCTGGCATCTCACTCTCTTTGAATCTTCTTTATCATGCTAAGAGGAGCAGGAAAAAGCAAAAAATTTCAGAATTGCACCTTGCAATGCGGAGAAATTACTGTTTGTGCATTTACAATATTCATTGATTTTTGCCATTGAAAAACGTCCAGAAATGATTGAAGCTACTGACTGAATGAAAGGAGCTGGCATCTCACTCTCTTTGAATCTTCTTTATCATGCTAAGAGGAGCAGGAAAAAGCAAAAAATTTCAGAATTGCACCTTGCAATGCGGAGAAATTACAGTTTGTGCATTTACAATATTCATTGATTTTTGCCATTGAAAAACATCCAGAAATGATTGAAGCTACTGACTGAATGAAAGGAGCTGGCATCTCTCTTTGAATCTTCTTTATCATGCTAAGAGGAGCAGGAAAAAGCAAAAAATTTCAGAATTGCACCTTGCAATGCGGAGAAATTACTGTTTGTGCATTTACAATATTCATTGATTTTTGCCATTGAAAAACATCATGTTATTCATATACCAGAAATGTTTGAAGCTACTGACTGAATGAAAGGAGCTGGCATCTCACTCTCTTTGAATCTTCTTTATCATGCTAAGAGGAGCAGGAAAAAGCAAAAAATTTCAGAATTGCACCTTGCAATGTGGAGAAATTACTGTTTGTGCATTTACAATATTCATTGATTTTTACCATTGAAAAACGTCCAGAAATGATTGAAGCTACTGACTGAATGAAAGTAGCTGGCATCTCACTCTCTTTGAATCTTCTTTATCATGCTAAGAGGAGCAGGAAAAAGCAAAAAATTTCAGACTTGCATCTTGCAATGCGGAGAAATTACTGTTTGTGCATTTACAATATTCATTGATTTTTGCCATTGAAAAACATCATGTTATTCATATACCAGAAATGTTTGAAGCTACTGACTGAATGAAAGGAGCTGGCATCTCACTCTCTTTGAATCTTCTTTATCATGCTAAGAGGAGCAGGAAAAAGCAAAAAATTTCAGAATTGCACCTTGCAATGCGGAGAAATTACTGTTTGTGCATTTACAATATTCATTGATTTTTGCCATTGAAAAACATCATGTTATTCATATACCAGAAATGTTTGAAGCTACTGACTGAATGAAAGGAGCTGGCATCTCAATCTCTTTGAATCTTCTTTATCATGCTAAGAGGAGCAGGATAAAGCAAAAAATTTCAGAATTGCACCTTGCAATGTGGAGAAATTACTGTTTGTGCATTTACAATATTCATTGATTTTTACCATTGAAAAACGTCCAGAAATGATTGAAGCTACTGACTGAATGAAAGTAGCTGGCATCTCACTCTCTTTGAATCTTCTTTATCATGCTAAGAGGAGCAGGAAAAAGCAAAAAATTTCAGACTTGCACCCTGCAATGCGGAGAAATTACTGTTTGTGCATTTACAATATTCATTGATTTTTGCCATTGAAAAACATCATGTTATTCATATACCAGAAATGTTTGAAGCTACTGACTGAATGAAAGGAGCTGGCATCTCACTCTCTTTGAATCTTCTTTATCATGCTAAGAGGAGCAGGAAAAAGCAAAAAATTTCAGACTTGCACCTTGCAATGCGGAGAAATTACTGTTTGTGCATTTACAATATTCATTGATTTTTGCCATTGAAAAACATCATGTTATTCATATACCAAAAATGTTTGAAGCTACTGACTGAATGAAAGGAACTGGCATCTCACTCTCTTTGAATCTTCTTTATCATGCTAAGAGGAGCAGGAAAAAGCAAAAAATTTCAGAATTGCACCTTGCAATGCGGAGAAATTACTGTTTGTGCATTTACAATATTCATTGATTTTTGCCATTGAAAAACGTCCAGAAATGATTGAAGGTACTGACTGAATGAAAGGAGCTGGCATCTCACTCTCTTTGAATCTTCTTTATCATTCTAAGAGGAGCAGGAAAAAGCAAAAAATTTCAGAATTGCACCTTGCAATGCGGAGAAATTACTGTTTGTGCATTTACAATATTCATTGATTTTTGCCATTGAAAAACGTCCAGAAATGATTGAAGCTACTGACTCAATGAATGGAGCTGGCATCTCACTCTCTTTGAATCTTCTTTATCATGCTAAGAGGAGCAGGAAAAAGCAAAAAATTTCAGAATTGCACCTTGCAATGCGGAGAAATTACAGTTTGTGCATTTACAATATTCATTGATTTTTGCCATTGAAAAACGTCCAGAAATGATTGAAGCTACTGACTGAATGAAAGGAGCTGGCATCTCACTCTCTTTGAATCTTCTTTATCATGCTAAGAGGAGCAGGAAAAAGCAAAAAATTTCAGAATTGCACCTTGCAATGCGGAAAAATTACTGTTTGTGCATTTACAATATTCGTTGATTTTTGCCATTGAAAAACGTCCAGAAATGATTGAAGCTACTGACTGAATGAAAGGAGCTGGCATCTCACTCTCTTTGAATCTTCTTTATCATGCTAAGAGGAGCAGGAAAGAGCAAAAAATTTCAGAATTGCACCTTGCAATGCGGAGAAATTACAGTTTGTGCATTTACAATATTCATTGATTTTTGCCATTGAAAAACGTCCAGAAATGATTGAAGCTACTGACTGAATGAAAGGAGCTGGCATCTCACTCTCTTTGAATCTTCTTTATCATGCTAAGAGGAGCAGGAAAAAGCAAAAAATTTCAGAATTGCACCTTGCAATGCGGAGAAATTACTGTTTGTGCATTTACAATATTCATTGATTTTTGCCATTGAAAAACATGTTATTCATATACCAGAAATGTTTGAAGCTCCTGACTGAATGAAAGGAGCTGGCACCTCACTCTCTTTGAATCTTCTTTATCATGCTAAGAGGAGCAGGAAAAAGCAAAAAATTTCAGAATTGCACCTTGCAATGCGGAGAAATTACTGTTTGTGCATTTACAATATTCATTGATTTTTGCCATTGAAAAACGTCCAGAAATGATTGAAGCTACTGACTGAATGAAAGGAGCTGGCATCTCACTCTCTTTGAATCTTCTTTATCATGCTAAGAGGAGCAGGAAAAAGCAAAAAATTTCAGAATTGCACCTTGCAATGCGGAGAAATTACTGTTTGTGCATTTACAATATTCATTGATTTTTGCCATTGAAAAATGTCCAGAAATGATTGAAGCTACTGACTGAATGAAAGGAGCTGGCATCTCACTCTCTTTGAATCTTCTTTATCATGCTAAGAGGAGCAGGAAAAAGCAAAAAATTTCAGAATTGCGCCTTGCAATGCGGAGAAATTACTGTTTGTGCATTTACAAAATTCATTGATTTTTGCCATTGAAAAACATCATGTTATTCATATACCAGAAATGATTGAAGCTACTGACTGAAGGAAAGGAGCTGGCATCTCACTCTCTTTGAATCTTCTTTATCATGCTAAGAGGAGCAGGAAAAAGCAAAAAATTTCAGAATTGCACCTTGCAATGCGGAGAAATTACTGTTTGTGCATTTACAATATTCATTGATTTTTGCCATTGAAAAATGTCCAGAAATGATTGAAGCTACTGACTGAATGAAAGGAGCTGGCATCTCACTCTCTTTGAATCTTCTTTATCATGCTAAGAGGAGCAGGAAAAAGCAAAAAATTTCAGAATTGCACCTTGCAATGCGGAGAAATTACTGTTTGTGCATTTACAATATTCATTGATTTTTGCGATTGAAAAACATCATGTTATTCATATACCAGAAATGATTGAAGCTACTGACTGAATGAAAGGAGCTGGCATCTCATTCTCTTTGAATCTTCTTTATCATGCTAAGAGGAGCAGGAAAAAGTAAAAAATTTCAGAATTGCACCTTGCAATGCGGAGAAATTACTGTTTGTGCATTTACAATATTCAATGATTTTTGCCATTGAAAAACGTCCAGAAATGATTGAAGCTACTGACTGAATGAAAGGAGCTGGCATCTCACTCTCTTTGAATCTTGTTTATCATGCTAAGAGGAGCAGGAAAAAGCAAAAAATTTCAGAATTGCACCTTGCAATGCGGAGAAATTACTGTTTGTGCATTTACAATATTCATTGATTTTTGCCATTGAAAAACGTCCAGAAATGATTGAAGCTACTGACTGAATGAAAGGAGCTGGCATCTCACTCTCTTTGAATCTTCTTTATCATGCTAAGAGGAGCAGGAAAAAGCCAAAAATTTCAGAATTGCACCTTGCAATGCGGAGAAATTACTGTTTGTGCATTTACAATATTCATTGATTTTTGCTATTGAAAAACATCATGTTATTCATATACCAGAAATGATTGAAGCTACTGACTGAATGAAAGGAGCTGGCATCTCACTCTCTTTGAATCTTCTTTATCATGCTAAGAGGAGCAGGAAAAAGCAAAAAATTTCAGAATTGCACCTTGCAATGCGGAGAAATTGCAGTTTGTGCATTTACAATATTCATTGATTTTTGCCATTGAAAAACGTCCAGAAATGATTGAAGCTACTGACTGAATGAAAGGAGCTGGCATCTCACTCTCTTTGAATCTTCTTTATCATGCTAAGAGGAGCAGGAAAAAGCAAAAAATTTCAGAATTGCACCTTGCAATGCGGAGAAATTACTGTTTGTGCATTTACAATATTCATTGATTTTTGCCATTCAAAAACATCATGTTATTCATATACCAGAAATGATTGAAGCTACTGACTGAATGAAAGGAGCTGGCATCTCACTCTCTTTGAATCTTCTTTATCATGCTAAGAGGAGCAGGAAAAAGCAAAAAATTTCAGAATTGCACCTTGCAATGCGGAGAAATTGCAGTTTGTGCATTTACAATATTCATTGATTTTTGCCATTGAAAAACGTCCAGAAATGATTGAAGCTACTGACTGAATGAAAGGAGCTGGCATCTCACTCTCTTTGAATCTTCTTTATCATGCTAAGAGGAGCAGGAAAAAGCAAAAAATTTCAGAATTGCACCTTGCAATGCGGAGAAATTACTGTTTGTGCATTTACAATATTCATTGATTTTTGCCATTGAAAAACGTCCAGAAATGATTGAAGCTACTGACTGAATGAAAGGAGCTGGCATCTCACTCTCTTTGAATCTTCTTTATCATGCTAAGAGGAGCAGGAAAAAGCAAAAAATTTCAGAATTGCACCTTGCAATGCGGAGAAATTTCTGTTTGTGCATTTACAATATTCATTGATTTTTGCCATTGAAAAATGTCCAGAAATGATTGAAGCTACTGACTGAATGAAAGGAGCTGGCATCTCACTCTCTTTGAATCTTCTTTATCATGCTAAGAGGAGCAGGAAAAAGCAAAAAATTTCAGAATTGCGCCTTGCAATGCGGAGAAATTACTGTTTGTGCATTTACAAAATTCATTGATTTTTGCCATTGAAAAACATCATGTTATTCATATACCAGAAATGATTGAAGCTACTGACTGAAGGAAAGGATCTGGCATCTCACTCTCTTTGAATCTTCTTTGTCATGCTAAGAGGAGCAGGAAAAAGCAAAAAATTTCAGAATTGCACCTTGCAATGCGGAGAAATTACTGTTTGTGCATTTACAATATTCATTGATTTTTGCCATTGAAAAACGTCCAGAAATGATTGAAGCTACTGACTGAATGAAAGGAGCTGGCATCTCACTCTCTTTGAATCTTCTTTATCATGCTAAGAGGAGCAGGAAAAAGCAAAACATTTCAGAATTGCACCTTGCAATGCGGAGAAATTACTGTTTGTGCATTTACAATATTCATTGATTTTTGCGATTGAAAAACATCATGTTATTCATATACCAGAAATGATTGAAGCTACTGACTGAATGAAAGGAGCTGGCATCTCACTCTCTTTGAATCTTCTTTATCATGCTAAGAGGAGCAGGAAAAAGTAAAAAATTTCAGAATTGCACCTTGCAATGCGGAGAAATTACTGTTTGTGCATTTACAATATTCAATGATTTTTGCCATTGAAAAACGTCCAGAAATGATTGAAGCTACTGACTGAATGAAAGGAGCTGGCATCTCACTCTCTTTGAATCTTCTTTATCATGCTAAGAGGAGCAGGAAAAAGCAAAAAATTTCAGAATTGCACCTTGCAATGCGGAGAAATTACTGTTTGTGCATTTACAATATTCAATGATTTTTGCCATTGAAAAACGTCCAGAAATGATTGAAGCTACTGACTGAATGAAAGGAGCTGGCATCTCACTCTCTTTGAATCTTCTTTATCATGCTAAGAGGAGCAGGAAAAAGCAAAAAATTTCAGAATTGCACCTTGCAATGCGGAGAAATTACTGTTTGTGCATTTACAATATTCATTGATTTTTGCCATTGAAAAATGTCCAGAAATGATTGAAGCTACTGACTGAATGAAAGGAGCTGGCATCTCACTCTCTTTGAATCTTCTTTATCATGCTAAGAGGAGCAGGAAAAAGCAAAAAATTTCAGAATTGCGCCTTGCAATGCGGAGAAATTACTGTTTGTGCATTTACAAAATTCATTGATTTTTGCCATTGAAAAACATCATGTTATTCATATACCAGAAATGATTGAAGCTACTGACTGAAGGAAAGGATCTGGCATCTCACTCTCTTTGAATCTTCTTTGTCATGCTAAGAGGAGCAGGAAAAAGCAAAAAATTTCAGAATTGCACCTTGCAATGCGGAGAAATTACTGTTTGTTCATTTACAATATTCATTGATTTTTGCCATTGAAAAACGTCCAGAAATGATTGAAGCTACTGACTGAATGAAAGGAGCTGGCATCTCACTCTCTTTGAATCTTCTTTATCATGCTAAGAGGAGCAGGAAAAAGCAAAACATTTCAGAATTGCACCTTGCAATGCGGAGAAATTACTGTTTGTGCATTTACAATATTCATTGATTTTTGCGATTGAAAAACATCATGTTATTCATATACCAGAAATGATTGAAGCTACTGACTGAATGAAAGGAGCTGGCATCTCACTCTCTTTGAATCTTCTTTATCATGCTAAGAGGAGCAGGAAAAAGTAAAAAATTTCAGAATTTCACCTTGCAATGCGGAGAAATTACTGTTTGTGCATTTACAATATTCAATGATTTTTGCCATTGAAAAACGTCCAGAAATGATTGAAGCTACTGACTGAATGAAAGGAGCTGGCATCTCACTCTCTTTGAATCTTCTTTATCATGCTAAGAGGAGCAGGAAAAAGCAAAAAATTTCAGAATTGCACCTTGCAATGCGGAGAAATTACTGTTTGTGCATTTACAATATTCATTGATTTTTGCCATTGAAAAACATCATGTTATTCATATACCAGGAATGATTGAAGCTACTGACTGAATGAAAGGAGCTGGCATCTCACTCTCTTTGAATCTTCTTTATCATGCTAAGAGGAGCAGGAAAAAGCAAAAAATTTCAGAATTGCACCTTGCAATGCGGAGAAATTGCAGTTTGTGCATTTACAATATTCATTGATTTTTGCCATTGAAAAACGTCCAGAAATGATTGAAGCTACTGACTGAATGAAAGGAGCTGGCATCTCACTCTCTTTGAATCTTCTTTATCATGCTAAGAGGAGCAGGAAAAAGCAAAAAATTTCAGAATTGCACCTTGCAATGCGGAGAAATTACTGTTTGTGCATTTACAATATTCATTGATTTTTGCCATTGAAAAACGTCCAGAAATGATTGAAGCTACTGACTGAATGAAAGGAGCTGGCATCTCACTCTCTTTGAATCTTCTTTATCATGCTAAGAGGAGCAGGAAAAAGCAAAAAATTTCAGAATTGCACCTTGCAATGCGGAGAAATTACTGTTTGTGCATTTACAATATTCATTGATTTTTGCCATTGAAAAATGTCCAGAAATGATTGAAGCTACTGACTGAATGAAAGGAGCTGGCATCTCACTCTCTTTGAATCTTCTTTATCATGCTAAGAGGAGCAGGAAAAAGCAAAAAATTTCAGAATTGCGCCTTGCAATGCGGAGAAATTACTGTTTGTGCATTTACAAAATTCATTGATTTTTGCCATTGAAAAACATCATGTTATTCATATACCAGAAATGATTGAAGCTACTGACTGAAGGAAAGGATCTGGCATCTCACTCTCTTTGAATCTTCTTTGTCATGCTAAGAGGAGCAGGAAAAAGCAAAAAATTTCAGAATTGCACCTTGCAATGCGGAGAAATTACTGTTTGTGCATTTACAATATTCATTGATTTTTGCCATTGAAAAACGTCCAGAAATGATTGAAGCTACTGACTGAATGAAAGGAGCTGGCATCTCACTCTCTTTGAATCTTCTTTATCATGCTAAGAGGAGCAGGAAAAAGCAAAACATTTCAGAATTGCACCTTGCAATGCGGAGAAATTACTGTTTGTGCATTTACAATATTCATTGATTTTTGCGATTGAAAAACATCATGTTATTCATATACCAGAAATGATTGAAGCTACTGACTGAATGAAAGGAGCTGGCATCTCACTCTCTTTGAATCTTCTTTATCATGCTAAGAGGAGCAGGAAAAAGTAAAAAATTTCAGAATTGCACCTTGCAATGCGGAGAAATTACTGTTTGTGCATTTACAATATTCAATGATTTTTGCCATTGAAAAACGTCCAGAAATGATTGAAGCTACTGACTGAATGAAAGGAGCTGGCATCTCACTCTCTTTGAATCTTCTTTATCATGCTAAGAGGAGCAGGAAAAAGCAAAAAATTTCAGAATTGCACCTTGCAATGCGGAGAAATTACTGTTTGTGCATTTACAATATTCATTGATTTTTGCCATTGAAAAACGTCCAGAAATGATTGAAGCTACTGACTGAATGAAAGGAGCTGGCATCTCACTCTCTTTGAATCTTCTTTATCATGCTAAGAGGAGCAGGAAAAAGCAAAAAATTTCAGAATTGCACCTTGCAATGCGGAGAAATTACTGTTTGTGCATTTACAATATTCATTGATTTTTGCCATTGAAAAATGTCCAGAAATGATTGAAGCTACTGACTGAATGAAAGGAGCTGGCATCTCACTCTCTTTGAATCTTCTTTATCATGCTAAGAGGAGCAGGAAAAAGCAAAAAATTTCAGAATTGCGCCTTGCAATGCGGAGAAATTACTGTTTGTGCATTTACAAAATTCATTGATTTTTGCCATTGAAAAACATCATGTTATTCATATACCAGAAATGATTGAAGCTACTGACTGAAGGAAAGGATCTGGCATCTCACTCTCTTTGAATCTTCTTTCTCATGCTAAGAGGAGCAGGAAAAAGCAAAAAATTTCAGAATTGCACCTTGCAATGCGGAGAAATTACTGTTTGTGCATTTACAATATTCATTGATTTTTGCCATTGAAAAACGTCCAGAAATGATTGAAGCTACTGACTTAATGAAAGGAGCTGGCATCTCACTCTCTTTGAATCTTCTTTATCATGCTAAGAGGAGCAGGAAAAAGCAAAACATTTCAGAATTGCACCTTGCAATGCGGAGAAATTACTGTTTGTGCATTTACAATATTCATTGATTTTTGCGATTGAAAAACATCATGTTATTCATATACCAGAAATGATTGAAGCTACTGACTGAATGAAAGGAGCTGGCATCTCACTCTCTTTGAATCTTCTTTATCATGCTAAGAGGAGCAGGAAAAAGTAAAAAATTTCAGAATTGCACCTTGCAATGCGGAGAAATTACTGTTTGTGCATTTACAATATTCAATGATTTTTGCCATTGAAAAACGTCCAGAAATGATTGAAGCTACTGACTGAATGAAAGGAGCTGGCATCTCACTCTCTTTGAATCTTCTTTATCATGCTAAGAGGAGCAGGAAAAAGCAAAAAATTTCAGAATTGCACCTTGCAATGCGGAGAAATTACTGTTTGTGCATTTACAATATTCATTGATTTTTGCCATTGAAAAACGTCCAGAAATGATTGAAGCTACTGACTGAATGAAAGGAGCTGGCATCTCACTCTCTTTGAATCTTCTTTATCATGCTAAGAGGAGCAGGAAAAAGCAAAAAATTTCAGAATTGCACCTTGCAATGCGGAGAAATTACTGTTTGTGCATTTACAATATTCATTGATTTTTGCCATTGAAAAACATCATGTTATTCATATACCAGAAATGATTGAAGCTACTGACTGAATGAAAGGAGCTGGCATCTCACTCTCTTTGAATCTTCTTTATCATGCTAAGAAGAGCAGGAAAAAGCAAAAAATTTCAGAATTGCACCTTGCAATGCGGAGAAATTACTGTTTGTGCATTTACAATATTCAATGATTTTTGCCATTGAAAAACGTCCAGAAATGATTGAAGCTACTGACTGAATGAAAGGAGCTGGCATCTCACTCTCTTTGAATCTTGTTTATCATGCTAAGAGGAGCAGGAAAAAGCAAAAAATTTCAGAATTGCACCTTGCAATGCGGAGAAATTACTGTTTGTGCATTTACAATATTCATTGATTTTTGCCATTGAAAAACGTCCAGAAATGATTGAAGCTACTGACTGAATGAAAGGAGCTGGCATCTCACTCTCTTTGAATCTTCTTTATCATGCTAAGAGGAGCAGGAAAAAGCAAAAAATTTCAGAATTGCACCTTGCAATGCGGAGAAATTACTGTTTGTGCATTTACAATATTCATTGATTTTTGCTATTGAAAAACATCATGTTATTCATATACCAGAAATGATTGAAGCTACTGACTGAATGAAAGGAGCTGGCATCTCACTCTCTTTGAATCTTCTTTATCATGCTAAGAGGAGCAGGAAAAAGCAAAAAATTTCAGAATTGCACCTTGCAATGCGGAGAAATTATAGTTTGTGCATTTACAATATTCATTGATTTTTGCCATTGAAAAACGTCCAGAAATGATTGAAGCTACTGACTGAATGAAAGGAGCTGGCATCTCACTCTCTTTGAATCTTCTTTATCATGCTAAGAGGAGCAGGAAAAAGCAAAAAATTTCAGAATTGCACCTTGCAATGCGGAGAAATTACTGTTTGTGCATTTACAATATTCATTGATTTTTGCCATTGAAAAACGTCCAGAAATGATTGAAGCTACTGACTGAATGAAAGGAGCTGGCATCTCACTCTCTTTGAATCTTCTTTATCATGCTAAGAGGAGCAGGAAAAAGCAAAAAATTTCAGAATTGCACCTTGCAATGCGGAGAAATTACTGTTTGTGCATTTACAATATTCATTGATTTTTGCTATTGAAAAACATCATGTTATTCATATACCAGAAATGATTGAAGCTACTGACTGAATGAAAGGAGCTGGCATCTCACTCTCTTTGAATCTTCTTTATCATGCTAAGAGGAGCAGGAAAAAGCAAAAAATTTCAGAATTGCACCTTGCAATGCGGAGAAATTACAGTTTGTGCATTTACAATATTCATTGATTTTTGCCATTGAAAAGCGTCCAGAAATGATTGAAGCTACTGACTGAATGAAAGGAGCTGGCATCTCACTCTCTTTGAATCTTCTTTATCATGCTAAGAGGAGCAGGAAAAAGCAAAAAATTTCAGAATTGCACCTTGCAATGCGGAGAAATTACTGTTTGTGCATTTACAATATTCATTGATTTTTGCCATTGAAAAATGTCCAGAAATGATTGAAGCTACTGACTGAATGAAAGGAGCTGGCATCTCACTCTCTTTGAATCTTCTTTATCATGCTAAGAGGACCAGGAAAAAGCAAAAAATTTCAGAATTGCGCCTTGCAATGCGGAGAAATTACTGTTTGTGCATTTACAAAATTCATTTATTTTTGCCATTGAAAAACATCATGTTATTCATATACCAGAAATGATTGAAGCTACTGACTGAAGGAAAGGAGCTGGCATCTCACTCTCTTTGAATCTTCTTTATCATGCTAAGAGGAGCAGGAAAAAGCAAAAAATTTCAGAATTGCACCTTGCAATGCGGAGAAATTACTGTTTGTGCATTTACAATATTCATTGATTTTTGCCATTGAAAAACGTCCAGAAATGATTGAAGCTACTGACTGAATGAAAGGAGCTGGCATCTCACTCTCTTTGAATCTTCTTTATCATGCTAAGAGGAGCAGGAAAAAGCAAAAAATTTCAGAATTGCACCTTGCAATGCGGAGAAATTACTGTTTGTGCATTTACAATATTCATTGATTTTTGCGATTGAAAAACATCATGTTATTCATATACCAGAAATGATTGAAGCTACTGACTGAATGAAAGGAGCTGGCATCTCATTCTCTTTGAATCTTCTTTATCATGCTAAGAGGAGCAGGAAAAAGTAAAAAATTTCAGAATTGCACCTTGCAATGCGGAGAAATTACTGTTTGTGCATTTACAATATTCAATGATTTTTGCCATTGAAAAACGTCCAGAAATGATTGAAGCTACTGACTGAATGAAAGGAGCTGGCATCTCACTCTCTTTGAATCTTGTTTATCATGCTAAGAGGAGCAGGAAAAAGCAAAAAATTTCAGAATTGCACCTTGCAATGCGGAGAAATTACTGTTTGTGCATTTACAATATTCATTGATTTTTGCCATTGAAAAACGTCCAGAAATGATTGAAGCTACTGACTGAATGAAAGGAGCTGGCATCTCACTCTCTTTGAATCTTCTTTATCATGCTAAGAGGAGCAGGAAAAAGCCAAAAATTTCAGAATTGCACCTTGCAATGCGGAGAAATTACTGTTTGTGCATTTACAATATTCATTGATTTTTGCTATTGAAAAACATCATGTTATTCATATACCAGAAATGATTGAAGCTACTGACTGAATGAAAGGAGCTGGCATCTCACTCTCTTTGAATCTTCTTTATCATGCTAAGAGGAGCAGGAAAAAGCAAAAAATTTCAGAATTGCACCTTGCAATGCGGAGAAATTGCAGTTTGTGCATTTACAATATTCATTGATTTTTGCCATTGAAAAACGTCCAGAAATGATTGAAGCTACTGACTGAAGGAAAGGAGCTGGCATCTCACTCTCTTTGAATCTTCTTTATCATGCTAAGAGGAGCAGGAAAAAGCAAAAAATTTCAGAATTGCACCTTGCAATGCGGAGAAATTACTGTTTGTGCATTTACAATATTCATTGATTTTTGCCATTGAAAAACATCATGTTATTCATATACCAGAAATGATTGAAGCTACTGACTGAATGAAAGGAGCTGGTATCTCACTCTCTTTGAATCTTCTTTATCATGCTAAGAGGAGCAGGAAAAAGCAAAAAATTTCAGAATTGCACCTTGCAATGCGGAGAAATGGCAGTTTGTGCATTTACAATTTTCATTGATTTTTGCCATTGAAAAATGTCCAGAAATGATTGAAGCTACTGACTGAATGAAAGGAGCTGGCATCTCACTCTCTTTGAATCTTCTTTATCATGCTAAGAGGAGCAGGAAAAAGCAAAAAATTTCAGAATTGCACCTTGCAATGCGGAGAAATTACTGTTTGTGCATTTACAATATTCATTGATTTTTGCCATTGAAAAACGTCCAGAAATGATTGAAGCTACTGACTGAATGAAAGGAGCTGGCATCTCACTCTCTTTGAATCTTCTTTATCATGCTAAGAGGAGCAGGAAAAAGCAAAAAATTTCAGAATTGCACCTTGCAATGCGGAGAAATTACTGTTTGTGCATTTACAATATTCATTGATTTTTGCCATTGAAAAATGTCCAGAAATGATTGAAGCTACTGACTGAATGAAAGGAGCTGGCATCTCACTCTCTTTGAATCTTCTTTATCATGCTAAGAGGAGCAGGAAAAAGCAAAAAATTTCAGAATTGCGCCTTGCAATGCGGAGAAATTACTGTTTGTGCATTTACAAAATTCATTGATTTTTGCCATTGAAAAACATCATGTTATTCATATACCAGAAATGATTGAAGCTACTGACTGAAGGAAAGGATCTGGCATCTCACTCTCTTTGAGTCTTCTTTGTCATGCTAAGAGGAGCAGGAAAAAGCAAAAAATTTCAGAATTGCACCTTGCAATGCGGAGAAATTACTGTTTGTGCATTTACAATATTCATTGATTTTTGCCATTGAAAAACGTCCAGAAATGATTGAAGCTACTGACTGAATGAAAGGAGCTGGCATCTCACTCTCTTTGAATCTTCTTTATCATGCTAAGAGGAGCAGGAAAAAGCAAAACATTTCAGAATTGCACCTTGCAATGCGGAGAAATTACTGTTTGTGCATTTACAATATTCATTGATTTTTGCGATTGAAAAACATCATGTTATTCATATACCAGAAATGATTGAAGCTACTGACTGAATGAAAGGAGCTGGCATCTCACTCTCTTTGAATCTTCTTTATCATGCTAAGAGGAGCAGGAAAAAGTAAAAAATTTCAGAATTGCACCTTGCAATGCGGAGAAATTACTGTTTGTGCATTTACAATATTCAATGATTTTTGCCATTGAAAAACGTCCAGAAATGATTGAAGCTACTGACTGAATGAAAGGAGCTGGCATCTCACTCTCTTTGAATCTTCTTTATCATGCTAAGAGGAGCAGGAAAAAGCAAAAAATTTCAGAATTGCACCTTGCAATGCGGAGAAATTACTGTTTGTGCATTTACAATATTCATTGATTTTTGCCATTGAAAAACGTCCAGAAATGATTGAAGCTACTGACTGAATGAAAGGAGCTGGCATCTCACTCTCTTTGAATCTTCTTTATCATGCTAAGAGGAGCAGGAAAAAGCAAAAAATTTCAGAATTGCACCTTGCAATGCGGAGAAATTACTGTTTGTGCATTTACAATATTCATTGATTTTTGCCATTGAAAAATGTCCAGAAATGATTGAAGCTACTGACTGAATGAAAGGAGCTGGCATCTCACTCTCTTTGAATCTTCTTTATCATGCTAAGAGGAGCAGGAAAAAGCAAAAAATTTCAGAATTGCGCCTTGCAATGCGGAGAAATTACTGTTTGTGCATTTACAAAATTCATTGATTTTTGCCATTGAAAAACATCATGTTATTCATATACCAGAAATGATTGAAGCTACTGACTGAAGGAAAGGATCTGGCATCTCACTCTCTTTGAATCTTCTTTGTCATGCTAAGAGGAGCAGGAAAAAGCAAAAAATTTCAGAATTGCACCTTGCAATGCGGAGAAATTACTGTTTGTGCATTTACAATATTCATTGATTTTTGCCATTGAAAAACGTCCAGAAATGATTGAAGCTACTGACTGAATGAAAGGAGCTGGCATCTCACTCTCTTTGAATCTTCTTTATCATGCTAAGAGGAGCAGGAAAAAGCAAAACATTTCAGAATTGCACCTTGCAATGCGGAGAAATTACTGTTTGTGCATTTACAATATTCATTGATTTTTGCGATTGAAAAACATCATGTTATTCATATACCAGAAATGATTGAAGCTACTGACTGAATGAAAGGAGCTGGCATCTCACTCTCTTTGAATCTTCTTTATCATGCTAAGAGGAGCAGGAAAAAGTAAAAAATTTCAGAATTGCACCTTGCAATGCGGAGAAATTACTGTTTGTGCATTTACAATATTCAATGATTTTTGCCATTGAAAAACGTCCAGAAATGATTGAAGCTACTGACTGAATGAAAGGAGCTGGCATCTCACTCTCTTTGAATCTTCTTTATCATGCTAAGAGGAGCAGGAAAAAGCAAAAAATTTCAGAATTGCACCTTGCAATGCGGAGAAATTACTGTTTGTGCATTTACAATATTCATTGATTTTTGCCATTGAAAAACATCATGTTATTCATATACCAGAAATGATTGAAGCTACTGACTGAATGAAAGGATCTGGCATCTCACTCTCTTTGAATCTTCTTTATCATGCTAAGAGGAGCAGGAAAAAGCAAAAAATTTCAGAATTGCACCTTGCAATGCGGAGAAATTGCAGTTTGTGCATTTACAATATTCATTGATTTTTGCCATTGAAAAACGTCCAGAAATGATTGAAGCTACTGAATGAATGAAAGGAGCTGGCATCTCACTCTCTTTGAATCTTCTTTATCATGCTAAGAGGAGCAGGAAAAAGCAAAAAATTTCAGAATTGCACCTTGCAATGCGGAGAAATTACTGTTTGTGCATTTACAATATTCATTGATTTTTGCCATTGAAAAACGTCCAGAAATGATTGAAGCTACTGACTGAATGAAAGGAGCTGGCATCTCACTCTCTTTGAATCTTCTTTATCATGCTAAGAGGAGCAGGAAAAAGCAAAAAATTTCAGAATTGCACCTTGCAATGCGGAGAAATTACTGTTTGTGCATTTACAATATTCATTGATTTTTGCCATTGAAAAATGTCCAGAAATGATTGAAGCTACTGACTGAATGAAAGGAGCTGGCATCTCACTCTCTTTGAATCTTCTTTATCATGCTAAGAGGAGCAGGAAAAAGCAAAAAATTTCAGAATTGCGCCTTGCAATGCGGAGAAATTACTGTTTGTGCATTTACAAAATTCATTGATTTTTGCCATTGAAAAACATCATGTTATTCATATACCAGAAATGATTGAAGCTACTGACTGAAGGAAAGGATCTGGCATCTCACTCTCTTTGAATCTTCTTTGTCATGCTAAGAGGAGCAGGAAAAAGCAAAAAATTTCAGAATTGCACCTTGCAATGCGGAGAAATTACTGTTTGTGCATTTACAATATTCATTGATTTTTGCCATTGAAAAACGTCCAGAAATGATTGAAGCTACTGACTGAATGAAAGGAGCTGGCATCTCACTCTCTTTGAATCTTCTTTATCATGCTAAGAGGAGCAGGAAAAAGTAAAAAATTTCAGAATTGCACCTTGCAATGCGGAGAAATTACTGTTTGTGCATTTACAATATTCAATGATTTTTGCCATTGAAAAATGTCCAGAAATGATTGAAGCTACTGACTGAATGAAAGGAGCTGGCATCTCACTCTCTTTGAATCTTCTTTATCATGCTAAGAGGAGCAGGAAAAAGCAAAAAATTTCAGAATTGCACCTTGCAATGCGGAGAAATTACTGTTTGTGCATTTACAATATTCATTGATTTTTGCCATTGAAAAACGTCCAGAAATGATTGAAGCTACTGACTGAATGAAAGGAGCTGGCATCTCACTCTCTTTGAATCTTCTTTATCATGCTAAGAGGAGCAGGAAAAAGCAAAAAATTTCAGAATTGCACCTTGCAATGCGGAGAAATTACTGTTTGTGCATTTACAATATTCATTGATTTTTGCCATTGAAAAATGTCCAGAAATGATTGAAGCTACTGACTGAATGAAAGGAGCTGGCATCTCACTCTCTTTGAATCTTCTTTATCATGCTAAGAGGAGCAGGAAAAAGCAAAAAATTTCAGAATTGCGCCTTGCAATGCGGAGAAATTACTGTTTGTGCATTTACAAAATTCATTGATTTTTGCCATTGAAAAACATCATGTTATTCATATACCAGAAATGATTGAAGCTACTGACTGAAGGAAAGGATCGGGCATCTCACTCTCTTTGAATCTTCTTTGTCATGCTAAGAGGAGCAGGAAAAAGCAAAAAATTTCAGAATTGCACCTTGCAATGCGGAGAAATTACTGTTTGTGCATTTACAATATTCATTGATTTTTGCCATTGAAAAACGTCCAGAAATGATTGAAGCTACTGACTGAATGAAAGGAGCTGGCATCTCACTCTCTTTGAATCTTCTTTATCATGCTAAGAGGAGCAGGAAAAAGCAAAACATTTCAGAATTGCACCTTGCAATGCGGAGAAATTACTGTTTGTGCATTTACAATATTCATTGATTTTTGCGATTGAAAAACATCATGTTATTCATATACCAGAAATGATTGAAGCTACTGACTGAATGAAAGGAGCTGGCATCTCACTCTCTTTGAATCTTCTTTATCATGCTAAGAGGAGCAGGAAAAAGTAAAAAATTTCAGAATTGCACCTTGCAATGCGGAGAAATTACTGTTTGTGCATTTACAATATTCAATGATTTTTGCCATTGAAAAACGTCCAGAAATGATTGAAGCTACTGACTGAATGAAAGGAGCTGGCATCTCACTCTCTTTGAATCTTCTTTATCATGCTAAGAGGAGCAGGAAAAAGCAAAAAATTTCAGAATTGCACCTTGCAATGCGGAGAAATTACTGTTTGTGCATTTACAATATTCATGGATTTTTGCCATTGAAAAACGTCCAGAAATGATTGAAGCTACTGACTGAATGAAAGGAGCTGGCATCTCACTCTCTTTGAATCTTCTTTATCATGCTAAGAGGAGCAGGAAAAAGCAAAAAATTTCAGAATTGCACCTTGCAATGCGGAGAAATTACTGTTTGTGCATTTACAATATTCATTGATTTTTGCCATTGAAAAACATCATGTTATTCATATACCAGAAATGATTGAAGCTACTGACTGAATGAAAGGAGCTGGCATCTCACTCTCTTTGAATCTTCTTTATCATGCTAAGAGGAGCAGGAAAAAGTAAAAAATTTCAGAATTGCACCTTGCAATGCGGAGAAATTACTGTTTGTGCATTTATAATATTCAATGATTTTTGCCATTGAAAAACGTCCAGAAATGATTGAAGCTACTGACTGAACGAAAGGAGCTGGCATCTCACTCTCTTTGAATCTTCTTTATCATGCTAAGAGGAGCAGGAAAAAGCAAAAAATTTCAGAATTGCACCTTGCAATGCGGAGAAATTACTGTTTGTGCATTTACAATATTCATTGATTTTTGCCATTGAAAAACATCATGTTATTCATATACCAGAAATGTTTGAAGCTACTGACTGAATGAAAGGAGCTGGCATCTCACTCTTTGAATCTTCTTTATCATGCTAAGAGGAGCAGGAAAAAGCAAAAAATTTCAGAATTGCACCTTGCAATGCGGAGAAATTACTGTTTGTGCATTTACAATATTCATTGATTTTTGCCATTGAAAAACGTCCAGAAATGATTGAAGCTACTGACTGAATGAAAGGAGCTGGCATCTCACTCTCTTTGAATCTTCTTTATCATGCTAAGAGGAGCAGGAAAAAGTAAAAAATTTCAGAATTGCACCTTGCAATGCGGAGAAATTACTGTTTGTGCATTTACAATATTCAATGATTTTTGCCATTGAAAAATGTCCAGAAATGATTGAAGCTACTGACTGAATGAAAGGAGCTGGCATCTCACTCTCTTTGAATCTTCTTTATCATGCTAAGAGGAGCAGGAAAAAGCAAAAAATTTCAGAATTGCACCTTGCAATGCGGAGAAATTACTGTTTGTGCATTTACAATATTCATTGATTTTTGCCATTGAAAAACGTCCAGAAATGATTGAAGCTACTGACTGAATGAAAGGAGCTGGCATCTCACTCTCTTTGAATCTTCTTTATCATGCTAAGAGGAGCAGGAAAAAGCAAAAAATTTCAGAATTGCACCTTGCAATGCGGAGAAATTACTGTTTGTGCATTTACAATATTCATTGATTTTTGCCATTGAAAAATGTCCAGAAATGATTGAAGCTACTGACTGAATGAAAGGAGCTGGCATCTCACTCTCTTTGAATCTTCTTTATCATGCTAAGAGGAGCAGGAAAAAGCAAAAAATTTCAGAATTGCGCCTTGCAATGCGGAGAAATTACTGTTTGTGCATTTACAAAATTCATTGATTTTTGCCATTGAAAAACATCATGTTATTCATATACCAGAAATGATTGAAGCTACTGACTGAAGGAAAGGATCTGGCATCTCACTCTCTTTGAATCTTCTTTGTCATGCTAAGAGGAGCAGGAAAAAGCAAAAAATTTCAGAATTGCACCTTGCAATGCGGAGAAATTACTGTTTGTGCATTTACAATATTCATTGATTTTTGCCATTGAAAAACGTCCAGAAATGATTGAAGCTACTGACTGAATGAAAGGAGCTGGCATCTCACTCTCTTTGAATCTTCTTTATCATGCTAAGAGGAGCAGGAAAAAGCAAAACATTTCAGAATTGCACCTTGCAATGCGGAGAAATTACTGTTTGTGCATTTACAATATTCATTGATTTTTGCGATTGAAAAACATCATGTTATTCATATACCAGAAATGATTGAAGCTACTGACTGAATGAAAGGAGCTGGCATCTCACTCTCTTTGAATCTTCTTTATCATGCTAAGAGGAGCAGGAAAAAGTAAAAAATTTCAGAATTGCACCTTGCAATGCGGAGAAATTACTGTTTGTGCATTTACAATATTCAATGATTTTTGCCATTGAAAAACGTCCAGAAATGATTGAAGCTACTGACTGAATGAAAGGAGCTGGCATCTCACTCTCTTTGAATCTTCTTTATCATGCTAAGAGGAGCAGGAAAAAGCAAAAAATTTCAGAATTGCACCTTGCAATGCGGAGAAATTACTGTTTGTGCATTTACAATATTCATGGATTTTTGCCATTGAAAAACGTCCAGAAATGATTGAAGCTACTGACTGAATGAAAGGAGCTGGCATCTCACTCTCTTTGAATCTTCTTTATCATGCTAAGAGGAGCAGGAAAAAGCAAAAAATTTCAGAATTGCACCTTGCAATGCGGAGAAATTACTGTTTGTGCATTTACAATATTCATTGATTTTTGCCATTGAAAAACATCATGTTATTCATATACCAGAAATGATTGAAGCTACTGACTGAATGAAAGGAGCTGGCATCTCACTCTCTTTGAATCTTCTTTATCATGCTAAGAGGAGCAGGAAAAAGTAAAAAATTTCAGAATTGCACCTTGCAATGCGGAGAAATTACTGTTTGTGCATTTATAATATTCAATGATTTTTGCCATTGAAAAACGTCCAGAAATGATTGAAGCTACTGACTGAACGAAAGGAGCTGGCATCTCACTCTCTTTGAATCTTCTTTATCATGCTAAGAGGAGCAGGAAAAAGCAAAAAATTTCAGAATTGCACCTTGCAATGCGGAGAAATTACTGTTTGTGCATTTACAATATTCATTGATTTTTGCCATTGAAAAACATCATGTTATTCATATACCAGAAATGTTTGAAGCTACTGACTGAATGAAAGGAGCTGGCATCTCACTCTTTGAATCTTCTTTATCATGCTAAGAGGAGCAGGAAAAAGCAAAAAATTTCAGAATTGCACCTTGCAATGCGGAGAAATTACTGTTTGTGCATTTACAATATTCAATGATTTTTGCCATTGAAAAACGTCCAGAAATGATTGAAGCTACTGACTGAATGAAAGGAGCTGGCATCTCACTCTCTTTGAATCTTGTTTATCATGCTAAGAGGAGCAGGAAAAAGCAAAAAATTTCAGAATTGCACCTTGCAATGCGGAGAAATTACTGTTTGTGCATTTACAATATTCATTGATTTTTGCCATTGAAAAACGTCCAGAAATGATTGAAGCTACTGACTGAATGAAAGGAGCTGGCATCTCACTCTCTTTGAATCTTCTTTATCATGCTAAGAGGAGCAGGAAAAAGCAAAAAATTTCAGAATTGCACCTTGCAATGCGGAGAAATTACTGTTTGTGCATTTACAATATTCATTGATTTTTGCTATTGAAAAACATCATGTTATTCATATACCAGAAATGATTGAAGCTACTGACTGAATGAAAGGAGCTGGCATCTCACTCTCTTTGAATCTTCTTTATCATGCTAAGAGGAGCAGGAAAAAGCAAAAAATTTCAGAATTGCACCTTGCAATGCGGAGAAATTACAGTTTGTGCATTTACAATATTCATTGATTTTTGCCATTGAAAAGCGTCCAGAAATGATTGAAGCTACTGACTGAATGAAAGGGGCTGGCATCTCACTCTCTTTGAATCTTCTTTATCATGCTAAGAGGAGCAGGAAAAAGCAAAAAATTTCAGAATTGCACCTTGCAATGCGGAGAAATTACTGTTTGTGCATTTACAATATTCATTGATTTTTGCCATTGAAAAACGTCCAGAAATGATTGAAGGTACTGACTGAATGAAAGGAGCTGGCATCTCACTCTCTTTGAATCTTCTTTATCATGCTAAGAGGAGCAGGAAAAAGCAAAAAATTTCAGAATTGCACCTTGCAATGCGGAGAAATTACTGTTTGTGCATTTACAATATTCATTGATTTTTGCCATTGAAAAACGTCCAGAAATGATTGAAGCTACTGACTGAATGAAAGGAGCTGGCATCTCACTCTCTTTGAATCTTCTTTATCATGCTAAGAGGAGCAGGAAAAAGCAAAAAATTTCAGAATTGCACCTTGCAATGCGGAGAAATTACTGTTTGTGCATTTACAATATTCATTGATTTTTGCCATTGAAAAATGTCCAGAAATGATTGAAGCTACTGACTGAATGAAAGGAGCTGGCATCTCACTCTCTTTGAATCTTCTTTATCATGCTAAGAGGAGCAGGAAAAAGCAAAAAATTTCAGAATTGCGCCTTGCAATGCGGAGAAATTACTGTTTGTGCATTTACAAAATTCATTGATTTTTGCCATTGAAAAATATCATGTTATTCATATACCAGAAATGATTGATGTTTTTCAATGGCAAAAATCAATGAATATTGTAAATGCACAAACAGTAATTTCTCCGCATTGCAAGGTGCAATTCTGAAATTTTTTGCTTTTTCCTGCTAATCCTAGCATGATAAAGAAGATTCAAAGAGAGTGAGATGCCAGCTCCTTTCATTCAGTCAGTAGCTTCAAACATTTCTGGACGTTTTTCAATGGCAAAAATCAATGAATATTGTAAATGCACAAACAGTAATATCTCCACATTGCAAGGTGCAATTCTGAAATTTTTTGCTTTTTCCTGTTAATCCTAGCATGATAAAGAAGATTTAAAGAGAGTGAGATGCCAGCTCCTTTCATTCAGTCAGTAGCTTCAAACATTTCTGGTATATGAAAAACATGTTTTTCAATGGCAAAAATCAATGAATATTGTAAATGCACAAACAGTAATATCTCCACATTGCAAGGTGCAATTCTGAAATTTTTTGCTTTTTCCTGCTAATCCTAGCATGATAAAGAAGATTCAAAGAGAGTGAGATGCCAGCTCCTTTCATTCAGTCAGTAGCTTCAAACATTTCTGGTATATGAAAAACATGTTTTTCAATGGCAAAAATCAATGAATATTGTAAATGCACAAACAGTAATATCTCCACATTGCAAGGTGCAATTCTGAAATTTTTTGCTTTTTCCTGCTAATCCTAGCATGATAAAGAAGATTCAAAGAGAGTGAGATGCCAGCTCCTTTCATTCAGTCAGTAGCTTCAAACATTTCTGGACGTTTTTCAATGGCAAAAATCAATGAATATTGTAAATGCACAAACAGTAATATCTCCACATTGCAAGGTGCAATTCTGAAATTTTTTGCTTTTTCCTGCTAATCCTAGCATGATAAAGAAGATTCAAAGAGAGTGAGATGCCAGCTCCTTTCATTCAGTCAGTAGCTTCAAACATTTCTGGACGTTTTTCAATGGCAAAAATCAATGAATATTGTAAATGCACAAACAGTAATATCTCCACATTGCAAGGTGCAATTCTGAAATTTTTTGCTTTTTCCTGTTAATCCTAGCATGATAAAGAAGATTCAAAGAGAGTGAGATGCCAGCTCCTTTCATTCAGTCAGTAGCTTCAAACATTTCTGGTATATGAAAAACATGTTTTTCAATGGCAAAAATCAATGAATATTGTAAATGCACAAACAGTAATATCTCCACATTGCAAGGTGCAATTCTGAAATTTTTTGTTTTTTCCTGTTAATCCTAGCATGATAAAGAAGATTCAAAGAGAGTGAGATGCCAGCTCCTTTCATTCAGTCAGTAGCTTCAAACATTTCTGGTATATGAAAAACATGTTTTTCAATGGCAAAAATCAATGAATATTGTAAATGCACAAACAGTAATATCTCCACATTGCAAGGTGCAATTCTGAAATTTTTTGCTTTTTCCTGCTAATCCTAGCATGATAAAGAAGATTCAAAGAGAGTGAGATGCCAGCTCCTTTCATTCAGTCAGTAGCTTCAAACATTTCTGGTATATGAAAAACATGTTTTTCAATGGCAAAAATCAATGAATATTGTAAATGCACAAACAGTAATATCTCCACATTGCAAGGTGCAATTCTGAAATTTTTTGCTTTTTCCTGCTAATCCTAGCATGATAAAGAAGATTCAAAGAGAGTGAGATGCCAGCTCCTTTCATTCAGTCAGTAGCTTCAAACATTTCTGGTATATGAAAAACATGTTTTTCAATGGCAAAAATCAATGAATATTGTAAATGCACAAACAGTAATATCTCCACATTGCAAGGTGCAATTCTGAAATTTTTTGCTTTTTCCTGCTAATCCTAGCATGATAAAGAAGATTCAAAGAGAGTGAGATGCCAGCTCCTTTCATTCAGTCAGTAGCTTCAAACATTTCTGGTATATGAAAAACATGTTTTTCAATGGCAAAAATCAATGAATATTGTAAATGCACAAACAGTAATATCTCCACATTGCAAGGTGCAATTCTGAAATTTTTAGCTTTTTCCTGTTAATCCTAGCATGATAAAGAAGATTCAAAGAGAGTGAGATGCCAGCTCCTTTCATTCAGTCAGTAGCTTCAAACATTTCTGGACGTTTTTCAATGGCAAAAATCAATGAATATTGTAAATGCACAAACAGTAATATCTCCACATTGCAAGGTGCAATTCTGAAATTTTTTGCTTTTTCCTGTTAATCCTAGCATGATAAAGAAGATTCAAAGAGAGTGAGATACCAGCTCCTTTCATTCAGTCAGTAGCTTCAAACATTTCTGGTATATGAAAAACATGTTTTTCAATGGCAAAAATCAATGAATATTGTAAATGCACAAACAGTAATATCTCCACATTGCAAGGTGCAATTCTGAAATTTTTTGCTTTTTCCTGCTAATCCTAGCATGATAAAGAAGATTCAAAGAGAGTGAGATGCCAGCTAATTTCATTCAGTCAGTAGCTTCAAACATTTCTGGACGTTTTTCAATGGCAAAAATCAATGAATATTGTAAATGCACAAACAGTAATATCTCCACATTGCAAGGTGCAATTCTGAAATTTTTTGCTTTTTCCTGCTAATCCTAGCATGATAAAGAAGATTCAAAGAGAGTGAGATGCCAGCTCCTTTCATTCAGTCAGTAGCTTCAAACATTTCTTGTATATGAAAAACATGTTTTTCAATGGCAAAATCAATGAATATTGTAAATGCATAAACAGTAATATCTCCACATTGCAAGGTGCAATTCTGAAATTTTTTGCTTTTTCCTGCTAATCCTAGCATGATAAAGAAGATTCAAAGAGAGTGAGATACCAGCTCCTTTCATTCAGTCAGTAGCTTCAAACATTTCTGGACGTTTTTCAATGGCAAAAATCAATGAATATTGTAAATGCACAAACAGTAATATCTCCACATTGCAAGGTGCAATTCTGAAATTTTTTGCTTTTTCCTGTTAATCCTAGCATGATAAAGAAGATTCAAAGAGAGTGAGATGCCAGCTCCTTTCATTCAAGTCAGTAGCTTCAAACATTTCTGGTATATGAAAAACATGTTTTTCAATGGCAAAAATCAATGAATATTGTAAATGCACAAACAGTAATATCTCCACATTGCAAGGTGCAATTCTGAAATTTTTTGCTTTTTCCTGCTTATCCTAGCATGATAAAGAAGATTCAAAGAGAGTGAGATGCCAGCTCCTTTCATTCAGTCAGTAGCTTCAAACATTTCTGGTATATGAAAAACATGTTTTTCAATGGCAAAAATCAATGAATATTGTAAATGCACAAACAGTAATATCTCCACATTGCAAGGTGCAATTCTGAAATTTTTTGCTTTTTCCTGCTTATCCTAGCATGATAAAGAAGATTCAAAGAGAGTGAGATGCCAGCTCCTTTCATTCAGTCAGTAGCTTCAAACATTTCTGGACGTTTTTCAATGGCAAAATCAATGAATATTGTAAATGCACAAACAGTAATATCTCCACATTGCAAGGTGCAATTCTGAAATTTTTTGCTTTTTCCTGTTAATCCTAGCATGATAAAGAAGATTCAAAGACAGTGAGATGCCAGCTCCTTTCATTCAGTCAGTAGCTTCAAACATTTCTGGTATATGAAAAACATGTTTTTCAATGGCAAAAATCAATGAATATTGTAAATGCACAAACAGTAATATCTCCACATTGCAAGGTGTAATTCTGAAAATTTTTGCTTTTTCCTGCTAATCCTAGCATGATAAAGAAGATTCAAAGAGAGTGAGATGCCAGCTCCTTTCATTCCGTCAGTAGCTTCAAACATTTCTGGTATATGAAAAACATGTTTTTCAATGGCAAAAATCAATGAATATTGTAAATGCACAAACAGTAATATCTCCACATTGCAAGGTGCAATTCTGAAATTTTTTGCTTTTTCCTGCTAATCCTAGCATGATAAAGAAGATTCAAAGAGAGTGAGATGCCAGCTCCTTTCATTCAGTCAGTAGCTTCAAACATTTCTGGACGTTTTTCAATGGCAAAATCAATGAATATTGTAAATGCACAAACAGTAATATCTCCACATTGCAAGGTGCAATTCTGAAATTTTTTGCTTTTTCCTGCTAATCCTAGCATGATAAAGAAGATTCAAAGAGAGTGAGATGCCAGCTAATTTCATTCAGTCAGTAGCTTCAAACATTTCTGGACGTTTTTCAATGGCAAAAATCAATGAATATTGTAAATGCACAAACAGTAATATCTCCACATTGCAAGGTGCAATTCTGAAATTTTTTGCTTTTTCCTGCTAATCCTAGCATGATAAAGAAGATTCAAAGAGAGTGAGATGCCAGCTCCTTTCATTCAGTCAGTAGCTTCAAACATTTCTTGTATATGAAAAACATGTTTTTCAATGGCAAAAATCAATGAATATTGTAAATGCACAAACAGTAATATCTCCACATTGCAAGGTGCAATTCTGAAATTTTTTGCTTTTTCCTGCTAATCCTAGCATGATAAAGAAGATTCAAAGAGAGTGAGATACCAGCTCCTTTCATTCAGTCAGTAGCTTCAAACATTTCTGGACGTTTTTCAATGGCAAAAATCAATGAATATTGTAAATGCACAAACAGTAATATCTCCACATTGCAAGGTGCAATTCTGAAATTTTTTGCTTTTTCCTGTTAATCCTAGCATGATAAAGAAGATTCAAAGAGAGTGAGATGCCAGCTCCTTTCATTCAAGTCAGTAGCTTCAAACATTTCTGGTATATGAAAAACATGTTTTTCAATGGCAAAAATCAATGAATATTGTAAATGCACAAACAGTAATATCTCCACATTGCAAGGTGCAATTCTGAAATTTTTTGCTTTTTCCTGCTTATCCTAGCATGATAAAGAAGATTCAAAGAGAGTGAGATGCCAGCTCCTTTCATTCAGTCAGTAGCTTCAAACATTTCTGGTATATGAAAAACATGTTTTTCAATGGCAAAAATCAATGAATATTGTAAATGCACAAACAGTAATATCTCCACATTGCAAGGTGCAATTCTGAAATTTTTTTGCTTTTTCCTGCTAATCCTAGCATGATAAAGAAGATTTAAAGAGAGTGAGATGCCAGCTCCTTTCATTCAGTCAGTAGCTTCAAACATTTCTGGACGTTTTTCAATGGCAAAATCAATGAATATTGTAAATGCACAAACAGTAATATCTCCACATTGCAAGGTGCAATTCTGAAATTTTTTGCTTTTTCCTGTTAATCCTAGCATGATAAAGAAGATTCAAAGACAGTGAGATGCCAGCTCCTTTCATTCAGTCAGTAGCTTCAAACATTTCTGGTATATGAAAAACATGTTTTTCAATGGCAAAAATCAATGAATATTGTAAATGCACAAACAGTAATATCTCCACATTGCAAGGTGCAATTCTGAAATTTTTTGCTTTTTCCTGCTAATCCTAGCATGATAAAGAAGATTCAAAGAGAGTGAGATGCCAGCTCCTTTCATTCCGTCAGTAGCTTCAAACATTTCTGGTATATGAAAAACATGTTTTTCAATGGCAAAAATCAATGAATATTGTAAATGCACAAACAGTAATATCTCCACATTGCAAGGTGCAATTCTGAAATTTTTTGCTTTTTCCTGCTAATCCTAGCATGATAAAGAAGATTCAAAGAGAGTGAGATGCCAGCTCCTTTCATTCAGTCAGTAGCTTCAAACATTTCTGGACGTTTTTCAATGGCAAAAATCAATGAATATTGTAAATGCACAAACAGTAATATCTCCACATTGCAAGGTGCAATTCTGAAATTTTTTGCTTTTTCCTGCTAATCCTAGCATGATAAAGAAGATTCAAAGAGAGTGAGATGCCAGCTCCTTTCATTCAGTCAGTAGCTTCAAACATTTCTTGTATATGAAAAACATGTTTTTCAATGGCAAAAATCAATGAATATTGTAAATGCACAAACAGCAATATCTCCACATTGCAAGTTGCAATTCTGAAATTTTTTGCTTTTTCCTGCTAATCCTAGCATGATAAAGAAGATTCAAAGAGAGTGAGATGCCAGCTCCTTTCATTCAGTCAGTAGCTTCAAACATTTCTGGACGTTTTTCAATGGCAAAAATCAATGAATATTGTAAATGCACAAACAGTAATATCTCCACATTGCAAGGTGCAATTCTGAAATTTTTTGCTTTTTCCTGTTAATCCTAGCATGATAAAGAAGATTCAAAGAGAGTGAGATGCCAGCTCCTTTAATTCAGTCAGTAGCTTCAAACATTTCTGGTATATGAAAAACATGTTTTTCAATGGCAAAAATCAATGAATATTGTAAATGCACAAACAGTAATATCTCCACATTGCAAGGTGCAATTCTGAAATTTTTTGCTTTTTCCTGCTAATCCTAGCATGATAAAGAAGATTCAAAGAGAGTGAGATGCCAGCTCCTTTCATTCAGTCAGTAGCTTCAAACATTTCTGGTATATGAAAAACATGTTTTTCAATGCAAAAATCAATGAATATTGTAAATGCACAAACAGTAATATCTCCACATTGCAAGGTGCAATTCTGAAATTTTTTGCTTTTTCCTGCTAATCCAAGCATGATAAAGAAGATTCAAAGAGAGTGAGATGCCAGCTCCTTTCATTCAGTCAGTAGCTTCAAACATTTCTGGTATATGAATAACATGATGTTTTTCAATGGCAAAAATCAATGAATATTGTAAATGCACAAACAGTAATTTCTCCGCATTGCAAGGTGCAATTCTGAAATTTTTTGCTTTTTCCTGCTCCTCTTAGCATGATAAAGAAGATTCAAAGAGAGTGAGATGCCAGCTCCTTTCATTCAGTCAGTAGCTTCAAACATTTCTGGTATATGAATAACATGATGTTTTTCAATGGCAAAAATCAATGAATATTGTAAATGCACAAACAGTAATTTCTCCGCATTGCAAGGTGCAATTCTGAAATTTTTTGCTTTTTCCTGCTCCTCTTAGCATGATAAAGACGATTCAAAGAGAGTGAGATGCCAGCTCCTTTCATTCAGTCAGTAGCTTCAATCATTTCTGGACGTTTTTCAATGGCAAAAATCAATGAATATTGTAAATGCACAAACAGTAATTTCTCCGCATTGCAAGGTGCAATTCTGAAATTTTTTGCTTTTTCCTGCTCCTCTTAGCATGATAAAGAAAATTCAGAGTGAGATGCCAGCTGCTTTCATTCAGTCAGTAGCTTCAATCATTTCTGGACGTTTTTCAATGGCAAAAATCAATGAATATTGTAAATGCACAAACAGTAATATCTCCACATTGCAAGGTGCAATTCTGAAATTTTTTGCTTTTTCCTGTTAATCCTAGCATAATAAAGAAGATTCAAAGAGAGTGAGATGCCAGCTCCTTTCATTCAGTCAGTAGCTTCAAACATTTCTGGTATATGAAAAACATGTTTTTCAATGGCAAAAATCAATGAATATTGTAAATGCACAAACAGTAATATCTCCACATTGCAAGGTGCAATTCTGAAATTTTTTGCTTTTTCCTGCTAATCCAAGCATGATAAAGAAGATTCAAAGAGAGTGAGATGCCAGCCCCTTTCATTCAGTCAGTAGCTTCAAACATTTCTGGTATATGAATAACATGATGTTTTTCAATGGCAAAAATCAATGAATATTGTAAATGCACAAACAGTAATTTCTCCGCATTGCAAGGTGCAATTCTGAAATTTTTTGCTTTTTCCTGCTCCTCTTAGCATGATAAAGAAGATTCAAAGAGAGTGAGATGCCAGCTCCTTTCACTCAGTCAGTAGCTTCAAACATTTCTGGTAAATGAATAACATGATGTTTTTCAATGGCAAAAATCAATGAATATTGTAAATGCACAAACAGTAATTTCTCCGCATTGCAAGGTGCAATTCTGAAATTTTTTGCTTTTTCCTGCTCCTCTTAGCATGATAAAGACGATTCAAAGAGAGTGAGATGCCAGCTCCTTTCATTCAGTCAGTAGCTTCAATCATTTCTGGACGTTTTTCAATGGCAAAAATCAATGAATATTGTAAATGCACAAACAGTAATTTCTCCGCATTGCAAGGTGCAATTCTGAAATTTTTTGCTTTTTCCTGCTCCTCTTAGCATGATAAAGAAAATTCAGAGTGAGATGCCAGCTGCTTTCATTCAGTCAGTAGCTTCAATCATTTCTGGACGTTTTTCAATGGCAAAAATCAATGAATATTGTAAATGCACAAACAGTAATTTCTCCGCATTGCAAGGTGCAATTCTGAAATTTTTTGCTTTTTCCTGCTCCTCTTAGCATGATAAAGAAGATTCAAAGAGAGTGAGATGCCAGCTCCTTTCATTCAGTCAGTAGCTTCAAACATTTCTGGTATATGAATAACATGATGTTTTTCAATGGCAAAAATCAATGAATATTGTAAATGCACAAACAGTAATTTCTCCGCATTGCAAGGTGCAATTCTGAAATTTTTTGCTTTTTCCTGCTCCTCTTAGCATGATAAAGAAGATTCAAAGAGAGTGAGATGCCAGCTCCTTTCGTTCAGTCAGTAGCTTCAATCATTTCTGGACGTTTTTCAAAGGCAAAAATCATTGAATATTGTAAATGCACAAACAGTAATTTCTCCGCATTGCAAGGTGCAATTCTGAAATTTTTTACTTTTTCCTGCTCCTCTTAGCATGATAAAGAAGATTCAAAGAGAGTGAGATGCCAGCTCCTTTTATTCAGTCAGTAGCTTCAATCATTTCTGGTATATGAATAACATGATGTTTTTCAATGGCAAAAATCAATGAATATTGTAAATGCACAAACAGTAATTTCTCCGCATTGCAAGGTGCAATTCTGAAGTTTTTTGCTTTTTCCTGCTCCTCTTAGCATGATAAAGAAGATTCAAAGAGAGTGAGATGCCAGCTCCTTTCATTCAGTCAGTAGCTTCAATCATTTCTGGACGTTTTTCAATGGCAAAAATCATTGAATATTGTAAATGCACAAACAGTAATTTCTCCGCATTGCAAGGTGCAATTCTGAAATTTTTTACTTTTTCCTGCTCCTCTTAGCATGATAAAGAAGATTCAAAGAGAGTGAGATGCCAGCTCCTTTCATTCAGTCAGTAGCTTCAATCATTTCTGGTATATGAATAACATGATGTTTTTCAATGTCAAAAATCAATGAATATTGTAAATGCACAAACAGTAATTTCTCCGCATTGCAAGGTGCAATTCTGAAATTTTTTGCTTTTTCCTGCTCCTCTTAGCATGATAAAGAAGATTCAAAGAGAGTGAGATGCCAGCTCCTTTCATTCAGTCAGTAGCTTCAATCATTTCTGGACGTTTTTCAATGGCAAAAATCAATGAATATTGTAAATGCACAAACAGTAATTTCTCCGCATTGCAAGGTGCAATTCTGAAATTTTTTGCTTTTTCCTGCTCCTCTTAGCATGATAAAGAAAATTCAGAGTGAGATGCCAGCTCCTTTCATTCAGTCAGTAGCTTCAATCATTTCTGGACGTTTTTCAATGGCAAAAATCAATGAATATTGTAAATGCACAAACAGTAATTTCTCCGCATTGCAAGGTGCAATTCTGAAATTTTTTGCTTTTTCCTGCTCCTCTTAGCATGATAAAGAAGATTCAAAGAGAGTGAGATGCCAGCTCCTTTCATTCAGTCAGTAGCTTCAAACATTTCTGGTATATGAATAACATGATGTTTTTCAATGGCAAAAATCAATGAATATTGTAAATGCACAAACAGTAATTTCTCCGCATTGCAAGGTGCAATTCTGAAATTTTTTGCTTTTTCCTGCTCCTCTTAGCATGATAAAGAAGATTCAAAGAGAGTGAGATGCCAGCTCCTTTCGTTCAGTCAGTAGCTTCAATCATTTCTGGACGTTTTTCAAAGGCAAAAATCATTGAATATTGTAAATGCACAAACAGTAATTTCTCCGCATTGCAAGGTGCAATTCTGAAATTTTTTACTTTTTCCTGCTCCTCTTAGCATGATAAAGAAGATTCAAAGAGAGTGAGATGCCAGCTCCTTTCATTCAGTCAGTAGCTTCAATCATTTCTGGTATATGAATAACATGATGTTTTTCAATGGCAAAAATCAATGAATATTGTAAATGCACAAACAGTAATTTCTCCGCATTGCAAGGTGCAATTCTGAAGTTTTTTGCTTTTTCCTGCTCCTCTTAGCATGATAAAGAAGATTCAAAGAGAGTGAGATGCCAGCTCCTTTCATTCAGTCAGTAGCTTCAATCATTTCTGGACGTTTTTCAATGGCAAAAATCATTGAATATTGTAAATGCACAAACAGTAATTTCTCCGCATTGCAAGGTGCAATACTGAAATTTTTTACTTTTTCCTGCTCCTCTTAGCATGATAAAGAAGATTCAAAGAGAGTGAGATGCCAGCTCCTTTCATTCAGTCAGTAGCTTCAATCATTTCTGGTATATGAATAACATGATGTTTTTCAATGGCAAAAATCAATGAATATTGTAAATGCACAAACAGTAATTTCTCCGCATTGCAAGGTGCAATTCTGAAATTTTTTGCTTTTTCCTGCTCCTCTTAGCATAATAAAGAAGATTCAAAGAAAGTGAGATGCCAGCTCCTTTCATTCAGTCAGTAGCTTCAATCATTTCTGGACGTTTTTCAATGGCAAACATCAATGAATATTGTAAATGCACAAACAGTAATTTCTTCGCATTGCAAGGTGCAATTCTGAAATTTTTTGCTTTTTCCTGCTCCTCTTAGCATGATAAACAAGATTCAAAGAGAGTGAGATGCCAGCTCCTTTCATTCAGTCAGTAGCTTCAATCATTTCTGGACGTTTTTCAATGGCAAAAATCAATGAATATTGTAAATGCACAAACAGTAATTTCTCCGCATTGCAAGGTGCAATTCTGAAATTTTTTACTTTTTCCTGCTCCTCTTAGCATGATAAAGAAGATTCAAAGAGAGTGAGATGCCAGCTCCTTTCATTCAGTCAGTAGCTTCAAACATTCCTGGTATATGAATAACATAATGTTTTTCAATGGCAAAAATCAATGAATATTGTAAATGCACAAACAGTAATTTCTCCGCATTGCAAGGTGCAATTCTGAAATTTTTTGCTTTTTCCTGCTCCTCTTAGCATGATAAAGAAGATTCAAAGAGAGTGAGATGCCAGCTCCTTTCATTCAGTCAGTAGCTTCAATCATTTCTGGACGTTTTTCAATTGCAAAAATCAATGAATATTGTAAATGCACAAACAGTAATTTCTCCGCATTGCAAGGTGCAATTCTGAAATTTTTTGCTTTTTCCTGCTCCTCTTAGCATGATAAAGAAGATTCAAAGAGAGTGAGATGCCAGCTCCTTTCATTCAGTCAGTAGCTTCAAACATTTCTGGTATATGAATAACATGATGTTTTTCAATGGCAAAAATCAATGAATATTTTAAATGCACAAACAGTAATTTCTCCGCATTGCAAGGTGCAATTCTGAAATTTTTTGCTTTTTCCTGCTCCTCTTAGCATGATAAAGAAGATTCAAAGAGAGTGAGATGCCAGCTCCTTTCATTCAGTCAGTAGCATCAATCATTTCTGGTATATGAATAACATGATGTTTTTCAATGGCAAAAATCAATGAATATTGTAAATGCACAAACAGTAATTTCTCCGCATTGCAAGGTGCAATTCTGAAATTTTTTGCTTTTTCCTGCTCCTCTTAGCATTATAAAGAAGATTCAAAGAGAGTGAGATGCCAGCTCCTTTCGTTCAGTCAGTAGCTTCAATCATTTCTGGACGTTTTTCAAAGGCAAAAATCATTGAATATTGTAAATGCACAAACAGTAATTTCTCCGCATTGCAAGGTGCAATTCTGAAATTTTTTACTTTTTCCTGCTCCTCTTAGCATGATAAAGAAGATTCAAAGAGAGTGAGATGCCAGCTCCTTTCATTCAGTCAGTAGCTTCAATCATTTCTGGTATATGAATAACATGATGTTTTTCAATGGCAAAAATCAATGAATATTGTAAATGCACAAACAGTAATTTCTCCGCATTGCAAGGTGCAATTCTGAAATTTTTTGCTTTTTCCTGCTCCTCTTAGCATGATAAAGAAGATTCAAAGAGAGTGAGATGCCAGCTCCTTTCATTCAGTCAGTAGCTTCAATCATTTCTGGACGTTTTTCAATGGCAAAAATCATTGAATATTGTAAATGCACAAACAGTAATTTCTCCGCATTGCAAGGTGCAATTCTGAAATTTTTTACTTTTTCCTGCTCCTCTTAGCATGATAAAGAAGATTCAAAGAGAGTGAGATGCCAGCTCCTTTCATTCAGTCAGTAGCTTCAATCATTTCTGGTATATGAATAACATGATGTTTTTCAATGGCAAAAATCAATGAATATTGTAAATGCACAAACAGTAATTTCTCCGCATTGCAAGGTGCAATTCTGAAATTTTTTGCTTTTTCCTGCTCCTCTTAGCATGATAAAGAAGATTCAAAGAGAGTGAGATGCCAGCTCCTTTCATTCAGTCAGTAGCTTCAATCATTTCTGGACGTTTATCAATGGCAAAAATCAATGAATATTGTAAATGCACAAACAGTAATTTCTCCGCATTGCAAGGTGCAATTCTGAAATTTTTTGCTTTTTCCTGCTCCTCTTAGCATGATAAACAAGATTAAAAGAGAGTGAGATGCCAGCTCCTTTCATTCAGTCAGTAGCTTCAATCATTTCTGGACGTTTTTCAATGGCAAAAATCAATGAATATTGTAAATGCACAAACAGTAATTTCTCCGCATTGCAAGGTGCAATTCTGAAATTTTTTGCTTTTTCCTGCTCCTCTTAGCATGATAAAGAAGATTCAAAGAGAGTGAGATGCCAGCTCCTTTCATTCAGTCAGTAGCTTCAAACATTCCTGGTATATGAATAACATGATGTTTTTCAATGGCAAAAATCAATGAATATTGTAAATGCACAAACAGTAATTTCTCCGCATTGCAAGGTGCAATTCTGAAATTTTTTGCTTTTTCCTGCTCCTCTTAGCATGATAAAGAAGATTCAAAGAGAGTGAGATGCCAGCTCCTTTCATTCAGTCAGTAGCTTCAATCATTTCTGGACGTTTTTCAATTGCAAAAATCAATGAATATTGTAAATGCACAAACAGTAATTTCTCCGCATTGCAAGGTGCAACTCTGAAATTTTTTGCTTTTTCCTGCTCCTCTTAGCATGATAAAGAAGATTCAAAGAGAGTGAGATGCCAGCTCCTTTCATTCAGTCAGTAGCTTCAATCATTTCTGGTATATGAATAACGTGATGTTTTTCAATGGCAAAAATCAATGAATATTGTAAATGCACAAACAGTAATTTCTCCGCATTGCAAGGTGCAATTCTGAAATTTTTTGCTTTTTCCTGCTCCTCTTAGCATGATAAAGAAGATTCAAAGAGAGTGAGATGCCAGCTCCTTTCATTCAGTCAGTAGCTTCAAACATTTCTGGTATATGAATAACATGATGTTTTTCAATGGCAAAAATCAATGAATATTGTAAATGCACAAACAGTAATTTCTCCGCATTGCAAGGTGCAATTCTGAAATTTTTTGCTTTTTCCTGCTCCTCTTAGCATGATAAAGAAGATTCAAGGAGAGTGAGATGCCAGCTCCTTTCATTCAGTCAGTAGCTTCAAACATTTCTGGTATATGAATAACATGATGTTTTTCAATGGCAGAAATCAATGAATATTGTAAATGCACAAACAGTAATTTCTCCGCATTGCAAGGTGCAATTCTGAAATTTTTTGCTTTATCCTGCTCCTCTTAGCATGATAAAGAAGATTCAAAGAGAGTGAGATGCCAGCTCCTTTCATTCAGTCAGTAGCTTCAATCATTTCTGGACGTTTTTCAATGGCAAAAATCATTGAATATTGTAAATGCACAAACAGTAATTTCTCCGCATTGCAAGGTGCAATTCTGAAATTTTTTACTTTTTCCTGCTCCTCTTAGCATGATAAAGAAGATTCAAAGAGAGTGAGATGCCAGCTCCTTTCATTCAGTCAGTAGCTTCAATCATTTCTGGTATATGAATAACATGATGTTTTTCAATGGCAAAAATCAATGAATATTGTAAATGCACAAACAGTAATTTCTCCGCATTGCAAGGTGCAATTCTGAAATTTTTTGCTTTTTCCTGCTCCTCTTAGCATGATAAAGAAGATTCAAAGAGAGTGAGATGCCAGCTCCTTTCATTCAGTCAGTAGCTTCAATCATTTCTGGACGTTTTTCAATGGCAAAAATCAATGAATATTGTAAATGCACAAACAGTAATTTCTCCGCATTGCAAGGTGCAATTCTGAAATTTTTTGCTTTTTCCTGCTCCTCTTAGCATGATAAAGAAGATTCAAAGAGAGTGAGATGCCAGCTCCTTTCATTCAGTCAGTAGCTTCAATCATTTCTGGACGTTTTTCAATGGCAAAAATCAATGAATATTGTAAATGCACAAACAGTAATTTCTCCGCATTGCAAGGTGCAATTCTGAAATTTTTTGCTTTTTCCTGCTCCTCTTAGCATGATAAAAAAGATTCAAAGAGAGTGAGATGCCAGCTCCTTTCATTCAGTCAGTAGCTTCAAACATTTCTGGTATATGAATAACATGATGTTTTTCAATGGCAAAAATCAATGAATATTGTAAATGCACAAACAGTAATTTCTCCGCATTGCAAGGTGCAATTCTGAAATTTTTTGCTTTTTCCTGCTCCTCTTAGCATGATAAAGAAGATTCAAAGAGAGTGAGATGCTAGCTCCTTTCGTTCAGTCAGTAGCTTCAATCATTTCTGGACGTTTTTCAATGGCAAAAATCATTGAATATTGTAAATGCACAAACAGTAATTTCTCCGCATTGCAAGGTGCAATTCTGAAATTTTTTGCTTTTTCCTGCTCCTCTTAGCATGATAAAGAAGATTCAAAGAGAGTGAGATGCCAGCTCCTTTCATTCAGTCAGTAGCTTCAATCATTTCTGGTATATGAATAACATGATGTTTTTCAATGGCAAAAATCAATGAATATTGTAAATGCACAAACAGTAATTTCTCCGCATTGCAAGGTGCAATTCTGAAATTTTTTGCTTTTTCCTGCTCCTCTTAGCATGATAAAGAAGATTCAAAGAGAGTGAGATGCCAGCTCCTTTCATTCAGTCAGTAGCTTCAATCATTTCTGGACGTTTTTCAATGGCAAAAATCAACGAATATTGTAAATGCACAAACAGTAATTTCTCCGCATTGCAAGGTGCAATTCTGAAATTTTTTGCTTTTTCCTGCTCCTCTTAGCATGATAAAGAAGATTCAAAGAGAGTGAGATGCCAGCTCCTTACATTCAGTCAGTAGCTTCAATCATTTCTGGTAAATGAATAACATGATGTTTTTCAATGGCAAAAATCAATGAATTTTGTAAATGCACAAACAGTAATTTCTCCGCATTGCAAGGCGCAATTCTGAAATTTTTTGCTTTTTCCTGCTCCTCTTAGCATGATAAAGAAGATTCAAAGAGAGTGAGATGCCAGCTCCTTTCAATCAGTCAGTAGCTTCAATCATTTCTGGACGTTTTTCAATGGCAAAAATCAATGAATATTGTAAATGCACAAACAGTAATTTCTCCGCATTGCAAGGTGCAATTCTGAAATTTTATGCTTTTTCCTGCTCCTCTTAGCATGATAAAGAAGATTCAAAGAGAGTGAGATGCCAGCTCCTTTCATTCAGTCAGTAGCTTCAATCATTTCTGGACGTTTTTCAATGGCAAAAATCAATGAATATTGTAAATGCACAAACAGTAATTTTTCCGCATTGCAAGGTGCAATTCTGAAATTTTTTGCTTATTGCTGCTCCTCTTAGCATGATAAAGAAGATTCAAAGAGAGTGAGGTGCCAGCTCCTTTCATTCAGTCAGTAGCTTAAAACATTTCTGGTATATGAATAACGTTTTTCAATGGCAAAAATCAATGAATATTGTAAATGCACAAACAGTTATTTCTCCGCATTGCAAGGTGCAATTCTGAATTTTTTTTGCTTTTTCCTGCTCCTCTTAGCATGATAAAGAAGATTCAAAGAGAGTGACATGCCAGCTCCTTTCATTCAGTCAGTAGCTTCAATCATTTCTGGACGTTTTTCAATGGCAAAAATCAATGAATATTGTAAATGCACAAACAGTAATTTCTCCGCATTGCAAGGTGCAATTCTGAAATTTTTTGCTTTTTCCTGCTCCTCTTAGCATGATAAAGAAGATTCAAAGAGAGTGAGATGCCAGCTCCTTTCATTCAGTCAGTAGCTTCAATCATTTCTGGACGTTTTTCAATGGCAAAAATCAATGAATATTGTAAATGCACAAACAGTAATTTCTCCGCATTGCAAGGTGCAATTCTGAAATTTTTTGCTTTTTCCTGCTCCTCTTAGCATGATAAAGAAGATTCAAAGAGAGTGAGATGCCAGCTCCTTTCATTCAGTCAGTAGCTTCAATCATTTCTGGACGTTTTTCAATGGCAAAAATCAATGAATATTGTAAATGCACAAACAGTAATTTCTCCGCATTGCAAGGTGCAATTCTGAAATTTTTGCTTTTTCCTGCTCCTCTTAGCATGATAAAGAAGATTCAAAGAGAGTGAGGTGCCAGCTCCTTTCATTCAGTCAGTAGCTTCAAACATTTCTGGTATATGAATAACATGTTTTTCAATGGCAAAAATCAATGAATATTGTAAATGCACAAACAGTAATTTCTCCGCATTGCAAGGAGCAATTCTGAAATTTTTTGCTTTTTCCTGCTCCTCTTAGCATGATAAAGAAGATTCAAAGAGAGTGAGATGCCAGCTCCTTTCATTAAGTCAGTAGGTTCAATCATTTCTGGACGTTTTTCAATGGCAAAAATCAATGAATATTGTAAATGCACAAACTGTAATTTCTCCGCATTGCAAGGTGCAATTCTGAAATTTTTTGCTTTTTCCTGCTCCTCTTAGCATGATAAAGAAGATTCAAAGAGAGTGAGATGCCAGCTCTTTTCATTCAGTCAGTAGCTTCAATCATTTCTGGACGTTTTTCAATGGCAAAAATCAATGAATATTGTAAATGCACAAACAGTAATTTCTCCGCATTGCAAGGTGCAATTCTGAAATTTTTTGCTTTTTCCTGCTCCTCTTAGCATGATAAAGAAGATTCAAAGAGAGTGAGATGCCAGCTCCTTTCATTCAATCAGTAGCTTCAAACATTTCTGGTATATGAATAACATGATGTTTTTCAATGGCAAAAATCAATGAATATTGTAAATGCACAAACAGTAATTTCTCCGCATTGCAAGGTGCAATTCTGAAATTTTTGCTTTTTCCTGCTCCTCTTAGCATGATAAAGAAGATTCAAAGAGAGTGAGGTGCCAGCTCCTTTCATTCAGTCAGTAGCTTCAAACATTTCTGGTATATGAATAACATGTTTTTCAATGGCAAAAATCAATGAATATTGTAAATGCACAAACAGTAATTTCTCCGCATTGCAAGGAGCAATTCTGAAATTTTTTGCTTTTTCCTGCTCCTCTTAGCATGATAAAGAAGATTCAAAGAGAGTGAGATGCCAGCTCCTTTCATTCAGTCAGTAGCTTCAATCATTTCTGGACGTTTTTCAATGGCAAAAATCAATGAATATTGTAAATGCACAAACTGTAATTTCTCCGCATTGCAAGGTGCAATTCTGAAATTTTTTGCTTTTTCCTGCTCCTCTTAGCATGATAAAGAAGATTCAAAGAGAGTGAGATGCCAGCTCTTTTCATTCAGTCAGTAGCTTCAATCATTTCTGGACGTTTTTCAATGGCAAAAATCAATGAATATTGTAAATGCACAAACAGTAATTTCTCCGCATTGCAAGGTGCAATTCTGAAATTTTTTGCTTTTTCCTGCTCCTCTTAGCATGATAAAGAAGATTCAAAGAGAGTGAGATGCCAGCTCCTTTCATTCAATCAGTAGCTTCAAACATTTCTGGTATATGAATAACATGATGTTTTTCAATGGCAAAAATCAATGAATATTGTAAATGCACAAACAGTAATTTCTCCGCATTGCAAGGTGCAATTCTGAAATTTTTTGCTTTTTCCTGCTCCTCTTAGCATGATAAAGAAGATTCAAAGAGAGTGAGATGCCAGCTCCTTTCATTCAGTCAGTAGCTTCAATCATTTCTGGACGTTTTTCAATGGCAAAAATCAATGAATATTGTAAATGCACAAACAGTAATTTCTCCGCATTGCAAGGTGCAATTCTGAAATTTTTTGCTTTTTCCTGCTCCTCTTAGCATGATAAAGAAGATTCAAAGAGAGTGAGGTGCCAGCTCCTTTCATTCAGTCAGTAGCTTCAAACATTTCTGGTATATGAATAACATGTTTTTCAATGGCAAAAATCAATGAATATTGTAAATGCACAAACTGTAATTTCTCCGCATTGCAAGGTGCAATTCTGAAATTTTTTGCTTTTTCCTGCTCCTCTTAGCATGATAAAGAAAATTCAAAGAGAGTGAGATGCCAGCTCCTTTCATTCAGTCAGTAGCTTCAATCATTTCTGGACGTTTTTCAATGGCAAAAATCAATGAATATTGTAAATGCACAAACAGTAATTTCTCCGCATTGCAAGGTGCAATTCTGAAATTTTTTGCTTTTTCCTGCTCCTCTTAGCATGATAAAGAAGATTCAAAGAGAGTGAGATGCCAGCTCCTTTCATTCAGTCAGTAGCTTCAATCATTTCTGGACGTTTTTCAATGGCAAAAATCAATGAATATTGTAAATGCACAAACTGTAATTTCTCCGCATTGTAAGGTGCAATTCTGAAATTTTTTGCTTTTTCCTGCTCCTCTTAGCATGATAAAGAAGATTCAAAGAGAGTGAGATGCCAGCTCCTTTCATTCAGTCAGTAGCTTCAATCATTTCTGGACGTTTTTCAATGGCAAAAATCAATGAATATTGTAAATGCACAAACAGTAATTTCTCCGCATTGCAAGGTGCAATTCTGAAATTTTTTGCTTTTTCCTGCTCCCCTTAGCATGGTAAAGAAGATTCAAAGAGAGTGAGATGCCAGCTCCTTTCATTCAGTCAGTAGCTTCAATCATTTCTGGACGTTTTTCAATGGCAAAAATCAATGAATATTGTAAATGCACAAACAGAAATTTCTCCGCATTGCAAGGTGCAATTCTGAAATTTTTTGCTTTTTCCTGCTCCTCTTAGCATGATAAAGAAGATTCAAAGAGAGTGAGATGCCAGCTCCTTTCATTCAGTCAGTAGCTTCAAACATTTCTGGTATATGAATAACATGATGTTTTTCAATGGCAAAAATCAATGAATATTGTAAATGCACAAACAGTAATTTCTCCGCATTGCAAGGTGCAATTCTGAAATTTTTTGCTTTTTCCTGCTCCTCTTAGCATGATAAAGAAGATTCAAAGAGAGTGAGATGCCAGCTCCTTTCGTTCAGTCAGTAGCTTCAATCATTTCTGGACGTTTTTCAATGGCAAAAATCATTGAATATTGTAAATGCACAAACAGTAATTTCTCCGCATTGCAAGGTGCAATTCTGAAATTTTTTACATTTTCCTGCTCCTCTTAGCATGATAAAGAAGATTCAAAGAGAGTGAGATGCCAGCTCCTTTCATTCAGTCAGTAGCTTCAATCATTTCTGGTATATGAATAACATGATGTTTTTCAATGGCAAAAATCAATGAATATTGTAAATGCACAAACAGTAATTTCTCCGCATTGCAAGGTGCAATTCTGAAATTTTTTGCTTTTTCCTGCTCCTCTTAGCATGATAAAGAAGATTCAAAGAGAGTGAGATGCCAGCTCCTTTCATTCAGTCAGTAGCTTCAATCATTTCTGGACGTTTTTCAATGGCAAAAATCAATGAATATTGTAAATGCACAAACAGTAATTTCTCCGCATTGCAAGGTGCAATTCTGAAATTTTTTGCTTTTTCCTGCTCCTCTTAGCATGATAAAGAAGATTCAAAGAGAGTGAGGTGCCAGCTCCTTTCATTCAGTCAGTAGCTTCAAACATTTCTGGTATATGAATAACATGTTTTTCAATGGCAAAAATCAATGAATATTGTAAATGCACAAACAGTAATTTCTCCGCATTGCAAGGAGCAATTCTGAAATTTTTTCTTTTTCCTGCTCCGCTTAGCATGATAAAGAAGATTCAAAGAGAGTGAGATGCCAGCTCCTTTCATTCAGTCAGTAGCTTCAATCATTTCTGGACGTTTTTCAATGGCAAAAATCAATGAATATTGTAAATGCACAAACTGTAATTTCTCCGCATTGCAAGATGCAATTCTGAAATTTTTTGCTTTTTCCTGCTCCTCTTAGCATGATAAAGAAGATTCAAAGAGAGTGAGATGCCAGCTCCTTTCATTCAGTCAGTAGCTTCAATCATTTCTGGACGTTTTTCAATGGCAAAAATCAATGAATATTGTAAATGCACAAACAGTAATTTCTCCGCATTGCAAGGTGCAATTCTGAAATTTTTTGCTTTTTCCTGCTCCTCTTAGCATGATAAAGAAGATTCAAAGAGAGTGAGATGCCAGGTCCTTTCATTCAGTCAGTAGCTTCAAACATTTCTGGTATATGAATAACATGATGTTTTTCAATGGCAAAAATTAATGAATATTGTAAATGCACAAACAGTAATTTCTCCGCATTGCAAGGTGCAATTCTGAAATTTTTTGCTTTTTCCAGCTCCTCTTAGCATGATAAAGAAGATTCAAAGAGAGTGAGATGCCAGCTCCTTTCATTCAGTCAGTAGCTTCAATCATTTCTGGACGTTTTTCAATGGCAAAAATCAATGAATATTGTAAATGCACAAACAGTAATTTCTCCGCATTGCAAGGTGCAATTCTGAAATTTTTTGCTTTATCCTGCTCCTCTTAGCATGATAAAGAAGATTCAAAGAGAGTGAGGTGCCAGCTCCTTTCATTCAGTCAGTAGCTTCAAACATTTCTGGTATATGAATAACATGTTTTTCAATGGCAAAAATCAATGAATATTGTAAATGCACAAACAGTAATTTCTCCGCATTGCAAGGTGCAATTCTGAAATTTTTTGCTTTTTCCTGCTCCTCTTAGCATGATAAAGAAAATTCAAAGAGAGTGAGATGCCAGCTCCTTTCATTCAGTCAGTAGCTTCAATCATTTCTGGACGTTTTTCAATGGCAAAAATCAATGAATATTGTAAATGCACAAACAGTAATTTCTCCGCATTGCAAGGTGCAATTCTGAAATTTTTTGCTTATTCCTGCTCCTCTTAGCATGATAAAGAAGATTCAAAGTGAGTGAGATGCCAGCTCCTTTCATTCAGTCAGTAGCTTCAATCATTTCTGGACGTTTTTCAATGGCAAAAATCAATGAATATTGTAAATGTACAAACAGTAATTTCTCCGCATTGCAAGGTGCAATTCTGAAATTTTTTGCTTTTTCCTGCTCCTCTTAGCATGATAAAGAAGATTCAAAGAGAGTGAGGTTCCAGCTCCTTTCATTCAGTCAGTAGCTTCAAACATTTCTGGTATATGAATAACATGTTTTTCAATGGCAAAAATCAATGAATATTGTAAATGCACAAACAGTAATTTCTCCGCATTGCAAGGTGCAATTCTGAAATTTTTTGCTTTTTCCTGCTCCTCTTAACTTGATAAAGAAGATTCAAAGAGAGTGAGATGCCAGCTCCTTTCATTCAGTCAGTAGCTTCAATCATTTCTGGACGTTTTTCAATGGCAAAAATCAATGAATATTGTAAATGCACAAACTGTAATTTCTCCGCATTGTAAGGTGCAATTCTGAAATGTTTTGCTTTTTCCTGCTCCTCTTAGCATGATAAAGAAGATTCAAAGAGAGTGAGATGCCAGCTCCTTTCATTCAGTCAGTAGCTTCAATCATTTCTGGACGTTTTTCAATGGCAAAAATCAATGAATATTGTAAATGCACAAACAGTAATTTCTCCGCATTGCAAGGTGCAATTCTGAAATTTTTTGCTTTTTCCTGCTCCTCTTAGCATGATAAAGAAGATTCAAAGAGAGTGAGATGCCAGCTCCTTTCATTCAGTCAGTAGCTTCAAACATTTCTGGTATATGAATAACATGATGTTTTTCAATGGCAAAAATCAATGAATATTGTAAATGCACAAACAGTAATTTCTCCGCATTGCAAGGTGCAAATCTGAAATTTTTTGCTTTTTCCTGCTCCTCTTAGCATGATAAAGAAGATTCAAAGAGAGTGAGATGCCAGCTACTTTCATTCAGTCAGTAGCTTCAATCATTTCTGGACGTTTTTCAATGGTAAAAATCAATGAATATTGTAAATGCACAAACAGTAATTTCTCCGCATTGCAAGGTGCAATTCTGAAATTTTTTGCTTTTTCCTGCTCCTCTTAGCATGATAAAGAAGATTCAAAGAGAGTGAGATGCCAGCTCCTTTCATTCAGTCAGTAGCTTCAATCATTTCTGGACGTTTTTCAATGGCAAAAATCAATGAATATTGTAAATGCACAAACAGAAATTTCTCCGCATTGCAAGGTGCAATTCTGAAATTTTTTGCTTTTTCCTGCTCCTCTTAGCATGATAAAGAAGATTCAAAGAGAGTGAGATGCCAGCTCCTTTCATTCAGTCAGTAGCTTCAAACATTTCTGGTATATGAATAACATGATGTTTTTCAATGGCAAAAATCAATGAATATTGTAAATGCACAAACAGTAATTTCTCCGCATTGCAAGGTGCAATTCTGAAATTTTTTGCTTTTTCCTGCTCCTCTTAGCATGATAAAGAAGATTCAAAGAGAGTGAGATGCCAGCTCCTTTCGTTCAGTCAGTAGCTTCAATCATTTCTGGACGTTTTTCAATGGCAAAAATCATTGAATATTGTAAATGCACAAACAGTAATTTCTCCGCATTGCAAAGTGCAATTCTGAAATTTTTTACATTTTCCTGCTCCTCTTAGCATGATAAAGAAGATTCAAAGAGAGTGAGATGCCAGCTCCTTTCATTCAGTCAGTAGCTTCAATCATTTCTGGTATATGAATAACATGATGTTTTTCAATGGCAAAAATCAATGAATATTGTAAATGCACAAACAGTAATTTCTCCGCATTGCAAGGTGCAATTCTGAAATTTTTTGCTTTTTCCTGCTCCTCTTAGCATGATAAAGAAGATTCAAAGAGAGTGAGATGCCAGCTCCTTTCATTCAGTCAGTAGCTTCAATCATTTCTGGACGTTTTTCAATGGCAAAAATCAATGAATATTGTAAATGCACAAACAGTAATTTCTCCGCATTGCAAGGTGCAATTCTGAAATTTTTTGCTTTTTCCTGCTCCTCTTAGCATGATAAAGAAGATTCAAAGAGAGTGAGGTGCCAGCTCCTTTCATTCAGTCAGTAGCTTCAAACATTTCTGGTATATGAATAACATGTTTTTCAATGGCAAAAATCAATGAATATTGTAAATGCACAAACAGTAATTTCTCCGCATTGCAAGGAGCAATTCTGAAATTTTTTCTTTTTCCTGCTCCTCTTAGCATGATAAAGAAGATTCAAAGAGAGTGAGATGCCAGCTCCTTTCATTCAGTCAGTAGCTTCAATCATTTCTGGACGTTTTTCAATGGCAAAAATCAATGAATATTGTAAATGCACAAACTGTAATTTCTCCGCATTGCAAGGTGCAATTCTGAAATTTTTTGCTTTTTCCTGCTCCTCTTAGCATGATAAAGAAGATTCAAAGAGAGTGAGATGCCAGCTCCTTTCATTCAGTCAGTAGCTTCAATCATTTCTGGACGTTTTTCAATGGCAAAAATCAATGAATATTGTAAATGCACAAACAGTAATTTCTCCGCATTGCAAGGTGCAATTCTGAAATTTTTTGCTTTTTCCTGCTCCTCTTAGCATGATAAAGAAGATTCAAAGAGAGTGAGATGCCAGCTCCTTTCATTCAGTCAGTAGCTTCAAACATTTCTGGTATATGAATAACATGATGTTTTTCAATGGCAAAAATTAATGAATATTGTAAATGCACAAACAGTAATTTCTCCGCATTGCAAGGTGCAATTCTGAAATTTTTTGCTTTTTCCAGCTCCTCTTAGCATGATAAAGAAGATTCAAAGAGAGTGAGATGCCAGCTCCTTTCATTCAGTCAGTAGCTTCAATCATTTCTGGACGTTTTTCAATGGCAAAAATCAATGAATATTGTAAATGCACAAACAGTAATTTCTCCGCATTGCAAGGTGCAATTCTGAAATTTTTTGCTTTATCCTGCTCCTCTTAGCATGATAAAGAAGATTCAAAGAGAGTGAGGTGCCAGCTCCTTTCATTCAGTCAGTAGCTTCAAACATTTCTGGTATATGAATAACATGTTTTTCAATGGCAAAAATCAATGAATATTGTAAATGCACAAACAGTAATTTCTCCGCATTGCAAGGTGCAATTCTGAAATTTTTTGCTTTTTCCTGCTCCTCTTAGCATGATAAAGAAAATTCAAAGAGAGTGAGATGCCAGCTCCTTTCATTCAGTCAGTAGCTTCAATCATTTCTGGACGTTTTTCAATGGCAAAAATCAATGAATATTGTAAATGCACAAACAGTAATTTCTCCGCATTGCAAGGTGCAATTCTGAAATTTTTTGCTTTTTCCTGCTCCTCTTAGCATGATAAAGAAGATTCAAAGTGAGTGAGCTGCCAGCTCCTTTCATTCAGTCAGTAGCTTCAATCATTTCTGGACGTTTTTCAATGGCAAAAATCAATGAATATTGTAAATGTACAAACAGTAATTTCTCCGCATTGCAAGGTGCAATTCTGAAATTTTTTGCTTTTTCCTGCTCCTCTTAGCATGATAAAGAAGATTCAAAGAGAGTGAGGTTCCAGCTCCTTTCATTCAGTCAGTAGCTTCAAACATTTCTGGTATATGAATAACATGTTTTTCAATGGCAAAAATCAATGAATATTGTAAATGCACAAACAGTAATTTCTCCGCATTGCAAGGTGCAATTCTGAAATTTTTTGCTTTTTCCTGCTCCTCTTAACTTGATAAAGAAGATTCAAAGAGAGTGAGATGCCAGCTCCTTTCATTCAGTCAGTAGCTTCAATCATTTCTGGACGTTTTTCAATGGCAAAAATCAATGAATATTGTAAATGCACAAACTGTAATTTCTCCGCATTGTAAGGTGCAATTCTGAAATGTTTTGCTTTTTCCTGCTCCTCTTAGCATGATAAAGAAGATTCAAAGAGAGTGAGATGCCAGCTCCTTTCATTCAGTCAGTAGCTTCAATCATTTCTGGACGTTTTTCAATGGCAAAAATCAATGAATATTGTAAATGCACAAACAGTAATTTCTCCGCATTGCAAGGTGCAATTCTGAAATTTTTTGCTTTTTCCTGCTCCTCTTAGCATGATAAAGAAGATTCAAAGAGAGTGAGATGCCAGCTCCTTTCATTCAGTCAGTAGCTTCAAACATTTCTGGTATATGAATAACATGATGTTTTTCATTGGCAAAAATCAATGAATATTGTAAATGCACAAACAGTAATTTCTCCGCATTGCAAGGTGCAAGTCTGAAATTTTTTGCTTTTTCCTGCTCCTCTTAGCATGATAAAGAAGATTCAAAGAGAGTGAGATGCCAGCTACTTTCATTCAGTCAGTAGCTTCAATCATTTCTGGACGTTTTTCAATGGTAAAAATCAATGAATATTGTAAATGCACAAACAGTAATTTCTCCGCATTGCAAGGTGCAATTCTGAAATTTTTTGCTTTTTCCTGCTCCTCTTAGCATGATAAAGAAGATTCAAAGAGAGTGAGATGCCAGCTCCTTTCATTCAGTCAGTAGCTTCAATCATTTCTGGACGTTTTTCAATGGCAAAAATCAATGAATATTGTAAATGCACAAACAGTAATTTCTTCGCATTGCAAGGTGCAATTCTGAAATGTTTTGCTTTTTCCTGCTCCTCTTAGCATGATAAAGAAGATTCAAAGAGAGTGAGATGCCAGCTCCTTTCATTCAGTCAGTAGCTTCAATCATTTCTGGTAAATGAATAACATGATGTTTTTCAATGGCAAAAATCAATGAATTTTGTAAATGCACAAACAGTAATTTCTCCGCATTGCAAGGCGCAATTCTGAAATTTTTTGCTTTTTCCTGCTCCTCTTAGCATGATAAAGAAGATTCAAAGAGAGTGAGATGCCAGCTCCTTTCATTCAGTCAGTAGCTTCAATCATTTCTGGACGTTTTTCAATGGCAAAAATCAATGAATATTGTAAATGCACAAACAGTAATTTCTCCGCATTGCAAGGTGCAATTCTGAAATTTTTTGCTTTTTCCTGCTCCTCTTAGCATGATAAAGAAGATTCAAAGAGAGTGAGATGCCAGCTCCTTTCATTCAGTCAGTAGCTTCAATCATTTCTGGATGTTTTTCAATGGCAAAAGTCAATGAATATTGTAAATGCACAAACTGTAATTTCTTCGCATTGCAAGGTGCAATTCTGAAATTTTTTGCTTTTCCTGCTCCTCTTAGCATGATAAAGAAGATTCATAGAGAGTGAGATGCCAGCTCCTTTCATTCAGTCAGTAGCTTCAATCATTTCTGGACGTTTTTCAATGGCAAAAATCAATGAATTATGTAATTGCACAAACAGTAATTTCTCCGCATTGCAAGGTGCAATTCTGAAATTTTTTGCTTTTTCCTGCTCCTCTTAGCATGATAAAGAAGATTCAAAGAGAGTGAGATGCCAGCTCCTTTCATTCAGTCAGTAGCTTCAAACATTTCTGGTATATGAATAACATGATGTTTTTCAATGGCAAAAATCAATGAATATTGTAAATGCACAAACAGTAATTTCTCTGCATTGCAAGGTGCAATTCTGAAATTTTTTGCTTTTTCCTGCTCCTCTTAGCATGATAAAGAAGATTCAAAGAGAGTGAGATGCCAGCTCCTTTCATTCAGTCAGTAGCTTCAATCATTTCTGGACGTTTTTCAATGGCAAAAATCAATGAATATTGTAAATGCACAAACAGTAATTTCTCCGCATTGCAAGGTGCAATTCTGAAATTTTTTGCTTTTTCCTGCTCCTCTTAGCATGATAAAGAAGATTCAAAGAGAGTGAGATGCCAGCTCCTTTCATTCAGTCAGTAGCTTCAATCATTTCTGGACGTTTTTCAATGGCAAAAATCAATGAATATTGTAAATGCACAAACTGTAATTTCTCCGCATTGTAAGGTGCAATTCTGAAATTTTTTGCTTTTTCCTGCTCCTCTTAGCATGATAAAGAAGATTCAAAGAGAGTGAGATGCCAGCTCCTTTCATTCAGTCAGTAGCTTCAATCATTTCTGGACGTTTTTCAATGGCAAAAATCAATGAATATTGTAAATGCACAAACAGTAATTTCTCCGCATTGCAAGGTGCAATTCTGAAATTTTTTGCTTTTTCCTGCTCCTCTTAGCATGATAAAGAAGATTCAAAGAGAGTGAGATGCCAGCTCCTTTCATTCAGTCAGTAGCTTCAAACATTTCTGGTATATGAATAACATGATGTTTTTCAATGGCAAAAATCAATGAATATTGTAAATGCACAAACAGTAATTTCTCCGCATTGCAAGGTGCAAGTCTGAAATTTTTTGCTTTTTCCTGCTCCTCTTAGCATGATAAAGAAGATTCAAAGAGAGTGAGATGCCAGCTACTTTCATTCAGTCAGTAGCTTCAATCATTTCTGGACGTTTTTCAATGGTAAAAATCAATGAATATTGTAAATGCACAAACAGTAATTTCTCCGCATTGCAAGGTGCAATTCTGAAATTTTTTGCTTTTTCCTGCTCCTCTTAGCATGATAAAGAAGATTCAAAGAGAGTGAGATGCCAGCTCCTTTCATTCAGTCAGTAGCTTCAATCATTTCTGGACGTTTTTCAATGGCAAAAATCAATGAATATTGTAAATGCACAAACAGTAATTTCTCCGCATTGCAAGGTGCAATTCTGAAATTTTTTGCTTTTTCCTGCTCCTCTTAGCATGATAAAGAAGTTTCAAAGAGAGTGAGATGCCAGCTCCTTTCATTCAGTCAGTAGCTTCAATCATTTCTGGTAAATGAATAACATGATGTTTTTCAATGGCAAAAATCAATGAATTTTGTAAATGCACAAACACTAATTTCTCCGCATTGCAAGGCGCAATTCTGAAATTTTTTGCTTTTTCCTGCTCCTCTTAGCATGATAAAGAAGATTCAAAGAGAGTGAGATGCCAGCTCCTTTCATTCAGTCAGTAGCTTCAATCATTTCTGAACGTTTTTCAATGGCAAAAATCAATGAATATTGTAAATGCACAAACAGTAATTTCTCCGCATTGCAAGGTGCAATTCTGAAATTTTTTGCTTTTTCCTGCTCCTCTTAGCATGATAAAGAAGATTCAAAGAGAGTGAGATGCCAGCTCCTTTCATTCAGTCAGTAGCTTCAATCATTTCTGGACGTTTTTCAATGGCAAAAATCAATGAATATTGTAAATGCACAAACAGTAATTTCTCCGCATTGCAAGGTGCAATTCTGAAATTTTTTGCTTTTTCCTGCTCCTCTTAGCATGATAAAGAAGATTCAAAGAGAGTGAGGTGCCAGCTCCTTTCATTCAGTCAGTAGCTTCAAACATTTCTTGTATATGAATAACATGTTTTTCAATGGCAAAAATCAATGAATATTGTAAATGCACAAACAGTAATTTCTCCGCATTGCAAGGAGCAATTCTGAAATTTTTTGCTTTTTCCTGCTCCTCTTAGCATGATAAAGAAGATTCAAAGAGAGTGAGATGCCAGCTCCTTTCATTCAGTCAGTAGCTTCAATCATTTCTGGACGTTTTTCAATGGCAAAAATCAATGAATATTGTAAATGCACAAACAGTAATTTCTCCGCATTGCAAGGTGCAATTCTGAAATTTTTTGCTTTTTCCTGCTCCTCTTAGCATGATAAAGAAGATTCAAAGAGAGTGAGATGCCAGCTCCTTTCATTCAGTCAGTAGCTTCAATCATTTCTGGACGTTTTTCAATGGCAAAAATCAATGAATATTGTAAATGCACAAACAGTAATTTCTCCGCATTGCAAGGTGCAATTCTGAAATTTTTTGCTTTTTCCTGCTCCACTTAGCATGATAAAGAAGTTTCAAAGAGAGTGAGATGCCAGCTCCTTTCATTCAGTCAGTAGCTTCAATCATTTCTGGTAAATGAATAACATGATGTTTTTCAATGGCAAAAATCAATGAATTTTGTAAATGCACAAACACTAATTTCTCCGCATTGCAAGGCGCAATTCTGAAATTTTTTGCTTTTTCCTGCTCCTCTTAGCATGATAAAGAAGATTCAAAGAGAGTGAGATGCCAGCTCCTTTCATTCAGTCAGTAGCTTCAATCATTTCTGAACGTTTTTCAATGGCAAAAATCAATGAATATTGTAAATGCACAAACACTAATTTCTCCGCATTGCAAGGCGCAATTCTGAAATTTTTTGCTTTTTCCTGCTCCTCTTAGCATGATAAAGAAGATTCAAAGAGAGTGAGATGCCAGCTCCTTTCATTCAGTCAGTAGCTTCAATCATTTCTGAACGTTTTTCAATGGCAAAAATCAATGAATATTGTAAATGCACAAACAGTAATTTCTCCGCATTGCAAGGTGCAATTCTGAAATTTTTTGCTTTTTCCTGCTCCTCTTAGCATGATAAAGAAGATTCAAAGAGAGTGAGATGCCAGCTCCTTTCATTCAGTCAGTAGCTTCAATCATTTCTGGACGTTTTTCAATGGCAAAAATCAATGAATATTGTAAATGCACAAACAGTAATTTCTCCGCATTGCAAGGTGCAATTCTGAAATTTTTTGCTTTTTCCTGCTCCTCTTAGCATGATAAAGAAGATTCAAAGAGAGTGAGGTGCCAGCTCCTTTCATTCAGTCAGTAGCTTCAAACATTTCTTGTATATGAATAACATGTTTTTCAATGGCAAAAATCAATGAATATTGTAAATGCACAAACAGTAATTTCTCCGCATTGCAAGGAGCAATTCTGAAATTTTTTGCTTTTTCCTGCTCCTCTTAGCATGATAAAGAAGATTCAAAGAGAGTGAGATGCCAGCTCCTTTCATTCAGTCAGTAGCTTCAATCATTTCTGGACGTTTTTCAATGGCAAAAATCAATGAATATTGTAAATGCACAAACAGTAATTTCTCCGCATTGCAAGGTGCAATTCTGAAATTTTTTGCTTTTTCCTGCTCCTCTTAGCATGATAAAGAAGATTCAAAGAGAGTGAGATGCCAGCTCCTTTCATTCAGTCAGTAGCTTCAATCATTTCTGGACGTTTTTCAATGGCAAAAATCAATGAATATTGTAAATGCACAAACAGTAATTTCTCCGCATTGCAAGGTGCAATTCTGAAATTTTTTGCTTTTTCCTGCTCCACTTAGCATGATAAAGAAGTTTCAAAGAGAGTGAGATGCCAGCTCCTTTCATTCAGTCAGTAGCTTCAATCATTTCTGGTAAATGAATAACATGATGTTTTTCAATGGCAAAAATCAATGAATTTTGTAAATGCACAAACACTAATTTCTCCGCATTGCAAGGCGCAATTCTGAAATTTTTTGCTTTTTCCTGCTCCTCTTAGCATGATAAAGAAGATTCAAAGAGAGTGAGATGCCAGCTCCTTTCATTCAGTCAGTAGCTTCAATCATTTCTGAACGTTTTTCAATGGCAAAAATCAATGAATATTGTAAATGCACAAACAGTAATTTCTCCGCATTGCAAGGTGCAATTCTGAAATTTTTTGCTTTTTCCTGCTCCTCTTAGCATGATAAAGAAGATTCAAAGAGAGTGAGATGCCAGCTCCTTTCATTCAGTCAGTAGCTTCAATCATTTCTGGACGTTTTTCAATGGCAAAAATCAATGAATATTGTAAATGCACAAACAGTAATTTCTCCGCATTGCAAGGTGCAATTCTGAAATTTTTTGCTTTTTCCTGCTCCTCTTAGCATGATAAAGAAGATTCAAAGAGAGTGAGGTGCCAGCTCCTTTCATTCAGTCAGTAGCTTCAAACATTTCTGGTATATGAATAACATGTTTTTCAATGGCAAAAATCAATGAATATTGTAAATGCACAAACAGTAATTTCTCCGCATTGCAAGGAGCAATTCTGAAATTTTTTGCTTTTTCCTGCTCCTCTTAGCATGATAAAGAAGATTCAAAGAGAGTGAGATGCCAGCTCCTTTCATTCAGTCAGTAGCTTCAATCATTTCTGGACGTTTTTCAATGGCAAAAATCAATGAATATTGTAAATGCACAAACAGTAATTTCTCCGCATTGCAAGGTGCAATTCTGAAATTTTTTGCTTTTTCCTGCTCCTCTTAGCATGATAAAGAAGATTCAAAGAGAGTGAGATGCCAGCTCCTTTCATTCAGTCAGTAGCTTCAAACATTTCTGGTATATGAATAACATGATGTTTTTCAATGGCAAAAATCAATGAATATTGTAAATGCACAAACAGTAATTTCTCCGCATTGCAAGGTGCAATTCTGAAATTTTTGCTTTTTCCTGCTCCTCTTAGCATGATAAAGAAGATTCAAAGAGAGTGAGATGCCAGCTCCTTTCATTGAGTCAGTAGCTTCAATCATTTCTGGACTTTTTTCAATGGCAAAAATCATTGAATATTGTAAATGCACAAACAGTAATTTCTCCGCATTGCAAGGTGCAATTCTGAAATTTTTTACTTTTTCCTGCTCCTCTTAGCATGATAAAGAAGATTCAAAGAGAGTGAGATGCCAGCTCCTTTCATTCAGTCAGTAGCTTCAATCATTTCTGGTATATGAATAACATGATGTTTTTCAATGGCAAAAATCAATGAATATTGTAAATGCACAAACAGTAATTTCTCCGCATTGCAAGGTGCAATTCTGAAATTTTTTGTTTTTTCCTGCTCCTCTTAGCATGATAAAGAAGATTCAAAGAGAGTGAGATGCCAGCTCCTTTCATTCAGTCAGTAGCTTCAAACATTTCTGGTATATGAATAACATGATGTTTTTCAATGGCAAAAATCAATGAATATTGTAAATGCACAAACAGTAATTTCTCCGCATTGCAAGGTGCAATTCTGAAATTTTTTGCTTTTTCCTGCTCCTCTTAGCATGTTAAAGAAGATTCAAAGAGAGTGAGATGCCAGCTCCTTTCGTTCAGTCAGTAGCCTCAATCATTTCTGGACGTTTTTCAATGGTAAAAATCAATGAATATTGTAAATGCACAAACAGTAATTTCTCCGCATTGCAAGGTGCAATTCTGAAATTTTTTGCTTTTTCCTGCTCCTCTTAGCATGATAAAGAAGATTCAAAGAGAGTGAGATGCCAGCTCCTTTCATTCAGTCAGTAGCTTCAAACATTTCTGGTATATGAATAACATGATGTTTTTCAATGGCAAAAATCAATGAATATTGTAAATGCACAAACAGTAATTTCTCCGCATTGCAAGGTGCAATTCTGAAATTTTTTGCTTTTTCCTGCTCCTCTTAGCATGATAAAGAAGATTCAAAGAGAGTGAGATGCCAGCTCCTTTCATTCAGTCAGTAGCTTCAATCATTTCTGGTATATGAATAACATGATGTTTTTCAATGGCAAAAATCAATGAATATTGTAAATGCACAAACAGTAATTTCTCCGCATTGCAAGGTGCAATTCTGAAATTTTTTGCTTTTTCCTGCTCCTCTTAGCATGATAAAGAAGATTCAAAGAGAGTGAGATGCCAGCTCCTTTCATTCAGTCAGTAGCTTCAATCATTTCTGGACGTTTTTCAATGGCAAAAATCAATGAATATTGCAAATGCACAAACAGTAATTTCTCCGCATTGCAAGGTGCAATTCTGAAATTTTTTGCTTTTTCCTGCTCCTCTTAGCATGATAAACAAGATTCAAAGAGAGTGAGATGCCAGCTCCTTTCATTCAGTCAGTAGCTTCAATCATTTCTGGACGTTTTTCAATGGCAAAAATCAATGAATATTGTAAATGCACAAACAGTAATTTCTCCGCATTGCAAGGTGCAATTCTGAAATTTTTTGCTTTTACCTGCTCCTCTTAGCATGATAAAGAAGATTCAAAGAGAGTGAGATGCCAGCTCCTTTCTTTCAGTCAGTAGCTTCAATCATTTCTGGACGTTTTTCAATGGCAAAAATCAATGAATATTGTAAATGCACAAACAGTAATTTCTCCGCATTGCAAGTTGCAATTCTGAAATTTTTTGCTTTTTCCTGCTCCTCTTAGCATGATAAAGAAGATTCAAAGAGAGTGAGATGCCAGCTCCTTTCATTCAGTCAGTAGCTTCAAACATTTCTGGTATATGAATAACATGATGTTTTTCAATGGCAAAAATCAATGAATATTGTAAATGCACAAACAGTAATTTCTCCGCATTGCAAGGTGCAATTCTGAAATTTTTTGCTTTTTCCTGCTCCTCTTAGCATGATAAAGAAGATTCAAAGAGAGTGAGATGCCAGCTCCTTTCGTTCAGTCAGTAGCTTCAATCATTTCTGGACGTTTTTCAATGGCAAAAATCATTGAATATTATAAATGCACAAACAGTAATTTCTCCGCATTGCATAGTGCAATTCTGAAATTTTTTACTTTTTCCTGCTCCTCTTAGCATGATAAAGAAGATTCAAAGAGAGTGAGATGCCAGCTCCTTTCATTCAGTCAGTAGCTTCAATCATTTCTGGTATATGAATAACATGATGTTTTTCAATGGCAAAAATCAATGAATATTGTAAATGCACAAACAGTAATTTCTCCGCATTGCAAGGTGCAATTCTGAAATTTTTTGCTTTTTCCTGCTCCTCTTAGCATGATAAAGAAGATTCAAAGAGAGTGAGATGCCAGCTCCTTTCATTCAGTCAGTAGCTTCAATAATTTCTGGACGTTTTTCAATGGCAAAAATCAATGAATATTGTAAATGCACAAACAGTAATTTCTCCGCATTGCAAGGTGCAATTCTGAAATTTTTTGCTTTTTCCTGCTCCTCTTAGCATGATAAACATGATTCAAAGAGAGTGAGATGCCAGCTCCTTTCATTCAGTCAGTAGCTTCAATCATTTCTGGACGTTTTTCAATGGCAAAAATCAATGAATATTGTAAATGCACAAACAGTAATTTCTCCGCATTGCAAGGTGCAATTATGAAATTTTTTGCTTTTTCCTGCTCCTCTTAGCATGATAAAGAAGATTCAAAGAGAGTGAGATGCCAGCTCCTTTCATTCAGTCAGTAGCTTCAAACATTTCTGGTATATGAATAACATGATGTTTTTCAATGGCAAAAATCAATGAATATTGTAAATGCACAAACAGTAATTTCTCCGCATTGCAAGGTGCAATTCTGAAATTTTTTGCTTTTTCCTGCTCCTCTTAGCATGATAAAGAAGATTCAAAGAGAGTGAGATGCCAGCTCCTTTCATTCAGTCAGTAGCTTCAATCATTTCTGGATGTTTTTCAATGGCAAAAATCAATGAATATTGTAAATGCACAAACAGTAATTTCTCCGCATTGCAAGGTGCAATTCTGAAATTTTTTGCTTTTTCCTGCTCCTCTTAGCATGATAAACAAGATTCAAAGAGAGTGAGATGCCAGCTCCTTTCATTCAGTCAGTAGCTTCAATCATTTCTGGACGTTTTTCAATGGCAAAAATCAATGAATATTGTAAATGCACAAACAGTAATTTCTCCGCATTGCAAGGTGCAATTCTGAAATTTTTTGCTTTTTCCTGCTCCTCTTAGCATGATAAAGAAGATTCAAAGAGAGTGAGATGCCAGCTCCTTTCATTCAGTCAGTAGCTTCAAACATTTCTGGTATATGAATAACATGATGTTTTTCAATGGCAAAAATCAATGAATATTGTAAATGCACAAACAGTAATTTCTCCGCATTGCAAGGTGCAAGTCTGAAATTTTTTGCTTTTTCCTGCTCCTCTTAGCATGATAAAGAAGATTCAAAGAGAGTGAGATGCCAGCTACTTTCATTCAGTCAGTAGCTTCAATCATTTCTGGACGTTTTTCAATGGTAAAAATCAATGAATATTGTAAATGCACAAACAGTAATTTCTCCACATTGCAAGGTGCAATTCTGAAATTTTTTGCTTTTTCCTGCTCCTCTTAGCATGATAAAGAAGATTCAAAGAGAGTGAGATGCCAGCTCCTTTCATTCAGTCAGTAGCTTCAAACATTTCTGGTATATGAATAACATGATGTTTTTCAATGGCAAAAATCAATGAATATTGTAAATGCACAAACAGTAATTTCTCCGCATTGCAAGGTGCAATTCTGAAATTTTTTGCTTTTTCCTGCTCCTCTTAGCATGATAAAGAAGATTCAAAGAGAGTGAGATGCCAGCTCCTTTCATTCAGTCAGTAGCTTCAATCATTTCTGGATGTTTTTCAATGGCAAAAATCAATGAATATTGTAAATGCACAAACTGTAATTTCTCCGCATTGCAAGGTGCAATTCTGAAATTTTTTGCTTTTTCCTGCTCCTCTTAGCATAATAAAGAAGATTCAAAGAGAGTGAGATGCCAGCTCCTTTCATTCAGTCAGTAGCTTCAATCATTTCTGGACGTTTTTCAATGGCAAAAATCAATGAATATTGTAAATGCACAAACAGTAATTTCTCCGCATTGCAAGGTGCAATTCTGAAATTATTTGCTTTTTCCTGCTCCTCTTAGCATGATAAAGAAGATTCAAAGAGAGTGAGAAGCCAGCTCCTTTCATTCAGTCAGTACCTTCAATCATTTCTGGACGTTTTTCAATGGCAAAAATCAATGAATATTGTAAATGCACAAACAGTAATTTCTCCGCATTGCAAGGTGCAATTCTGAAATTTTTTGCTTTTTCCCGCTCCTCTTAGCATGATAAAGATTCAAAGAGAGTGAGGTGCCAGCTCCTTTCATTCAGTCAGTAGCTTCAAACATTTCTGGTATATGAATAACATGTTTTTCAATGGCAAAAATCAATGAATATTGTAAATGCACAAACAGTAATTTCTCCGCATTGCAAGGTGCAATTCTGAAATTTTTTGCTTTTTCCTGCTCCTCTTAGCATGATAAAGTAGATTCAAAGAGAGTGAGATGCCAGCTCCTTTCATTCAGTCAGTAGCTTCAAACATTTCTGGTATATGAATAACATGATGTTTTTCAATGGCAAAAATCAATGAATATTGTAAATGCACAAACAGTAATTTCTCCGCATTGCAAGGTGCAATTCTGAAATTTTTTGCTTTTTCCTGCTCCTCTTAGCATGATAAAGAAGATTCAAAGAGAGTGAGATGCCAGCTCCTTTCATTCAGTCAGTAGCTTCAATCATTTCTGGATGTTTTTCAATGGCAAAAATCAATGAATATTGTAAATGCACAAACTGTAATTTCTCCGCATTGCAAGGTGCAATTCTGAAATTTTTTGCTTTTTCCTGCTCCTCTTAGCATGATAAAGAAGATTCAAAGAGAGTGAGATGCCAGCTCCTTTCATTCAGTCAGTAGCTTCAATCATTTCTGGACGTTTTTCAATGGCAAAAATCAATGAATATTGTAAATGCACAAACAGTAATTTCTCCGCATTGCAAGGTGCAATTCTGAAATTTTTTGCTTTTTCCTGCTCCTCTTAGCATGATAAAGAAGATTCAAAGAGAGTGAGATGCCAGCTCCTTTCATTCAGTCAGTAGCTTCAAACATTTCTGGTATATGAATAACATGATGTTTTTCAATGGCAAAAATCAATGAATATTGTAAATGCACAAACAGTAATTTCTCCGCATTGCAAGGTGCAATTCTGAAATTTTTTGCTTTTTCCTGCTCCTCTTAGCATGATAAAGAAGATTCAAAGAGAGTGAGATGCCAGCTCCTTTCATTCAGTCAGTAGCTTCAATCATTTCTGGACGTTTTTCAATGGCAAAAATCAATGAATATTGTAAATGCACAAACAGTACTTTCTCCGCATTGCAAGGTGCAATTCTGAAATTTTTTGCTTTTTCCTGCTCCTCTTAGCATGATAAAGAAGATTCAAAGAGAGTGAGATGCCAGCTCCTTTCATTCAGTCAGTACCTTCAATCATTTCTGGATGTTTTTCAATGGCAAAAATCAATGAATATTGTAAATGCACAAACAGTAATTTCTCCGCATTGCAAGGTGCAATTCTGAAATTTTTTGCTTTTTCCCGCTCCTCTTAGCATGATAAAGAAGATTCAAAGAGAGTGAGGTGCCAGCTCCTTTCATTCAGTCAGTAGCTTCAAACATTTCTGGTATATGAATAACATGTTTTTCATTGGCAAAAATCAATGAATATTGTAAATGCACAAACAGTAATTTCTCCGCATTGCAAGGTGCAATTCTGAAATTTTTTGATTTTTCCTGCTCCTCTTAGCATGATAAAGAAGATTCAAAGAGAGTGAGATGCCAGCTCCTTTCATTCAGTCAGTAGCTTCAATCATTTCTGGACGTTTTTCAATGGCAAAAATCAATGAATATTGTAAATGCACAAACAGTAATTTCTCCGCATTGCAAGGTGCAATTCTGAAATTTTTTGCTTTTTCCTGCTCCTCTTAGCATGATAAAGAAGATTCAAAGAGAGTGAGATGCCAGCTCCTTTCATTCAGTCAGTAGCTTCAATCATTTCTGGACGTTTTTCAATGGCAAAAATCAATGAATATTGTAAATGCACAAACAGTAATTTCTCCGCATTGCAAGGTGCAATTCTGAAATTTTTTGCTTTTTCCTGCTCCTCTTAGCATGATAAAGAAGATTCAAAGAGAGTGAGATGCCAGCTCCTTTCATTCAGTCAGTAGCTTCAAACATTTCTGGTATATGAATAACATGATGTTTTTCAATGGCAAAAATCAATGAATATTGTAAATGCACAAACAGTAATTTCTCCGCATTGCAAGGTGCAAGTCTGAAATTTTTTGCTTTTTCCTGCTCCTCTTAGCATGGTAAAGAAGATTCAAAGAGAGTGAGATGCCAGCTACTTTCATTCAGTCAGTAGCTTCAATCATTTCTGGACGTTTTTCAATGGTAAAAATCAATGAATATTGTAAATGCACAAACAGTAATTTCTCCACATTGCAAGGTGCAATTCTGAAATTTTTTGCTTTTTCCTGCTCCTCTTAGCATGATAAAGAAGATTCAAAGAGAGTGAGATGCCAGCTCCTTTCATTCAGTCAGTAGCTTAAAACATTTCTGGTATATGAATAACATGATGTTTTTCAATGGCAAAAATCAATGAATATTGTAAATGCACAAACAGTAATTTCTCCGCATTGCAAGGTGCAATTCTGAAATTTTTTGCTTTTTCCTGCTCCTCTTAGCATGATAAAGAAGATTCAAAGAGAGTGAGATGCCAGCTCCTTTCATTCAGTCAGTAGCTTCAAACATTTCTGGTATATGAATAACATGATGTTTTTCAATGGCAAAAATCAATGAATATTGTAAATGCACAAACAGTAATTTCTCCGCATTGCAAGGTGCAATTCTGAAATTTTTTGCTTTTTCCTGCTCCTCTTAGCATGATAAAGAAGATTCAAAGAGAGTGAGATGCCAGCTCCTTTCATTCAGTCAGTAGCTTCAAACATTTCTGGTATATGAATAACATGATGTTTTTCAATGGCAAAAATCAATGAATATTGTAAATGCACAAACAGTAATTTCTCCGCAATGCAAGGTGCAATTCTGAAATTTTTTGCTTTTTCCTGCTCCTCTTAGCATGATAAAGAAGATTCAAAGAGAGTGAGATGCCAGCTCCTTTCATTCAGTCAGTAGCTTCAAACATTTCTGGTATATGAATAACATGATGTTTTTCAATGGCAAAAATCAATGAATATTGTAAATGCACAAACAGTAATTTCTCCGCATTGCAAGGTGCAATTCTGAAATTTTTTGCTTTTTCCTGCTCCTCTTAGCATGATAAAGAAGATTCAAAGAGAGTGAGATGCCAGCTCCTTTCATTCAGTCAGTAGCTTCAATCATTTCTGGACGTTTTTCAATGGCAAAAATCAATGAATATTGTAAATGCACAAACAGTAATTTCTCCGCATTGCAAGGTGCAATTCTGAAATTTTTTGCTTTTTCCTGCTCCTCTTAGCATGATAAAGAAGATTCAAAGAGAGTGAGATGCCAGCTCCTTTCATTCAGTCAGTAGCTTCAATCATTTCTGGACGTTTTTCAATGGCAAAAATCAATGAATATTGTAAATGCACAAACAGTAATTTCTCCGCATTGCAAGGTGCAATTCTGAAATTTTTTGCTTTTTCCTGCTCCTCTTAGCATGATAAAGAAGATTCAAAGAGAGTGAGATGCCAGCTCCTTTCATTCAGTCAGTAGCTTCAATCATTTCTGGACGTTTTTCAATGGCAAAAATCAATGAATATTGTAAATGCACAAACAGTAATTTCTCCGCATTGCAAGGTGCAATTCTGAAATTTTTTGCTTTTTCCTGCTCCTCTTAACATGATAAAGAAGATTCAAAGAGAGTGAGATGCCAGCTCCTTTCATTCAGTCAGTAGCTTCAATCATTTCTGGACGTTTTTCAATGGCAAAAATCAATGAATATTGTAAATGCACAAACAGTAATTTCTCCGCATTGCAAGGTGCAATTCTGAAATTTTTTGCTTTTTCCTGCTCCTCTTAGCATGACAAAGAAGATTCAAAGAGAGTAAGATGCCAGCTCCTTTCATTCAGTCAGTAGCTTCAATCATTTCTGGTATATGAATAACATGATGTTTTTCAATGGCAAAAATCAATGAATATTGTAAATGCACAAACTGTAATTTCTCCGCATTGCAAGGTGCAATTCTGAAATTTTTTGCTTTTTCCTGCTCCTCTTAGCATGATAAAGAAGATTCAAAGAGAGTGAGATGCCAGCTCCTTTCATTCAGTCAGTAGCTTCAATCATTTCTGGACGTTTTTCAATGGCAAAAATCAATGAATATTGTAAATGCACAAACAGTAATTTCTCCGCATTGCAAGGTGCAATTCTGAAATTTTTTGCTTTTTCCTGCTCCTCTTAGCATGATAAAGAAGATTCAAAGAGAGTGAGATGCCAGCTCCTTTCATTCAGTCAGTAGCTTCAATCATTTCTGGACGTTTTTCAATGGCAAAAATCAATGAATATTGTAAATGCACAAACAGTAATTTCTCCGCATTGCAAGGTGCAATTCTGAAATTTTTTGCTTTTTCCTGCTCCTCTTAGCATGATAAAGAAGATTCAAAGAGAGTGAGATGCCAGCTCCTTTCATTCAGTCAGTAGCTTCAAACATTTCTTGTATATGAATAACATGATGTTTTTCAATGGCAAAAATCAATGAATATTGTAAAAGCACAAACAGTAATTTCTCCGCATTGCAAGGTGCAATTCTGAAATTTTTTGCTTTTTCCTGCTCCTCTTAGCATGATAAAGAAGATTCAAAGAGAGTGAGATGCCAGCTCCTTTCATTCAGTCAGTAGCTTCAATCATTTCTGGACGTTTTTCAATGGCAAAAATCAATGAATATTGTAAATGCACAAACAGTAATTTCTCCGCATTGCAAGGTGCAATTCTGAAATTTTTTGCTTTTTCCTGCTCCTCTTAGCATGATAAAGAAGATTCAAAGAGAGTGAGATGCCAGCTCCTTTCATTCAGTCAGTAGCTTCAATCATTTCTGGACGTTTTTCAATGGCAAAAATCAATGAATATTGTAAATGCACAAACAGTAATTTCTCCGCATTGCAAGGTGCAATTCTGAAATTTTTTGCTTTTTCCTGCTCCTCTTAGCATGATAAAGAAGATTCAAAGAGAGTGAGATGCCAGCTCCTTTCATTCAGTCAGTAGCTTCAAACATTTCTGGTATATGAATAACATGATGTTTTTCAATGGCAAAAATCAATGAATATTGTAAATGCACAAACAGTAATTTCTCCGCATTGCAAGGTGCAAGTCTGAAATTTTTTGCTTTTTCCTGCTCCTCTTAGCATGGTAAAGAAGATTCAAAGAGAGTGAGATGCCAGCTACTTTCATTCAGTCAGTAGCTTCAATCATTTCTGGACGTTTTTCAATGGTAAAAATCAATGAATATTGTAAATGCACAAACAGTAATTTCTCCACATTGCAAGGTGCAATTCTGAAATTTTTTGCTTTTTCCTGCTCCTCTTAGCATGATAAAGAAGATTCAAAGAGAGTGAGATGCCAGCTCCTTTCATTCAGTCAGTAGCTTAAAACATTTCTGGTATATGAATAACATGATGTTTTTCAATGGCAAAAATCAATGAATATTGTAAATGCACAAACAGTAATTTCTCCGCATTGCAAGGTGCAATTCTGAAATTTTTTGCTTTTTCCTGCTCCTCTTAGCATGATAAAGAAGATTCAAAGAGAGTGAGATGCCAGCTCCTTTCATTCAGTCAGTAGCTTCAAACATTTCTGGTATATGAATAACATGATGTTTTTCAATGGCAAAAATCAATGAATATTGTAAATGCACAAACAGTAATTTCTCCGCATTGCAAGGTGCAATTCTGAAATTTTTTGCTTTTTCCTGCTCCTCTTAGCATGATAAAGAAGATTCAAAGAGAGTGAGATGCCAGCTCCTTTCATTCAGTCAGTAGCTTCAAACATTTCTGGTATATGAATAACATGATGTTTTTCAATGGCAAAAATCAATGAATATTGTAAATGCACAAACAGTAATTTCTCCGCATTGCAAGGTGCAATTCTGAAATTTTTTGCTTTTTCCTGCTCCTCTTAGCATGATAAAGAAGATTCAAAGAGAGTGAGATGCCAGCTCCTTTCATTCAGTCAGTAGCTTCAAACATTTCTGGTATATGAATAACATGATGTTTTTCAATGGCAAAAATCAATGAATATTGTAAATGCACAAACAGTAATTTCTCCGCATTGCAAGGTGCAATTCTGAAATTTTTTGCTTTTTCCTGCTCCTCTTAGCATGATAAAGAAGATTCAAAGAGAGTGAGATGCCAGCTCCTTTCATTCAGTCAGTAGCTTCAATCATTTCTGGACGTTTTTCAATGGCAAAAATCAATGAATATTGTAAATGCACAAACAGTAATTTCTCCGCATTGCAAGGTGCAATTCTGAAATTTTTTGCTTTTTCCTGCTCCTCTTAGCATGATAAAGAAGATTCAAAGAGAGTGAGATGCCAGCTCCTTTCATTCAGTCAGTAGCTTCAATCATTTCTGGACGTTTTTCAATGGCAAAAATCAATGAATATTGTAAATGCACAAACAGTAATTTCTCCGCATTGCAAGGTGCAATTCTGAAATTTTTTGCTTTTTCCTGCTCCTCTTAACATGATAAAGAAGATTCAAAGAGAGTGAGATGCCAGCTCCTTTCATTCAGTCAGTAGCTTCAATCATTTCTGGACGTTTTTCAATGGCAAAAATCAATGAATATTGTAAATGCACAAACAGTAATTTCTCCGCATTGCAAGGTGCAATTCTGAAATTTTTTGCTTTTTCCTGCTCCTCTTAGCATGACAAAGAAGATTCAAATAGAGTAAGATGCCAGCTCCTTTCATTCAGTCAGTAGCTTCAATCATTTCTGGTATATGAATAACATGATGTTTTTCAATGGCAAAAATCAATGAATATTGTAAATGCACAAACAGTAATTTCTCCGCATTGCAAGGTGCAATTCTGAAATTTTTTGCTTTTTCCTGCTCCTCTTAGCATGATAAAGAAGATTCAAAGAGAGTGAGATGCCAGCTCCTTTCATTCAGTCAGTAGCTTCAATCATTTCTGGACGTTTTTCAATGGCAAAAATCAATGAATATTGTAAATGCACAAACAGTAATTTCTCCGCATTGCAAGGTGCAATTCTGAAATTTTTTGCTTTTTCCTGCTCCTCTTAGCATGATAAAGAAGATTCAAAGAGAGTGAGATGCCAGCTCCTTTCATTCAGTCAGTAGCTTCAATCATTTCTGGACGTTTTTCAATGGCAAAAATCAATGAATATTGTAAATGCACAAACAGTAATTTCTCCGCATTGCAAGGTGCAATTCTGAAATTTTTTGCTTTTTCCTGCTCCTCTTAGCATGATAAAGAAGATTCAAAGAGAGTGAGATGCCAGCTCCTTTCATTCAGTCAGTAGCTTCAAACATTTCTTGTATATGAATAACATGATGTTTTTCAATGGCAAAAATCAATGAATATTGTAAAAGCACAAACAGTAATTTCTCCGCATTGCAAGGTGCAATTCTGAAATTTTTTGCTTTTTCCTGCTCCTCTTAGCATGATAAAGAAGATTCAAAGAGAGTGAGATGCCAGCTCCTTTCATTCAGTCAGTAGCTTCAATCATTTCTGGACGTTTTTCAATGGCAAAAATCAATGAATATTGTAAATGCACAAACAGTAATTTCTCCGCATTGCAAGGTGCAATTCTGAAATTTTTTGCTTTTTCCTGCTCCTCTTAGCATGATAAAGAAGATTCAAAGAGAGTGAGATGCCAGCTCCTTTCATTCAGTCAGTAGCTTCAATCATTTCTGGTATATGAATAACATGATGTTTTTCAATGGCAAAAATCAATGAATATTGTAAATGCACAAACAGTAATTTCTCCGCATTGCAAGTTGCAATTCTGAAATTTTTGGCTTTTTCTGCTCCTCTTAGCATGATAAAGAAGATTCAAAGAGAGTGAGATGCCAGCTCCTTTCATTCAGTCAGTAGCTTCAATCATTTCTGGACGTTTTTCAATGGCAAAAATCAATGAATATTGTAAATGCACAAACAGTAATTTCTCCGCATTGCAAGGTGCAATTCTGAAATTTTTTGCTTTTTCCTGCTCCTCTTAGCATGATAAAGAAGATTCAAAGAGAGTGAGATGCCAGCTCCTTTCATTCAGTCAGTAGCTTCAATCATTTCTGGACGTTTTTCAATGGCAAAAATCAATGAATATTGTAAATGCACAAACAGTAATTTCTCCGCATTGCAAGGTGCAATTCTGAAATTTTTTGCTTTTTCCTGCTCCTCTTAGCATGATAAAGAAGATTCAAAGAGAGTTAGATGCCAGCTCCTTTCATTCAGTCAGTAGCTTCAAACATTTCTGGTATATGAATAACATGATGTTTTTCAATGGCAAAAATCAATGAATATTGTAAAAGCACAAACAGTAATTTCTCCGCATTGCAAGGTGCAATTCTGAAATTTTTTGCTTTTTCCTGCTCCTCTTAGCATGAAAAAGAAGATTCAAAGAGAGTGAGATGCCAGCTCCTTTCATTCAGTCAGTAGCTACAAACATTTCTGGTATATGAATAACATGATGTTTTTCAATGGCAAAAATCAATGAATATTGTAAATGCACAAACAGTAATTTCTCCGCATTGCAAGGTGCAATTCTGAAATTTTTTGCTTTTTCCTGCTCCTCTTAGCATGATAAAGAAGATTCAAAGAGAGTGAGATGCCAGCTCCTTTCATTCAGTCAGTAGCTTCAATCATTTCTGGACGTTTTTCAATGGCAAAAATCAATGAATATTGTAAATGCACAAACAGTAATTTCTCCGCATTGCAAGGTGCAATTCTGAATTTTTTTGCTTTTTCCTGCTCCTCTTAGCATGATAAAGAAGATTCAAAGAGAGTGAGATGCCAGCTCCTTTCATTCAGTCAGTAGCTTCAATCATTTCTGGACGTTTTTCAATGGCAAAAATCAATGAATATTGTAAATGCACAAACAGTAATTTCTCCGCATTGCAAGGTGCAATTCTGAAATTTTTTGCTTTTTCCTGCTCCTCTTAGCATGATAAAGAAGATTCAAAGAGAGCGAGATGCCAGCTCCTTTCATTCAGTCAGTAGCTTCAATCATTTCTGGTATATGAATAACATGATGTTTTTCAATGGCAAAAATCAATGAATATTGTAAATGCACAAACAGTAATTTCTCCGCATTGCAAGGTGCAATTCTGAAATTTTTTGCTTTTTCCTGCTCCTCTTAGCATGATAAAGAAGATTCAAAGAGAGTGAGATGCCAGCTCCTTTCATTCAGTCAGTAGCTTCAATCATTTCTGGACGTTTTTCAATGGCAAAAATCAATGAATATTGTAAATGCACAAACAGTAATTTCTCCGCATTGCAAGGTGCAATTCTGAAATTTTTTGCTTTTTCCTGCTCCTCTTAGCATGATAAAGAAGATTCAAAGAGAGTGAGATGCCAGCTCCTTTCATTCAGTCAGTACCTTCAATCATTTCTGGATGTTTTTCAATGGCAAAAATCAATGAATATTGTAAATGCACAAACAGTAATTTCTCCGCATTGCAAGGTGCAATTCTGAAATTTTTTGCTTTTTCCCGCTCCTCTTAGCATGATAAAGAAGATTCAAAGAGAGTGAGGTGCCAGCTCCTTTCATTCAGTCAGTAGCTTCAAACATTTCTGGTATATGAATAACATGTTTTTCAATGGCAAAAATCAATGAATATTGTAAATGCACAAACAGTAATTTCTCCGCATTGCAAGGTGCAATTCTGAAATTTTTTGATTTTTCCTGCTCCTCTTAGCATGATAAATAAGATTCAAAGAGAGTGAGATGCCAGCTCCTTTCATTCAGTCAGTAGCTTCAATCATTTCTGGACGTTTTTCAATGGCAAAAATCAATGAATATTGTAAATGCACAAACAGTAATTTCTCCGCATTGCAAGGTGCAATTCTGAAATTTTTTGCTTTTTCCTGCTCCTCTTAGCATGATAAAGAAGATTCAAAGAGAGTGAGATGCCAGCTCCTTTCATTCAGTCAGTAGCTTCAATCATTTCTGGACGTTTTTCAATGGCAAAAATCAATGAATATTGTAAATGCACAAACAGTAATTTCTCCGCATTGCAAGGTGCAATTCTGAAATTTTTTGCTTTTTCCTGCTCCTCTTAGCATGATAAAGAAGATTCAAAGATAGTGAGATGCCAGCTCCTTTCATTCAGTCAGTAGCTTCAAACATTTCTGGTATATGAATAACATGATGTTTTTCAATGGCAAAAATCAATGAATATTGTAAATGCACAAACAGTAATTTCTCCGCATTGCAAGGTGCAAGTCTGAAATTTTTTGCTTTTTCCTGCTCCTCTTAGCATGGTAAAGAAGATTCAAAGAGAGTGAGATGCCAGCTACTTTCATTCAGTCAGTAGCTTCAATCATTTCTGGACGTTTTTCAATGGTAAAAATCAATGAATATTGTAAATGCACAAACAGTAATTTCTCCACATTGCAAGGTGCAATTCTGAAATTTTTTGCTTTTTCCTGCTCCTCTTAGCATGATAAAGAAGATTCAAAGAGAGTGAGATGCCAGCTCCTTTCATTCAGTCAGTAGCTTCAAACATTTCTGGTATATGAATAACATGATGTTTTTCAATGGCAAAAATCAATGAATATTGTAAATGCACAAACAGTAATTTCTCCGCATTGCAAGGTGCAATTCTGAAATTTTTTGCTTTTTCCTGCTCCTCTTAGCATGATAAAGAAGATTCAAAGAGAGTGAGATGCCAGCTCCTTTCATTCAGTCAGTAGCTTCAAACATTTCTGGTATATGAATAACATGATGTTTTTCAATGGCAAAAATCAATGAATATTGTAAATGCACAAACAGTAATTTCTCCGCATTGCAAGGTGCAATTCTGAAATTTTTTACTTTTTCCTGCTCCTCTTAGCATGATAAAGAAGATTCAAAGAGAGTGAGATGCCAGCTCCTTTCATTCAGTCAGTAGCTTCAAACATTTCTGGTATATGAATAACATGATGTTTTTCAATGGCAAAAATCAATGAATATTGTAAATGCACAAACAGTAATTTCTCCGCATTGCAAGGTGCAATTCTGAAATTTTTTGCTTTTTCCTGCTCCTCTTAGCATGATAAAGAAGATTCAAAGAGAGTGAGATGCCAGCTCCTTTCATTCAGTCAGTAGCTTCAATCATTTCTGGACGTTTTTCAATGGCAAAAATCAATGAATATTGTAAATGCACAAACAGTAATTTCTCCGCATTGCAAGGTGCAATTCTGAAATTTTTTGCTTTTTCCTGCTCCTCTTAGCATGATAAAGAAGATTCAAAGAGAGTGAGATGCCAGCTCCTTTCATTCAGTCAGTAGCTTCAATCATTTCTGGACGTTTTTCAATGGCAAAAATCAATGAATATTGTAAATGCACAAACAGTAATTTCTCCGCATTGCAAGGTGCAATTCTGAAATTTTTTGCTTTTTCCTGCTCCTCTTAGCATGATAAAGAAGATTCAAAGAGAGTGAGATGCCAGCTCCTTTCATTCAGTCAGTAGCTTCAAACATTTCTTGTATATGAATAACATGATGTTTTTCAATGGCAAAAATCAATGAATATTGTAAAAGCACAAACAGTAATTTCTCCGCATTGCAAGGTGCAATTCTGAAATTTTTTGCTTTTTCCTGCTCCTCTTAGCATGATAAAGAAGATTCAAAGAGAGTGAGATGCCAGCTCCTTTCATTCAGTCAGTAGCTTCAATCATTTCTGGACGTTTTTCAATGGCAAAAATCAATGAATATTGTAAATGCACAAACAGTAATTTCTCCGCATTGCAAGGTGCAATTCTGAAATTTTTTGCTTTTTCCTGCTCCTCTTAGCATGATAAAGAAGATTCAAAGAGAGTGAGATGCCAGCTCCTTTCATTCAGTCAGTAGCTTCAATCATTTCTGGTATATGAATAACATGATGTTTTTCAATGGCAAAAATCAATGAATATTGTAAATGCACAAACAGTAATTTCTCCGCATTGCAAGTTGCAATTCTGAAATTTTTGGCTTTTTCTGCTCCTCTTAGCATGATAAAGAAGATTCAAAGAGAGTGAGATGCCAGCTCCTTTCATTCAGTCAGTAGCTTCAATCATTTCTGGACGTTTTTCAATGGCAAAAATCAATGAATATTGTAAATGCACAAACAGTAATTTCTCCGCATTGCAAGGTGCAATTCTGAAATTTTTTGCTTTTTCCTGCTCCTCTTAGCATGATAAAGAAGATTCAAAGAGAGTGAGATGCCAGCTCCTTTCATTCAGTCAGTAGCTTCAATCATTTCTGGACGTTTTTCAATGGCAAAAATCAATGAATATTGTAAATGCACAAACAGTAATTTCTCCGCATTGCAAGGTGCAATTCTGAAATTTTTTGCTTTTTCCTGCTCCTCTTAGCATGATAAAGAAGATTCAAAGAGAGTTAGATGCCAGCTCCTTTCATTCAGTCAGTAGCTTCAAACATTTCTGGTATATGAATAACATGATGTTTTTCAATGGCAAAAATCAATGAATATTGTAAAAGCACAAACAGTAATTTCTCCGCATTGCAAGGTGCAATTCTGAAATTTTTTGCTTTTTCCTGCTCCTCTTAGCATGAAAAAGAAGATTCAAAGAGAGTGAGATGCCAGCTCCTTTCATTCAGTCAGTAGCTACAAACATTTCTGGTATATGAATAACATGATGTTTTTCAATGGCAAAAATCAATGAATATTGTAAATGCACAAACAGTAATTTCTCCGCATTGCAAGGTGCAATTCTGAAATTTTTTGCTTTTTCCTGCTCCTCTTAGCATGATAAAGAAGATTCAAAGAGAGTGAGATGCCAGCTCCTTTCATTCAGTCAGTAGCTTCAATCATTTCTGGACGTTTTTCAATGGCAAAAATCAATGAATATTGTAAATGCACAAACAGTAATTTCTCCGCATTGCAAGGTGCAATTCTGAATTTTTTTGCTTTTTCCTGCTCCTCTTAGCATGATAAAGAAGATTCAAAGAGAGTGAGATGCCAGCTCCTTTCATTCAGTCAGTAGCTTCAATCATTTCTGGACGTTTTTCAATGGCAAAAATCAATGAATATTGTAAATGCACAAACAGTAATTTCTCCGCATTGCAAGGTGCAATTCTGAAATTTTTTGCTTTTTCCTGCTCCTCTTAGCATGATAAAGAAGATTCAAAGAGAGCGAGATGCCAGCTCCTTTCATTCAGTCAGTAGCTTCAATCATTTCTGGTATATGAATAACATGATGTTTTTCAATGGCAAAAATCAATGAATATTGTAAATGCACAAACAGTAATTTCTCCGCATTGCAAGGTGCAATTCTGAAATTTTTTGCTTTTTCCTGCTCCTCTTAGCATGATAAAGAAGATTCAAAGAGAGTGAGATGCCAGCTCCTTTCATTCAGTCAGTAGCTTCAATCATTTCTGGACGTTTTTCAATGGCAAAAATCAATGAATATTGTAAATGCACAAACAGTAATTTCTCCGCATTGCAAGGTGCAATTCTGAAATTTTTTGCTTTTTCCTGCTCCTCTTAGCATGATAAAGAAGATTCAAAGAGAGTGAGATGCCAGCTCCTTTCATTCAGTCAGTACCTTCAATCATTTCTGGATGTTTTTCAATGGCAAAAATCAATGAATATTGTAAATGCACAAACAGTAATTTCTCCGCATTGCAAGGTGCAATTCTGAAATTTTTTGCTTTTTCCCGCTCCTCTTAGCATGATAAAGAAGATTCAAAGAGAGTGAGGTGCCAGCTCCTTTCATTCAGTCAGTAGCTTCAAACATTTCTGGTATATGAATAACATGTTTTTCAATGGCAAAAATCAATGAATATTGTAAATGCACAAACAGTAATTTCTCCGCATTGCAAGGTGCAATTCTGAAATTTTTTGATTTTTCCTGCTCCTCTTAGCATGATAAATAAGATTCAAAGAGAGTGAGATGCCAGCTCCTTTCATTCAGTCAGTAGCTTCAATCATTTCTGGACGTTTTTCAATGGCAAAAATCAATGAATATTGTAAATGCACAAACAGTAATTTCTCCGCATTGCAAGGTGCAATTCTGAAATTTTTTGCTTTTTCCTGCTCCTCTTAGCATGATAAAGAAGATTCAAAGAGAGTGAGATGCCAGCTCCTTTCATTCAGTCAGTAGCTTCAATCATTTCTGGACGTTTTTCAATGGCAAAAATCAATGAATATTGTAAATGCACAAACAGTAATTTCTCCGCATTGCAAGGTGCAATTCTGAAATTTTTTGCTTTTTCCTGCTCCTCTTAGCATGATAAAGAAGATTCAAAGATAGTGAGATGCCAGCTCCTTTCATTCAGTCAGTAGCTTCAAACATTTCTGGTATATGAATAACATGATGTTTTTCAATGGCAAAAATCAATGAATATTGTAAATGCACAAACAGTAATTTCTCCGCATTGCAAGGTGCAAGTCTGAAATTTTTTGCTTTTTCCTGCTCCTCTTAGCATGGTAAAGAAGATTCAAAGAGAGTGAGATGCCAGCTACTTTCATTCAGTCAGTAGCTTCAATCATTTCTGGACGTTTTTCAATGGTAAAAATCAATGAATATTGTAAATGCACAAACAGTAATTTCTCCACATTGCAAGGTGCAATTCTGAAATTTTTTGCTTTTTCCTGCTCCTCTTAGCATGATAAAGAAGATTCAAAGAGAGTGAGATGCCAGCTCCTTTCATTCAGTCAGTAGCTTCAAACATTTCTGGTATATGAATAACATGATGTTTTTCAATGGCAAAAATCAATGAATATTGTAAATGCACAAACAGTAATTTCTCCGCATTGCAAGGTGCAATTCTGAAATTTTTTGCTTTTTCCTGCTCCTCTTAGCATGATAAAGAAGATTCAAAGAGAGTGAGATGCCAGCTCCTTTCATTCAGTCAGTAGCTTCAAACATTTCTGGTATATGAATAACATGATGTTTTTCAATGGCAAAAATCAATGAATATTGTAAATGCACAAACAGTAATTTCTCCGCATTGCAAGGTGCAATTCTGAAATTTTTTACTTTTTCCTGCTCCTCTTAGCATGATAAAGAAGATTCAAAGAGAGTGAGATGCCAGCTCCTTTCATTCAGTCAGTAGCTTCAAACATTTCTGGTATATGAATAACATGATGTTTTTCAATGGCAAAAATCAATGAATATTGTAAATGCACAAACAGTAATTTCTCCGCATTGCAAGGTGCAATTCTGAAATTTTTTGCTTTTTCCTGCTCCTCTTAGCATGATAAAGAAGATTCAAAGAGAGTGAGATGCCAGCTCCTTTCATTCAGTCAGTAGCTTCAATCATTTCTGGACGTTTTTCAATGGCAAAAATCAATGAATATTGTAAATGCACAAACAGTAATTTCTCCGCATTGCAAGGTGCAATTCTGAAATTTTTTGCTTTTTCCTGCTCCTCTTAGCATGATAAAGAAGATTCAAAGAGAGTGAGATGCCAGCTCCTTTCATTCAGTCAGTAGCTTCAATCATTTCTGGACGTTTTTCAATGGCAAAAATCAATGAATATTGTAAATGCACAAACAGTAATTTCTCCGCATTGCAAGGTGCAATTCTGAAATTTTTTGCTTTTTCCTGCTCCTCTTAGCATGACAAAGAAGATTCAAAGAGAGTAAGATGCCAGCTCCTTTTATTCAGTCAGTAGCTTCAATCATTTCTGGTATATGAATAACATGATGTTTTTCAATGGCAAAAATCAATGAATATTGTAAATGCACAAACAGTAATTTCTCCGCATTGCAAGGTGCAATTCTGAAATTTTTTGCTTTTTCCTGCTCCTCTTAGCATGATAAAGAAGATTCAAAGAGAGTGAGATGCCAGCTCCTTTCATTCAGTCAGTAGCTTCAATCATTTCTGGACGTTTTTCAATGGCAAAAATCAATGAATATTGTAAATGCACAAACAGTAATTTCTCCGCATTGCAAGGTGCAATTCTGAAATTTTTTGCTTTTTCCTGCTCCTCTTAGCATGATAAAGAAGATTCAAAGAGAGTGAGATGCCAGCTCCTTTCATTCAGTCAGTAGCTTCAATCATTTCTGGACGTTTTTCAATGGCAAAAATCAATGAATATTGTAAATGCACAAACAGTAATTTCTCCGCATTGCAAGGTGCAATTCTGAAATTTTTTGCTTTTTCCTGCTCCTCTTAGCATGATAAAGAAGATTCAAAGAGAGTGAGATGCCAGCTCCTTTCATTCAGTCAGTAGCTTCAAACATTTCTTGTATATGAATAACATGATGTTTTTCAATGGCAAAAATCAATGAATATTGTAAAAGCACAAACAGTAATTTCTCCGCATTGCAAGGTGCAATTCTGAAATTTTTTGCTTTTTCCTGCTCCTCTTAGCATGATAAAGAAGATTCAAAGAGAGTGAGATGCCAGCTCCTTTCATTCAGTCAGTAGCTTCAATCATTTCTTGACGTTTTTCAATGGCAAAAATCAATGAATATTGTAAATGCACAAACAGTAATTTCTCCGCATTGCAAGGTGCAATTCTGAAATTTTTTGCTTTTTCCTGCTCCTCTTAGCATGATAAAGAAGATTCAAAGAGAGTGAGATGCCAGCTCCTTTCATTCAGTCAGTAGCTTCAATCATTTCTGGTATATGAATAACATGATGTTTTTCAATGGCAAAAATCAATGAATATTGTAAATGCACAAACAGTAATTTCTCCGCATTGCAAGTTGCAATTCTGAAATTTTTTGCTTTTTCCTGCTCCTCTTAGCATGATAAAGAAGATTCAAAGAGAGTGAGATGCCAGCTCCTTTCATTCAGTCAGTAGCTTCAATCATTTCTGGACGTTTTTCAATGGCAAAAATCAATGAATATTGTAAATGCACAAACAGTAATTTCTCCGCATTGCAAGGTGCAATTCTGAAATTTTTTGCTTTTTCCTGCTCCTCTTAGCATGATAAAGAAGATTCAAAGAGAGTGAGATGCCAGCTCCTTTCATTCAGTCAGTAGCTTCAATCATTTCTGGACGTTTTTCAATGGCAAAAATCAATGAATATTGTAAATGCACAAACAGTAATTTCTCCGCATTGCAAGGTGCAATTCTGAAATTTTTTGCTTTTTCCTGCTCCTCTTAGCATGATAAAGAAGATTCAAAGAGAGTTAGATGCCAGCTCCTTTCATTCAGTCAGTAGCTTCAAACATTTCTGGTATATGAATAACATGATGTTTTTCAATGGCAAAAATCAATGAATATTGTAAAAGCACAAACAGTAATTTCTCCGCATTGCAAGGTGCAATTCTGAAATTTTTTGCTTTTTCCTGCTCCTCTTAGCATGATAAAGAAGATTCAAAGAGAGTGAGATGCCAGCTCCTTTCATTCAGTCAGTAGCTTCAATCATTTCTGGACGTTTTTCAATGGCAAAAATCAATGAATATTGTAAATGCACAAACAGTAATTTCTCCGCATTGCAAGGTGCAATTCTGAAATTTTTTGCTTTTTCCTGCTCCTCTTAGCATGATAAAGAAGATTCAAAGAGAGTGAGATGCCAGCTCCTTTCATTCAGTCAGTAGCTTCAATCATTTCTGGTATATGAATAACATGATGTTTTTCAATGGCAAAAATCAATGAATATTGTAAATGCACAAACAGTAATTTCTCCACATTGCAAGGTGCAATTCTGAAATTTTTTGCTTTTTCCTGCTCCTCTTAGCATGATAAAGAAGATTCAAAGAGAGTGAGATGCCAGCTCCTTTCATTCAGTCAGTAGCTTCAATCATTTCTGGACGTTTTTCAATGGCAAAAATCAATGAATATTGTAAATGCACAAACAGTAATTTCTCCGCATTGCAAGGTGCAATTCTGAAATTTTTTGCTTTTTCCTGCTCCTCTTAGCATGATAAAGAAGATTCAAAGAGAGCGAGATGCCAGCTCCTTTCATTCAGTCAGTAGCTTCAATCATTTCTGGTATATGAATAACATGATGTTTTTCAATGGCAAAAATCAATGAATATTGTAAATGCACAAACAGTAATTTCTCCGCATTGCAAGGTGCAATTCTGAAATTTTTTGCTTTTTCCTGCTCCTCTTAGCATGATAAAGAAGATTCAAAGAGAGTGAGATGCCAGCTCCTTTCATTCAGTCAGTAGCTTCAATCATTTCTGGACGTTTTTCAATGGCAAAAATCAATGAATATTGTAAATGCACAAACAGTAATTTCTCCGCATTGCAAGGTGCAATTCTGAAATTTTTTGCTTTTTCCTGCTCCTCTTAGCATGATAAAGAAGATTCAAAGAGAGTGAGATGCCAGCTCCTTTCATTCAGTCAGTAGCTTCAAACATTTCTGGTATATGAATAACATGATGTTTTTCAATGGCAAAAATCAATGAATATTGTAAATGCACAAACAGTAATTTCTCCGCATTGCAAGGTGCAATTCTGAAATTTTTTGCTTTTTCCTGCTCCTCTTAGCATGATAAAGAAGATTCAAAGAGAGTGAGATGCCAGCTCCTTTCATTCAGTCAGTAGCTTCAATCATTTCTGGACGTTTTTCAATGGCAAAAATCAATGAATATTGTAAATGCACAAACAGTAATTTCTCCGCATTGCAAGGTGCAATTCTGAAATTTTTTGCTTTTTCCTGCTCCTCTTAGCATGATAAAGAAGATTCAAAGAGAGTGAGATGCCAGCTCCTTTCATTCAGTCAGTAGCTTCAATCATTTCTGGTATATGAATAACATGATGTTTTTCAATGGCAAAAATCAATGAATATTGTAAATGCACAAACAGTAATTTCTCCGCATTGCAAGGTGCAATTCTGAAATTTTTTGCTTTTTCCTGCTCCTCTTAGCATGATAAAGAAGATTCAAAGAGAGTGAGATGCCAGCTCATTTCATTCAGTCAGTAGCTTCAAACATTTCTGGTATATGAATAACATGATGTTTTTCAATGGCAAAAATCAATGAATATTGTAAATGCACAAACTGTAATTTCTCCGCATTGCAAGGTGCAATTCTGAAATTTTTTGCTTTTTCCTGCTCCTCTTAGCATGATAAAGAAGATTCAAAGAGAGTGAGATGCCAGCTCCTTTCATTCAGTCAGTAGCTTCAATCATTTCTGGACGTTTTTCAATGGCAAAAATCAATGAATATTGTAAATGCACAAACAGTAATTTCTCCGCATTGCAAGGTGCAATTCTGAAATTTTTTGCTTTTTCCTGCTCCTCTTAGCATGATAAAGAAGATTCAAAGAGAGTGAGATGTCAGCTCCTTTCATTCAGTCAGTAGCTTCAAACATTTCTGGTATATGAATAACATGATGTTTTTCAATGGCAAAAATCAATGAATTTTGTAAATGCACAAACAGTAATTTCTCCGCATTGCAAGGTGCAATTCTGAAATTTTTTGCTTTTTCCTGCTCCTCTTAGCATGATAAAGAAGATTCAAAGAGAGTGAGATGCCAGTTCCTTTCATTCAGTCAGTAGCTTCAATCATTTCTGGACGTTTTTCAATGGCAAAAATCAATGAATATTGTAAATGCACAAACAGTAATTTCTCCGCATTGCAAGGTGCAATTCTGAAATTTTTTGCTTTTTCCTGCTCCTCTTAGCATGATAAAGAAGATTCAAAGAGAGTGAGATGCCAGCTCCTTTCATTCAGTCAGTAGCTTCAATCATTTCTGGTATATGAATAACATGATGTTTTTCAATGGCAAAAATCAATGAATATTGTAAATGCACAAACAGTAATTTCTCCGCATTGCAAGTTGCAATTCTGAATTTTTTTGCTTTTTTCTGCTCCTCTTAGCATGATAAAGAAGATTCAAAGAGAGTGAGATGCCAGCTCCTTTCATTCAGTCAGTAGCTTCAATCATTTCTGGACGTTTTTCAATGGCAAAAATCAATGAATATTGTAAATGCACAAACAGTAATTTCTCCGCATTGCAAGGTGCAATTCTGAAATTTTTTGCTTTTTCCTGCTCCTCTTAGCATGATAAACAAGATTCAAAGAGAGTGAGATGCCAGCTCCTTTCATTCAGTCAGTAGCTTCAATCATTTCTGGACGTTTTTCAATGGCAAAATTCAATGAATATTGTAAATGCACAAACAGTAATTTCTCCGCATTGCAAGGTGCAATTCTGAAATTTTTTGCTTTTTCCTGCTCCTCTTAGCATGATAAAGAAGATTCAAAGAGAGTGAGATGCCAGCTCCTTTCATTCAGTCAGTAGCTTCAAACATTTCTGGTATATGAATAACATGATGTTTTTCAATGGCAAAAATCAATGAATATTGTAAATGCACAAACAGTAATTTCTCCGCATTGCAAGGTGCAAGTCTGAAATTTTTTGCTTTTTCCTGCTCCTCTTAGCATGATAAAGAAGATTCAAAGAGAGTGAGATGCCAGCTACTTTCATTCAGTCAGTAGCTTCAATCATTTCTGGACGTTTTTCAATGGTAAAAATCAATGAATATTGTAAATGCACAAACAGTAATTTCTCCACATTGCAAGGTGCAATTCTGAAATTTTTTGCTTTTTCCTGCTCCTCTTAGCATGATAAAGAAGATTCAAAGAGAGTGAGATGCCAGCTCCTTTCATTCAGTCAGTAGCTTCAATCATTTCTGGTATATGAATAACATGATGTTTTTCAATGGCAAAAATCAATGAATATTGTAAATGCACAAACAGTAATTTCTCCTCATTGCAAGGTGCAATTCTGAAATTTTTTGCTTTTTCCTGCTCCTCTTAGCATGATAAAGAAGATTCAAAGAGAGTTAGATGCCAGCTCCTTTCATTCAGTCAGTAGCTTCAATCATTTCTGGACGTTTTTCAATGGCAAAAATCAATGAATATTGTAAATGCACAAACAGTAATTTCTCCGCATTGCAAGGTGCAATTCTGAAATTTTTTGCTTTTTCCTGCTCCTCTTAGCATGATAAAGAAGATTCAAAGAGAGTGAGATGTCAGCTCCTTTCATTCAGTCAGTAGCTTCAAACATTTCTGGTATATGAATAACATGATGTTTTTCAATGGCAAAAATCAATGAATTTTGTAAATGCACAAACAGTAATTTCTCCGCATTGCAAGGTGCAATTCTGAAATTTTTTGCTTTTTCCTGCTCCTCTTAGCATGATAAAGAAGATTCAAAGAGAGTGCGATGCCAGTTCCTTTCATTCAGTCAGTAGCTTCAATCATTTCTGGACGTTTTTCAATGGCAAAAATCAATGAATATTGTAAATGCACAAACAGTAATTTCTCCGCATTGCAAGGTGCAATTCTGAAATTTTTTGCTTTTTCCTGCTCCTCTTAGCATGATAAAGAAGATTCAAAGAGAGTGAGATGCCAGCTCCTTTCATTCAGTCAGTAGCTTCAATCATTTCTGGTATATGAATAACATGATGTTTTTCAATGGCAAAAATCAATGAATATTGTAAATGCACAAACAGTAATTTCTCCGCATTGCAAGGTGCAATTCTGAAATTTTTTGCTTTTTCCTGCTCCTCTTAGCATGATAAAGAAGATTCAAAGAGAGTGAGATGCCAGCTCCTTTCATTCAGTCAGTAGCTTCAATCATTTCTGGACGTTTTTCAATGGCAAAAATCAATGAATATTGTAAATGCACAAACAGTAATTTCTCCGCATTGCAAGGTGCAATTCTGAAATTTTTTGCTTTTTCCTGCTCCTCTTAGCATGATGAAGAAGATTCAAAGAGAGTGAGATGCCAGCTCCTTTCATTCAGTCAGTAGCTTCAATCATTTCTGGACGTTTTTCAATGGCAAAAATCAATGAATATTGTAAATGCACAAACAGTAATTTCTCCGCATTGCAAGGTGCAATTCTGAAATTTTTTGCTTTTTCCTGCTCCTCTTAGCATGATAAAGAAGATTCAAAGAGAGTGAGATGTCAGCTCCTTTCATTCAGTCAGTAGCTTCAAACATTTCTGGTATATGAATAACATGATGTTTTTCAATGGCAAAAATCAATGAATTTTGTAAATGCACAAACAGTAATTTCTCCGCATTGCAAGGTGCAATTCTGAAATTTTTTGCTTTTTCCTGCTCCTCTTAGCATGATAAAGAAGATTCAAAGAGAGTGAGATGCCAGTTCCTTTCATTCAGTCAGTAGCTTCAATCATTTCTGGACGTTTTTCAATGGCAAAAATCAATGAATATTGTAAATGCACAAACAGTAATTTCTCCGCATTGCAAGGTGCAATTCTGAAATTTTTTGCTTTTTCCTGCTCCTCTTAGCATGATAAAGAAGATTCAAAGAGAGTGAGATGCCAGCTCCTTTCATTCAGTCAGTAGCTTCAATCATTTCTGGTATATGAATAACATGATGTTTTTCAATGGCAAAAATCAATGAATATTGTAAATGCACAAACAGTAATTTCTCCGCATTGCAAGGTGCAATTCTGAATTTTTTTGCTTTTTCCTGCTCCTCTTAGCATGATAAAGAAGATTCAAAGAGAGTGAGATGCCAGCTCCTTTCATTCAGTCAGTAGCTTCAATCATTTCTGGACGTTTTTCAATGGCAAAAATCAATGAATATTGTAAATGCACAAACAGTAATTTCTCCGCATTGCAAGGTGCAATTCTGAAATTTTTTGCTTTTTCCTGCTCCTCTTAGCATGATAAACAAGATTCAAAGAGAGTGAGATGCCAGCTCCTTTCATTCAGTCAGTAGCTTCAATCATTTCTGGACGTTTTTCAATGGCAAAAATCAATGAATATTGTAAATGCACAAACAGTAATTTCTCCGCATTGCAAGGTGCAATTCTGAAATTTTTTGCTTTTTCCTGCTCCTCTTAGCATGATAAAGAAGATTCAAAGAGAGTGAGATGCCAGCTCCTTTCATTCAGTCAGTAGCTTCAAACATTTCTGGTATATGAATAACATGATGTTTTTCAATGGCAAAAATCAATGAATATTGTAAATGCACAAACAGTAATTTCTCCGCATTGCAAGGTGCAAGTCTGAAATTTTTTGCTTTTTCCTGCTCCTCTTAGCATGATAAAGAAGATTCAAAGAGAGTGAGATGCCAGCTACTTTCATTCAGTCAGTAGCTTCAATCATTTCTGGACGTTTTTCAATGGTAAAAATCAATGAATATTGTAAATGCACAAACAGTAATTTCTCCACATTGCAAGGTGCAATTCTGAAATTTTTTGCTTTTTCCTGCTCCTCTTAGCATGATAAAGAAGATTCAAAGAGAGTGAGATGCCAGCTCCTTTCATTCAGTCAGTAGCTTCAAACATTTCTGGTATATGAATAACATGATGTTTTTCAATGGCAAAAATCAATGAATATTGTAAATGCACAAACAGTAATTTCTCTGCATTGCAAGGTGCAATTCTGAAATTTTTTGCTTTTTCCTGCTCCTCTTAGCATGATAAAGAAGATTCAAAGAGAGTGAGATGCCAGCTACTTTCATTCAGTCAGTAGCTTCAATCATTTCTGGACGTTTTTCAATGGTAAAAATCAATGAATATTGTAAATGCACAAACAGTAATTTCTCCACATTGCAAGGTGCAATTCTGAAATTTTTTGCTTTTTCCTGCTCCTCTTAGCATGATAAAGAAGATTCAAAGAGAGTGAGATGCCAGCTCCTTTCATTCAGTCAGTAGCTTCAAACATTTCTGGTATATGAATAACATGATGTTTTTCAATGGCAAAAATCAATGAATATTGTAAATGCACAAACAGTAATTTCTCCGCATTGCAAGGTGCAATTCTGAAATTTTTTGCTTTTTCCTGCTCCTCTTAGCATGATAAAGAAGATTCAAAGAGAGTGAGATGCCAGCTCCTTTCATTCAGTCAGTAGCTTCAAACATTTCTGGTATATGAATAACATGATGTTTTTCAATGGCAAAAATCAATGAATATTGTAAATGCACAAACAGTAATTTCTCCGCATTGCAAGGTGCAATTCTGAAATTTTTTGCTTTTTCCTGCTCCTCTTAGCATGATAAAGAATATTCAAAGAGAGTGAGATGCCAGCTCCTTTCATTCAGTCAGTAGCTTCAATCATTTCTGGATGTTTTTCAATGGCAAAAATCAATGAATATTGTAAATGCACAAACTGTAATTTCTCCGCATTGCAAGGTGCAATTCTGAAATTTTTGGCTTTTTCCTGCTCCTCTTAGCATGATAAAGAAGATTCAAAGAGAGTGAGATGCCAGCTCCTTTCATTCAGTCAGTAGCTTCAATCATTTCTGGACGTTTTTCAATGGCAAAAATCAATGAATATTGTAAATGCACAAACAGTAATTTCTCCGCATTGCAAGGTGCAATTCTGAAATTTTTTGCTTTTTCCTGCTCCTCTTAGCATGATAAAGAAGATTCAAAGAGAGTGAGATGCCAGCTCCTTTCATTCAGTCAGTACCTTCAATCATTTCTGGATGTTTTTCAATGGCAAAAATCAATGAATATTGTAAATGCACAAACAGTAATTTCTCCGCATTGCAAGGTGCAATTCTGAAATTTTTTGCTTTTTCCCGCTCCTCTTAGCATGATAAAGAAGATTCAAAGAGAGTGAGGTGCCAGCTCCTTTCATTCAGTCAGTAGCTTCAAACATTTCTGGTATATGAATAACATGTTTTTCAATGGCAAAAATCATTGAATATTGTAAATGCACAAACAGTAATTTCTCCGCATTGCAAGGTGCAATTCTGAAATTTTTTGATTTTTCCTGCTCCTCTTAGCATGATAAAGAAGATTCAAAGAGAGTGAGATGCCAGCTCCTTTCATTCAGTCAGTAGCTTCAATCATTTCTGGACGTTTTTCAATGGCAAAAATCAATGAATATTGTAAATGCACAAACAGTAATTTCTCCGCATTGCAAGGTGCAATTCTGAAATTTTTTGCTTTTTCCTGCTCCTCTTAGCATGATAAAGAAGATTCAAAGAGAGTGAGATGCCAGCTCCTTTCATTCAGTCAGTAGCTTCAATCATTTCTGGACGTTTTTCAATGGCAAAAATCAATGAATATTGTAAATGCACAAACAGTAATTTCTCCGCATTGCAAGGTGCAATTCTGAAATTTTTTGCTTTTTCCTGCTCCTCTTAGCATGATAAAGAAGATTCAAAGAGAGTGAGATGCCAGCTCCTTTCATTCAGTCAGTAGCTTCAAACATTTCTGGTATATGAATAACATGATGTTTTTCAATGGCAAAAATCAATGAATATTGTAAATGCACAAACAGTAATTTCTCCGCATTGCAAGGTGCAAGTCTGAAATTTTTTGCTTTTTCCTGCTCCTCTTAGCATGATAAAGAAGATTCAAAGAGAGTGAGATGCCAGCTACTTTCATTCAGTCAGTAGCTTCAATCATTTCTGGACGTTTTTCAATGGTAAAAATCAATGAATATTGTAAATGCACAAACAGTAATTTCTCCACATTGCAAGGTGCAATTCTGAAATTATTTGCTTTTTCCTGCTCCTCTTAGCATGATAAAGAAGATTCAAAGAGAGTGAGATGCCAGCTCCTTTCATTCAGTCAGTAGCTTCAAACATTTCTGGTATATGAATAACATGATGTTTTTCAATGGCAAAAATCAATGAATATTGTAAATGCACAAACAGTAATTTCTCCGCATTGCAAGGTGCAATTCTGAAATTTTTTGCTTTTTCCTGCTCCTCTTAGCATGATAAAGAAGATTCAAAGAGAGTGAGATGCCAGCTCCTTTCATTCAGTCAGTAGCTTCAAACATTTCTGGTATATGAATAACATGATGTTTTTCAGTGGCAAAAATCAATGAATATTGTAAATGCACAAAGAGTAATTTCTCCGCATTGCAAGGTGCAATTCTGAAATTTTTTGCTTTTTCCTGCTCCTCTTAGCATGATAAAGAAGATTCAAAGAGAGTGAGATGCCAGCTCCTTTCATTCAGTCAGTAGCTTCAATCATTTCTGGACGTTTTTCAATGGCAAAAATCAATGAATATTGTAAATGCACAAACAGTAATTTCTCCGCATTGCAAGGTGCAATTCTGAAATTTTTTGCTTTTTCCTGCTCCTCTTAGCATGATAAAGAAGATTCAAAGAGAGTGAGATGCCAGCTCCTTTCATTCAGTCAGTAGCTACAAACATTTCTGGTATATGAATAACATGATGTTTTTCAATGGCAAAAATCAATGAATATTGTAAATGCACAAACAGTAATTTCTCCGCATTGCAAGGTGCAATTCTGAAATTTTTTGCTTTTTCCTGCTCCTCTTAGCATGATAAAGAAGATTCAAAGAGAGTGAGATGCCAGCTCCTTTCATTCAGTCAGTAGCTTCAATCATTTCTGGACGTTTTTCAATGGCAAAAATCAATGAATATTGTAAATGCACAAACAGTAATTTCTCCGCATTGCAAGGTGCAATTCTGAAATTTTTTGCTTTTTCCTGCTCCTCTTAGCATGATAAAGAAGATTCAAAGAGAGTGAGATGCCAGCTCCTTTCATTCAGTCAGTAGCTTCAAACATTTCTGGTATATGAATAACATGATGTTTTTCAATGGCAAAAATCAATGAATATTGTAAATGCACAAAGAGTAATTTCTCCGCATTGCAAGGTGCAATTCTGAAATTTTTTGCTTTTTCCTGCTCCTCTTAGCATGATAAAGAAGATTCAAAGAGAGTGAGATGCCAGCTCCTTTCATTCAGTCAGTAGCTTCAATCATTTCTGGACGTTTTTCAATGGCAAAAATCAATAAATATTGTAAATGCACAAACAGTAATTTCTCCGCATTGCAAGGTGCAATTCTGAAATTTTTTGCTTTTTCCTGCTCCTCTTAGCATGATAAAGAAGATTCAAAGAGAGTGAGATGCCAGCTCCTTTCATTCAGTCAGTAGCTTCAATCATTTCTGGACGTTTTTCAATGGCAAAAATCAATGAATATTGTAAATGCACAAACAGTAATTTCTCCGCATTGCAAGGTGCAATTCTGAAATTTTTTGCTTTTTCCTGCTCCTCTTAGCATGATAAAGAAGATTCAAAGAGAGTGAGATGCCAGCTCCTTTCATTCAGTCAGTAGCTACAAACATTTCTGGTATATGAATAACATGATGTTTTTCAATGGCAAAAATCAATGAATATTGTAAATGCACAAACAGTAATTTCTCCGCATTGCAAGGTGCAATTCTGAAATTTTTTGCTTTTTCCTGCTCCTCTTAGCATGATAAAGAAGATTCAAAGAGAGTGAGATGCCAGCTCCTTTCATTCAGTCAGTAGCTTCAATCATTTCTGGACGTTTTTCAATGGCAAAAATCAATGAATATTGTAAATGCACAAACAGTAATTTCTCCGCATCGCAAGGTGCAATTCTGAAATTTTTTGCTTTTTCCTGCTCCTCTTAGCATGATAAAGAAGATTCATAGAGAGTGAGATGCCAGCTCCTTTCATTCAGTCAGTAGCTTCAATCATTTCTGGACGTTTTTCAATGGCAAAAATCAATGAATATTGTAAATGCACAAACAGTAATTTCTCCGCATTGCAAGGTGCAATTCTGAAATTTTTTGCTTTTTCCTGCTCCTCTTAGCATGACAAAGAAGATTCAAAGAGAGTAAGATGCCAGCTCCTTTCATTCAGTCAGTAGCTTCAATCATTTCTGGTATATGAATAACATGATGTTTTTCAATGGCAAAAATCAATGAATATTGTAAATGCACAAACAGTAATTTCTCCGCATTGCAAGGTGCAATTCTGAAATTTTTTGCTTTTTCCTGCTCCTCTTAGCATGATAAAGAAGATTCAAAGAGAGTGAGATGCCAGCTCCTTTCATTCAGTCAGTAGCTTCAATCATTTCTGGACGTTTTTCAATGGCAAAAATCAATGAATATTGTAAATGCACAAACAGTAATTTCTCCGCATTGCAAGGTGCAATTCTGAAATTTTTTGCTTTTTCCTGCTCCTCTTAGCATGATAAAGAAGATTCAAAGAGAGTGAGATGCCAGCTCCTTTCATTCAGTCAGTAGCTTCAATCATTTCTGGACGTTTTTCAATGGCAAAAATCAATGAATATTGTAAATGCACAAACAGTAATTTCTCCGCATTGCAAGGTGCAATTCTGAAATTTTTTGCTTTTTCCTGCTCCTCTTAGCATGATAAAGAAGATTCAAAGAGAGTGAGATGCCAGCTCCTTTCATTCAGTCAGTAGCTTCAAACATTTCTGGTATATGAATAATATGATGTTTTTCAATGGCAAAAATCAATGAATATTGTAAAAGCACAAACAGTAATTTCTCCGCATTGCAAGGTGCAATTCTGAAATTTTTTGCTTTTTCCTGCTCCTCTTAGCATGATAAAGAAGATTCAAAGAGAGTGAGATGCCAGCTCCTTTCATTCAGTCAGTAGCTTCAATCATTTCTGGACGTTTTTCAATGGCAAAAATCAATGAATATTGTAAATGTACAAACAGTAATTTCTCCGCATTGCAAGGTGCAATTCTGAAATTTTTTGCTTTTTCCTGCTCCTCTTAGCATGATAAAGATTCAAAGAGAGTGAGATGCCAGCTCCTTTCATTCAGTCAGTAGCTTCAATCATTTCTGGTATATGAATAACATGATGTTTTTCAATGGCAAAAATCAATGAATATTGTAAATGCACAAACAGTAATTTCTCCGCATTGCAAGTTGCAATTCTGAAATTTTTTGCTTTTTCCTGCTCCTCTTAGCATGATAAAGAAGATTCAAAGAGAGTGAGATGCCAGCTCCTTTCATTCAGTCAGTAGCTTCAATCATTTCTGGACGTTTTTCAATGGCAAAAATCAATGAATATTGTAAATGCACAAACAGTAATTTCTCCGCATTGCAAGGTGCAATTCTGAAATTTTTTGCTTTTTCCTGCTCCTCTTAGCATGATAAAGAAGATTCAAAGAGAGTGAGATGCCAGCTCCTTTCATTCAGTCAGTAGCTTCAAACATTTCTGGTATATGAATAACATGATGTTTTTCAATGGCAAAAATCAATGAATATTGTAAATGCACAAACAGTAATTTCTCCGCATTGCAAGGTGCAATTCTGAAATTTTTTGCTTTTTCCTGCTCCTCTTAGCATGATAAAGAAGATTCAAAGAGAGTGAGATGCCAGCTCCTTTCATTCAGTCAGTAGCTTCAATCATTTCTGGACGTTTTTCAATGGCAAAAATCAATGAATATTGTAAATGCACAAACAGTAATTTCTCCGCATTGCAAGGTGCAATTCTGAAATTTTTTGCTTTTTCCTGCTCCTCTTAGCATGATAAAGAAGATTCAAAGAGAGTGAGATGTCAGCTCCTTTCATTCAGTCAGTAGCTTCAAACATTTCTGGTATATGAATAACATGATGTTTTTCAATGGCAAAAATCAATGAATTTTGTAAATGCACAAACAGTAATTTCTCCGCATTGCAAGGTGCAATTCTGAAATTTTTTGCTTTTTCCTGCTCCTCTTAGCATGATAAAGAAGGTTCAAAGAGAGTGAGATGCCAGTTCCTTTCATTCAGTCAGTAGCTTCAATCATTTCTGGACGTTTTTCAATGGCAAAAATCAATGAATATTGTAAATGCACAAACAGTAATTTCTCCGCATTGCAAGGTGCAATTCTGAAATTTTTTGCTTTTTCCTGCTCCTCTTAGCATGATAAAGAAGATTCAAAGAGAGTGAGATGCCAGCTCCTTTCATTCAGTCAGTAGCTTCAATCATTTCTGGTATATGAATAACATGATGTTTTTCAATGGCAAAAATCAATGAATATTGTAAATGCACAAACAGTAATTTCTCCGCATTGCAAGGTGCAATTCTGAATTTTTTTGCTTTTTCCTGCTCCTCTTAGCATGATAAAGAAGATTCAAAGAGAGTGAGATGCCAGCTCCTTTCATTCAGTCAGTAGCTTCAATCATTTCTGGACGTTTTTCAATGGCAAAAATCAATGAATATTGTAAATGCACAAACAGTAATTTCTCCGCATTGCAAGGTGCAATTCTGAAATTTTTTGCTTTTTCCTGCTCCTCTTAGCATGATAAACAAGATTCAAAGAGAGTGAGATGCCAGCTCCTTTCATTCAGTCAGTAGCTTCAATCATTTCTGGACGTTTTTCAATGGCAAAAATCCATGAATATTGTAAATGCACAAACAGTAATTTCTCCGCATTGCAAGGTGCAATTCTGAAATTTTTTGCTTTTTCCTGCTCCTCTTAGCATGATAAAGAAGATTCAAAGAGAGTGAGATGCCAGCTCCTTTCATTCAGTCAGTAGCTTCAATCATTTCTGGTATATGAATAACATGATGTTTTTCAATGGCAAAAATCAATGAATATTGTAAATGCACAAACAGTAATTTCTCCGCATTGCAAGGTGCAATTCTGAAATTTTTTGCTTTTTCCTGCTCCTCTTAGCATGATAAAGAAGATTCAAAGAGAGTGAGATGCCAGCTCCTTTCATTCAGTCAGTAGCTTCAATCATTTCTGGACGTTTTTCAATGGCAAAAATCAATGAATATTGTAAATGCACAAACAGTAATTTCTCCGCATTGCAAGGTGCAATTCTGAAATTTTTTGCTTTTTCCTGCTCCTCTTAGCATGATAAAGAAGATTCAAAGAGAGTGAGATGTCAGCTCCTTTCATTCAGTCAGTAGCTTCAAACATTTCTGGTATATGAATAACATGATGTTTTTCAATGGCAAAAATCAATGAATTTTGTAAATGCACAAACAGTAATTTCTCCGCATTGCAAGGTGCAATTCTGAAATTTTTTGCTTTTTCCTGCTCCTCTTAGCATGATAAAGAAGATTCAAAGAGAGTGAGATGCCAGTTCCTTTCATTCAGTCAGTAGCTTCAATCATTTCTGGACGTTTTTCAATGGCAAAAATCAATGAATATTGTAAATGCACAAACAGTAATTTCTCCGCATTGCAAGGTGCAATTCTGAAAATTTTTGCTTTTTCCTGCTCCTCTTAGCATGATAAAGAAGATTCAAAGAGAGTGAGATGCCAGCTCCTTTCATTCAGTCAGTAGCTTCAATCATTTCTGGTATATGAATAACATGATGTTTTTCAATGGCAAAAATCAATGAATATTGTAAATGCACAAACAGTAATTTCTCCGCATTGCAAGGTGCAATTCTGAAATTTTTTGCTTTTTCCTGCTCCTCTTAGCATGATAAAGAAGATTCAAAGAGAGTGAGATGCCAGCTCCTTTCATTCAGTCAGTAGCTTCAATCATTTCTGGACGTTTTTCAATGGCAAAAATCAATGAATATTGTAAATGCACAAACAGTAATTTCTCCGCATTGCAAGGTGCAATTCTGAAATTTTTTGCTTTTTCCTGCTCCTCTTAGCATGATAAAGAAGATTCAAAGAGAGTGAGATGCCAGCTCCTTTCATTCAGTCAGTAGCTTCAATCATTTCTGGACGTTTTTCAATGGCAAAAATCAATGAATATTGTAAATGCACAAACAGTAATTTCTCCGCATTGCAAGGTGCAATTCTGAAATTTTTTGCTTTTTCCTGCTCCTCTTAGCATGATAAAGAAGATTCAAAGAGAGTGAGATGTCAGCTCCTTTCATTCAGTCAGTAGCTTCAAACATTTCTGGTATATGAATAACATGATGTTTTTCAATGGCAAAAATCAATGAATTTTGTAAATGCACAAACAGTAATTTCTCCGCATTGCAAGGTGCAATTCTGAAATTTTTTGCTTTTTCCTGCTCCTCTTAGCATGATAAAGAAGATTCAAAGAGAGTGAGATGCCAGTTCCTTTCATTCAGTCAGTAGCTTCAATCATTTCTGGACGTTTTTCAATGGCAAAAATCAATGAATATTGTAAATGCACAAACAGTAATTTCTCCGCATTGCAAGGTGCAATTCTGAAATTTTTTGCTTTTTCCTGCTCCTCTTAGCATGATAAAGAAGATTCAAAGAGAGTGAGATGCCAGCTCCTTTCATTCAGTCAGCAGCTTCAATCATTTCTGGTATATGAATAACATGATGTTTTTCAATGGCAAAAATCAATGAATATTGTAAATGCACAAACAGTAATTTCTCCGCATTGCAAGGTGCAATTCTGAAATTTTTTGCTTTTTCCTGCTCCTCTTAGCATGATAAAGAAGATTCAAAGAGAGTGAGATGCCAGCTCCTTTCATTCAGTCAGTAGCTTCAATCATTTCTGGACGTTTTTCAATGGCAAAAATCAATGAATATTGTAAATGCACAAACAGTAATTTCTCCGCATTGCAAGGTGCAATTCTGAAATTTTTTGCTTTTTCCTGCTCCTCTTAGCATGATAAACAAGATTCAAAGAGAGTGAGATGCCAGCTCCTTTCATTCAGTCAGTAGCTTCAATCATTTCTGGACGTTTTTCAATGGCAAAAATCAATGAATATTGTAAATGCACAAACAGTAATTTCTCCGCATTGCAAGGTGCAATTCTGAAATTTTTTGCTTTTTCCTGCTCCTCTTAGCATGATAAAGAAGATTCAAAGAGAGTGAGATGCCAGCTCCTTTCATTCAGTCAGTAGCTTCAAACATTTCTGGTATATGAATAACATGATGTTTTTCAATGGCAAAAATCAATGAATATTGTAAATGCACAAACAGTAATTTCTCCGCATTGCAAGGTGCAAGTCTGAAATTTTTTGCTTTTTCCTGCTCCTCTTAGCATGATAAAGAAGATTCAAAGAGAGTGAGATGCCAGCTCCTTTCATTCAGTCAGTAGCTTCAATCATTTCTGGACGTTTTTCAATGGCAAAAATCAATGAATATTGTAAATGCACAAACAGTAATTTCTCCGCATTGCAAGGTGCAATTCTGAAATTTTTTGCTTTTTCCTGCTCCTCTTAGCATGATAAAGAAGATTCAAAGAGAGTGAGATGCCAGCTCCTTTCATTCAGTCAGTAGCTTCAATCATTTCTGGTATATGAATAACATGATGTTTTTCAATGGCAAAAATCAATGAATATTGTAAATGCACAAACAGTAATTTCTCCGCATTGCAAGTTGCAATTCTGAAATTTTTTGCTTTTTCCTGCTCCTCTTAGCATGATAAAGAAGATTCAAAGAGAGTGAGATGCCAGCTCCTTTCATTCAGTCAGTAGCTTCAATCATTTCTGGACGTTTTTCAATGGCAAAAATCAATGAATATTGTAAATGCACAAACAGTAATTTCTCCGCATTGCAAGGTGCAATTCTGAAATTTTTTGCTTTTTCCTGCTCCTCTTAGCATGATAAAGAAGATTCAAAGAGAGTGAGATGCAAGCTCCTTTCATTCAGTCAGTAGCTTCAATCATTTCTGGACGTTTTTCAATGGCAAAAATCAATGAATATTGTAAATGCACAAACAGTAATTTCTCCGCATTGCAAGGTGCAATTCTGAAATTTTTTGCTTTTTCCTGCTCCTCTTAGCATGATAAAGAAGATTCAAAGAGAGTGAGATGCCAGCTCCTTTCATTCAGTCAGTAGCTTCAAACATTTCTGGTATATGAATAACATGATGTTTTTCAATGGCAAAAATCAATGAATATTGTAAATGCACAAACAGTAATTTCTCCGCATTGCAAGGTGCAAGTCTGAAATTTTTTGCTTTTTCCTGCTCCTCTTAGCATGATAAAGAAGATTCAAAGAGAGTGAGATGCCAGCTACTTTCATTCAGTCAGTAGCTTCAATCATTTCTGGACGTTTTTCAATGGTAAAAATCAATGAATATTGTAAATGCACAAACAGTAATTTCTCCACATTGCAAGGTGCAATTCTGAAATTTTTTGCTTTTTCCTGCTCCTCTTAGCATGATAAAGAAGATTCAAAGAGAGTGAGATGCCAGCTCCTTTCATTCAGTCAGTAGCTTCAAACATTTCTGGTATATGAATAATATGATGTTTTTCAATGGCAAAAATCAATGAATATTGTAAAAGCACAAACAGTAATTTCTCCGCATTGCAAGGTGCAATTCTGAAATTTTTTGCTTTTTCCTGCTCCTCTTAGCATGATAAAGAAGATTCAAAGAGAGTGAGATGCCAGCTCCTTTCATTCAGTCAGTAGCTTCAATCATTTCTGGACGTTTTTCAATGGCAAAAATCAATGAATATTGTAAATGCACAAACAGTAATTTCTCCGCATTGCAAGGTGCAATTCTGAAATTTTTTGCTTTTTCCTGCTCCTCTTAGCATGATAAAGAAGATTCAAAGAGAGTGAGATGCCAGCTCCTTTCATTCAGTCAGTAGCTTCAATCATTTCTGGTATATGAATAACATGATGTTTTTCAATGGCAAAAATCAATGAATATTGTAAATGCACAAACAGTAATTTCTCCGCATTGCAAGTTGCAATTCTGAAATTTTTTGCTTTTTCCTGCTCCTCTTAGCATGATAAAGAAGATTCAAAGAGAGTGAGATGCCAGCTCCTTTCATTCAGTCAGTAGCTTCAATCATTTCTGGACGTTTTTCAATGGCAAAAATCAATGAATATTGTAAATGCACAAACAGTAATTTCTCCGCATTGCAAGGTGCAATTCTGAAATTTTTTGCTTTTTCCTGCTCCTCTTAGCATGATAAAGAAGATTCAAAGAGAGTGAGATGCCAGCTCCTTTCATTCAGTCAGTAGCTTCAATCATTTCTGGACGTTTTTCAATGGCAAAAATCAATGAATATTGTAAATGCACAAACAGTAATTTCTCCGCATTGCAAGGTGCAATTCTGAAATTTTTTGCTTTTTCCTGCTCCTCTTAGCATGATAAAGAAGATTCAAAGAGAGTGAGATGCCAGCTCCTTTCATTCAGTCAGTAGCTTCAAACATTTCTGGTATATGAATAACATGATGTTTTTCAATGGCAAAAATCAATGAATATTGTAAATGCACAAACAGTAATTTCTCCGCATTGCAAGGTGCAATTCTGAAATTTTTTGCTTTTTCCTGCTCCTCTTAGCATGATAAAGAAGATTCAAAGAGAGTGAGATGCCAGCTCCTTTCATTCAGTCAGTAGCTTCAATCATTTCTGGACGTTTTTCAATGGCAAAAATCAATGAATATTGTAAATGCACAAACAGTAATTTCTCCGCATTGCAAGGTGCAATTCTGAAATTTTTTGCTTTTTCCTGCTCCTCTTAGCATGATAAAGAAGATTCAAAGAGAGTGAGATGTCAGCTCCTTTCATTCAGTCAGTAGCTTCAAACATTTCTGGTATATGAATAACATGATGTTTTTCAATGGCAAAAATCAATGAATTTTGTAAATGCACAAACAGTAATTTCTCCGCATTGCAAGGTGCAATTCTGAAATTTTTTGCTTTTTCCTGCTCCTCTTAGCATGATAAAGAAGATTCAAAGAGAGTGAGATGCCAGCTCCTTTCATTCAGTCAGTAGCTTCAATCATTTCTGGACGTTTTTCAATGGCAAAAATCAATGAATATTGTAAATGCACAAACAGTAATTTCTCCGCATTGCAAGGTGCAATTCTGAAATTTTTTGCTTTTTCCTGCTCCTCTTAGCATGATAAAGAAGATTCAAAGAGAGTGAGATGCCAGCTCCTTTCATTCAGTCAGTAGCTTCAATCATTTCTGGTATATGAATAACATGATGTTTTTCAATGGCAAAAATCAATGAATATTGTAAATGCACAAACAGTAATTTCTCCGCATTGCAAGTTGCAATTCTGAAATTTTTTGCTTTTTCCTGCTCCTCTTAGCATGATAAAGAAGATTCAAAGAGAGTGAGATGCCAGCTCCTTTCATTCAGTCAGTAGCTTCAATCATTTCTGGACGTTTTTCAATGGCAAAAATCAATGAATATTGTAAATGCACAAACAGTAATTTCTCCGCATTGCAAGGTGCAATTCTGAAATTTTTTGCTTTTTCCTGCTCCTCTTAGCATGATAAAGAAGATTCAAAGAGAGTGAGATGCCAGCTCCTTTCATTCAGTCAGTAGCTTCAATCATTTCTGGACGTTTTTCAATGGCAAAAATCAATGAATATTGTAAATGCACAAACAGTAATTTCTCCGCATTGCAAGGTGCAATTCTGAAATTTTTTGCTTTTTCCTGCTCCTCTTAGCATGATAAAGAAGATTCAAAGAGAGTGAGATGCCAGCTCCTTTCATTCAGTCAGTAGCTTCAAACATTTCTGGTATATGAATAACATGATGTTTTTCAATGGCAAAAATCAATGAATATTGTAAATGCACAAACAGTAATTTCTCCGCATTGCAAGGTGCAATTCTGAAATTTTTTGCTTTTTCCTGCTCCTCTTAGCATGATAAAGAAGATTCAAAGAGAGTGAGATGCCAGCTCCTTTCATTCAGTCAGTAGCTTCAATCATTTCTGGACGTTTTTCAATGGCAAAAATCAATGAATATTGTAAATGCACAAACAGTAATTTCTCCGCATTGCAAGGTGCAATTCTGAAATTTTTTGCTTTTTCCTGCTCCTCTTAGCATGATAAAGAAGATTCAAAGAGAGTGAGATGTCAGCTCCTTTCATTCAGTCAGTAGCTTCAAACATTTCTGGTATATGAATAACATGATGTTTTTCAATGTCAAAAATCAATGAATTTTGTAAATGCACAAAGAGTAATTTCTCCGCATTGCAAGGTGCAATTCTGAAATTTTTTGCTTTTTCCTGCTCCTCTTAGCATGATAAAGAAGATTCAAAGAGAGTGAGATGCCAGTTCCTTTCATTCAGTCAGTAGCTTCAATCATTTCTGGACGTTTTTCAATGGCAAAAATCAATGAATATTGTAAATGCACAAACAGTAATTTCTCCGCATTGCAAGGTGCAATTCTGAAATTTTTTGCTTTTTCCTGCTCCTCTTAGCATGATAAAGAAGATTCAAAGAGAGTGAGATGCCAGCTCCTTTCATTCAGTCAGTAGCTTCAATCATTTCTGGTATATGAATAACATGATGTTTTCAATGGCAAAAATCAATGAATATTGTAAATGCACAAACAGTAATTTCTCCGCATTGCAAGGTGCAATTCTGAATTTTTTTGCTTTTTCCTGCTCCTCTTAGCATGATAAAGAAGATTCAAAGAGAGTGAGATGCCAGCTCCTTTCATTCAGTCAGTAGCTTCAATCATTTCTGGACGTTTTTCAATGGCAAAAATCAATGAATATTGTAAATGCACAAACAGTAATTTCTCCGCATTGCAAGGTGCAATTCTGAAATTTTTTGCTTTTTCCTGCTCCTCTTAGCATGATAAACAAGATTCAAGGAGAGTGAGATGCCAGCTCCTTTCATTCAGTCAGTAGCTTCAATCATTTCTGGACGTTTTTCAATGGTAAAAATCAATGAATATTGTAAATGCACAAACAGTAATTTCTCCACATTGCAAGGTGCAATTCTGAAATTTTTTGCTTTTTCCTGCTCCTCTTAGCATGATAAAAAAGATTCAAAGAGAGTGAGATGCCAGCTCCTTTCATTCAGTCAGTAGCTTCAATCATTTCTGGTATATGAATAACATGATGTTTTTCAATGGCAAAAATCAATGAATATTGTAAATGCACAAACAGTAATTTCTCCGCATTGCAAGGTGCAATTCTGAAATTTTTTGCTTTTTCCTGCTCCTCTTAGCATGATAAAGAAGATTCAAAGAGAGTGAGATGCCAGCTCCTTTCATTCAGTCAGTAGCTTCAATCATTTCTGGACGTTTTTCAATGGCAAAAATCAATGAATATTGTAAATGCACAAACAGTAATTTCTCCGCATTGCAAGGTGCAATTCTGAAATTTTTTGCTTTTTCCTGCTCCTCTTAGCATGATAAAGAAGATTCAAAGAGAGTGAGATGTCAGCTCCTTTCATTCAGTCAGTAGCTTCAAACATTTCTGGTATATGAATAACATGATGTTTTTCAATGGCAAAAATCAATGAATTTTGTAAATGCACAAACAGTAATTTCTCCGCATTGCAAGGTGCAATTCTGAAATTTTTTGCTTTTTCCTGCTCCTCTTAGCATGATAAAGAAGATTCAAAGAGAGTGAGATGCCAGTTCCTTTCATTCAGTCAGTAGCTTCAATCATTTCTGGACGTTTTTCAATGGCAAAAATCAATGAATATTGTAAATGCACAAACAGTAATTTCTCCACATTGCAAGGTGCAATTCTGAAATTTTTTGCTTTTTCCTGCTCCTCTTAGCATGATAAAGAAGATTCAAAGAGAGTGAGATGCCAGCTCCTTTCATTCAGTCAGTAGCTTCAATCATTTCTGGTATATGAATAACATGATGTTTTTCAATGGCAAAAATCAATGAATATTGTAAATGCACAAACAGTAATTTCTCCGCATTGCAAGGTGCAATTCTGAAATTTTTTGCTTTTTCCTGCTCCTCTTAGCATGATAAAGAAGATTCAAAGAGAGTGAGATGCCAGCTCCTTTCATTCAGTCAGTAGCTTCAATCATTTCTGGACGTTTTTCAATGGCAAAAATCAATGAATATTGTAAATGCACAAACAGTAATTTCTCCGCATTGCAAGGTGCAATTCTGAAATTTTTTCTTTTTCCTGCTCCTCTTAGCATGATAAAGAAGATTCAAAGAGAGTGAGATGCCAGCTCCTTTCATTCAGTCAGTAGCTTCAATCATTTCTGGACGTTTTTCAATGGCAAAAATCAATGAATATTGTAAATGCACAAACAGTAATTTCTCCGCATTGCAAGGTGCAATTCTGAAATTTTTTGCTTTTTCCTGCTCCTCTTAGCATGATAAAGAAGATTCAAAGAGAGTGAGATGTCAGCTCCTTTCATTCAGTCAGTAGCTTCAAACATTTCTGGTATATGAATAACATGATGTTTTTCAATGGCAAAAATCAATGAATTTTGTAAATGCACAAACAGTAATTTCTCCGCATTGCAAGGTGCAATTCTGAAATTTTTTGCTTTTTCCTGATCCTCTTAGCATGATAAAGAAGATTCAAAGAGAGTGAGATGCCAGTTCCTTTCATTCAGTCAGTAGCTTCAATCATTTCTGGACGTTTTTCAATGGCAAAAATCAATGAATATTGTAAATGCACAAACAGTAATTTCTCTGCATTGCAAGGTGCAATTCTGAAATTTTTTGCTTTTTCCTGCTCCTCTTAGCATGATAAAGAAGATTCAAAGAGAGTGAGATGCCAGCTCCTTTCATTCAGTCAGTAGCTTCAATCATTTCTGGTATATGAATAACATGATGTTTTTCAATGGCAAAAATCAATGAATATTGTAAATGCACAAACAGTAATTTCTCCGCATTGCAAGGTGCAATTCTGAAATTTTTTGCTTTTTCCTGCTCCTCTTAGCATGATAAAGAAGATTCAAAGAGAGTGAGATGCCAGCTCCTTTCATTCAGTCAGTAGCTTCAATCATTTCTGGACGTTTTTCAATGGCAAAAATCAATGAATATTGTAAATGCACAAACAGTAATTTCTCCGCATTGCAAGGTGCAATTCTGAAATTTTTTGCTTTTTCCTGCTCCTCGTAGCATGATAAACAAGATTCAAAGAGAGTGAGATGCCAGCTCCTTTCATTCAGTCAGTAGCTTCAATCATTTCTGGACGTTTTTCAATGGCAAAAATCAATGAATATTGTAAATGCACAAACAGTAATTTCTCCGCATTGCAAGGTGCAATTCTGAAATTTTTTGCTTTTTCCTGCTCCTCTTAGCATGATAAAGAAGATTCAAAGAGAGTGAGATGCCAGCTCCTTTCATTCAGTCAGTAGCTTCAAACATTTCTGGTATATGAATAACATGATGTTTTTCAATGGCAAAAATCAATGAATATTGTAAATGCACAAACAGTAATATCTCCGCATTGCAAGGTGCAATTCTGAAATTTTTTGCTTTTTCCTGCTCCTCTTAGCATGATAAAGAAGATTCAAAGAGAGTGAGATGCCAGCTCCTTTCATTCAGTCAGTAGCTTCAATCATTTCTGGATGTTTTTCAATGGCAAAAATCAATGAATATTGTAAATGCACAAACTGTAATTTCTCCGCATTGCAAGGTGCAATTCTGAAATTTTTGGCTTTTTCCTGCTCCTCTTAGCATGATAAAGAAGATTCAAAGAGAGTGAGATGCCAGCTCCTTTCATTCAGTCAGTAGCTTCAATCATTTCTGGACGTTTTTCAATGGCAAAAATCAATGAATATTGTAAATGCACAAACAGTAATTTCTCCGCATTGCAAGGTGCAATTCGGAAATTTTTTGCTTTTTCCTGCTCCTCTTAGCATGATAAAGAAGATTCAAAGAGAGTGAGATGCCAGCTCCTTTCATTCAGTCAGTACCTTCAATCATTTCTGGATGTTTTTCAATGGCAAAAATCAATGAATTTTGTAAATGCACAAACAGTAATTTCTCCGCATTGCAAGGTACAATTCTGAAATTTTTTGCTTTTTCCCGCTCCTCTTAGCATGATAAAGAAGATTCAAAGAGAGTGAGGTGCCAGCTCCTTTCATTCAGTCAGTAGCTTCAAACATTTCTGGTATATGAATAACATGTTTTTCAATGGCAAAAATCATTGAATATTGTAAATGCACAAACAGTAATTTCTCCGCATTGCAAGGTGCAATTCTGAAATTTTTAGATTTTTCCTGCTCCTCTTAGCATGATAAAGAAGATTCAAAGAGAGTGAGATGCCAGCTCCTTTCATTCAGTCAGTAGCTTCAATCATTTCTGGACGTTTTTCAATGGCAAAAATCAATGAATATTGTAAATGCACAAACAGTAATTTCTCCGCATTGCAAGGTGCAATTCTGAAATTTTTTGCTTTTTCCTGCTCCTCTTAGCATGATAAAGAAGATTCAAAGAGAGTGAGATGCCAGCTCCTTTCATTCAGTCAGTAGCTTCAATCATTTCTGGACGTTTTTCAATGGCAAAAATCAATGAATATTGTAAATGCACAAACAGTAATTTCTCCGCATTGCAAGGTGCAATTCTGAAATTTTTTGCTTTTTCCTGCTCCTCTTAGCATGATAAAGAAGATTCAAAGAGAGTGAGATGCCAGCTCCTTTCATTCAGTCAGTAGCTTCAAACATTTCTGGTATTTGAATAACATGATGTTTTTCAATGGCAAAAATCAATGAATATTGTAAATGCACAAACAGTAATTTCTCCGCATTGCAAGGTGCAAGTCTGAAATTTTTTGCTTTTTCCTGCTCCTCTTAGCATGATAAAGAAGATTCAAAGAGAGTGAGATGCCAGCTACTTTCATTCAGTCAGTAGCTTCAATCATTCTGGACGTTTTTCAATGGTAAAAATCAATGAATATTGTAAATGCACAAACAGTAATTTCTCCACATTGCAAGGTGCAATTCTGAAATTTTTTGCTTTTTCCTGCTCCTCTTAGCATGATAAAGAAGATTCAAAGAGAGTGAGATGCCAGCTCCTTTCATTCAGTCAGTAGCTTCAAACATTTCTGGTATATGAATAACATGATGTTTTTCAATGGCAAAAATCAATGAATATTGTAAATGCACAAACAGTAATTTCTCCGCATTGCAAGGTGCAATTCTGAAATTTTTTGCTTTTTCCTGCTCCTCTTAGCATGATAAAGAAGATTCAAAGAGAGTGAGATGCCAGCTCCTTTCATTCAGTCAGTAGCTTCAAACATTTCTGGTATATGAATAACATGATGTTTTTCAATGGCAAAAATCAATGAATATTGTAAATGCACAAAGAGTAATTTCTCCGCATTGCAAGGTGCAATTCTGAAATTTTTTGCTTTTTCCTGCTCCTCTTAGCATGATAAAGAAGATTCAAAGAGAGTGAGATGCCAGCTCCTTTCATTCAGTCAGTAGCTTCAATCATTTCTGGATGTTTTTCAATGGCAAAAATCAATGAATATTGTAAATGCACAAACAGTAATTTCTCCGCATTGCAAGGTGCAATTCTGAAATTTTTTGCTTTTTCCTGCTCCTCTTAGCATGATAAAGAAGATTCAAAGAGAGTGAGATGCCAGCTCCTTTCATTCAGTTAGTAGCTTCAATCATTTCTGGACGTTTTTCAATGGCAAAAATCAATGAATATTGTAAATGCACAAACAGTAATTTCTCCGCATTGCAAGGTGCAATTCTGAAATTTTTTGCTTTTTCCTGCTCCTCTTAGCATGATAAAGAAGATTCAAAGAGAGTGAGATGCCAGCTCCTTTCATTCAGTCAGTAGCTACAAACATTTCTGGTATATGAATAACATGATGTTTTTCAATGGCAAAAATCAATGAATATTGTAAATGCACAAACAGTAATTTCTCCGCATTGCAAGGTGCAATTCTGAAATTTTTTGCTTTTTCCTGCTCCTCTTAGCATGATAAAGAAGATTCAAAGAGAGTGAGATGCCAGCTCCTTTCATTCAGTCAGTAGCTTCAATCATTTCTGGACGTTTTTCAATGGCAAAAATCAATGAATATTGTAAATGCACAAACAGTAATTTCTCCGCATTGCAAGGTGCAATTCTGAAATTTTTTGCTTTTTCCTGCTCCTCTTAGCATGATAAAGAAGATTCAAAGAGAGTGAGATGCCAGCTCCTTTCATTCAGTCAGTAGCTTCAAACATTTCTGGTATATGAATAACATGATGTTTTTCAATGGCAAAAATCAATGAATATTGTAAATGCACAAACAGTAATTTCTCCGCATTGCAAGGTGCAAGTCTGAAATTTTTTGCTTTTTCCTGCTCCTCTTAGCATGATAAAGAAGATTCAAAGAGAGTGAGATGCCAGCTACTTTCATTCAGTCAGTAGCTTCAATCATTTCTGGACGTTTTTCAATGGTAAAAATCAATGAATATTGTAAATGCACAAACAGTAATTTCTCCACATTGCAAGGTGCAATTCTGAAATTTTTTGCTTTTTCCTGCACCTCTTAGCATGATAAAGAAGATTCAAAGAGAGTGAGATGCCAGCTCCTTTCATTCAGTCAGTAGCTTCAAACATTTCTGGTATATGAATAACATGATGTTTTTCAATGGCAAAAATCAATGAATATTGTAAATGCACAAACAGTAATTTCTCCGCATTGCAAGGTGCAATTCTGAAATTTTTTGCTTTTTCCTGCTCCTCTTAGCATGATAAAGAAGATTCAAAGAGAGTGAGATGCCAGCTCCTTTCATTCAGTCAGTAGCTTCAAACATTTCTGGTATATGAATAACATGATGTTTTTCAATGGCAAAAATCAATGAATATTGTAAATGCACAAAGAGTAATTTCTCCGCATTGCAAGGTGCAATTCTGAAATTTTTTGCTTTTTCCTGCTCCTCTTAGCATGATAAAGAAGATTCAAAGAGAGTGAGATGCCAGCTCCTTTCATTCAGTCAGTAGCTTCAATCATTTCTGGACGTTTTTCAATGGCAAAAATCAATGAATATTGTAAATGCACAAACAGTAATTTCTCCGCATTGCAAGGTGCAATTCTGAAATTTTTTGCTTTTTCCTGCTCCTCTTAGCATGATAAAGAAGATTCAAAGAGAGTGAGATGCCAGCTCCTTTCATTCAGTCAGTAGCTTCAATCATTTCTGGACGTTTTTCAATGGCAAAAATCAATGAATATTGTAAATGCACAAACAGTAATTTCTCCGCATTGCAAGGTGCAATTCTGAAATTTTTTGCTTTTTCCTGCTCCTCTTAGCATGATAAAGAAGATTCAAAGAGAGTGAGATGCCAGCTCCTTTCATTCAGTCAGTAGCTACAAACATTTCTGGTATATGAATAACATGATGTTTTTCAATGGCAAAAATCAATGAATATTGTAAATGCACAAACAGTAATTTCTCCGCATTGCAAGGTGCAATTCTGAAATTTTTTGCTTTTTCCTGCTCCTCTTAGCATGATAAAGAAGATTCAAAGAGAGTGAGATGCCAGCTCCTTTCATTCAGTCAGTAGCTTCAATCATTTCTGGACGTTTTTCAATGGCAAAAATCAATGAATATTGTAAATGCACAAACAGTAATTTCTCCGCATTGCAAGGTGCAATTCTGAAATTTTTTGCTTTTTCCTGCTCCTCTTAGCATGATAAAGAAGATTCAAAGAGAGTGAGATGCCAGCTCCTTTCATTCAGTCAGTAGCTTCAATCATTTCTGGACGTTTTTCAATGGCAAAAATCAATGAATATTGTAAATGCACAAACAGTAATTTCTCCGCATTGCAAGGTGCAATTCTGAAATTTTTTGCTTTTTCCTGCTCCTCTTAGCATGACAAAGAAGATTCAAAGAGATTAAGATGCCAGCTCCTTTCATTCAGTCAGTAGCTTCAATCATTTCTGGTATATGAATAACATGATGTTTTTCAATGGCAAAAATCAATGAATATTGTAAATGCACAAACAGTAATTTCTCCGCATTGCAAGGTGCAATTCTGAAATTTTTTGCTTTTTCCTGCTCCTCTTAGCATGATAAAGAAGATTCAAAGAGAGTGAGATGCCAGCTCCTTTCATTCAGTCAGTAGCTTCAATCATTTCTGGACGTTTTTCAATGGCAAAAATCAATGAATATTGTAAATGCACAAACAGTAATTTCTCCGCATTGCAAGGTGCAATTCTGAAATTTTTTGCTTTTTCCTGCTCCTCTTAGCATGATAAAGAAGATTCAAAGAGAGTGAGATGCCAGCTCCTTTCATTCAGTCAGTAGCTTCAATCATTTCTGGACGTTTTTCAATGGCAAAAATCAATGAATATTGTAAATGCACAAACAGTAATTTCTCCGCATTGCAAGGTGCAATTCTGAAATTTTTTGCTTTTTCCTGCTCCTCTTAGCATGATAAAGAAGATTCAAAGAGAGTGAGATGCCAGGTCCTTTCATTCAGTCAGTAGCTTCAAACATTTCTGGTATATGAATAATATGATGTTTTTCAATGGCAAAAATCAATGAATATTGTAAAAGCACAAACAGTAATTTCTCCGCATTGCAAGGTGCAATTCTGAAATTTTTTGCTTTTTCCTGCTCCTCTTAGCATGATAAAGAAGATTCAAAGAGAGTGAGATGCCAGCTCCTTTCATTCAGTCAGTAGCTTCAATCATTTCTGGACGTTTTTCAATGGCAAAAATCAATGAATATTGTAAATGCACAAACAGTAATTTCTCCGCATTGCAAGGTGCAATTCTGAAATTTTTTGCTTTTTCCTGCTCCTCTTAGCATGATAAAGAAGATTCAAAGAGAGTGAGATGCCAGCTCCTTTCATTCAGTCAGTAGCTTCAATCATTTCTGGTATATGAATAACATGATGTTTTTCAATGGCAAAAATCAATGAATATTGTAAATGCACAAACAGTAATTTCTCCGCATTGCAAGTTGCAATTCTGAAATTTTTTGCTTTTTCCTGCTCCTCTTAGCATGATAAAGAAGATTCAAAGAGAGTGAGATGCCAGCTCCTTTCATTCAGTCAGTAGCTTCAATCATTTCTGGACGTTTTTCAATGGCAAAAATCAATGAATATTGTAAATGCACAAACAGTAATTTCTCCGCATTGCAAGGTGCAATTCTGAAATTTTTTGCTTTTTCCTGCTCCTCTTAGCATGATAAAGAAGATTCAAAGAGAGTGAGATGCCAGCTCCTTTCATTCAGTCAGTAGCTTCAAACATTTCTGGTATATGAATAACATGATGTTTTTCAATGGCAAAAATCAATGAATATTGTAAATGCACAAACAGTAATTTCTCCGCATTGCAAGGTGCAATTCTGAAATTTTTTGCTTTTTCCTGCTCCTCTTAGCATGATAAAGAAGATTCAAAGAGAGTGAGATGCCAGCTCCTTTCATTCAGTCAGTAGCTTCAATCATTTCTGGACGTTTTTCAATGGCAAAAATCAATGAATATTGTAAATGCACAAACAGTAATTTCTCCGCATTGCAAGGTGCAATTCTGAAATTTTTTGCTTTTTCCTGCTCCTCTTAGCATGACAAAGAAGATTCAAAGAGAGTAAGATGCCAGCTCCTTTCATTCAGTCAGTAGCTTCAATCATTTCTGGTATATGAATAACATGATGTTTTTCAATGGCAAAAATCAATGAATATTGTAAATGCACAAACAGTAATTTCTCCGCATTGCAAGGTGCAATTCTGAAATTTTTTGCTTTTTCCTGCTCCTCTTAGCATGATAAAGAAGATTCAAAGAGAGTGAGATGCCAGCTCCTTTCATTCAGTCAGTAGCTTCAATCATTTCTGGACGTTTTTCAATGGCAAAAATCAATGAATATTGTAAATGCACAAACAGTAATTTCTCCGCATTGCAAGGTGCAATTCTGAAATTTTTTGCTTTTTCCTGCTCCTCTTAGCATGATAAAGAAGATTCAAAGAGAGTGAGATGCCAGCTCCTTTCATTCAGTCAGTAGCTTCAATCATTTCTGGACGTTTTTCAATGGCAAAAATCAATGAATATTGTAAATGCACAAACAGTAATTTCTCCGCATTGCAAGGTGCAATTCTGAAATTTTTTGCTTTTTCCTGCTCCTCTTAGCATGATAAAGAAGATTCAAAGAGAGTGAGATGCCAGGTCCTTTCATTCAGTCAGTAGCTTCAAACATTTCTGGTATATGAATAATATGATGTTTTTCAATGGCAAAAATCAATGAATATTGTAAAAGCACAAACAGTAATTTCTCCGCATTGCAAGGTGCAATTCTGAAATTTTTTGCTTTTTCCTGCTCCTCTTAGCATGATAAAGAAGATTCAAAGAGAGTGAGATGCCAGCTCCTTTCATTCAGTCAGTAGCTTCAATCATTTCTGGACGTTTTTCAATGGCAAAAATCAATGAATATTGTAAATGCACAAACAGTAATTTCTCCGCATTGCAAGGTGCAATTCTGAAATTTTTTGCTTTTTCCTGCTCCTCTTAGCATGATAAAGAAGATTCAAAGAGAGTGAGATGCCAGCTCCTTTCATTCAGTCAGTAGCTTCAATCATTTCTGGTATATGAATAACATGATGTTTTTCAATGCCAAAAATCAATGAATATTGTAAATGCACAAACAGTAATTTCTCCGCATTGCAAGTTGCAATTCTGAAATTTTTTGCTTTTTCCTGCTCCTCTTAGCATGATAAAGAAGACTCAAAGAGAGTGAGATGCCAGCTCCTTTCATTCAGTCAGTAGCTTCAATCATTTCTGGACGTTTTTCAATGGCAAAAATCAATGAATATTGTAAATGCACAAACAGTAATTTCTCCGCATTGCAAGGTGCAATTCTGAAATTTTTTGCTTTTTCCTGCTCCTCTTAGCATAATAAAGAAGATTCAAAGAGAGTGAGATGCCAGCTCCTTTCATTCAGTCAGTAGCTTCAATCATTTCTGGACGTTTTTCAATGGCAAAAATCAATGAATATTGTAAATGCACAAACAGTAATTTCTCCGCATTGCAAGGTGCAATTCTGAAATTTTTTGCTTTTTCCTGCTCCTCTTAGCATGATAAAGAAGATTCAAAGAGAGTGAGATGCCAGCTCCTTTCATTCAGTCAGTAGCTTCAAACATTTCTGGTATATGAATAACATGATGTTTTTCAATGGCAAAAATCAATGAATATTGTAAATGCACAAACAGTAATTTCTCCGCATTGCAAGGTGCAATTCTGAAATTTTTTGCTTTTTCCTGCTCCTCTTAGCATGATAAAGAAGATTCAAAGAGAGTGAGATGCCAGCTCCTTTCATTCAGTCAGTAGCTTCAATCATTTCTGGTATATGAATAACATGATGTTTTTCAATGGCAAAAATCAATGAATATTGTAAATGCACAAACAGTAATTTCTCCACATTGTAAGGTGCAATTCTGAAATTTTTTGCTTTTTCCTGCTCCTCTTAGCATGATAAAGAAGATTCAAAGAGAGTGAGATGCCAGCTCCTTTCATTCAGTCAGTAGCTTCAATCATTTCTGGACGTTTTTCAATGGCAAAAATCAATGAATATTGTAAATGCACAAACAGTAATTTCTCCGCATTGCAAGGTGCAATTCTGAAATTTTTTGCTTTTTCCTGCTCCTCTTAGCATGATAAAGAAGATTCAAAGAGAGTGAGATGCCAGCTCCTTTCATTCAGTCAGTAGCTACAAACATTTCTGGTATATGAATAACATGATGTTTTTCAATGGCAAAAATCAATGAATATTGTAAATGCACAAACAGTAATTTCTCCGCATTGCAAGGTGCAATTCTGAAATTTTTTGCTTTTTCCTGCTCCTCTTAGCATGATAAAGAAGATTCAAAGAGAGTGAGATGCCAGCTCCTTTCATTCAGTCAGTAGCTTCAATCATTTCTGGACGTTTTTCAATGGCAAAAATCAATGAATATTGTAAATGCACAAACAGTAATTTCTCCGCATTGCAAGGTGCAATTCTGAAATTTTTTGCTTTTTCCTGCTCCTCTTAGCATGATAAAGAAGATTCAAAGAGAGTGAGATGCCAGCTCCTTTCATTCAGTCAGTAGCTTCAATCATTTCTGGACGTTTTTCAATGGCAAAAATCAATGAATATTGTAAATGCACAAACAGTAATTTCTCCGCATTGCAAGGTGCAATTCTGAAATTTTTTGCTTTTTCCTGCTCCTCTTAGCATGACAAAGAAGATTCAAAGAGAGTAAGATGCCAGCTCCTTTCATTCAGTCAGTAGCTTCAATCATTTCTGGTATATGAATAACATGATGTTTTTCAATGCAAAAATCAATGAATATTGTAAATGCACAAACAGTAATTTCTCCGCATTGCAAGGTGCAATTCTGAAATTTTTTGCTTTTTCCTGCTCCTCTTAGCATGATAAAGAAGATTCAAAGAGAGTGAGATGCCAGCTCCTTTCATTCAGTCAGTAGCTTCAATCATTTCTGGACGTTTTTCAATGGCAAAAATCAATGAATATTGTAAATGCACAAACAGTAATTTCTCCGCATTGCAAGGTGCAATTCTGAAATTTTTTGCTTTTTCCTGCTCCTCTTAGCATGATAAAGAAGATTCAAAGAGAGTGAGATGCCAGCTCCTTTCATTCAGTCAGTAGCTTCAATCATTTCTGGACGTTTTTCAATGGCAAAAATCAATGAATATTGTAAATGCACAAACAGTAATTTCTCCGCATTGCAAGGTGCAATTCTGAAATTTTTTGCTTTTTCCTGCTCCTCTTAGCATGATAAAGAAGATTCAAAGAGAGTGAGATGCCAGCTCCTTTCATTCAGTCAGTAGCTTCAAACATTTCTGGTATATGAATAATATGATGTTTTTCAATGGCAAAAATCAATGAATATTGTAAAAGCACAAACAGTAATTTCTCCGCATTGCAAGGTGCAATTCTGAAATTTTTTGCTTTTTCCTGCTCCTCTTAGCATGATAAAGAAGATTCAAAGAGAGTGAGATGCCAGCTCCTTTCATTCAGTCAGTAGCTTCAATCATTTCTGGACGTTTTTCAATGGCAAAAATCAATGAATATTGTAAATGCACAAACAGTAATTTCTCCGCATTGCAAGGTGCAATTCTGAAATTTTTTCCTTTTTCCTGCTCCTCTTAGCATGATAAAGAAGATTCAAAGAGAGTGAGATGCCAGCTCCTTTCATTCAGTCAGTAGCTTCAAACATTTCTGGTATATGAATAACATGATGTTTTTCAATGGCAAAAATCAATGAATATTGTAAATGCACAAACAGTAATTTCTCCACATTGTAAGGTGCAATTCTGAAATTTTTTGCTTTTTCCTGCTCCTCTTAGCATGATAAAGAAGATTCAAAGAGAGTGAGATGCCAGCTCCTTTCATTCAGTCAGTAGCTTCAATCATTTCTGGACGTTTTTCAATGGCAAAAATCAATGAATATTGTAAATGCACAAACAGTAATTTCTCCGCATTGCAAGGTGCAATTCTGAAATTTTTTGCTTTTTCCTGCTCCTCTTAGCATGATAAAGAAGATTCAAAGAGAGTGAGATGCCAGCTCCTTTCATTCAGTCAGTAGCTACAAACATTTCTGGTATATGAATAACATGATGTTTTTCAATGGCAAAAATCAATGAATATTGTAAATGCACAAACAGTAATTTCTCCGCATTGCAAGGTGCAATTCTGAAATTTTTTGCTTTTTCCTGCTCCTCTTAGCATGATAAAGAAGATTCAAAGAGAGTGAGATGCCAGCTCCTTTCATTCAGTCAGTAGCTTCAATCATTTCTGGACGTTTTTCAATGGCAAAAATCAATGAATATTGTAAATGCACAAACAGTAATTTCTCCGCATTGCAAGGTGCAATTCTGAAATTTTTTGCTTTTTCCTGCTCCTCTTAGCATGATAAAGAAGATTCAAAGAGAGTGAGATGCCAGCTCCTTTCATTCAGTCAGTAGCTTCAATCATTTCTGGACGTTTTTCAATGGCAAAAATCAATGAATATTGTAAATGCACAAACAGTAATTTCTCCGCATTGCAAGGTGCAATTCTGAAATTTTTTGCTTTTTCCTGCTCCTCTTAGCATGACAAAGAAGATTCAAAGAAAGTAAGATGCCAGCTCCTTTCATTCAGTCAGTAGCTTCAATCATTTCTGGTATATGAATAACATGATGTTTTTCAATGGCAAAAATCAATGAATATTGTAAATGCACAAACAGTAATTTCTCCGCATTGCAAGGTGCAATTCTGAAATTTTTTGCTTTTTCCTGCTCCTCTTAGCATGATAAAGAAGATTCAAAGAGAGTGAGATGCCAGCTCCTTTCATTCAGTCAGTAGCTTCAATCATTTCTGGACGTTTTTCAATGGCAAAAATCAATGAATATTGTAAATGCACAAACAGTAATTTCTCCGCATTGCAAGGTGCAATTCTGAAATTTTTTGCTTTTTCCTGCTCCTCTTAGCATGATAAAGAAGATTCAAAGAGAGTGAGATGCCAGCTCCTTTCATTCAGTCAGTAGCTTCAATCATTTCTGGACGTTTTTCAATGGCAAAAATCAATGAATATTGTAAATGCACAAACAGTAATTTCTCCGCATTGCAAGGTGCAATTCTGAAATTTTTTGCTTTTTCCTGCTCCTCTTAGCATGATAAAGAAGATTCAAAGAGAGTGAGATGCCAGCTCCTTTCATTCAGTCAGTAGCTTCAAACATTTCTGGTATATGAATAATATGATGTTTTTCAATGGCAAAAATCAATGAATATTGTAAAAGCACAAACAGTAATTTCTCCGCATTGCAAGGTGCAATTCTGAAATTTTTTGCTTTTTCCTGCTCCTCTTAGCATGATAAAGAAGATTCAAAGAGAGTGAGATGCCAGCTCCTTTCATTCAGTCAGTAGCTTCAATCATTTCTGGACGTTTTTCAATGGCAAAAATCAATGAATATTGTAAATGCACAAACAGTAATTTCTCCGCATTGCAAGGTGCAATTCTGAAATTTTTTGCTTTTTCCTGCTCCTCTTAGCATGATAAAGAAGATTCAAAGAGAGTGAGATGCCAGCTCCTTTCATTCAGTCAGTAGCTTCAATCATTTCTGGTATATGAATAACATGATGTTTTTCAATGGCAAAAATCAATGAATATTGTAAATGCACAAACAGTAATTTCTCCGCATTGCAAGTTGCAATTCTGAAATTTTTTGCTTTTTCCTGCTCCTCTTAGCATGATAAAGAAGATTCAAAGAGAGTGAGATGCCAGCTCCTTTCATTCAGTCAGTAGCTTCAATCATTTCTGGACGTTTTTCAATGGCAAAAATCAATGAATATTGTAAATGCACAAACAGTAATTTCTCCGCATTGCAAGGTGCAATTCTGAAATTTTTTGCTTTTTCCTGCTCCTCTTAGCATGATAAAGAAGATTCAAAGAGAGTGAGATGCCAGCTCCTTTCATTCAGTCAGTAGCTTCAATCATTTCTGGACGTTTTTCAATGGCAAAAATCAATGAATATTGTAAATGCACAAACAGTAATTTCTCCGCATTGCAAGGTGCAATTCTGAAATTTTTTGCTTTTTCCTGCTCCTCTTAGCATGATAAAGAAGATTCAAAGAGAGCGAGATGCCAGCTCCTTTCATTCAGTCAGTAGCTTCAATCATTTCTGGTATATGAATAACATGATGTTTTTCAATGGCAAAAATCAATGAATATTGTAAATGCACAAACAGTAATTTCTCCGCATTGCAAGGTGCAATTCTGAAATTTTTTGCTTTTTCCTGCTCCTCTTAGCATGATAAAGAAGATTCAAAGAGAGTGAGATGCCAGCTCCTTTCATTCAGTCAGTAGCTTCAATCATTTCTGGACGTTTTTCAATGGCAAAAATCAATGAATATTGTAAATGCACAAACAGTAATTTCTCCGCATTGCAAGGTGCAATTCTGAAATTTTTTGCTTTTTCCTGCTCCTCTTAGCATGATAAAGAAGATTCAAAGAGAGTGAGATGCCAGCTCCTTTCATTCAGTCAGTAGCTTCAAACATTTCTGGTATATGAATAACATGATGTTTTTCAATGGCAAAAATCAATGAATATTGTAAATGCACAAACAGTAATTTCTCCGCATTGCAAGGTGCAATTCTGAAATTTTTTGCTTTTTCCTGCTCCTCTTAGCATGATAAAGAAGATTCAAAGAGAGTGAGATGCCAGCTCCTTTCATTCAGTCAGTAGCTTCAAACATTTCTGGTATATGAATAACATGATGTTTTTCAATGGCAAAAATCAATGAATATTGTAAATGCACAAAGAGTAATTTCTCCGCATTGCAAGGTGCAATTCTGAAATTTTTTGCTTTTTCCTGCTCCTCTTAGCATGATAAAGAAGATTCAAAGAGAGTGAGATGCCAGCTCCTTTCATTCAGTCAGTAGCTTCAATCATTTCTGGACGTTTTTCAATGGCAAAAATCAATGAATATTGTAAATGCACAAACAGTAATTTCTCCGCATTGCAAGGTGCAATTCTGAAATTTTTTGCTTTTTCCTGCTCCTCTTAGCATGATAAAGAAGATTCAAAGAGAGTGAGATGCCAGCTCCTTTCATTCAGTCAGTAGCTTCAATCATTTCTGGACGTTTTTCAATGGCAAAAATCAATGAATATTGTAAATGCACAAACAGTAATTTCTCCGCATTGCAAGGTGCAATTCTGAAATTTTTTGCTTTTTCCTGCTCCTCTTAGCATGAAAAAGAAGATTCAAAGAGAGTGAGATGCCAGCTCCTTTCATTCAGTCAGTAGCTACAAACATTTCTGGTATATGAATAACATGATGTTTTTCAATGGCAAAAATCAATGAATATTGTAAATGCACAAACAGTAATTTCTCCGCATTGCAAGGTGCAATTCTGAAATTTTTTGCTTTTTCCTGCTCCTCTTAGCATGATAAAGAAGATTCAAAGAGAGTGAGATGCCAGCTCCTTTCATTCAGTCAGTAGCTTCAATCATTTCTGGACGTTTTTCAATGGCAAAAATCAATGAATATTGTAAATGCACAAACAGTAATTTCTCCGCATTGCAAGGTGCAATTCTGAATTTTTTTGCTTTTTCCTGCTCCTCTTAGCATGATAAAGAAGATTCAAAGAGAGTGAGATGCCAGCTCCTTTCATTCAGTCAGTAGCTTCAATCATTTCTGGACGTTTTTCAATGGCAAAAATCAATGAATATTGTAAATGCACAAACAGTAATTTCTCCGCATTGCAAGGTGCAATTCTGAAATTTTTTGCTTTTTCCTGCTCCTCTTAGCATGATAAAGAAGATTCAAAGAGAGCGAGATGCCAGCTCCTTTCATTCAGTCAGTAGCTTCAATCATTTCTGGTATATGAATAACATGATGTTTTTCAATGGCAAAAATCAATGAATATTGTAAATGCACAAACAGTAATTTCTCCGCATTGCAAGGTGCAATTCTGAAATTTTTTGCTTTTTCCTGCTCCTCTTAGCATGATAAAGAAGATTCAAAGAGAGTGAGATGCCAGCTCCTTTCATTCAGTCAGTAGCTTCAATCATTTCTGGACGTTTTTCAATGGCAAAAATCAATGAATATTGTAAATGCACAAACAGTAATTTCTCCGCATTGCAAGGTGCAATTCTGAAATTTTTTGCTTTTTCCTGCTCCTCTTAGCATGATAAAGAAGATTCAAAGAGAGTGAGATGCCAGCTCCTTTCATTCAGTCAGTAGCTTCAAACATTTCTGGTATATGAATAACATGATGTTTTTCAATGGCAAAAATCAATGAATATTGTAAATGCACAAACAGTAATTTCTCCGCATTGCAAGGTGCAATTCTGAAATTTTTTGCTTTTTCCTGCTCCTCTTAGCATGATAAAGAAGATTCAAAGAGAGTGAGATGCCAGCTCCTTTCATTCAGTCAGTAGCTTCAAACATTTCTGGTATATGAATAACATGATGTTTTTTAATGGCAAAAATCAATGAATATTGTAAATGCACAAAGAGTAATTTCTCCGCATTGCAAGGTGCAATTCTGAAATTTTTTGCTTTTTCCTGCTCCTCTTAGCATGATAAAGAAGATTCAAAGAGAGTGAGATGCCAGCTCCTTTCATTCAGTCAGTAGCTTCAATCATTTCTGGACGTTTTTCAATGGCAAAAATCAATGAATATTGTAAATGCACAAACAGTAATTTCTCCGCATTGCAAGGTGCAATTCTGAAATTTTTTGCTTTTTCCTGCTCCTCTTAGCATGATAAAGAAGATTCAAAGAGAGTGAGATGCCAGCTCCTTTCATTCAGTCAGTAGCTTCAATCATTTCTGGACGTTTTTCAATGGCAAAAATCAATGAATATTGTAAATGCACAAACAGTAATTTCTCCGCATTGCAAGGTGCAATTCTGAAATTTTTTGCTTTTTCCTGCTCCTCTTAGCATGATAAAGAAGATTCAGAGAGAGTGAGATGCCAGCTCCTTTCATTCAGTCAGTAGCTACAAACATTTCTGGTATATGAATAACATGATGTTTTTCAATGGCAAAAATCAATGAATATTGTAAATGCACAAACAGTAATTTCTCCGCATTGCAAGGTGCAATTCTGAAATTTTTTGCTTTTTCCTGCTCCTCTTAGCATGATAAAGAAGATTCAAAGAGAGTGAGATGCCAGCTCCTTTCATTCAGTCAGTAGCTTCAATCATTTCTGGACGTTTTTCAATGGCAAAAATCAATGAATATTGTAAATGCACAAACAGTAATTTCTCCGCATTGCAAGGTGCAATTCTGAATTTTTTTGCTTTTTCCTGCTCCTCTTAGCATGATAAAGAAGATTCAAAGAGAGTGAGATGCCAGCTCCTTTCATTCAGTCAGTAGCTTCAATCATTTCTGGACGTTTTTCAATGGCAAAAATCAATGAATATTGTAAATGCACAAACAGTAATTTCTCCGCATTGCAAGGTGCAATTCTGAAATTTTTTGCTTTTTCCTGCTCCTCTTAGCATGACAAAGAAGATTCAAAGAGAGTGAGATGCCAGCTCCTTTCATTCAGTCAGTAGCTTCAATCATTTCTGGTATATGAATAACATGATGTTTTTCAATGGCAAAAATCAATGAATATTGTAAATGCACAAACAGTAATTTCTCCGCATTGCAAGGTGCAATTCTGAAATTTTTTGCTTTTTCCTGCTCCTCTTAGCATAGTTACATAGTTACATAGTTTATAAGGCCGAAAAAAGACAAGCGTCCATCCAGTTCAGCCTATTTCTTGTGCACTGCAGCTATTCCGCAGCGTTGATCCAGGGGAACTCAAAAAAAAAACAAAACAAAACAAAAAAAAAAAAACATGCGGTATAGGCCAATTGACATCATTGAGGAAAAAATTCACTTCCTGACACCAATCTGGATTAATTAACTATCACTAAGCATAAGATGTAATTTTATTGTTCTCAAGAAAGGCGTCCAGGCCTCTCTTGAACTCATTAAGTGAGTTGGACATCACCACTTCCTCTCCCAGAGAGTTCCAGAGTCTCACGGCTCTGACCGTAAAGAATCCCCTTCTATGCTGGTGCAGGAACCTCCTTTCCTCCAGACGCATAGTGTGCCCCCTCGTCTTTGTCACCATCCTTGGTATAAACAGGTCATGGGAGAGATCTCTGTACTGCCCCCTGATGTATTTATACATGTTTATGAGGTCTCCCCTAAACCTTCTCTTTTCCAACGTAAATAGGCCTAATTTTGACAACCTCTCTGGGTATTCTAGTCCCTCCATTCCCTTTATTACCTTAGTCGCCCTCCTTTGTACCCTCTCTAGCTCCAATATGTCTTTCCTGAGCACCGGAGCCCAGAACTGTGCACAATATTCTAAGTGCGGCCTTACCAGCGCTTTATACAGAGGAAGAACAATGTTCTCATCATATGCCCCTATTCCTCTTCTGATGCATGCCATGACTCTATTTGCCTTCGCAGCTGCTGCCTGACACTGGGCACTCCAATTTAATTTGCTATTAACCAAGACGCCCAGGTCCTTCTCCATGTCAGATTTCCCCAACGGTTTCCCATTTAATATGTATGGGTGACTGCTGTTTTTCTTTCCCATGTGCATGACTTTACATTTATCGGCATTGAACCCCATTTGCCATTTTTTGGCCCAACTCCCCAATTTATCTAAATCCTCCTGTAGCTGTGCCCTATCCTCATCTGTGTTAACTACTTTACAAAGTTTAGTATCATCTGCAAATATTGCTATTTTACTATGCAACCCTTCCACTAGATCATTAATAAATATATTAAATAATATAGGGCCCAAGACAGACCCTTGAGGCACCCCGCTAGTAACCCTGACACACCCTGAGCTTACTCCATTGATAACCACCCTCTGCTTTCTATCACTCAGCCAGCTATTTACCCACTTACACACATTATCCCCCAGACCAAGCATTCTCATTTTATATACCAACCTTTTGTGTGGCACGGTATCAAACGCTTTGGAGAAGTCAAGGTATACAACATCCACTGACTCTCCCCGGTCCAGCTGTGAGCTCACCTCCTCGTAGAAAGCAATCAGGTTTGTTTGGCAGGAGCGATCTCTCATGAATCCATGTTGATATGGAGTTAGACAGTTATTATCATTAAGATATTCTACAATAGCATCTCTAAGAAATCCTTCAAACAATTTACCCACAACAGACGTTAAGCTGACTGGTCTATAGTTCCCAGGGTCACTTTTAGACCCCTTTTTGAATATTGGTACCACATTTGCTTGGCGCCAGTCTAGTGGGGCAGTCCCTGTCCATAAAGAGTGCTTGAATATAAGATACAGCGGTCTGTCTATCACATTACTTAATTCTTTTAGTACCCGGGGGTGTATGCCATCTGGGCCTGGTGACTTGTCTATTTTGATATTATTTAGGCGTTTCTGAACTTCCTCCTGGGTTAGGTGGGTGATATTTAGCGGAGGGTTTACTTTATTACTTTGCATTTCCTCCGATAAATTGTTTTCTTTTGTGAAAACAGTGGAGAAGAAGCTATTGAGTAGGTTTGCTTTACCCTCATCGCCCTCTATGATTTTACCCAGGTTATTTTTCAATGGGCCAACTCCATCAGTTTTAATCCTTTTACTGTTTATATAGTTAAAGAACAGTTTGGGATTCGTTTTACTTTCTTTGGCAATTAGTCTCTCTGTCTCCTCTTTTGCTATTCTTATTTGTTTCTTACAGATTTTGTTTTTTTCCCTATAAGTTATTAGCGCTTCCTCGCTGCCTTCTTGTTTAAGTTTACCGAAAGCCCTTTTTTTGTTTTTCATTGCCCTCTTGACTTCCTTATTTAGCCACATTGGCTTCCTCCTATTCCTAGCCCTTTTATTCCCATAAGGTATGTACCTTCTACAGTGACTATGTAGGACTGTTTTGAAAATTTCCCATTTTCTATCCGTGCTCCTATTACTGAAGATACTATCCCAGTCTATAAGGTGAAGGGCATCTCTTAGCTGATCAAACTTTGCCCTCCTGAAGTTCAGTGTTTTTGTGACTCCCTTGCTGGGCACCCTACTGAAGCACATGTGGAATTGTATAATGTTGTGGTCACTATTTCCCAGGTGCCCCCCAACCTGCACCTCAGTTATTCTGTCTGGCCTGTTAGTTAATATTAAGTCTAAAAGGGCCGTCCCTCTAGTTGGTTCCTGCACAAGTTGTGACAAATAATTGTCTTTGATAATTGACAGAAACCTGTTTCCTTTCTGAGATCTACAGCTTTCGGTTTCCCAGTCTATATCGGGGTAGTTGAAGTCCCCCATAATAATCACCTCGTTATTTTTTGCTACTTCGTCTATTTGTCTCATTAATAGACTTTCCGTGGCTTCTGCTATATTTGGTGGTTTATAACAGACTCCTATGATAATTTTATTATTGTTTTTTGCCCCATGTATCTCCACCCATAAGGACTCGACCTCCTCATTTCCCTCCCATACATCCTCCCGTATTGTAGGCTTTAGACACGTCTTTACATATAGACAGACTCCACCCCCTTTCCGATTTCTTCGATCCCTTCTAAACAGACTGTAACCCTGTAAGTTAACTGCCCAGTCATAGCTTTCATCCAACCATGTCTCGGTTATTCCCACTATGTCATAGTTACCTGTAGATATTTCTGCTTCCAGTTCATCCATCTTGTTTGTCAGGCTCCTGGCATTTGCTAGCACGCAGTTTACACGATTTTGTTTTGTTCCAATCTTCTCCCTGTGGATTGTATTAGAAATTTTCTTACCTTCCTTCCAAGTATCTTGTCTTGGACCTTCTTTGTCGCACTTCATATCTTTCATTAGTATGTCCTCTGGTTGCATGTTCGTGTCCGGCGTTTTTCTTCCCATCCCCTCTTCTTCTAGTTTAACGCCCTCCTGATGAGTGTTGCGAGTCTCCTGGCGAATGTGTGTTTCCCGGGTTTGTTGAGGTGTAGTCCGTCTCTGGCAAGGAGTCCATCATAGAGGTAATTCACACCGTGGTCCAGGAATCCAAATCCTTGTTGTCTGCACCATCGTCTCAGCCAGCTGTTCACATCAAGGATCCTGTTCCATCTCCTGACGCCATGCCCGTCTACTGGAAGGATAGAAGAAAAAACTACCTGCGCATCCAGTTCTTTTACTTTCTTCCCCAATGCTTCAAAGTCCTTGCAGATTGTCGGTAGGTCCTTCTTTGCCGTGTCATTGGTGCCAACATGTATCAGAAGAAATGGGTGGACATCCTTGGGACTGATGAGCTTTGGTATCCTATCGGTAACATCCTTGATCTTCGCCCCTGGGAGGCAGCATACTTCTCTTGCGGTTATATCCGGTCTGCAGATAGCTGCTTCTGTTCCTCTCAGTAGTGAGTCTCCCACCACCACCACTCTTCTTCCCTTCTTGGCTGTCCTTTTTCTTGTCGCTTCTGGGTGTTTCTGGGTGCTCTTTTCTTTTTTGCTTGCTGGTAGTTCCTCATCCTTAGGTGTGCCATCTTCGTCCTCCACAAGTCCTTGGAATCTGTTTCTCAGTTGTGTGGTTGGTGGTGTCTCCATGGTCTTCTTGCTTCTTTTGGTCACTTGCCTCCACTTGTCTGCCTCTGGAGGTTCTCTGACGCTTCCTTCACTTTCTGTGACCAGTAGTGACGCTTCTGTTCTATCCAGGAAGTCTTCATTTTCCTTGATGAGTTTTAATGTCGCAATTCTTTCTTCCAGTCCCCGCACCTTTTCTTCTAAAAGAGCCAGTAGTCTACACTTCTGGCAGGTGAAGTTGGTTTCAGCTTCTGGTCGATCTGTGAACATGTAGCACATGTTGCAGCTCACCATGTAGGTTGTCACATCTGCCATGCTGCTCCTCGTCCCTGCTGACTTGATGTCTGTCTTCTTTCTTGTGATACCCTAGGAGAAACAAATTCGCGCGCCGTTAGGCTTTTCCCAGAAGGCACCTGGAATATGCAAATTGCCCTCTTCAAGCTTCAATCCCTGGTTTGGCGATGCTTTCCAAGCAGCTGGTCCCGGCTGTACCCAACGATCTTCTAGCTGAAGGAGACTCTTCGCTTTTCCCAGAAGGCACCTGGAATATGCAAATTGCCCTCTTCAAGCTTCAATCCCTGGTTTGGCGATGCTTTCCAAGCAGCTGGTCCCGGCTGTACCCAACGATCTTCTAGCTGAAGGAGACTCTTCGCTTTTCCCAGAAGGCACCTGGAATATGCAAATTGCCCTCTTCAAGCTTCAATCCCTGGTTTGGCGATGCTTTCCAAGCAGCTGGTCCCGGCTGTACCCAACGATCTTCTAGCTGAAGGAGACTCTTCGCTTTTCCCAGAAGGCACCTGGAATATGCAAATTGCCCTCTTCAAGCTTCAATCCCTGGTTTGGCGATGCTTTCCAAGCAGCTGGTCCCGGCTGTACCCAACGATCTTCTAGCTGAAGGAGACTCTTCGCTTTTCCCAGAAGGCACCTGGAATATGCAAATTGCCCTCTTCAAGCTTCAATCCCTGGTTTGGCGATGCTTTCCAAGCAGCTGGTCCCGGCTGTACCCAACGATCTTCTAGCTGAAGGAGACTCTTCGCTTTTCCCAGAAGGCACCTGGAATATGCAAATTGCCCTCTTCAAGCTTCAATCCCTGGTTTGGCGATGCTTTCCAAGCAGCTGGTCCCGGCTGTACCCAACGATCTTCTAGCTGAAGGAGACTCTTCGCTTTTCCCAGAAGGCACCTGGAATATGCAAATTGCCCTCTTCAAGCTTCAATCCCTGGTTTGGCGATGCTTTCCAAGCAGCTGGTCCCGGCTGTACCCAACGATCTTCTAGCTGAAGGAGACTCTACGCTTTTCCCAGAAGGCACCTGGAATATGCAAATTGCCCTCTTCAAGCTTCAATCCCTGGTTTGGCGATGCTTTCCAAGCAGCTGGTCCCGGCTGTACCCAACGATCTTCTAGCTGAAGGAGACTCTTCGCTTTTCCCAGAAGGCACCTGGAATATGCAAATTGCCCTCTTCAAGCTTCAATCCCTGGTTGAAGAGGGCATGATAAAGAAGATTCAAAGAGAGTGAGATGCCAGCTCCTTTCATTCAGTCAGTAGCTTCAATCATTTCTGGACGTTTTTCAATGGCAAAAATCAATGAATATTGTAAATGCACAAACAGTAATTTCTCCGCATTGCAAGGTGCAATTCTGAAATTTTTTGCTTTTTCCTGCTCCTCTTAGCATGATAAAGAAGATTCAAAGAGAGTGAGATGCCAGCTCCTTTCATTCAGTCAGTAGCTTCAATCATTTCTGGACGTTTTTCAATGGCAAAAATCAATGAATATTGTAAATGCACAAACAGTAATTTCTCCGCATTGCAAGGTGCAATTCTGAAATTTTTTGCTTTTTCCTGCTCCTCTTAGCATGATAAAGAAGATTCAAAGAGAGTGAGATGCCAGCTCCTTTCATTCAGTCAGTAGCTTCAAACATTTCTGGTATATGAATAACATGATGTTTTTCAATGGCAAAAATCAATGAATATTGTAAAAGCACAAACAGTAATTTCTCCGCATTGCAAGGTGCAATTCTGAAATTTTTTGCTTTTTCCTGCTCCTCTTAGCATGATAAAGAAGATTCAAAGAGAGTGAGATGCCAGCTCCTTTCATTCAGTCAGTAGCTTCAATCATTTCTGGACGTTTTTCAATGGCAAAAATCAATGAATATTGTAAATGCACAAACAGTAATTTCTCCGCATTGCAAGGTGCAATTCTGAAATTTTTTGCTTTTTCCTGCTCCTCTTAGCATGATAAAGAAGATTCAAAGAGAGTGAGATGCCAGCTCCTTTCATTCAGTCAGTAGCTTCAATCATTTCTGGTATATGAATAACATGATGTTTTTCAATGGCAAAAATCAATGAATATTGTAAATGCACAAACAGTAATTTCTCCGCATTGCAAGTTGCAATTCTGAAATTTTTTGCTTTTTCCTGCTCCTCTTAGCATGATAAAGAAGATTCAAAGAGAGTGAGATGCCAGCTCCTTTCATTCAGTCAGTAGCTTCAATCATTTCTGGACGTTTTTCAATGGCAAAAATCAATGAATATTGTAAATGCACAAACAGTAATTTCTCCGCATTGCAAGGTGCAATTCTGAAATTTTTTGCTTTTTCCTGCTCCTCTTAGCATGATAAAGAAGATTCAAAGAGAGTGAGATGCCAGCTCCTTTCATTCAGTCAGTAGCTTCAATCATTTCTGGACGTTTTTCAATGGCAAAAATCAATGAATATTGTAAATGCACAAACAGTAATTTCTCCGCATTGCAAGGTGCAATTCTGAAATTTTTTGCTTTTTCCTGCTCCTCTTAGCATGATAAAGAAGATTCAAAGAGAGTGAGATGCCAGCTCCTTTCATTCAGTCAGTAGCTTCAAACATTTCTGGTATATGAATAACATGATGTTTTTCAATGGCAAAAATCAATGAATATTGTAAAAGCACAAACAGTAATTTCTCCGCATTGCAAGGTGCAATTCTGAAATTTTTTGCTTTTTCCTGCTCCTCTTAGCATGATAAAGAAGATTCAAAGAGAGTGAGATGCCAGCTCCTTTCATTCAGTCAGTAGCTTCAATCATTTCTGGACGTTTTTCAATGGCAAAAATCAATGAATATTGTAAATGCACAAACAGTGATTTCTCCGCATTGCAAGGTGCAATTCTGAAATTTTTTGCTTTTTCCTGCTCCTCTTAGCATGATAAAGAAGATTCAAAGAGAGTGAGATGCCAGCTCCTTTCATTCAGTCAGTAGCTTCAATCATTTCTGGTATATGAATAACATGATGTTTTTCAATGGCAAAAATCAATGAATATTGTAAATGCACAAACAGTAATTTCTCCACATTGCAAGGTGCAATTCTGAAATTTTTTGCTTTTTCCTGCTCCTCTTAGCATGATAAAGAAGATTCAAAGAGAGTGAGATGCCAGCTCCTTTCATTCAGTCAGTAGCTTCAATCATTTCTGGACGTTTTTCAATGGCAAAAATCAATGAATATTGTAAATGCACAAACAGTAATTTCTCCGCATTGCAAGGTGCAATTCTGAAATTTTTTGCTTTTTCCTGCTCCTCTTAGCATGATAAAGAAGATTCAAAGAGAGCGAGATGCCAGCTCCTTTCATTCAGTCAGTAGCTTCAATCATTTCTGGTATATGAATAACATGATGTTTTTCAATGGCAAAAATCAATGAATATTGTAAATGCACAAACAGTAATTTCTCCGCATTGCAAGGTGCAATTCTGAAATTTTTTGCTTTTTCCTGCTCCTCTTAGCATGATAAAGAAGATTCAAAGAGAGTGAGATGCCAGCTCCTTTCATTCAGTCAGTAGCTTCAATCATTTCTGGACGTTTTTCAATGGCAAAAATCAATGAATATTGTAAATGCACAAACAGTAATTTCTCCGCATTGCAAGGTGCAATTCTGAAATTTTTTGCTTTTTCCTGCTCCTCTTAGCATGATAAAGAAGATTCAAAGAGAGTGAGATGCCAGCTCCTTTCATTCAGTCAGTAGCTTCAAACATTTCTGGTATATGAATAACATGATGTTTTTCAATGGCAAAAATCAATGAATATTGTAAATGCACAAACAGTAATTTCTCCGCATTGCAAGGTGCAATTCTGAAATTTTTTGCTTTTTCCTGCTCCTCTTAGCATGATAAAGAAGATTCAAAGAGAGTGAGATGCCAGCTCCTTTCATTCAGTCAGTAGCTTCAATCATTTCTGGACGTTTTTCAATGGCAAAAATCAATGAATATTGTAAATGCACAAACAGTAATTTCTCCGCATTGCAAGGTGCAATTCTGAAATTTTTTGCTTTTTCCTGCTCCTCTTAGCATGATAAAGAAGATTCAAAGAGAGTGAGATGCCAGCTCCTTTCATTCAGTCAGTAGCTTCAATCATTTCTGGACGTTTTTCAATGGCAAAAATCAATGAATATTGTAAATGCACAAACAGTAATTTCTCCGCATTGCAAGGTGCAATTCTGAAATTTTTTGCTTTTTCCTGCTCCTCTTAGCATGATAAAGAAGATTCAAAGAGAGTGAGATGCCAGCTCCTTTCATTCAGTCAGTAGCTTCAATCATTTCTGGTATATGAATAACATGATGTTTTTCAATGGCAAAAATCAATGAATATTGTAAATGCACAAACAGTAATTTCTCCGCATTGCAAGGTGCAATTCTGAAATTTTTTGCTTTTTCCTGCTCCTCTTAGCATGATAAAGAAGATTCAAAGAGAGTGAGATGCCAGCTCCTTTCATTCAGTCAGCAGCTTCAATCATTTCTGGACATTTTTCAATGGCAAAAATCAATGAATATTGTAAATGCACAAACAGTAATTTCTCCGCATTGCAAGGTGCAATTCTGAAATTTTTTGCTTTTTCCTGCTCCTCTTAGCATGATAAAGAAGATTCAAAGAGAGTGAGATGCCAGCTCCTTTCATTCAGTCAGTAGCTTCAAACATTTCTGGTATATGAATAACATGATGTTTTTCAATGGCAAAAATCAATGAATATTGTAAAAGCACAAACAGTAATTTCTCCGCATTGCAAGGTGCAATTCTGAAATTTTTTGCTTTTTCCTGCTCCTCTTAGCATGATAAAGAAGATTCAAAGAGAGTGAGATGCCAGCTCCTTTCATTCAGTCAGTAGCTTCAATCATTTCTGGACGTTTTTCAATGGCAAAAATCAATGAATATTGTAAATGCACAAACAGTAATTTCTCCGCATTGCAAGGTGCAATTCTGAAATTTTTTGCTTTTTCCTGCTCCTCTTAGCATGATAAAGAAGATTCAAAGAGAGTGAGATGCCAGCTCCTTTCATTCAGTCAGTAGCTTCAATCATTTCTGGTATATGAATAACATGATGTTTTTCAATGGCAAAAATCAATGAATATTGTAAATGCACAAACAGTAATTTCTCCGCATTGCAAGTTGCAATTCTGAAATTTTTTGCTTTTTCCTGCTCCTCTTAGCATGATAAAGAAGATTCAAAGAGAGTGAGATGCCAGCTCCTTTCATTCAGTCAGTAGCTTCAATCATTTCTGGACGTTTTTCAATGGCAAAAATCAATGAATATTGTAAATGCACAAACAGTAATTTCTCCGCATTGCAAGGTGCAATTCTGAAATTTTTTGCTTTTTCCTGCTCCTCTTAGCATGATAAAGAAGATTCAAAGAGAGTGAGATGCCAGCTCCTTTCATTCAGTCAGTAGCTTCAATCATTTCTGGACGTTTTTCAATGGCAAAAATCAATGAATATTGTAAATGCACAAACAGTAATTTCTCCGCATTGCAAGGTGCAATTCTGAAATTTTTTGCTTTTTCCTGCTCCTCTTAGCATGATAAAGAAGATTCAAAGAGAGTGAGATGCCAGCTCCTTTCATTCAGTCAGTAGCTTCAAACATTTCTGGTATATGAATAACATGATGTTTTTCAATGGCAAAAATCAATGAATATTGTAAAAGCACAAACAGTAATTTCTCCGCATTGCAAGGTGCAATTCTGAAATTTTTTGCTTTTTCCTGCTCCTCTTAGCATGATAAAGAAGATTCAAAGAGAGTGAGATGCCAGCTCCTTTCATTCAGTCAGTAGCTTCAATCATTTCTGGACGTTTTTCAATGGCAAAAATCAATGAATATTGTAAATGCACAAACAGTAATTTCTCCGCATTGCAAGGTGCAATTCTGAAATTTTTTGCTTTTTCCTGCTCCTCTTAGCATGATAAAGAAGATTCAAAGAGAGTGAGATGCCAGCTCCTTTCATTCAGTCAGTAGCTTCAATCATTTCTGGTATATGAATAACATGATGTTTTTCAATGGCAAAAATCAATGAATATTGTAAATGCACAAACAGTAATTTCTCCACATTGCAAGGTGCAATTCTGAAATTTTTTGCTTTTTCCTGCTCCTCTTAGCATGATAAAGAAGATTCAAAGAGAGTGAGATGCCAGCTCCTTTCATTCAGTCAGTAGCTTCAATCATTTCTGGACGTTTTTCAATGGCAAAAATCAATGAATATTGTAAATGCACAAACAGTAATTTCTCCGCATTGCAAGGTGCAATTCTGAAATTTTTTGCTTTTTCCTGCTCCTCTTAGCATGATAAAGAAGATTCAAAGAGAGCGAGATGCCAGCTCCTTTCATTCAGTCAGTAGCTTCAATCATTTCTGGTATATGAATAACGATGTTTTTCAATGGCAAAAATCAATGAATATTGTAAATGCACAAACAGTAATTTCTCCGCATTGCAAGGTGCAATTCTGAAATTTTTTGCTTTTTCCTGCTCCTCTTAGCATGATAAAGAAGATTCAAAGAGAGTGAGATGCCAGCTCCTTTCATTCAGTCAGTAGCTTCAATCATTTCTGGACGTTTTTCAATGGCAAAAATCAATGAATATTGTAAATGCACAAACAGTAATTTCTCCGCATTGCAAGGTGCAATTCTGAAATTTTTTGCTTTTTCCTGCTCCTCTTAGCATGATAAAGAAGATTCAAAGAGAGTGAGATGCCAGCTCCTTTCATTCAGTCAGTAGCTTCAAACATTTCTGGTATATGAATAACATGATGTTTTTCAATGGCAAAAATCAATGAATATTGTAAATGCACAAACAGTAATTTCTCCGCATTGCAAGGTGCAATTCTGAAATTTTTTGCTTTTTCCTGCTCCTCTTAGCATGATAAAGAAGATTCAAAGAGAGTGAGATGCCAGCTCCTTTCATTCAGTCAGTAGCTTCAATCATTTCTGGACGTTTTTCAATGGCAAAAATCAATGAATATTGTAAATGCACAAACAGTAATTTCTCCGCATTGCAAGGTGCAATTCTGAAATTTTTTGCTTTTTCCTGCTCCTCTTAGCATGATAAAGAAGATTCAAAGAGAGTGAGATGCCAGCTCCTTTCATTCAGTCAGTAGCTTCAATCATTTCTGGACGTTTTTCAATGGCAAAAATCAATGAATATTGTAAATGCACAAACAGTAATTTCTCCGCATTGCAAGGTGCAATTCTGAAATTTTTTGCTTTTTCCTGCTCCTCTTAGCATGATAAAGAAGATTCAAAGAGAGTGAGATGCCAGCTCCTTTCATTCAGTCAGTAGCTTCAATCATTTCTGGTATATGAATAACATGATGTTTTTCAATGGCAAAAATCAATGAATATTGTAAATGCACAAACAGTAATTTCTCCGCATTGCAAGGTGCAATTCTGAAATTTTTTGCTTTTTCCTGCTCCTCTTAGCATGATAAAGAAGATTCAAAGAGAGTGAGATGCCAGCTCCTTTCATTCAGTCAGCAGCTTCAATCATTTCTGGACATTTTTCAATGGCAAAAATCAATGAATATTGTAAATGCACAAACAGTAATTTCTCCGCATTGCAAGGTGCAATTCTGAAATTTTTTGCTGTTTCCTGCTCCTCTTAGCATGATAAAGAAGATTCAAAGAGAGTGAGATGCCAGCTCCTTTCATTCAGTCAGTAGCTTCAAACATTTCTGGTATATGAATAACATGATGTTTTTCAGTGGCAAAAATCAATGAATATTGTAAATGCACAAACAGTAATTTCTCCGCATTGCAAGTTGCAATTCTGAAATTTTTTGCTTTTTCCTGCTCCTCTTAGCATGATAAAGAAGATTCAAAGAGAGTGAGATGCCAGCTCCTTTCATTCAGTCAGTAGCTTCAATTATTTCTGGACGTTTTTCAATGGCAAAAATCAATGAATATTGTAAATGCACAAACAGTAATTTCTCCGCATTGCAAGGTGCAATTCTGAAATTTTTTGCTTTTTCCTGCTCCTCTTAGCATGATAAAGAAGATTCAAAGAGAGTGAGATGCCAGCTCCTTTCATTCAGTCAGTTGCTTCAATCATTTCTGGACGTTTTTCAATGGCAAAAATCAATGAATATTGTAAATGCACAAACAGTAATTTCTCCGCATTGCAAGGTGCAATTCTGAAATTTTTTGCTTTTTCCTGCTCCTCTTAGCATGATAAAGAAGATTCAAAGAGAGTGAGATGCCAGCTCCTTTCATTCAGTCAGTAGCTTCAATCATTTCTGGACGTTTTTCAATGGCAAAAATCAATGAATATTGTAAATGCACAAACAGTAATTTCTCCGCATTGCAAGGTGCAATTCTGAAATTTTTTGCTTTTTCCTGCTCCTCTTTGCATGATAAAGAAGATTCAAAGAGAGTGAGATGCCAGCTCCTTTCATTCAGTCAGTAGCTTCAATCATTTCTGGTATATGAATAACATGATGTTTTTCAATGGCAAAAATCAATGAATATTGTAAATGCACAAACAGTAATTTCTCCGCATTGCAAGGTGCAATTCTGAAATTTTTGGCTTTTTCCTGCTCCTCTTAGCATGATAAAGAAGATTCAAAGAGAGTGAGATGCCAGCTCCTTTCATTCAGTCAGTAGCTTCAATCATTTCTGGATGTTTTTCAATGGCAAAAATCAATGAATATTGTAAATGCACAAACAGTAATTTCTCCGCATTGCAAGGTGCAATTCTGAAATTTCTTGCATTTTCCTGCTCCTCTTAGCATGATAAAGAAGATTCAAAGAGAGTGAGATGCCAGCTCCTTTCATTCAGTCAGTAGCTTCAATCATTTCTGGACGTTTTTCAATGGCAAAAATCAATGAATATTGTAAATGCACAAACAGTAATTTCTCCGCATTGCAAGGTGCAATTCTGAAATTTTTTGCTTTTTCCTGCTCCTCTTAGCATGATAAAGAAGATTCAAAGAGAGTGAGATGCCAGCTCCTTTCATTCAGTCAGTAGCTTCAAACATTTCTGGTATATGAATAACATGATGTTTTTCAATGGCAAAAATCAATGAATATTGTAAATGCACAAACAGTAATTTCTCCGCATTGCAAGGTGCAATTCTGAAATTTTTTGCTTTTTCCTGCTCCTCTTAGCATGATAAAGAAGATTCAAAGAGAGTGAGATGCCAGCTCCTTTCATTCAGTCAGTAGCTTCAATCATTTCTGGACGTTTTTCAATGGCAAAAATCAATGAATATTGTAAATGCACAAACAGTAATTTCTCCGCATTGCAAGGTGCAATTCTGAAATTTTTTGCTTTTTCCTGCTCCTCTTAGCATGATAAAGAAGATTCAAAGAGAGTGAGATGCCAGCTTCTTTCATTCAGTCAGTAGCTTCAAACATTTCTGGGATATGAATAACATGATGTTTTCAATGGCAAAAATTAATGAATATTGTAAATGCACAAACAGTAATTTCTCCGCATTGCAAGGTGCAATTCTGAAATTTTTTGCTTTTTCCTGCTCCTCTTAGCATGATAAAGAAGATTCAAAGAGAGTGAGATGCCAGCTCCTTTCATTCAGTCAGTAGCTTCAATCATTTCTGGACGTTTTTCAATGGCAAAAATCAATGAATATTGTAAATGCACAAACAGTAATTTCTCCGCATTGCAAGGTGCAATTCTGAAATTTTTTGCTTTTTCCTGCTCCTCTTAGCATGATAAAGAAGATTCAAAGAGAGTGAGATGCCAGCTCCTTTCATTCAGTCAGTAGCTTCAATCATTTCTGGACGTTTTTCAATGGCAAAAATCAATGAATATTGTAAATGCACAAACAGTAATTTCTCCGCATTGCAAGGTGCAATTCTGAAATTTTTTGCTTTTTCCTGCTCCTCTTAGCATGATAAAGAAGATTCAAAGAGAGTGAGATGCCAGCTCCTTTCATTCAGTCAGTAGCTTCAATCATTTCTGGTATATGAATAACATGATGTTTTTCAATGGCAAAAATCAATGAATATTGTAAATGCACAAACAGTAATTTCTCCGCATTGCAAGTTGCAATTCTGAAATTTTTTGCTTTTTCCTGCTCCTCTTAGCATGATAAAGAAGATTCAAAGAGAGTGAGATGCCAGCTCCTTTCATTCAGTCAGTAGCTTCAATCATTTCTGGACGTTTTTCAATGGCAAAAATCAATGAATATTGTAAATGCACAAACAGTAATTTCTCCGCATTGCAAGGTGCAATTCTGAAATTTTTTGCTTTTTCCTGCTCCTCTTAGCATGATAAAGAAGATTCAAAGAGAGTGAGATGCCAGCTCCTTTCATTCAGTCAGTAGCTTCAATCATTTCTGGACGTTTTTCAATGGCAAAAATCAATGAATATTGTAAATGCACAAACAGTAATTTCTCCGCATTGCAAGGTGCAATTCTGAAATTTTTTGCTTTTTCCTGCTCCTCTTAGCATGATAAAGAAGATTCAAAGAGAGTGAGATGCCAGCTCCTTTCATTCAGTCAGTAGCTTCAAACATTTCTGGTATATGAATAACATGATGTTTTTCAATGGCAAAAATCAATGAATATTGTAAAAGCACAAACAGTAATTTCTCCGCATTGCAAGGTGCAATTCTGAAATTTTTTGCTTTTTCCTGCTCCTCTTAGCATGATAAAGAAGATTCAAAGAGAGTGAGATGCCAGCTCCTTTCATTCAGTCAGTAGCTTCAATCATTTCTGGACGTTTTTCAATGGCAAAAATCAATGAATATTGTAAATGCACAAACAGTAATTTCTCCGCATTGCAAGGTGCAATTCTGAAATTTTTTGCTTTTTCCTGCTCCTCTTAGCATGATAAAGAAGATTCAAAGAGAGTGAGATGCCAGCTCCTTTCATTCAGTCAGTAGCTTCAATCATTTCTGGTATATGAATAACATGATGTTTTTCAATGGCAAAAATCAATGAATATTGTAAATGCACAAACAGTAATTTCTCCACATTGCAAGGTGCAATTCTGAAATTTTTTGCTTTTTCCTGCTCCTCTTAGCATGATAAAGAAGATTCAAAGAGAGTGAGATGCCAGCTCCTTTCATTCAGTCAGTAGCTTCAATCTCTTCTGGACGTTTTTCAATGGCAAAAATCAATGAATATTATAAATGCACAAACAGTAATTTCTCCGCATTGCAAGGTGCAATTCTGAAATTTTTTGCTTTTTCCTGCTCCTCTTAGCATGATAAAGAAGATTCAAAGAGAGCGAGATGCCAGCTCCTTTCATTCAGTCAGTAGCTTCAATCATTTCTGGTATATGAATAACATGATGTTTTTCAATGGCAAAAATCAATGAATATTGTAAATGCACAAACAGTAATTTCTCCGCATTGCAAGGTGCAATTCTGAAATTTTTTGCTTTTTCCTGCTCCTCTTAGCATGATAAAGAAGATTCAAAGAGAGTGAGATGCCAGCTCCTTTCATTCAGTCAGTAGCTTCAATCATTTCTGGACGTTTTTCAATGGCAAAAATCAATGAATATTGTAAATGCACAAACAGTAATTTCTCCGCATTGCAAGGTGCAATTCTGAAATTTTTTGCTTTTTCCTGCTCCTCTTAGCATGATAAAGAAGATTCAAAGAGAGTGAGATGCCAGCTCCTTTCATTCAGTCAGTAGCTTCAAACATTTCTGGTATATGAATAACATGATGTTTTTCAATGGCAAAAATCAATGAATATTGTAAATGCACAAACAGTAATTTCTCCGCATTGCAAGGTGCAATTCTGAAATTTTTTGCTTTTTCCTGCTCCTCTTAGCATGATAAAGAAGATTCAAAGAGAGTGAGATGCCAGCTCCTTTCATTCAGTCAGTAGCTTCAATCATTTCTGGACGTTTTTCAATGGCAAAAATCAATGAATATTGTAAATGCACAAACAGTAATTTCTCCGCATTGCAAGGTGCAATTCTGAAATTTTTTGCTTTTTCCTGCTCCTCTTAGCATGATAAAGAAGATTCAAAGAGAGTGAGATGCCAGCTCCTTTCATTCAGTCAGTAGCTTCAATCATTTCTGGACGTTTTTCAATGGCAAAAATCAATGAATATTGTAAATGCACAAACAGTAATTTCTCCGCATTGCAAGGTGCAATTCTGAAATTTTTTGCCTTTTCCTGCTCCTCTTAGCATGATAAAGAAGATTCAAAGAGAGTGAGATGCCAGCTCCTTTCATTCAGTCAGTAGCTTCAATCATTTCTGGTATATGAATAACATGATGTTTTTCAATGGCAAAAATCAATGAATATTGTAAATGCACAAACAGTAATTTCTCCGCATTGCAAGTTGCAATTCTGAAATTTTTTGCTTTTTCCTGCTCCTCTTAGCATGATAAAGAAGATTCAAAGAGAGTGAGATGCCAGCTCCTTTCATTCAGTCAGTAGCTTCAATCATTTCTGGACGTTTTTCAATGGCAAAAATCAATGAATATTGTAAATGCACAAACAGTAATTTCTCCGCATTGCAAGGTGCAATTCTGAAATTTTTTGCTTTTTCCTGCTCCTCTTAGCATGATAAAGAAGATTCAAAGAGAGTGAGATGCCAGCTCCTTTCATTCAGTCAGTAGCTTCAATCATTTCTGGACGTTTTTCAATGGCAAAAATCAATGAATATTGTAAATGCACAAACAGTAATTTCTCCGCATTGCAAGGTGCAATTCTGAAATTTTTTGCTTTTTCCTGCTCCTCTTAGCATGATAAAGAAGATTCAAAGAGAGTGAGATGCCAGCTCCTTTCATTCAGTCAGTAGCTTCAAACATTTCTGGTATATGAATAACATGATGTTTTTCAATGGCAAAAATCAATGAATATTGTAAAAGCACAAACAGTAATTTCTACGCATTGCAAGGTGCAATTCTGAAATTTTTTGCTTTTTCCTGCTCCTCTTAGCATGATAAAGAAGATTCAAAGAGAGTGAGATGCCAGCTCCTTTCATTCAGTCAGTAGCTTCAATCATTTCTGGACGTTTTTCAATGGCAAAAATCAATGAATATTGTAAATGCACAAACAGTAATTTCTCCGCATTGCAAGGTGCAATTCTGAAATTTTTTGCTTTTTCCTGCTCCTCTTAGCATGATAAAGAAGATTCAAAGAGAGTGAGATGCCAGCTCCTTTCATTCAGTCAGTAGCTTCAATCATTTCTGGTATATGAATAACATGATGTTTTTCAATGGCAAAAATCAATGAATATTGTAAATGCACAAACAGTAATTTCTCCACATTGCAAGGTGCAATTCTGAAATTTTTTGCTTTTTCCTGCTCCTCTTAGCATGATAAAGAAGATTCAAAGAGAGTGAGATGCCAGCTCCTTTCATTCAGTCAGTAGCTTCAATCATTTCTGGACGTTTTTCAATGGCAAAAATCAATGAATATTGTAAATGCACAAACAGTAATTTCTCCGCATTGCAAGATGCAATTCTGAAATTTTTTGCTTTTTCCTGCTCCTCTTAGCATGATAAAGAAGATTCAAAGAGAGCGAGATGCCAGCTCCTTTCATTCAGTCAGTAGCTTCAATCATTTCTGGTATATGAATAACATGATGTTTTTCAATGGCAAAAATCAATGAATATTGTAAATGCACAAACAGTAATTTCTCCGCATTGCAAGGTGCAATTCTGAAATTTTTTGCTTTTTCCTGCTCCTCTTAGCATGATAAAGAAGATTCAAAGAGAGTGAGATGCCAGCTCCTTTCATTCAGTCAGTAGCTTCAATCATTTCTGGACGTTTTTCAATGGCAAAAATCAATGAATATTGTAAATGCACAAACAGTAATTTCTCCGCATTGCAAGGTGCAATTCTGAAATTTTTTGCTTTTTCCTGCTCCTCTTAGCATGATAAAGAAGATTCAAAGAGAGTGAGATGCCAGCTCCTTTCATTCAGTCAGTAGCTTCAAACATTTCTGGTATATGAATAACATGATGTTTTTCAATGGCAAAAATCAATGAATATTGTAAATGCACAAACAGTAATTTCTCCGCATTGCAAGGTGCAATTCTGAAATTTTTTGCTTTTTCCTGCTCCTCTTAGCATGATAAAGAAGATTCAAAGAGAGTGAGATGCCAGCTCCTTTCATTCAGTCAGTAGCTTCAATCATTTCTGGACGTTTTTCAATGGCAAAAATCAATGAATATTGTAAATGCACAAACAGTAATTTCTCCGCATTGCAAGGTGCAATTCTGAAATTTTTTGCTTTTTCCTGCTCCTCTTAGCATGATAAAGAAGATTCAAAGAGAGTGAGATGCCAGCTCCTTTCATTCAGTCAGTAGCTTCAATCATTTCTGGACGTTTTTCAATGGCAAAAATCAATGAATATTGTAAATGCACAAACAGTAATTTCTCCGCATTGCAAGGTGCAATTCTGAAATTTTTTGCTTTTTCCTGCTCCTCTTAGCATGATAAAGAAGATTCAAAGAGAGTGAGATGCCAGCTCCTTTCATTCAGTCAGTAGCTTCAATCATTTCTGGTATATGAATAACATGATGTTTTTCAATTGCAAAAATCAATGAATATTGTAAATGCACAAACAGTAATTTCTCCGCATTGCAAGGTGCAATTCTGAAATTTTTTGCTTTTTCCTGCTCCTCTTAGCATGATAAAGAAGATTCAAAGAGAGTGAGATGCCAGCTCCTTTCATTCAGTCAGCAGCTTCAATCATTTCTGGACATTTTTCAATGGCAAAAATCAATGAATATTGTAAATGCACAAACAGTAATTTCTCCGCATTGCAAGGTGCAATTCTCAAATTTTTTGCTTTTTCCTGCTCCTCTTAGCATGATAAAGAAGATTCAAAGAGAGTGAGATGCCAGCTCCTTTCATTCAGTCAGTAGCTTCAAACATTTCTGGTATATGAATAACATGATGTTTTTCAATGGCAAAAATCAATGAATATTGTAAAAGCACAAACAGTAATTTCTCCGCATTGCAAGGTGCAATTCTGAAATTTTTTGCTTTTTCCTGCTCCTCTTAGCATGATAAAGAAGATTCAAAGAGAGTGAGATGCCAGCTCCTTTCATTCAGTCAGTAGCTTCAATCATTTCTGGACGTTTTTCAATGGCAAAAATCAATGAATATTGTAAATGCACAAACAGTAATTTCTCCGCATTGCAAGGTGCAATTCTGAAATTTTTTGCTTTTTCCTGCTCCTCTTAGCATGATAAAGAAGATTCAAAGAGAGTGAGATGCCAGCTCCTTTCATTCAGTCAGTAGCTTCAATCATTTCTGGTATATGAATAACATGATGTTTTTCAATGGCAAAAATCAATGAATATTGTAAATGCACAAACAGTAATTTCTCCGCATTGCAAGTTGCAATTCTGAAATTTTTTGCTTTTTCCTGCTCCTCTTAGCATGATAAAGAAGATTCAAAGAGAGTGAGATGCCAGCTCCTTTCATTCAGTCAGTAGCTTCAATTATTTCTGGACGTTTTTCAATGGCAAAAATCAATGAATATTGTAAATGCACAAACAGTAATTTCTCCGCATTGCAAGGTGCAATTCTGAAATTTTTTACTTTTTCCTGCTCCTCTTAGCATGATAAAGAAGATTCAAAGAGAGTGAGATGCCAGCTCCTTTCATTCAGTCAGTTGCTTCAATCATTTCTGGACGTTTTTCAATGGCAAAAATCAATGAATATTGTAAATGCACAAACAGTAATTTCTCCGCATTGCAAGGTGCAATTCTGAAATTTTTTGCTTTTTCCTGCTCCTCTTAGCATGATAAAGAAGATTCAAAGAGAGTGAGATGCCAGCTCCTTTCATTCAGTCAGTAGCTTCAATCATTTCTGGACGTTTTTCAATGGCAAAAATCAATGAATATTGTAAATGCACAAACAGTAATTTCTCCGCATTGCAAGGTGCAATTCTGAAATTTTTTGCTTTTTCCTGCTCCTCTTTGCATGATAAAGAAGATTCAAAGAGAGTGAGATGCCAGCTCCTTTCATTCAGTCAGTAGCTTCAATCATTTCTGGTATATGAATAACATGATGTTTTTCAATGGCAAAAATCAATGAATATTGTAAATGCACAAACAGTAATTTCTCCGCATTGCAAGGTGCAATTCTGAAATTTTTGGCTTTTTCCTGCTCCTCTTAGCATGATAAAGAAGATTCAAAGAGAGTGAGATGCCAGCTCCTTTCATTCAGTCAGTAGCTTCAATCATTTCTGGATGTTTTTCAATGGCAAAAATCAATGAATATTGTAAATGCACAAACAGTAATTTCTCCGCATTGCAAGGTGCAATTCTGAAATTTCTTGCATTTTCCTGCTCCTCTTAGCATGATAAAGAAGATTCAAAGAGAGTGAGATGCCAGCTCCTTTCATTCAGTCAGTAGCTTCAATCATTTCTGGACGTTTTTCAATGGCAAAAATCAATGAATATTGTAAATGCACAAACAGTAATTTCTCCGCATTGCAAGGTGCAATTCTGAAATTTTTTGCTTTTTCCTGCTCCTCTTAGCATGATAAAGAAGATTCAAAGAGAGTGAGATGCCAGCTCCTTTCATTCAGTCAGTAGCTTCAAACATTTCTGGTATATGAATAACATGATGTTTTTCAATGGCAAAAATCAATGAATATTGTAAATGCACAAACAGTAATTTCTCCGCATTGCAAGGTGCAATTCTGAAATTTTTTGCTTTTTCCTGCTCCTCTTAGCATGATAAAGAAGATTCAAAGAGAGTGAGATGCCAGCTCCTTTCATTCAGTCAGTAGCTTCAATCATTTCTGGACGTTTTTCAATGGCAAAAATCAATGAATATTGTAAATGCACAAACAGTAATTTCTCCGCATTGCAAGGTGCAATTCTGAAATTTTTTGCTTTTTCCTGCTCCTCTTAGCATGATAAAGAAGATTCAAAGAGAGTGAGATGCCAGCTCCTTTCATTCAGTCAGTAGCTTCAATCATTTCTGGACGTTTTTCAATGGCAAAAATCAATGAATATTGTAAATGCACAAACAGTAATTTCTCCGCATTGCAAGGTGCAATTCTGAAATTTTTTGCTTTTTCCTGCTCCTCTTAGCATGATAAAGAAGATTCAAAGAGAGTGAGATGCCAGCTCCTTTCATTCAGTCAGTAGCTTCAATCATTTCTGGTATATGAATAACATGATGTTTTTCAATGGCAAAAATCAATGAATATTGTAAATGCACAAACAGTAATTTCTCCGCATTGCAAGTTGCAATTCTGAAATTTTTTGCTTTTTCCTGCTCCTCTTAGCATGATAAAGAAGATTCAAAGAGAGTGAGATGCCAGCTCCTTTCATTCAGTCAGTAGCTTCAATCATTTCTGGACGTTTTTCAATGGCAAAAATCAATGAATATTGTAAATGCACAAACAGTAATTTCTCCGCATTGCAAGGTGCAATTCTGAAATTTTTTGCTTTTTCCTGCTCCTCTTAGCATGATAAAGAAGATTCAAAGAGAGTGAGATGCCAGCTCCTTTCATTCAGTCAGTAGCTTCAATCATTTCTGGACGTTTTTCAATGGCAAAAATCAATGAATATTGTAAATGCACAAACAGTAATTTCTCCGCATTGCAAGGTGCAATTCTGAAATTTTTTGCTTTTTCCTGCTCCTCTTAGCATGATAAAGAAGATTCAAAGAGAGTGAGATGCCAGCTCCTTTCATTCAGTCAGTAGCTTCAAACATTTCTGGTATATGAATAACATGATGTTTTTCAATGGCAAAAATCAATGAATATTGTAAAAGCACAAACAGTAATTTCTCCGCATTGCAAGGTGCAATTCTGAAATTTTTTGCTTTTTCCTGCTCCTCTTAGCATGATAAAGAAGATTCAAAGAGAGTGAGATGCCAGCTCCTTTCATTCAGTCAGTAGCTTCAATCATTTCTGGACGTTTTTCAATGGCAAAAATCAATGAATATTGTAAATGCACAAACAGTAATTTCTCCGCATTGCAAGGTGCAATTCTGAAATTTTTTGCTTTTTCCTGCTCCTCTTAGCATGATAAAGAAGATTCAAAGAGAGTGAGATGCCAGCTCCTTTCATTCAGTCAGTAGCTTCAATCATTTCTGGTATATGAATAACATGATGTTTTTCAATGGCAAAAATCAATGAATATTGTAAATGCACAAACAGTAATTTCTCCACATTGCAAGGTGCAATTCTGAAATTTTTTGCTTTTTCCTGCTCCTCTTAGCATGATAAAGAAGATTCAAAGAGAGTGAGATGCCAGCTCCTTTCATTCAGTCAGTAGCTTCAATCTCTTCTGGACGTTTTTCAATGGCAAAAATCAATGAATATTGTAAATGCACAAACAGTAATTTCTCCGCATTGCAAGGTGCAATTCTGAAATTTTTTGCTTTTTCCTGCTCCTCTTAGCATGATAAAGAAGATTCAAAGAGAGCGAGATGCCAGCTCCTTTCATTCAGTCAGTAGCTTCAATCATTTCTGGTATATGAATAACATGATGTTTTTCAATGGCAAAAATCAATGAATATTGTAAATCCACAAACAGTAATTTCTCCGCATTGCAAGGTGCAATTCTGAAATTTTTTGCTTTTTCCTGCTCCTCTTAGCATGATAAAGAAGATTCAAAGAGAGTGAGATGCCAGCTCCTTTCATTCAGTCAGTAGCTTCAATCATTTCTGGACGTTTTTCAATGGCAAAAATCAATGAATATTGTAAATGCACAAACAGTAATTTCTCCGCATTGCAAGGTGCAATTCTGAAATTTTTTGCTTTTTCCTGCTCCTCTTAGCATGATAAAGAAGATTCAAAGAGAGTGAGATGCCAGCTCCTTTCATTCAGTCAGTAGCTTCAAACATTTCTGGTATATGAATAACATGATGTTTTTCAATGGCAAAAATCAATGAATATTGTAAATGCACAAACAGTAATTTCTCCGCATTGCAAGGTGCAATTCTGAAATTTTTTGCTTTTTCCTGCTCCTCTTAGCATGATAAAGAAGATTCAAAGAGAGTGAGATGCCAGCTCCTTTCATTCAGTCAGTAGCTTCAATCATTTCTGGACGTTTTTCAATGGCAAAAATCAATGAATATTGTAAATGCACAAACAGTAATTTCTCCGCATTGCAAGGTGCAATTCTGAAATTTTTTGCTTTTTCCTGCTCCTCTTAGCATGATAAAGAAGATTCAAAGAGAGTGAGATGCCAGCTCCTTTCATTCAGTCAGTAGCTTCAATCATTTCTGGACGTTTTTCAATGGCAAAAATCAATGAATATTGTAAATGCACAAACAGTAATTTCTCCGCATTGCAAGGTGCAATTCTGAAATTTTTTGCTTTTTCCTGCTCCTCTTAGCATGATAAAGAAGATTCAAAGAGAGTGAGATGCCAGCTCCTTTCATTCAGTCAGTAGCTTCAATCATTTCTGGTATATGAATAACATGATGTTTTTCAATGGCAAAAATCAATGAATATTGTAAATGCACAAACAGTAATTTCTCCGCATTGCAAGGTGCAATTCTGAAATTTTTTGCTTTTTCCTGCTCCTCTTAGCATGATAAAGAAGATTCAAAGAGAGTGAGATGCCAGCTCCTTTCATTCAGTCAGCAGCTTCAATCATTTCTGGACATTTTTCAATGGCAAAAATCAATGAATATTGTAAATGCACAAACAGTAATTTCTCCGCATTGCAAGGTGCAATTCTGAAATGTTTTGCTTTTTCCTGCTCCTCTTAGCATGATAAAGAAGATTCAAAGAGAGTGAGATGCCAGCTCCTCTCATTCAGTCAGTAGCTTCAAACATTTCTGGTATATGAATAACATGATGTGTTTCAATGGCAAAAATCAATGAATATTGTAAAAGCACAAACAGTAATTTCTCCGCATTGCAAGGTGCAATTCTGAAATTTTTTGCTTTTTCCTGCTCCTCTTAGCATGATAAAGAAGATTCAAAGAGAGTGAGATGCCAGCTCCTTTCATTCAGTCAGTAGCTTCAATCATTTCTGGACGTTTTTCAATGGCAAAAATCAATGAATATTGTAAATGCACAAACAGTAATTTCTCCGCATTGCAAGGTGCCATTCTGAAATTTTTTGCTTTTTCCTGCTCCTCTTAGCATGATAAAGAAGATTCAAAGAGAGTGAGATTCCAGCTCCTTTCATTCAGTCAGTAGCTTCAATCATTTCTGGTATATGAATAACATGATGTTTTTCAATGGCAAAAATCAATGAATATTGTAAATGCACAAACAGTAATTTCTCCGCATTGCAAGGTGCAATTCTGAAATTTTTTGCTTTTTCCTGCTCCTCTTAGCATGATAAAGAAGATTCAAAGAGAGTGAGATGCCAGCTCCTTTCATTCAGTCAGTAGCTTCAATTATTTCTGGACGTTTTTCAATGGCAAAAATCAATGAATATTGTAAATGCACAAACAGTAATTTCTCCGCATTGCAAGGTGCAATTCTGAAATTTTTTGCTTTTTCCTGCTCCTCTTAGCATGATAAAGAAGATTCAAAGAGAGTGAGATGCCAGCTCCTTTCATTCAGTCAGTTGCTTCAATCATTTCTGGACGTTTTTCAATGGCAAAAATCAATGAATATTGTAAATGCACAAACAGTAATTTCTCCGCATTGCAAGGTGCAATTCTGAAATTTTTTGCTTTTTCCTGCTCCTCTTAGCATGATAAAGAAGATTCAAAGAGAGTGAGATGCCAGCTCCTTTCATTCAGTCAGTAGCTTCAATCATTTCTGGACGTTTTTCAATGGCAAAAATCAATGAATATTGTAAATGCACAAACAGTAATTTCTCCGCATTGCAAGGTGCAATTCTGAAATTTTTTGCTTTTTCCTGCTCCTCTTTGCATGATAAAGAAGATTCAAAGAGAGTGAGATGCCAGCTCCTTTCATTCAGTCAGTAGCTTCAATCATTTCTGGTATATGAATAACATGATGTTTTTCAATGGCAAAAATCAATGAATATTGTAAATGCACAAACAGTAATTTCTCCGCATTGCAAGGTGCAATTCTGAAATTTTTGGCTTTTTCCTGCTCCTCTTAGCATGATAAAGAAGATTCAAAGAGAGTGAGATGCCAGCTCCTTTCATTCAGTCAGTAGCTTCAATCATTTCTGGATGTTTTTCAATGGCAAAAATCAATGAATATTGTAAATGCACAAACAGTAATTTCTCCGCATTGCAAGGTGCAATTCTGAAATTTCTTGCATTTTCCTGCTCCTCTTAGCATGATAAAGAAGATTCAAAGAGAGTGAGATGCCAGCTCCTTTCATTCAGTCAGTAGCTTCAATCATTTCTGGACGTTTTTCAATGGCAAAAATCAATGAATATTGTAAATGCACAAACAGTAATTTCTCCGCATTGCAAGGTGCAATTCTGAAATTTTTTGCTTTTTCCTGCTCCTCTTAGCATGATAAAGAAGATTCAAAGAGAGTGCGATGCCAGCTCCTTTCATTCAGTCAGTAGCTTCAAACATTTCTGGTATATGAATAACATGATGTTTTTCAATGGCAAAAATCAATGAATATTGTAAATGCACAAACAGTAATTTCTCCGCATTGCAAGGTGCAATTCTGAAATTTTTTGCTTTTTCCTGCTCCTCTTAGCATGATAAAGAAGATTCAAAGAGAGTGAGATGCCAGCTCCTTTCATTCAGTCAGTAGCTTCAATCATTTCTGGTATATGAATAACATGATGTTTTTCAATGGCAAAAATCAATGAATATTGTAAATGCACAAACAGTAATTTCTCCGCATTGCAAGTTGCAATTCTGAAATTTTTTGCTTTTTCCTGCTCCTCTTAGCATGATAAAGAAGATTCAAAGAGAGTGAGATGCCAGCTCCTTTCATTCAGTCAGTAGCTTCAATCATTTCTGGACGTTTTTCAATGGCAAAAATCAATGAATATTGTAAATGCACAAACAGTAATTTCTCCGCATTGCAAGGTGCAATTCTGAAATTTTTTGCTTTTTCCTGCTCCTCTTAGCATGATAAAGAAGATTCAAAGAGAGTGAGATGCCAGCTCCTTTCATTCAGTCAGTAGCTTCAATCATTTCTGGACGTTTTTCAATGGCAAAAATCAATGAATATTGTAAATGCACAAACAGTAATTTCTCCGCATTGCAAGGTGCAATTCTGAAATTTTTTGCTTTTTCCTGCTCCTCTTAGCATGATAAAGAAGATTCAAAGAGAGTGAGATGCCAGCTCCTTTCATTCAGTCAGTAGCTTCAAACATTTCTGGTATATGAATAACATGATGTTTTTCAATGGCAAAAATCAATGAATATTGTAAAAGCACAAACAGTAATTTCTCCGCATTGCAAGGTGCAATTCTGAAATTTTTTGCTTTTTCCTGCTCCTCTTAGCATGATAAAGAAGATTCAAAGAGAGTGAGATGCCAGCTCCTTTCATTCAGTCAGTAGCTTCAATCATTTCTGGACGTTTTTCAATGGCAAAAATCAATGAATATTGTAAATGCACAAACAGTAATTTCTCCGCATTGCAAGGTGCAATTCTGAAATTTTTTGCTTTTTCCTGCTCCTCTTAGCATGATAAAGAAGATTCAAAGAGAGTGAGATGCCAGCTCCTTTCATTCAGTCAGTAGCTTCAATCATTTCTGGACGTTTTTCAATGGCAAAAATCAATGAATATTGTAAATGCACAAACAGTAATTTCTCCGCATTGCAAGGTGCAATTCTGAAATTTTTTGCTTTTTCCTGCTCCTCTTAGCATGATAAAGAAGATTCAAAGAGAGTGAGATGCCAGCTCCTTTCATTCAGTCAGTAGCTTCAAACATTTCTGGTATATGAATAACATGATGTTTTTCAATGGCAAAAATCAATGAATATTGTAAATGCACAAACAGTAATTTCTCCGCATTGCAAGGTGCAATTCTGAAATTTTTTGCTTTTTCCTGCTCCTCTTAGCATGATAAAGAAGATTCAAAGAGAGTGAGATGCCAGCTCCTTTCATTCAGTCAGTAGCTTCAATCATTTCTGGACGTTTTTCAATGGCAAAAATCAATGAATATTGTAAATGCACAAACAGTAATTTCTCCGCATTGCAAGGTGCAATTCTGAAATTTTTTGCTTTTTCCTGCTCCTCTTAGCATGATAAAGAAGATTCAAAGAGAGTGAGATGCCAGCTCCTTTCATTCAGTCAGTAGCTTCAATCATTTCTGGACGTTTTTCAATGGCAAAAATCAATGAATATTGTAAATGCACAAACAGTAATTTCTCCGCATTGCAAGGTGCAATTCTGAAATTTTTTGCTTTTTCCTGCTCCTCTTAGCATGATAAAGAAGATTCAAAGAGAGTGAGATGCCAGCTCCTTTCATTCAGTCAGTAGCTTCAATCATTTCTGGTATATGAATAACATGATGTTTTTCAATGGCAAAAATCAATGAATATTGTAAATGCACAAACAGTAATTTCTCCGCATTGCAAGTTGCAATTCTGAAATTTTTTGCTTTTTCCTGCTCCTCTTAGCATGATAAAGAAGATTCAAAGAGAGTGAGATGCCAGCTCCTTTCATTCAGTCAGTAGCTTCAATCATTTCTGGACGTTTTTCAATGGCAAAAATCAATGAATATTGTAAATGCACAAACAGTAATTTCTCCGCATTGCAAGGTGCAATTCTGAAATTTTTTGCTTTTTCCTGCTCCTCTTAGCATGATAAAGAAGATTCAAAGAGAGTGATATGCCAGCTCCTTTCATTCAGTCAGTAGCTTCAATCATTTCTGGACGTTTTTCAATGGCAAAAATCAATGAATATTGTAAATGCACAAACAGTAATTTCTCCGCATTGCAAGGTGCAATTCTGAAATTTTTTGCTTTTTCCTGCTCCTCTTAGCATGATAAAGAAGATTCAAAGAGAGTGAGATGCCAGCTCCTTTCATTCAGTCAGTAGCTTCAAACATTTCTGGTATATGAATAACATGATGTTTTTCAATGGCAAAAATCAATGAATATTGTAAAAGCACAAACAGTAATTTCTCCGCATTGCAAGGTGCAATTCTGAAATTTTTTGCTTTTTCCTGCTCCTCTTAGCATGATAAAGAAGATTCAAAGAGAGTGAGATGCCAGCTCCTTTCATTCAGTCAGTAGCTTCAATCATTTCTGGACGTTTTTCAATGGCAAAAATCAATGAATATTGTAAATGCACAAACAGTAATTTCTCCGCATTGCAAGGTGCAATTCTGAAATTTTTTGCTTTTTCCTGCTCCTCTTAGCATGATAAAGAAGATTCAAAGAGAGTGAGATGCCAGCTCCTTTCATTCAGTCAGTAGCTTCAATCATTTCTGGTATATGAATAACATGATGTTTTTCAATGGCAAAAATCAATGAATATTGTAAATGCACAAACAGTAATTTCTCCACATTGCAAGGTGCAATTCTGAAATTTTTTGCTTTTTCCTGCTCCTCTTAGCATGATAAAGAAGATTCAAAGAGAGTGAGATGCCAGCTCCTTTCATTCAGTCAGTAGCTTCAATCTCTTCTGGACGTTTTTCAATGGCAAAAATCAATGAATATTGTAAATGCACAAACAGTAATTTCTCCGCATTGCAAGGTGCAATTCTGAAATTTTTTGCTTTTTCCTGCTCCTCTTAGCATGATAAAGAAGATTCAAAGAGAGCGAGATGCCAGCTCCTTTCATTCAGTCAGTAGCTTCAATCATTTCTGGTATATGAATAACATGATGTTTTTCAATGGCAAAAATCAATGAATATTGTAAATGCACAAACAGTAATTTCTCCGCATTGCAAGGTGCAATTCTGAAATTTTTTGCTTTTTCCTGCTCCTCTTAGCATGATAAAGAAGATTCAAAGAGAGTGAGATGCCAGCTCCTTTCATTCAGTCAGTAGCTTCAATCATTTCTGGACGTTTTTCAATGGCAAAAATCAATGAATATTGTAAATGCACAAACAGTAATTTCTCCGCATTGCAAGGTGCAATTCTGAAATTTTTTGCTTTTTCCTGCTCCTCTTAGCATGATAAAGAAGATTCAAAGAGAGTGAGATGCCAGCTCCTTTCATTCAGTCAGTAGCTTCAAACATTTCTGGTATATGAATAACATGATGTTTTTCAATGGCAAAAATCAATGAATATTGTAAATGCACAAACAGTAATTTCTCCGCATTGCAAGGTGCAATTCTGAAATTTTTTGCTTTTTCCTGCTCCTCTTAGCATGATAAAGAAGATTCAAAGAGAGTGAGATGCCAGCTCCTTTCATTCAGTCAGTAGCTTCAATCATTTCTGGACGTTTTTCAATGGCAAAAATCAATGAATATTGTAAATGCACAAACAGTAATTTCTCCGCATTGCAAGGTGCAATTCTGAAATTTTTTGCTTTTTCCTGCTCCTCTTAGCATGATAAAGAAGATTCAAAGAGAGTGAGATGCCAGCTCCTTTCATTCAGTCAGTAGCTTCAATCATTTCTGGACGTTTTTCAATGGCAAAAATCAATGAATATTGTAAATGCACAAACAGTAATTTCTCCGCATTGCAAGGTGCAATTCTGAAATTTTTTGCTTTTTCCTGCTCCTCTTAGCATGATAAAGAAGATTCAAAGAGAGTGAGATGCCAGCTCCTTTCATTCAGTCAGTAGCTTCAATCATTTCTGGTATATGAATAACATGATGTTTTTCAATGGCAAAAATCAATGAATATTGTAAATGCACAAACAGTAATTTCTCCGCATTGCAAGGTGCAATTCTGAAATTTTTTGCTTTTTCCTGCTCCTCTTAGCATGATAAAGAAGATTCAAAGAGAGTGAGATGCCAGCTCCTTTCATTCAGTCAGCAGCTTCAATCATTTCTGGACATTTTTCAATGGCAAAAATCAATGAATATTGTAAATGCACAAACAGTAATTTCTCCGCATTGCAAGGTGCAATTCTGAAATGTTTTGCTTTTTCCTGCTCCTCTTAGCATGATAAAGAAGATTCAAAGAGAGTGAGATGCCAGCTCCTTTCATTCAGTCAGTAGCTTCAAACATTTCTGGTATATGAATAACATGATGTGTTTCAATGGCAAAAATCAATGAATATTGTAAAAGCACAAACAGTAATTTCTCCGCATTGCAAGGTGCAATTCTGAAATTTTTTGCTTTTTCCTGCTCCTCTTAGCATGATAAAGAAGATTCAAAGAGAGTGAGATGCCAGCTCCTTTCATTCAGTCAGTAGCTTCAATCATTTCTGGACGTTTTTCAATGGCAAAAATCAATGAATATTGTAAATGCACAAACAGTAATTTCTCCGCATTGCAAGGTGCCATTCTGAAATTTTTTGCTTTTTCCTGCTCCTCTTAGCATGATAAAGAAGATTCAAAGAGAGTGAGATTCCAGCTCCTTTCATTCAGTCAGTAGCTTCAATCATTTCTGGTATATGAATAACATGATGTTTTTCAATGGCAAAAATCAATGAATATTGTAAATGCACAAACAGTAATTTCTCCGCATTGCAAGGTGCAATTCTGAAATTTTTTGCTTTTTCCTGCTCCTCTTAGCATGATAAAGAAGATTCAAAGAGAGTGAGATGCCAGCTCCTTTCATTCAGTCAGTAGCTTCAATTATTTCTGGACGTTTTTCAATGGCAAAAATCAATGAATATTGTAAATGCACAAACAGTAATTTCTCCGCATTGCAAGGTGCAATTCTGAAATTTTTTGCTTTTTCCTGCTCCTCTTAGCATGATAAAGAAGATTCAAAGAGAGTGAGATGCCAGCTCCTTTCATTCAGTCAGTTGCTTCAATCATTTCTGGACGTTTTTCAATGGCAAAAATCAATGAATATTGTAAATGCACAAACAGTAATTTCTCCGCATTGCAAGGTGCAATTCTGAAATTTTTTGCTTTTTCCTGCTCCTCTTAGCATGATAAAGAAGATTCAAAGAGAGTGAGATGCCAGCTCCTTTCATTCAGTCAGTAGCTTCAATCATTTCTGGACGTTTTTCAATGGCAAAAATCAATGAATATTGTAAATGCACAAACAGTAATTTCTCCGCATTGCAAGGTGCAATTCTGAAATTTTTTGCTTTTTCCTGCTCCTCTTTGCATGATAAAGAAGATTCAAAGAGAGTGAGATGCCAGCTCCTTTCATTCAGTCAGTAGCTTCAATCATTTCTGGACGTTTTTCAATGGCAAAAATCAATGAATATTGTAAATGCACAAACAGTAATTTCTCCGCATTGCAAGGTGCAATTCTGAAATTTTTTGCTTTTTCCTGCTCCTCTTAGCATGATAAAGAAGATTCAAAGAGAGTGAGATGCCAGCTCCTTTCATTCAGTCAGTAGCTTCAATCATTTCTGGACGTTTTTCAATGGCAAAAATCAATGAATATTGTAAATGCACAAACAGTAATTTCTCCGCATTGCAAGGTGCAATTCTGAAATTTTTTGCTTTTTCCTGCTCCTCTTAGCATGATAAAGAAGATTCAAAGAGAGTGAGATGCCAGCTCCTTTCATTCAGTCAGTAGCTTCAAACATTTCTGGTATATGAATAACATGATGTTTTTCAATGGCAAAAATCAATGAATATTGTAAATGCACAAACAGTAATTTCTCCGCATTGCAAGGTGCAATTCTGAAATTTTTTGCTTTTTCCTGCTCCTCTTAGCATGATAAAGAAGATTCAAAGAGAGTGAGATGCCAGCTCCTTTCATTCAGTCAGTAGCTTCAATCATTTCTGGACGTTTTTCAATGGCAAAAATCAATGAATATTGTAAATGCACAAACAGTAATTTCTCCGCATTGCAAGGTGCAATTCTGAAATTTTTTGCTTTTTCCTGCTCCTCTTAGCATGATAAAGAAGATTCAAAGAGAGTGAGATGCCAGCTCCTTTCATTCAGTCAGTAGCTTCAAACATTTCTGGTATATGAATAACATGATGTTTTTCAATGGCAAAAATCAATGAATATTGTAAATGCACAAACAGTAATTTCTCCGCATTGCAAGGTGCAATTCTGAAATTTTTTGCTTTTTCCTGCTCCTCTTAGCATGATAAAGAAGATTCAAAGAGAGTGAGATGCCAGCTCCTTTCATTCAGTCAGTAGCTTCAATCATTTCTGGACGTTTTTCAATGGCAAAAATCAATGAATATTGTAAATGCACAAACAGTAATTTCTCCGCATTGCAAGGTGCAATTCTGAAATTTTTTGCTTTTTCCTGCTCCTCTTAGCATGATAAAGAAGATTCAAAGAGAGTGAGATGCCAGCTCCTTTCATTCAGTCAGTAGCTTCAATCATTTCTGGACGTTTTTCAATGGCAAAAATCAATGAATATTGTAAATGCACAAACAGTAATTTCTCCGCATTGCAAGGTGCAATTCTGAAATTTTTTGCTTTTTCCTGCTCCTCTTAGCATGATAAAGAAGATTCAAAGAGAGTGAGATGCCAGCTCCTTTCATTCAGTCAGTAGCTTCAATCATTTCTGGTATATGAATAACATGATGTTTTTCAATGGCAAAAATCAATGAATATTGTAAATGCACAAACAGTAATTTCTCCGCATTGCAAGGTGCAATTCGGAAATTTTTTGCTTTTTCCTGCTCCTCTTAGCATGATAAAGAAGATTCAAAGAGAGTGAGATGCCAGCTCCTTTCATTCAGTCAGCAGCTTCAATCATTTCTGGACATTTTTCAATGGCAAAAATCAATGAATATTGTAAATGCACAAACAGTAATTTCTCCGCATTGCAAGGTGCAATTCTGAAATTTTTTGCTTTTTCCTGCTCCTCTTAGCATGATAAAGAAGATTCAAAGAGAGTGAGATGCCAGCTCCTTTCATTCAGTCAGTAGCTTCAAACATTTCTGGTATATGAATAACATGATGTTTTTCAATGGCAAAAATCAATGAATATTGTAAAAGCACAAACAGTAATTTCTCCGCATTGCAAGGTGCAATTCTGAAATTTTTTGCTTTTTCCTGCTCCTCTTAGCATGATAAAGAAGATTCAAAGAGAGTGAGATGCCAGCTCCTTTCATTCAGTCAGTAGCTTCAATCATTTCTGGACGTTTTTCAATGGCAAAAATCAATGAATATTGTAAATGCACAAACAGTAATTTCTCCGCATTGCAAGGTGTAATTCTGAAATTTTTTGCTTTTTCCTGCTCCTCTTAGCATGATAAAGAAGATTCAAAGAGAGTGAGATGCCAGCTCCTTTCATTCAGTCAGTAGCTTCAATCATTTCTGGTATATGAATAACATGATGTTTTTCAATGGCAAAAATCAATGAATATTGTAAATGCACAAACAGTAATTTCTCCGCATTGCAAGTTGCAATTCTGAAATTTTTTGCTTTTTCCTGCTCCTCTTAGCATGATAAAGAAGATTCAAAGAGAGTGAGATGCCAGCTCCTTTCATTCAGTCAGTAGCTTCAATTATTTCTGGACGTTTTTCAATGGCAAAAATCAATGAATATTGTAAATGCACAAACAGTAATTTCTCCGCATTGCAAGGTGCAATTCTGAAATTTTTTGCTTTTTCCTGCTCCTCTTAGCATGATAAAGAAGATTCAAAGAGAGTGAGATGCCAGCTCCTTTCATTCAGTCAGTTGCTTCAATCATTTCTGGACGTTTTTCAATGGCAAAAATCAGTGAATATTGTAAATGCACAAACAGTAATTTCTCCGCATTGCAAGGTGCAATTCTGAAATTTTTTGCTTTTTCCTGCTCCTCTTAGCATGATAAAGAAGATTCAAAGAGAGTGAGATGCCAGCTCCTTTCATTCAGTCAGTAGCTTCAATCATTTCTGGACGTTTTTCAATGGCAAAAATCAATGAATATTGTAAATGCACAAACAGTAATTTCTCCGCATTGCAAGGTGCAATTCTGAAATTTTTTGCTTTTTCCTGCTCCTCTTTGCATGATAAAGAAGATTCAAAGAGAGTGAGATGCCAGCTCCTTTCATTCAGTGAGTAGCTTCAATCATTTCTGGTATATGAATAACATGATGTTTTTCAATGGCAAAAATCAATGAATATTGTAAATGCACAAACAGTAATTTCTCCGCATTGCAAGGTGCAATTCTGAAATTTTTGGCTTTTTCCTGCTCCTCTTAGCATGATAAAGAAGATTCAAAGAGAGTGAGATGCCAGCTCCTTTCATTCAGTCAGTAGCTTCAATCATTTCTGGATGTTTTTCAATGGCAAAAATCAATGAATATTGTAAATGCACAAACAGTAATTTCTCCGCATTGCAAGGTGCAATTCTGAAATTTCTTGCATTTTCCTGCTCCTCTTAGCATGATAAAGAAGATTCAAAGAGAGTGAGATGCCAGCTCCTTTCATTCAGTCAGTAGCTTCAATCATTTCTGGACGTTTTTCAATGGCAAAAATCAATGAATTTTGTAAATGCACAAACAGTAATTTCTCCGCATTGCAAGGTGCAATTCTGAAATTTTTTGCTTTTTCCTGCTCCTCTTAGCATGATAAAGAAGATTCAAAGAGAGTGAGATGCCAGCTCCTTTCATTCAGTCAGTAGCTTCAAACATTTCTGGTATATGAATAACATGATGTTTTTCAATGGCAAAAATCAATGAATATTGTAAATGCACAAACAGTAATTTCTCCGCATTGCAAGGTGCAATTCTGAAATTTTTTGCTTTTTCCTGCTCCTCTTAGCATGATAAAGAAGATTCAAAGAGAGTGAGATGCCAGCTCCTTTCATTCAGTCAGTAGCTTCAATCATTTCTGGACGTTTTTCAATGGCAAAAATCAATGAATATTGTAAATGCACAAACAGTAATTTCTCCGCATTGCAAGGTGCAATTCTGAAATTTTTTGCTTTTTCCTGCTCCTCTTAGCATGATAAAGAAGATTCAAAGAGAGTGAGATGCCAGCTTCTTTCATTCAGTCAGTAGCTTCAAACATTTCTGGGATATGAATAACATGATGTTTTTCAATGGCAAAAATTAATGAATATTGTAAATGCACAAACAGTAATTTCTCCGCATTGCAAGGTGCAATTCTGAAATTTTTTGCTTTTTCCTGCTCCTCTTAGCATGATAAAGAAGATTCAAAGAGAGTGAGATGCCAGCTCCTTTCATTCAGTCAGTAGCTTCAATCATTTCTGGACGTTTTTCAATGGCAAAAATCAATGAATATTGTAAATGCACAAACAGTAATTTCTCCGCATTGCAAGGTGCAATTCTGAAATTTTTTGCTTTTTCCTGCTCCTCTTAGCATGATAAAGAAGATTCAAAGAGAGTGAGATGCCAGCTCCTTTCATTCAGTCAGTAGCTTCAATCATTTCTGGACGTTTTTCAATGGCAAAAATCAATGAATATTGTAAATGCACAAACAGTAATTTCTCCGCATTGCAAGGTGCAATTCTGAAATTTTTTGCTTTTTCCTGCTCCTCTTAGCATGATAAAGAAGATTCAAAGAGAGTGAGATGCCAGCTCCTTTCATTCAGTCAGTAGCTTCAATCATTTCTGGTATATGAATAACATGATGTTTTTCAATGGCAAAAATCAATGAATATTGTAAATGCACAAACAGTAATTTCTCCGCATTGCAAGTTGCAATTCTGAAATTTTTTGCTTTTTCCTGCTCCTCTTAGCATGATAAAGAAGATTCAAAGAGAGTGAGATTCCAGCTCCTTTCATTCAGTCAGTAGCTTCAATCATTTCTGGACGTTTTTCAATGGCAAAAATCAATGAATATTGTAAATGCACAAACAGTAATTTCTCCGCATTGCAAGGTGCAATTCTGAAATTTTTTGCTTTTTCCTGCTCCTCTTAGCATGATAAAGAAGATTCAAAGAGAGTGAGATGCCAGCTCCTTTCATTCAGTCAGTAGCTTCAATCATTTCTGGACGTTTTTCAATGGCAAAAATCAATGAATATTGTAAATGCACAAACAGTAATTTCTCCGCATTGCAAGATGCAATTCTGAAATTTTTTGCTTTTTCCTGCTCCTCTTAGCATGATAAAAAAGATTCAAAGAGAGTGAGATGCCAGCTCCTTTCATTCAGTCAGTAGCTTCAATCATTTCTGGACGTTTTTCAATGGCAAAAATCAATGAATATTGTAAATGCACAAACAGTAATTTCTCCGCATTGCAAGGTGCAATTCTGAAATTTTTTGCTTTTTCCTGCTCCTCTTAGCATGATAAAGAAGATTCAAAGAGAGTGAGATGCCAGCTCCTTTCATTCAGTCAGTAGCTTCAATCATTTCTGGTATATGAATAACATGATGTTTTTCAATGGCAAAAATCAATGAATATTGTAAATGCACAAACAGTAATTTCTCCGCATTGCAAGGTGCAATTCTGAAATTTTTTGCTTTTTCCTGCTCCTCTTAGCATGATAAAGAAGATTCAAAGAGAGTGAGATGCCAGCTCCTTTCATTCAGTCAGTAGCTTCAATCATTTCTGGACGTTTTTCAATGGCAAAAATCAATGAATATTGTAAATGCACAAACAGTAATTTCTCCGCATTGCAAGGTGCAATTCTGAAATTTTTTGCTTTTTCCTGCTCCTCTTAGCATGATAAAGAAGATTCAAAGAGAGTGAGATGCCAGCTCCTTTCATTCAGTCAGTAGCTTCAGTCATTTCTGGACGTTTTTCAATGGCAAAAATCAATGAATATTGTAAATGCACAAACAGTAATTTCTCCGCATTGCAAGGTGCAATTCTGAAATTTTTTGCTTTTTCCTGCTCCTCTTAGCATGATAAAGAAGATTCAAAGAGAGTGAGATGCCAGCTCCTTTCATTCAGTCAGTAGCTTCAAACATTTCTGGTATAAACATTTCTGGACGTTTTTCAATGGCAAAAATCAATGAATATTGTAAATGCACAAACAGTAATATCTCCACATTACAAGGTGCAATTCTGAAATTTTTTGCTTTTTCCTGCTAATCCTAGCATGATAAAGAAGATTCAAATAGAGTGAGATGCCAGCTCCTTTCATTCAGTCAGTAGCTTCAAACATTTCTGGACGTTTTTCAATGGCAAAATTCAATGAATATTGTAAATGCACAAACAGTAATATCTCCACATTGCCAGGTGCAATTCTGAAATTTTTTGCTTTTTCCTGCTAATCCTAGCATGATAAAGAAGATTCAAAGAGAGTGAGATGCCAGCTCCTTTCATTCAGTCAGTAGCTTCAATCATTTCTGGACGTTTTTCAATGGCAAAAATCAATGAATATTGTAAATGCACAAACAGTAATTTCTCCGCATTGCAAGGTGCAATTCTGAAATTTTTTGCTTTTTCCTGCTCCTCTTAGCATGATAAAGAAGAGTCAAAGAGAGTGAGATGCCAGCTCCTTTCATTCAGTCAGTAGCTTCAATCATTTCTGGTATATGAATAACATGATGTTTTTCAATGGCAAAAATCAATGAATATTGTAAATGCACAAACAGTAATTTCTCCGCATTGCAAGGTGCAATTCTGAAATTTTTTGCTTTTTCCTGCTCCTCTTAGCATGATAAAGAAGATTCAAAGAGAGTGAGATGCCAGCTCCTTTCATTCAGTCAGTAGCTTCAATCATTTCTGGACGTTTTTCAATGGCAAAAATCAATGAATATTGTAAATGCACAAACAGTAATTTCTCCGCATTGCAAGATGCAATTCTGAAATTTTTTGCTTTTTCCTGCTCCTCTTAGCATGATAAAGAAGATTCAAAGAGAGTGAGATGCCAGCTCCTTTCATTCAGTCAGTAGCTTCAGTCATTTCTGGACGTTTTTCAATGCAAAAATCAATGAATATTGTAAATGCACAAACAGTAATTTCTCCGCATTGCAAGGTGCAATTCTGAAATTTTTTGCTTTTTCCTGCTCCTCAGCATGATAAAGAAGATTCAAAGAGAGTGAGATGCCAGCTCCTTTCATTCAGTCAGTAGCTTCAATCATTTCTGGACGTTTTTCAATGGCAAAAATCAATGAATATTGTAAATGCACAAACAGTAATTTCTCCGCATTGCAAGATGCAATTCTGAAATTTTTTGCTTTTTCCTGCTCCTCTTAGCATGATAAAAAAGATTCAAAGAGAGTGAGATGCCAGCTCCTTTCATTCAGTCAGTAGCTTCAATCATTTCTGGACGTTTTTCAATGGCAAAAATCAATGAATATTGTAAATGCACAAACAGTAATTTCTCCGCATTGCAAGGTGCAATTCTGAAATTTTTTGCTTTTTCCTGCTCCTCTTAGCATGATAAAGAAGATTCAAAGAGAGTGAGATGCCAGCTCCTTTCATTCAGTCAGTAGCTTCAATCATTTCTGGTATATGAATAACATGATGTTTTTCAATGGCAAAAATCAATGAATATTGTAAATGCACAAACAGTAATTTCTCCGCATTGCAAGGTGCAATTCTGAAATTTTTTGCTTTTTCCTGCTCCTCTTAGCATGATAAAGAAGATTCAAAGAGAGTGAGATGCCAGCTCCTTTCATTCAGTCAGTAGCTTCAATCATTTCTGGACGTTTTTCAATGGCAAAAATCAATGAATATTGTAAATGCACAAACAGTAATTTCTCCGCATTGCAAGGTGCAATTCTGAAATTTTTTGCTTTTTCCTGCTCCTCTTAGCATGATAAAGAAGATTCAAAGAGAGTGAGATGCCAGCTCCTTTCATTCAGTCAGTAGCTTCAGTCATTTCTGGACGTTTTTCAATGGCAAAAATCAATGAATATTGTAAATGCACAAACAGTAATTTCTCCGCATTGCAAGGTGCAATTCTGAAATTTTTTGCTTTTTCCTGCTCCTCTTAGCATGATAAAGAAGATTCAAAGAGAGTGAGATGCCAGCTCCTTTCATTCAGTCAGTAGCTTCAAACATTTCTGGTATAAACATTTCTGGACGTTTTTCAATGGCAAAAATCAATGAATATTGTAAATGCACAAACAGTAATATCTCCACATTACAAGGTGCAATTCTGAAATTTTTTGCTTTTTCCTGCTAATCCTAGCATGATAAAGAAGATTCAAATAGAGTGAGATGCCAGCTCCTTTCATTCAGTCAGTAGCTTCAAACATTTCTGGACGTTTTTCAATGGCAAAATTCAATGAATATTGTAAATGCACAAACAGTAATATCTCCACATTGCCAGGTGCAATTCTGAAATTTTTTGCTTTTTCCTGCTAATCCTAGCATGATAAAGAAGATTCAAAGAGAGTGAGATGCCAGCTCCTTTCATTCAGTCAGTAGCTTCAATCATTTCTGGACGTTTTTCAATGGCAAAAATCAATGAATATTGTAAATGCACAAACAGTAATTTCTCCGCATTGCAAGGTGCAATTCTGAAATTTTTTGCTTTTTCCTGCTCCTCTTAGCATGATAAAGAAGAGTCAAAGAGAGTGAGATGCCAGCTCCTTTCATTCAGTCAGTAGCTTCAATCATTTCTGGTATATGAATAACATGATGTTTTTCAATGGCAAAAATCAATGAATATTGTAAATGCACAAACAGTAATTTCTCCGCATTGCAAGGTGCAATTCTGAAATTTTTTGCTTTTTCCTGCTCCTCTTAGCATGATAAAGAAGATTCAAAGAGAGTGAGATGCCAGCTCCTTTCATTCAGTCAGTAGCTTCAATCATTTCTGGACGTTTTTCAATGGCAAAAATCAATGAATATTGTAAATGCACAAACAGTAATTTCTCCGCATTGCAAGATGCAATTCTGAAATTTTTTGCTTTTTCCTGCTCCTCTTAGCATGATAAAGAAGATTCAAAGAGAGTGAGATGCCAGCTCCTTTCATTCAGTCAGTAGCTTCAGTCATTTCTGGACGTTTTTCAATGCAAAAATCAATGAATATTGTAAATGCACAAACAGTAATTTCTCCGCATTGCAAGGTGCAATTCTGAAATTTTTTGCTTTTTCCTGCTCCTCAGCATGATAAAGAAGATTCAAAGAGAGTGAGATGCCAGCTCCTTTCATTCAGTCAGTAGCTTCAATCATTTCTGGTATATGAATAACATGATGTTTTTCAATGGCAAAAATCAATGAATATTGTAAATGCACAAACAGTAATTTCTCCGCATTGCAAGGTGCAATTCTGAAATTTTTTGCTTTTTCCTGCTCCTCTTAGCATGATAAAGAAGATTCAAAGAGAGTGAGATGCCAGCTCCTTTCATTCAGTCAGTAGCTTCAATCATTTCTGGATGTTTTTCAATGGCAAAAATCAATGAATATTGTAAATGCACAAACAGTAATTTCTCCGCATTGCAAGGTGCAATTCTGAAATTTCTTGCATTTTCCTGCTCCTCTTAGCATGATAAAGAAGATTCAAAGAGAATGAGATGCCAGCTCCTTTCATTCAGTCAGTAGCTTCAATCATTTCTGGACGTTTTTCAATGGCAAAAATCAATGAATATTGTAAATGCACAAACAGTAATTTCTCCGCATTGCAAGGTGCAATTCTGAAATTTTTTGCTTTTTCCTGCTCCTCTTAGCATGATAAAGAAGATTCAAAGAGAGTGAGATGCCAGCTCCTTTCATTCAGTCAGTAGCTTCAAACATTTCTGGTATATGAATAACATGATGTTTTTCAATGGCAAAAATCAATGAATATTGTAAATGCACAAACAGTAATTTCTCCGCATTGCAAGGTGCAATTCTGAAATTTTTTGCTTTTTCCTGCTCCTCTTAGCATGATAAAGAAGATTCAAAGAGAGTGAGATGCCAGCTCCTTTCATTCAGTCAGTAGCTTCAATCATTTCTGGACGTTTTTCAATGGCAAAAATCAATGAATATTGTAAATGCACAAACAGTAATTTCTCCGCATTGCAAGGTGCAATTCTGAAATTTTTTGCTTTTTCCTGCTCCTCTTAGCATGATAAAGAAGATTCAAAGAGAGTGAGATGCCAGCTTCTTTCATTCAGTCAGTAGCTTCAAACATTTCTGGGATATGAATAACATGATGTTTTTCAATGGCAAAAATTAATGAATATTGTAAATGCACAAACAGTAATTTCTCCGCATTGCAAGGTGCAATTCTGAAATTTTTTGCTTTTTCCTGCTCCTCTTAGCATGATAAAGAAGATTCAAAGAGAGTGAGATGCCAGCTCCTTTCATTCAGTCAGTAGCTTCAATCATTTCTGGACGTTTTTCAATGGCAAAAATCAATGAATATTGTAAATGCACAAACAGTAATTTCTCCGCATTGCAAGGTGCAATTCTGAAATTTTTTGCTTTTTCCTGCTCCTCTTAGCATGATAAAGAAGATTCAAAGAGAGTGAGATGCCAGCTCCTTTCATTCAGTCAGTAGCTTCAATCATTTCTGGACGTTTTTCAATGGCAAAAATCAATGAATATTGTAAATGCACAAACAGTAATTTCTCCGCATTGCAAGGTGCAATTCTGAAATTTTTTGCTTTTTCCTGCTCCTCTTAGCATGATAAAGAAGATTCAAAGAGAGTGAGATGCCAGCTCCTTTCATTCAGTCAGTAGCTTCAATCATTTCTGGTATATGAATAACATGATGTTTTTCAATGGCAAAGATCAATGAATATTGTAAATGCACAAACAGTAATTTCTCCGCATTGCAAGTTGCAATTCTGAAATTTTTTGCTTTTTCCTGCTCCTCTTAGCATGATAAAGAAGATTCAAAGAGAGTGAGATTCCAGCTCCTTTCATTCAGTCAGTAGCTTCAATCATTTCTGGACGTTTTTCAATGGCAAAAATCAATGAATATTGTAAATGCACAAACAGTAATTTCTCCGCATTGCAAGGTGCAATTCTGAAATTTTTTGCTTTTTCCTGCTCCTCTTAGCATGATAAAGAAGATTCAAAGAGAGTGAGATGCCAGCTCCTTTCATTCAGTCAGTAGCTTCAATCATTTCTGGACGTTTTTCAATGGCAAAAATCAATGAATATTGTAAATGCACAAACAGTAATTTCTCCGCATTGCAAGATGCAATTCTGAAATTTTTTGCTTTTTCCTGCTCCTCTTAGCATGATAAAGAAGATTCAAAGAGAGTGAGATGCCAGCTCCTTTCATTCAGTCAGTAGCTTCAATCATTTCTGGACGTTTTTCAATGGCAAAAATCAATGAATATTGTAAATGCACAAACAGTAATTTCTCCGCATTGCAAGGTGCAATTCTGAAATTTTTTGCTTTTTCCTGCTCCTCTTAGCATGATAAAGAAGATTCAAAGAGAGTGAGATGCCAGCTCCTTTCATTCAGTCAGTAGCTTCAATCATTTCTGGTATATGAATAACATGATGTTTTTCAATGGCAAAAATCAATGAATATTGTAAATGCACAAACAGTAATTTCTCCGCATTGCAAGGTGCAATTCTGAAATTTTTTGCTTTTTCCTGCTCCTCTTAGCATGATAAAGAAGATTCAAAGAGAGTGAGATGCCAGCTCCTTTCATTCAGTCAGTAGCTTCAATCATTTCTGGACGTTTTTCAATGGCAAAAATCAATGAATATTGTAAATGCACAAACTGTAATTTCTCCGCATTGCAAGGTGCAATTCTGAAATTTTTTGCTTTTTCCTGCTCCTCTTAGCATGATAAAGAAGATTCAAAGAGAGTGAGATGCCAGCTCCTTTCATTCAGTCAGTAGCTTCAGTCATTTCTGGACGTTTTTCAATGGCAAAAATCAATGAATATTGTAAATGCACAAACAGTAATTTCTCCGCATTGCAAGGTGCAATTCTGAAATTTTTTGCTTTTTCCTGCTCCTCTTAGCATGATAAAGAAGATTCAAAGAGAGTGAGATGCCAGCTCCTTTCATTCAGTCAGTAGCTTCAATCATTTCTGGTATATGAATAACATGATGTTTTTCAATGGCAAAAATCAATGAATATTGTAAATGCACAAACAGTAAGTTCTCCGCATTGCAAGGTGCAATTCTGAAATTTTTTGCTTTTTCCTGCTCCTCTTAGCATGATAAAGAAGATTCAAAGAGAGTGAGATGCCAGCTCCTTTCATTCAGTCAGTAGCTTCAATCATTTCTGGACGTTTTTCAATGGCAAAAATCAATGAATATTGTAAATGCACAAACAGTAATTTCTCCGCATTGCAAGGTGCAATTCTGAAATTTTTTGCTTTTTCTTGCTCCTCTTAGCATGATAAAGAAGATTCAAAGAGAGTGAGATGCCAGCTCCTTTCATTCAGTCAGTAGCTTCAATCATTTCTGGTATATGAATAACATGATGTTTTTCAATGGCAAAAATCAATGAATATTGTAAATGCACAAACAGTAATTTCTCCGCATTGCAAGTTGCAATTCTGAAATTTTTTGCTTTTTCCTGCTCCTCTTAGCATGATAAAGAAGATTCAAAGAGAGTGAGATTCCAGCTCCTTTCATTCAGTCAGTAGCTTCAATCATTTCTGGACGTTTTTCAATGGCAAAAATCAATGAATATTGTAAATGCACAAACAGTAATTTCTCCGCATTGCAAGGTGCAATTCTGAAATTTTTTGCTTTTTCCTGCTCCTCTTAGCATGATAAAGAAGATTCAAAGAGAGTGAGATGCCAGCTCCTTTCATTCAGTCAGTAGCTTCAATCATTTCTGGACGTTTTTCAATGGCAAAAATCAATGAATATTGTAAATGCACAAACAGTAATTTCTCCGTATTGCAAGATGCAATTCTGAAATTTTTTGCTTTTTCCTGCTCCTCTTAGCATGATAAAGAAGATTCAAAGAGAGTGAGATGCCAGCTCCTTTCATTCAGTCAGTAGCTTCAATCATTTCTGGACGTTTTTCAATGGCAAAAATCAATGAATATTGTAAATGCACAAACAGTAATTTCTCCGCATTGCAAGGTGCAATTCTGAAATTTTTTGCTTTTTCCTGCTCCTCTTAGCATGATAAAGAAGATTCAAAGAGAGTGAGATGCCAGCTCCTTTCATTCAGTCAGTAGCTTCAATCATTTCTGGTATATGAATAACATGATGTTTTTCAATGGCAAAAATCAATGAATATTGTAAATGCACAAACAGTAATTTCTCCGCATTGCAAGGTGCAATTCTGAAATTTTTTGCTTTTTCCTGCTCCTCTTAGCATGATAAAGAAGATTCAAAGAGAGTGAGATGCCAGCTCCTTTCATTCAGTCAGTAGCTTCAATCATTTCCGGACGTTTTTCAATGGCAAAAATCAATGAATATTGTAAATGCACAAACTGTAATTTCTCCGCATTGCAAGGTGCAATTCTGAAATTTTTTGCTTTTTCCTGCTCCTCTTAGCATGATAAAGAAGATTCAAAGAGAGTGAGATGCCAGCTACTTTCATTCAGTCAGTAGCTTCAGTCATTTCTGGACGTTTTTCAATGGCAAAAATCAATGAATATTGTAAATGCACAAACAGTAATTTCTCCGCATTGCAAGGTGCAATTCTGAAATTTTTTGCTTTTTCCTGCTCCTCTTAGCATGATAAAGAAGATTCAAAGAGAGTGAGATGCCAGCTCCTTTCATTCAGTCAGTAGCTTCAAACATTTCTGGTATAAACATTTCTGGACGTTTTTCAATGGCAAAAATCAATGAATATTGTAAATGCACAAACAGTAATATCTCCACATTGCAAGGTGCAATTCTGAAATTTTTTGCTTTTTCCTGCTAATCCTAGCATGATAAAGAAGATTCAAATAGAGTGAGATGCCAGCTCCTTTCATTCAGTCAGTAGCTTCAAACATTTCTGGACGTTTTTCAATGGCAAAATTCAATGAATATTGTAAATGCACAAACAGTAATATCTCCACATTGCCAGGTGCAATTCTGAAATTTTTTGCTTTTTCCTGCTAATCCTAGCATGATAAAGAAGATTCAAAGAGAGTGAGATGCCAGCTCCTTTCATTCAGTCAGTAGCTTCAATCATTTCTGGACGTTTTTCAATGGCAAAAATCAATGAATATTGTAAATGCACAAACAGTAATTTCTCCGCATTGCAAGGTGCAATTCTGAAATTTTTTGCTTTTTCCTGCTCCTCTTAGCATGATAAAGAAGATTCAAAGAGAGTGAGATGCCAGCTCTTTTCATTCAGTCAGTAGCTTCAATCATTTCTGGACGTTTTTCAATGGCAAAAATCAATGAATATTGTAAATGCACAAACAGTAATTTCTCCGCATTGCAAGGTGCATTTCTGAAATTTTTTGCTTTTTCCTGCTCCTCTTAGCATGATAAAGAAGATTCAAAGAGAGTGAGATGCCAGCTCCTTTCATTCAGTCAGTAGCTTCAATCATTTCTGGTATATGAATAACATGATGTTTTTCAATGGCAAAAATCAATGAATATTGTAAATGCACAAACAGTAATTTCTCCGCATTGCAAGGTGCAATTCTGAAATTTTTTGCTTTTTCCTGCTCCTCTTAGCATGATAAAGAAGATTCAAACAGAGTGAGATGCCAGCTCCTTTCATTCAGTCAGTAGCTTCAATCATTTCTGGACGTTTTTCAATGGCAAAAATCAATGAATATTGTAAATGCACAAACAGTAATTTCTCCGCATTGCAAGATGCAATTCTGAAATTTTTTGGTTTTTCCTGCTCCTCTTAGCATGATAAAGAAGATTCAAAGAGAGTGAGATGCCAGCTCCTTTCATTCAGTCAGTAGCTTCAGTCATTTCTGGACGTTTTTCAATAGCAAAAATCAATGAATATTGTAAATGCACAAACAGTAATTTCTCCGCATTGCAAGGTGCAATTCTGAAATTTTTTGCTTTTTCCTGCTCCTCTTAGCATGATAAAGAAGATTCAAAGAGAGTGAGATGCCAGTTCCTTTCTTTCAGTCAGTAGCTTCAAACATTTCTGGTATAAACATTTCTGGACGTTTTTCAATGGCAAAAATCAATGAATATTGTAAATGCACAAACAGTAATATCTCCACATTGCAAGGTGCAATGCTGAAATTTTTTGCTTTTTCCTGCTAATCCTAGCATGATAAAGAAGATTCAAATAGAGTGAGATGCCAGCTCCTTTCATTCAGTCAGTAGCTTCAAACATTTCTGGACGTTTTTCATTGGCAAAAATCAATGAATATTGTAAATGCACAAACAGTAATATCTCCACATTGCAAGGTGCAATTCTGAAATTTTTTGCTTTTTCCTGCTAATCCTAGCATGATAAAGAAGATTCAAAGAGAGTGAGATGTCAGCTCCTTTCATTCAGTCAGTAGCTTCAAACATTTCTGGTATATGAATAACATGATGTTTTTCAATGGCAAAAATCAATGAATATTGTAAATGCACAAACAGTAATATCTCCACATTGCAAGGTGCAATTCTGAAATTTTTTGCTTTTTCCTGCTAATCCTAGCATGATAAAGAAGATTCAAAGAGAGTGAGATGCCAGCTCCTTTCATTCAGTCAGTAGCTTCAAACATTTCTGGACGTTTTTCAATGGCAAAAATCAATGAATATTGTAAATGCACAAACAGTAATATCTCCACATTGCAAGGTGCAATTCTGAAATTTTTTGCTTTTTCCTGCTACTCCTAGCATGATAAAGAAGATTCAAAGAGAGTGAGATGCCAGCTCCTTTCATTCAGTCAGTAGCTTCAATCATTTCTGGACGTTTTTCAATGGCAAAAATCAATGAATATTGTAAATGCACAAACAGTAATTTCTCCGCATTGCAAGGTGCAATTCTGAATTTTTTTGCTTTTTCCTGCTCCTCTTAGCATGGTAAAGAAGATTCAAAGAGAGTGAGATGCCAGCTCCTTTCATTCAGTCAGTAGCTTCAGTCATTTCTGGACGTTTTTCAATGGCAAAAATCAATGAATATTGTAAATGCACAAAAAGTAATTTCTCCGCATTGCAAGGTGCAATTCTGAAATTTTTTGCTTTTTCCTGCTCCTCTTAGCATGATAAAGAAGATTCAAAGAGAGTGAGATGCCAGCTCCTTTCATTCAGTCAGTAGCTTCAAACATTTCTGGTATAAACATTTCTGGACGTTTTTCAATGGCAAAAATCAATGAATATTGTAAATGCACAAACAGTAATATCTCCACATTGCAAGGTGCAATTCTGAAATTTTTTGCTTTTTCCTGCTAATCCTAGCATGATAAAGAAGATTCAAATAGAGTGAGATGCCAGCTCCTTTCATTCAGTCAGTAGCTTCAAACATTTCTGGACGTTTTTCAATGGCAAAATTCAATGAATATTGTAAATGCACAAACAGTAATATCTCCACATTGCAAGGTGCAATTCTGAAATTTTTTGCTTTTTCCTGCTAATCCTAGCATGATAAAGAAGATTCAAAGAGAGTGAGATGCCAGCTCCTTTCATTCAGTCAGTAGCTTCAATCATTTCTGGACGTTTTTCAATGGCAAAAATCAATGAATATTGTAAATGCACAAACAGTAATTTCTCCGCATTGCAAGGTGCAATTCTGAAATTTTTTGCTTTTTCCTGCTCCTCTTAGCATGATAAAGAAGATTCAAAGAGAGTGAGATGCCAGCTCCTTTCATTCAGTCAGTAGCTTCAATCATTTCTGGATGTTTTTCAATGGCAAAAATCAATGAATATTGTAAATGCACAAACAGTAATTTCTCCGCATTGCAAGGTGCAATTCTGAAATTTTTTGCTTTTTCCTGCTCCTCTTAGCATGATAAAGAAGATTCAAAGAGAGTGAGATGCCAGCTCCTTTCATTCAGTCAGTAGCTTCAATCATTTCTGGTATATGAATAACATGATGTTTTTCAATGGCAAAAATCAATGAATATTGTAAATGCACAAACAGTAATTTCTCCGCATTGCAAGGTGCAATTCTGAAATTTTTTGCTTTTTCCTGCTCCTCTTAGCATGATAAAGAAGATTCAAAGAGAGTGAGATGCCAGCTCCTTTCATTCAGTCAGTAGCTTCAATCATTTCTGGACGTTTTTCAATGGCAAAAATCAATGAATATTGTAAATGCACAAACAGTAATTTCTCCGCATTGCAAGATGCAATTCTGAAATTTTTTGCTTTTTCCTGCTCCTCTTAGCATGATAAAGAAGATTCAAAGAGAGTGAGATGCCAGCTCCTTTCATTCAGTCAGTAGCTTCAGTCATTTCTGGACGTTTTTCAATGGCAAAAATCAATGAATATTGTAAATGCACAAACAGTAATTTCTCCGCATTGCAAAGTGCAATTCTGAAATTTTTTGCTTTTTCCTGCTCCTCTTAGCATGATAAAGAAGATTCAAAGAGAGTGAGATGCCAGCTCCTTTCATTCAGTCAGTAGCTTCAAACATTTCTGGTATAAACATTTCTGGATGTTTTTCAATGGCAAAAATCAATGAATATTGTAAATGCACAAACAGTAATATCTCCACATTGCAAGGTGCAATGCTGAAATTTTTTGCTTTTTCCTGCTAATCCTAGGATGATAAAGAAGAATCAAATAGAGTGAGATGCCAGCTCCTTTCATTCAGTCAGTAGCTTCAAACATTTCTGGACGTTTTTCAATGGCAAAATTCAATGAATATTGTAAATGCACAAACAGTAATATCTCCACATTGCCAGGTGCAATTCTGAAATTTTTTGCTTTTTCCTGCTAATCCTAGCATGATAAAGAAGATTCAAAGAGAGTGAGATGCCAGCTCCTTTCATTCAGTCAGTAGCTTCAATCATTTCTGGACGTTTTTCAATGGCAAAAATCAATGAATATTGTAAATGCACAAACAGTAATTTCTCCGCATTGCAAGGTGCAATTCTGAAATTTTTTGCTTTTTCCTGCTCCTCTTAGCATGATAAAGAAGATTCAAAGAGAGTGAGATGCCAGCTCTTTTCATTCAGTCAGTAGCTTCAATCATTTCTGGACGTTTTTCAATGGCAAAAATCAATGAATATTGTAAATGCACAAACAGTAATTTCTCCGCATTGCAAGGTTCAATTCTGAAATTTTTTGCTTTTTCCTGCTCCTCTTAGCATGATAAAGAAGATTCAAAGAGAGTGAGATGCCAGCTCCTTTCATTCAGTCAGTAGCTTCAATCATTTCTGGTATATGAATAACATGATGTTTTTCAATGGCAAAAATCAATGAATATTGTAAATGCACAAACAGTAATTTCTCCGCATTGCAAGGTGCAATTCTGAAATTTTTTGCTTTTTCCTGCTCCTCTTAGCATGATAAAGAAGATTCAAACAGAGTGAGATGCCAGCTCCTTTCATTCAGTCAGTAGCTTCAATCATTTCTGGACGTTTTTCAATGGCAAAAATCAATGAATATTGTAAATGCACAAACAGTAATTTCTCCGCATTGCAAGATGCAATTCTGAAATTTTTTGGTTTTTCCTGCTCCTCTTAGCATGATAAAGAAGATTCAAAGAGAGTGAGATGCCAGCTCCTTTCATTCAGTCAGTAGCTTCAGTCATTTCTGGACGTTTTTCAATGGCAAAAATCAATGAATATTGTAAATGCACAAACAGTAATTTCTCCGCATTGCAAGGTGCAATTCTGAAATTTTTTGCTTTTTCCTGCTCCTCTTAGCATGATAAAGAAGATTCAAAGAGAGTGAGATGCCAGTTCCTTTCTTTCAGTCAGTAGCTTCAAACATTTCTGGTATAAACATTTCTGGACGTTTTTCAATGGCAAAAATCAATGAATATTGTAAATGCACAAACAGTAATATCTCCACATTGCAAGGTGCAATGCTGAAATTTTTTGCTTTTTCCTGCTAATCCTAGCATGATAAAGAAGATTCAAATAGAGTGAGATGCCAGCTCCTTTCATTCAGTCAGTAGCTTCAAACATTTCTGGACGTTTTTCATTGGCAAAAATCAATGAATATTGTAAATGCACAAACAGTAATATCTCCACATTGCAAGGTGCAATTCTGAAATTTTTTGCTTTTTCCTGCTAATCCTAGCATGATAAAGAAGATTCAAAGAGAGTGAGATGTCAGCTCCTTTCATTCAGTCAGTAGCTTCAAACATTTCTGGTATATGAATAACATGATGTTTTTCAATGGCAAAAATCAATGAATATTGTAAATGCACAAACAGTAATATCTCCACATTGCAAGGTGCAATTCTGAAATTTTTTGCTTTTTCCTGCTAATCCTAGCATGATAAAGAAGATTCAAAGAGAGTGAGATGCCAGCTCCTTTCATTCAGTCAGTAGCTTCAAACATTTCTGGATGTTTTTCAATGGCAAAAATCAATGAATATTGTAAATGCACAAACAGTAATATCTCCACATTGCAAGGTGCAATTCTGAAATTTTTTGCTTTTTCCTGCTACTCCTAGCATGATAAAGAAGATTCAAAGAGAGTGAGATGCCAGCTCCTTTCATTCAGTCAGTAGCTTCAATCATTTCTGGACGTTTTTCAATGGAAAAAATCAATGAATATTGTAAATGCACAAACAGTAATTTCTCCGCATTGCAAGGTGCAATTCTGAATTTTTTTGCTTTTTCCTGCTCCTCTTAGCATGGTAAAGAAGATTCAAAGAGAGTGAGATGCCAGCTCCTTTCATTCAGTCAGTAGCTTCAGTCATTTCTGGACGTTTTTCAATGGCAAAAATCAATGAATATTGTAAATGCACAAAAAGTAATTTCTCCGCATTGCAAGGTTCAATTCTGAAATTTTTTGCTTTTTCCTGCTCCTCTTAGCATGATAAAGAAGATTCAAAGAGAGTGAGATGCCAGCTCCTTTCATTCAGTCAGTAGCTTCAATCATTTCTGGACGTTTTTCAATGGCAAAAATCAATGAATATTGTAAATGCACAAACAGTAATTTCTCCGCATTGCAAGATGCAATTCTGAAATTTTTTGCTTTTTCCTGCTCCTCTTAGCATGATAAAGAAGATTCAAAGAGAGTGAGATGCCAGCTACTTTCATTCAGTCAGTAGCTTCAGTCATTTCTGGACGTTTTTCAATGGCAAAAATCAATGAATATTGTAAATGCACAAACAGTAATTTCTCCGCATTGCAAAGTGCAATTCTGAAATTTTTTGCTTTTTCCTGCTCCTCTTAGCATGATAAAGAAGATTCAAAGAGAGTGAGATGCCAGCTCCTTTCATTCAGTCAGTAGCTTCAAACATTTCTGGTATAAACATTTCTGGATGTTTTTCAATGGCAAAAATCAATGAATATTGTAAATGCACAAACAGTAATATCTCCACATTGCAAGGTGCAATGCTGAAATTTTTTGCTTTTTCCTGCTAATCCTAGGATGATAAAGAAGAATCAAATAGAGTGAGATGCCAGCTCCTTTCATTCAGTCAGTAGCTTCAAACATTTCTGGACGTTTTTCAATGGCAAAAATCAATGAATATTGTAAATGCACAAACAGTAATATCTCCACATTGCAAGGTGCAATTCTGAAATTTTTTGCTTTTTCCTGCTAATCCTAGCATGATAAAGAAGATTCAAAGAGAGTGAGATGTCAGCTCCTTTCATTCAGTCAGTAGCTTCAAACATTTCTGGTATATGAATAACATGATGTTTTTCAATGGCAAAAATCAATGAATATTGTAAATGCACAAACAGTAATATCTCCACATTGCAAGGTGCAATTCTGAAATTTTTTGCTTTTTCCTCCTAATCCTAGCATGATAAAGAAGATTCAAAGAGAGTGAGATGCCAGCTCCTTTCATTCAGTCAGTAGCTTCAAACATTTCTGGACGTTTTTCAATGGCAAAAATCAATGAATATTGTAAATGCACAAACAGTAATATCTCCACATTGCAAGGTGCAATTCTGAAATTTTTTGCTTTTTCCTGCTACTCCTAGCATGATAAAGAAGATTCAAAGAGAGTGAGATGCCAGCTCCTTTCATTCAGTCAGTAGCTTCAAACATTTCTGGACGTTTTTCAATGGCAAAAATCAATGAATATTGTAAATGCACAAACAGTAATATCTCCACATTGCAAGGTGCAATTCTGAAATTTTTTGCTTTTTCCTGCTAATCCTAGCATGATAAAGAAGATTCAAAGAGAGTGAGATGCCAGCTCCTTTCATTCAGTCAGTAGCTTCAAACATTTCTGGACGTTTTTCAATGGCAAAAATCAATGAATATTGTAAATGCACAAACAGTAATTTCTCCGCATTGCAAGGTGCAATTCTGAAATTTTTTGCTTTTTCCTGCTCCTCTTAGCATGATAAAGAAGATTCAAAGAGAGTGAGATGCCAGCTCCTTTCATTCAGTCAGTAGCTTCAATCATTTCTGGTATATGAATAACATGATGTTTTTCAATGGCAAAAATCAATGAATATTGTAAATGCACAAACAGTAATATCTCCACATTGCAAGGTGCAATGCTGAAATTTTTTGCTTTTTCCTGCTAATCCTAGGATGATAAAGAAGAATCAAATAGAGTGAGATGCCAGCTCCTTTCATTCAGTCAGTAGCTTCAAACATTTCTGGACGTTTTTCAATGGCAAAATTCAATGAATATTGTAAATGCACAAACAGTAATATCTCCACATTGCCAGGTGCAATTCTGAAATTTTTTGCTTTTTCCTGCTAATCCTAGCATGATAAAGAAGATTCAAAGAGAGTGAGATGCCAGCTCCTTTCATTCAGTCAGTAGCTTCAATCATTTCTGGACGTTTTTCAATGGCAAAAATCAATGAATATTGTAAATGCACAAACAGTAATTTCTCCGCATTGCAAGGTGCAATTCTGAAATTTTTTGCTTTTTCCTGCTCCTCTTAGCATGATAAAGAAGATTCAAAGAGAGTGAGATGCCAGCTCTTTTCATTCAGTCAGTAGCTTCAATCATTTCTGGACGTTTTTCAATGGCAAAAATCAATGAATATTGTAAATGCACAAACAGTAATTTCTCCGCATTGCAAGGTGCAATTCTGAAATTTTTTGCTTTTTCCTGCTCCTCTTAGCATGATAAAGAAGATTCAAAGAGAGTGAGATGCCAGCTCCTTTCATTCAGTCAGTAGCTTCAATCATTTCTGGTATATGAATAACATGATGTTTTTCAATGGCAAAAATCAATGAATATTGTAAATGCACAAACAGTAATTTCTCCGCATTGCAAGGTGCAATTCTGAAATTTTTTGCTTTTTCCTGCTCCTCTTAGCATGATAAAGAAGATTCAAACAGAGTGAGATGCCAGCTCCTTTCATTCAGTCAGTAGCTTCAATCATTTCTGGACGTTTTTCAATGGCAAAAATCAATGAATATTGTAAATGCACAAACAGTAATTTCTCCGCATTGCAAGATGCAATTCTGAAATTTTTTGGTTTTTCCTGCTCCTCTTAGCATGATAAAGAAGATTCAAAGAGAGTGAGATGCCAGCTCCTTTCATTCAGTCAGTAGCTTCAGTCATTTCTGGACGTTTTTCAATGGCAAAAATCAATGAATATTGTAAATGCACAAACAGTAATTTCTCCGCATTGCAAGGTGCAATTCTGAAATTTTTTGCTTTTTCCTGCTCCTCTTAGCATGATAAAGAAGATTCAAAGAGAGTGAGATGCCAGTTCCTTTCTTTCAGTCAGTAGCTTCAAACATTTCTGGTATAAACATTTCTGGACGTTTTTCAATGGCAAAAATCAATGAATATTGTAAATGCACAAACAGTAATATCTCCACATTGCAAGGTGCAATGCTGAAATTTTTTGCTTTTTCCTGCTAATCCTAGCATGATAAAGAAGATTCAAATAGAGTGAGATGCCAGCTCCTTTCATTCAGTCAGTAGCTTCAAACATTTCTGGACGTTTTTCATTGGCAAAAATCAATGAATATTGTAAATGCACAAACAGTAATATCTCCACATTGCAAGGTGCAATTCTGAAATTTTTTGCTTTTTCCTGCTAATCCTAGCATGATAAAGAAGATTCAAAGAGAGTGAGATGTCAGCTCCTTTCATTCAGTCAGTAGCTTCAAACATTTCTGGTATATGAATAACATGATGTTTTTCAATGGCAAAAATCAATGAATATTGTAAATGCACAAACAGTAATATCTCCACATTGCAAGGTGCAATTCTGAAATTTTTTGCTTTTTCCTGCTAATCCTAGCATGATAAAGAAGATTCAAAGAGAGTGAGATGCCAGCTCCTTTCATTCAGTCAGTAGCTTCAAACATTTCTGGATGTTTTTCAATGGCAAAAATCAATGAATATTGTAAATGCACAAACAGTAATATCTCCACATTGCAAGGTGCAATTCTGAAATTTTTTGCTTTTTCCTGCTACTCCTAGCATGATAAAGAAGATTCAAAGAGAGTGAGATGCCAGCTCCTTTCATTCAGTCAGTAGCTTCAATCATTTCTGGACGTTTTTCAATGGAAAAAATCAATGAATATTGTAAATGCACAAACAGTAATTTCTCCGCATTGCAAGGTGCAATTCTGAATTTTTTTGCTTTTTCCTGCTCCTCTTAGCATGGTAAAGAAGATTCAAAGAGAGTGAGATGCCAGCTCCTTTCATTCAGTCAGTAGCTTCAGTCATTTCTGGACGTTTTTCAATGGCAAAAATCAATGAATATTGTAAATGCACAAAAAGTAATTTCTCCGCATTGCAAGGTTCAATTCTGAAATTTTTTGCTTTTTCCTGCTCCTCTTAGCATGATAAAGAAGATTCAAAGAGAGTGAGATGCCAGCTCCTTTCATTCAGTCAGTAGCTTCAATCATTTCTGGACGTTTTTCAATGGCAAAAATCAATGAATATTGTAAATGCACAAACAGTAATTTCTCCGCATTGCAAGATGCAATTCTGAAATTTTTTGCTTTTTCCTGCTCCTCTTAGCATGATAAAGAAGATTCAAAGAGAGTGAGATGCCAGCTACTTTCATTCAGTCAGTAGCTTCAGTCATTTCTGGACGTTTTTCAATGGCAAAAATCAATGAATATTGTAAATGCACAAACAGTAATTTCTCCGCATTGCAAAGTGCAATTCTGAAATTTTTTGCTTTTTCCTGCTCCTCTTAGCATGATAAAGAAGATTCAAAGAGAGTGAGATGCCAGCTCCTTTCATTCAGTCAGTAGCTTCAAACATTTCTGGTATAAACATTTCTGGATGTTTTTCAATGGCAAAAATCAATGAATATTGTAAATGCACAAACAGTAATATCTCCACATTGCAAGGTGCAATGCTGAAATTTTTTGCTTTTTCCTGCTAATCCTAGGATGATAAAGAAGAATCAAATAGAGTGAGATGCCAGCTCCTTTCATTCAGTCAGTAGCTTCAAACATTTCTGGACGTTTTTCAATGGCAAAAATCAATGAATATTGTAAATGCACAAACAGTAATATCTCCACATTGCAAGGTGCAATTCTGAAATTTTTTGCTTTTTCCTGCTAATCCTAGCATGATAAAGAAGATTCAAAGAGAGTGAGATGTCAGCTCCTTTCATTCAGTCAGTAGCTTCAAACATTTCTGGTATATGAATAACATGATGTTTTTCAATGGCAAAAATCAATGAATATTGTAAATGCACAAACAGTAATATCTCCACATTGCAAGGTGCAATTCTGAAATTTTTTGCTTTTTCCTCCTAATCCTAGCATGATAAAGAAGATTCAAAGAGAGTGAGATGCCAGCTCCTTTCATTCAGTCAGTAGCTTCAAACATTTCTGGACGTTTTTCAATGGCAAAAATCAATGAATATTGTAAATGCACAAACAGTAATATCTCCACATTGCAAGGTGCAATTCTGAAATTTTTTGCTTTTTCCTGCTACTCCTAGCATGATAAAGAAGATTCAAAGAGAGTGAGATGCCAGCTCCTTTCATTCAGTCAGTAGCTTCAAACATTTCTGGACGTTTTTCAATGGCAAAAATCAATGAATATTGTAAATGCACAAACAGTAATATCTCCACATTGCAAGGTGCAATTCTGAAATTTTTTGCTTTTTCCTGCTAATCCTAGCATGATAAAGAAGATTCAAAGAGAGTGAGATGCCAGCTCCTTTCATTCAGTCAGTAGCTTCAAACATTTCTGGACGTTTTTCAATGGCAAAAATCAATGAATATTGTAAATGCACAAACAGTAATTTCTCCGCATTGCAAGGTGCAATTCTGAAATTTTTTGCTTTTTCCTGCTCCTCTTAGCATGATAAAGAAGATTCAAAGAGAGTGAGATGCCAGCTCCTTTCATTCAGTCAGTAGCTTCAATCATTTCTGGTATATGAATAACATGATGTTTTTCAATGGCAAAAATCAATGAATATTGTAAATGCACAAACAGTAATTTCTCCGCATTGCAAGGTGCAATTCTGAAATTTTTTGCTTTTTCCTGCTCCTCTTACCATGATAAAGAAGATTCAAAGAGAGTGAGATGCCAGCTCCTTTCATTCAGTCAGTAGCTTCAATCATTTCTGGACGTTTTTCAATGGCAAAAATCAATGAATATTGTAAATGCACAAACAGTAATTTCTCCGCATTGCAAGGTGCAATTCTGAAATTTTTTGCTTTTTCCTGCTCCTCTTAGCATGATAAACAAGATTCAAAGAGAGTGAGATGCCAGCTCCTTTCATTCAGTCAGTAGCTTCAATCATTTCTGGACGTTTTTCAATGGCAAAAATCAATGAATATTGTAAATGCACAAACAGTAATTTCTCCGCATTGCAAGGTGCAATTCTGAAATTTTTTGCTTTTTCCTGCTCCTCTTAGCATGATAAAGAAGATTCAAAGAGAGTGAGATGCCAGCTCCTTTCATTCAGTCAGTAGCTTCAAACATTTCTGGTATATGAATAACATGATGTTTTTCAATGGCAAAAATCAATGAATATTGTAAATGCACAAACAGTAATTTCTCCGCATTGCAAGGTGCAAGTCTGAAATTTTTTGCTTTTTCCTGCTCCTCTTAGCATGATAAAGAAGATTCAAAGAGAGTGAGATGCCAGCTACTTTCATTCAGTCAGTAGCTTCAATCATTTCTGGACGTTTTTCAATGGTAAAAATCAATGAATATTGTAAATGCACAAACAGTAATTTCTCCACATTGCAAGGTGCAATTCTGAAATTTTTTGCTTTTTCCTGCTCCTCTTAGCATGATAAAGAAGATTCAAAGAGAGTGAGATGCCAGCTCCTTTCATTCAGTCAGTAGCTTCAAACATTTCTGGTATATGAATAACATGATGTTTTTCAATGGCAAAAATCAATGAATATTGTAAATGCACAAACAGTAATTTCTCTGGATTGCAAGGTGCAATTCTGAAATTTTTTGCTTTCTCCTGCTCCTCTTAGCATGATAAAGAAGATTCAAAGAGAGTGAGATGCCAGCTACTTTCATTCAGTCAGTAGCTTCAATCATTTCTGGACGTTTTTCAATGGTAAAAATCAATGAATATTGTAAATGCACAAACAGTAATTTCTCCACATTGCAAGGTGCAATTCTGAAATTTTTTGCTTTTTCCTGCTCCTCTTAGCATGATAAAGAAGATTCAAAGAGAGTGAGATGCCAGCTCCTTTCATTCAGTCAGTAGCTTCAAACATTTCTGGTATATGAATAACATGATGTTTTTCAATGGCAAAAATCAATGAATATTGTAAATGCACAAACAGTAATTTCTCCGCATTGCAAGGTGCAATTCTGAAATTTTTTGCTTTTTCCTGCTCCACTTAGCATGATAAAGAAGATTCAAAGAGAGTGAGATGCCAGCTCCTTTCATTCAGTCAGTAGCTTCAATCATTTCTGGACGTTTTTCAATGGCAAAAATCAATGAATATTGTAAATGCACAAACAGTAATTTCTCCGCATTGCAAGGTGCAATTCTGAAATTTTTTGCTTTTTCCTGCTCCTCTTAGCATGACAAAGAAGATTCAAAGAGAGTAAGATGCCAGCTCCTTTCATTCAGTCAGTAGCTTCTATCATTTCTGGTATATGAATAACATGATGTTTTTCAATGGCAAAAATCAATGAATATTGTAAATGCACAAACAGTAATTTCTCCGCATTGCAAGGTGCAATTCTGAAATTTTTTGCTTTTTCCTGCTCCTCTTAGCATGATAAAGAAGATTCAAAGAGAGTGAGATGCCAGCTCCTTTCATTCAGTCAGTAGCTTCAATCATTTCTGGACGTTTTTCAATGGCAAAAATCAATGAATATTGTAAATGCACAAACAGTAATTTCTCCGCATTGCAAGGTGCAATTCTGAAATTTTTTGCTTTTTCCTGCTCCTCTTAGCATGATAAAGAAGATTCAAAGAGAGTGAGATGCCAGCTCCTTTCATTCAGTCAGTAGCTTCAATCATTTCTGGATGTTTTTCAATGGCAAAAATCAATGAATATTGTAAATGCACAAACTGTAATTTCTCCGCATTGCAAGGTGCAATTCTGAAATTTTTTGCTTTTTCCTGCTCCTCTTAGCATGATAAAGAAGATTCAAAGAGAGTGAGATGCCAGCTCCTTTCATTCAGTCAGTAGCTTCAATCATTTCTGGACGTTTTTCAATGGCAAAAATCAATGAATATTGTAAATGCACAAACAGTAATTTCTCCGCATTGCAAGGTGCAATTCTGAAATTTTTTGCTTTTTCCTGCTCCTCTTAGCATGATAAAGAAGATTCAAAGAGAGTGAGATGCCAGCTCCTTTCATTCAGTCAGTACCTTCAATCATTTCTGGATGTTTTTCAATGGCAAAAATCAATGAATATTGTAAATGCACAAACAGTAATTTCTCCGCATTGCAAGGTGCAATTCTGAAATTTTTTGCTTTTTCCCGCTCCTCTTAGCATGATAAAGAAGATTCAAAGAGAGTGAGGTGCCAGCTCCTTTCATTCAGTCAGTAGCTTCAAACATTTCTGGTATATGAATAACATGTTTTTCAATGGCAAAAATCATTGAATATTGTAAATGCACAAACAGTAATTTCTCCGCATTGCAAGGTGCAATTCTGAAATTTTTTGATTTTTCCTGCTCCTCTTAGCATGATAAAGAAGATTCAAAGAGAGTGAGATGCCAGCTCCTTTCATTCAGTCAGTAGCTTCAATCATTTCTGGACGTTTTTCAATGGCAAAAATCAATGAATATTGTAAATGCACAAACAGTAATTTCTCCGCATTGCAAGGTGCAATTCTGAAATTTTTTGCTTTTTCCTGCTCCTCTTAGCATGATAAAGAAGATTCAAAGAGAGTGAGATGCCAGCTCCTTTCATTCAGTCAGTAGCTTCAATCATTTCTGGACGTTTTTCAATGGCAAAAATCAATGAATATTGTAAATGCACAAACAGTAATTTCTCCGCATTGCAAGGTGCAATTCTGAAATTTTTTGCTTTTTCCTGCTCCTCTTAGCATGATAAAGAAGATTCAAAGAGAGTGAGATGCCAGCTCCTTTCATTCAGTCAGTAGCTTCAAACATTTCTGGTATATGAATAACATGATGTTTTTCAATGGCAAAAATCAATGAATATTGTAAATGCACAAACAGTAATTTCTCCGCATTGCAAGGTGCAAGTCTGAAATTTTTTGCTTTTTCCTGCTCCTCTTAGCATGATAAAGAAGATTCAAAGAGAGTGAGATGCCAGCTACTTTCATTCAGTCAGTAGCTTCAATCATTTCTGGACGTTTTTCAATGGTAAAAATCAATGAATATTGTAAATGCACAAACAGTAATTTCTCCACATTGCAAGGTGCAATTCTGAAATTTTTTGCTTTTTCCTGCTCCTCTTAGCATGATAAAGAAGATTCAAAGAGAGTGAGATGCCAGCTCCTTTCATTCAGTCAGTAGCTTCAAACATTTCTGGTATATGAATAACATGATGTTTTTCAATGGCAAAAATCAATGAATATTGTAAATGCACAAACAGTAATTTCTCCGCATTGCAAGGTGCAATTCTGAAATTTTTTGCTTTTTCCTGCTCCTCTTAGCATGATAAAGAAGATTCAAAGAGAGTGAGATGCCAGCTCCTTTCATTCAGTCAGTAGCTTCAAACATTTCTGGTATATGAATAACATGATGTTTTTCAATGGCAAAAATCAATGAATATTGTAAATGCACAAAGAGTAATTTCTCCGCATTGCAAGGTGCAATTCTGAAATTTTTTGCTTTTTCCTGCTCCTCTTAGCATGATAAAGAAGATTCAAAGAGAGTGAGATGCCAGCTCCTTTCATTCAGTCAGTAGCTTCAATCATTTCTGGACGTTTTTCAATGGCAAAAATCAATGAATATTGTAAATGCACAAACAGTAATTTCTCCGCATTGCAAGGTGCAATTCTGAAATTTTTTGCTTTTTCCTGCTCCTCTTAGCATGATAAAGAAGATTCAAAGAGAGTGAGATGCCAGCTCCTTTCATTCAGTCAGTAGCTTCAATCATTTCTGGACGTTTTTCAATGGCAAAAATCAATGAATATTGTAAATGCACAAACAGTAATTTCTCCGCATTGCAAGGTGCAATTCTGAAATTTTTTGCTTTTTCCTGCTCCTCTTAGCATGATAAAGAAGATTCAAAGAGAGTGAGATGCCAGCTCCTTTCATTCAGTCAGTAGCTTCAAACATTTCTGGTATATGAATAACATGATGTTTTTCAATGGCAAAAATCAATGAATATTGTAAATGCACAAACAGTAATTTCTCCGCATTGCAAGGTGCAATTCTGAAATTTTTTGCTTTTTCCTGCTCCTCTTAGCATGATAAAGAAGATTCAAAGAGAGTGAGATGCCAGCTCCTTTCATTCAGTCAGTAGCTTCAATGATTTCTGGACGTTTTTCAATGGCAAAAATCAATGAATATTGTAAATGCACAAACAGTAATTTCTCCGCATTGCAAGGTGCAATTCTGAAATTTTTTGCTTTTTCCTGCTCCTCTTAGCATGATAAAGAAGATTCAAAGAGAGTGAGATGCCAGCTCCTTTCATTCAGTCAGTAGCTTCAATCATTTCTGGACGTTTTTCAATGGCAAAAATCAATGAATATTGTAAATGCACAAACAGTAATTTCTCCGCATTGCAAGGTGCAATTCTGAAATTTTTTGCTTTTTCCTGCTCCTCTTAGCATGACAAAGAAGATTCAAAGAGAGTAAGATGCCAGCTCCTTTCATTCAGTCAGTAGCTTCAATCAGTTCTGGTATATGAATAACATGATGTTTTTCAATGGCAAAAATCAATGAATATTGTAAATGCACAAACAGTAATTTCTCCGCATTGCAAGGTGCAATTCTGAAATTTTTTGCTTTTTCCTGCTCCTCTTAGCATGATAAAGAAGATTCAAAGAGAGTGAGATGCCAGCTCCTTTCATTCAGTCAGTAGCTTCAATCATTTCTGGACGTTTTTCAATGGCAAAAATCAATGAATATTGTAAATGCACAAACAGTAATTTCTCCGCATTGCAAGGTGCAATTCTGAAATTTTTTGCTTTTTCCTGCTCCTCTTAGCATGATAAAGAAGATTCAAAGAGAGTGAGATGCCAGCTCCTTTCATTCAGTCAGTAGCTTCAATCATTTCTGGACGTTTTTCAATGGCAAAAATCAATGAATATTGTAAATGCACAAACAGTAATTTCTCCGCATTGCAAGGTGCAATTCTGAAATTTTTTGCTTTTTCCTGCTCCTCTTAGCATGATAAAGAAGATTCAAAGAGAGTGAGATGCCAGCTCCTTTCATTCAGTCAGTAGCTTCAAACATTTCTGGTATATGAATAACATGATGTTTTTCAATGGCAAAAATCAATGAATATTGTAAAAGCACAAACAGTAATTTCTCCGCATTGCAAGGTGCAATTCTGAAATTTTTTGCTTTTTCCTGCTCCTCTTAGCATGATAAAGAAGATTCAAAGAGAGTGAGATGCCAGCTCCTTTCATTCAGTCAGTAGCTTCAATCATTTCTGGACGTTTTTCAATGGCAAAAAACAATGAATATTGTAAATGCACAAACAGTAATTTCTCCGCATTGCAAGGTGCAATTCTGAAATTTTTTGCTTTTTCCTGCTCCTCTTAGCATGATAAAGAAGATTCAAAGAGAGTGAGATGCCAGCTCCTTTCATTCAGTCAGTAGCTTCAATCATTTCTGGACGTTTTTCAATGGCAAAAATCAATGAATATTGTAAATGCACAAACAGTAATTTCTCCGCATTGCAAGGTGCAATTCTGAAATTTTTTGCTTTTTCCTGCTCCTCTTAGCATGATAAAGAAGATTCAAAGAGAGTGAGATGCCAGCTCCTTTCATTCAGTCAGTAGCTTCAATCATTTCTGGACGTTTTTCAATGGCAAAAATCAATGAATATTGTAAATGCACAAACAGTAATTTCTCCGCATTGCAAGGTGCAATTCTGAAATTTTTTGCTTTTTCCTGCTCCTCTTAGCATGATAAAGAAGATTCAAAGAGAGTGAGATGCCAGCTCCTTTCATTCAGTCAGTAGCTTCAAACATTTCTGGTATATGAATAACATGATGTTTTTCAATGGCAAAAATCAATGAATATTGTAAAAGCACAAACAGTAATTTCTCCGCATTGCAAGGTGCAATTCTGAAATTTTTTGCTTTTTCCTGCTCCTCTTAGCATGATAAAGAAGATTCAAAGAGAGTGAGATGCCAGCTCCTTTCATTCAGTCAGTAGCTTCAATCATTTCTGGACGTTTTTCAATGGCAAAAATCAATGAATATTGTAAATGCACAAACAGTAATTTCTCCGCATTGCAAGGTGCAATTCTGAAATTTTTTGCTTTTTCCTGCTCCTCTTAGCATGATAAAGAAGATTCAAAGAGAGTGAGATGCCAGCTCCTTTCATTCAGTCAGTAGCTTCAATCATTTCTGGACGTTTTTCAATGGCAAAAATCAATGAATATTGTAAATGCACAAACAGTAATTTCTCCGCATTGCAAGGTGCAATTCTGAAATTTTTTGCTTTTTCCTGCTCCTCTTAGCATGATAAAGAAGATTCAAAGAGAGTGAGATGCCAGCTCCTTTCATTCAGTCAGTAGCTTCAAACATTTCTGGTATATGAATAACATGATGTTTTTCAATGGCAAAAATCAATGAATATTGTAAAAGCACAAACAGTAATTTCTCCGCATTGCAAGGTGCAATTCTGAAATTTTTTGCTTTTTCCTGCTCCTCTTAGCATGATAAAGAAGATTCAAAGAGAGTGAGATGCCAGCTCCTTTCATTCAGTCAGTAGCTTCAATCATTTCTGGACGTTTTTCAATGGCAAAAATCAATGAATATTGTAAATGCACAAACAGTAATTTCTCCGCATTGCAAGGTGCAATTCTGAAATTTTTTGCTTTTTCCTGCTCCTCTTAGCATGATAAAGAAGATTTAAAGAGAGTGAGATGCCAGCTCCTTTCATTCAGTCAGTAGCTTCAATCATTTCTGGTATATGAATAACATGATGTTTTTCAATGGCAAAAATCAATGAATATTGTAAATGCACAAACAGTAATTTCTCCGCATTGCAAGTTGCAATTCTGAAATTTTTTGCTTTTTCCTGCTCCTCTTAGCATGATAAAGAAGATTCAAAGAGAGTGAGATGCCAGCTCCTTTCATTCAGTCAGTAGCTTCAATCATTTCTGGACGTTTTTCAATGGCAAAAATCAATGAATATTGTAAATGCACAAACAGTAATTTCTCCGCATTGCAAGGTGCAATTCTGAAATTTTTTGCTTTTTCCTGCTCCTCTTAGCATGATAAAGAAGATTCAAAGAGAGCGAGATGCCAGCTCCTTTCATTCAGTCAGTAGCTTCAATCATTTCTGGTATATGAATAACATGATGTTTTTCAATGGCAAAAATCAATGAATATTGTAAATGCACAAACAGTAATTTCTCCGCATTGCAAGGTGCAATTCTGAAATTTTTTGCTTTTTCCTGCTCCTCTTAGCATGATAAAGAAGATTCAAAGAGAGTGAGATGCCAGCTCCTTTCATTCAGTCAGTAGCTTCAATCATTTCTGGACGTTTTTCAATGGCAAAAATCAATGAATATTGTAAATGCACAAACAGTAATTTCTCCGCATTGCAAGGTGCAATTCTGAAATTTTTTGCTTTTTCCTGCTCCTCTTAGCATGATAAAGAAGATTCAAAGAGAGTGAGATGCCAGCTCCTTTCATTCAGTCAGTAGCTTCAATCATTTCTGGTATATGAATAACATGATGTTTTTCAATGGCAAAAATCAATGAATATTGTAAATGCACAAACAGTAATTTCTCCGCATTGCAAGGTGCAATTCTGAAATTTTTTGCTTTTTCCTGCTCCTCTTAGCATGATAAAGAAGATTCAAAGAGAGTGAGATGCCAGCTCCTTTCATTCAGTCAGCAGCTTCAATCATTTCTGGACATTTTTCAATGGCAAAAATCAATGAATATTGTAAATGCACAAACAGTAATTTCTCCGCATTGCAAGGTGCAATTCTGAAATTTTTTGCTTTTTCCTGCTCCTCTTAGCATGATAAAGAAGATTCAAAGAGAGTGAGATGCCAGCTCCTTTCATTCAGTCAGTAGCTTCAAACATTTCTGGTATATGAATAACATGATGTTTTTCAATGGCAAAAATCAATGAATATTGTAAAAGCACAAACAGTAATTTCTCCGCATTGCAAGGTGCAATTCTGAAATTTTTTGCTTTTTCCTGCTCCTCTTAGCATGATAAAGAAGATTCAAAGAGAGTGAGATGCCAGCTCCTTTCATTCAGTCAGTAGCTTCAATCATTTCTGGACGTTTTTCAATGGCAAAAATCAATGAATATTGTAAATGCACAAACAGTAATTTCTCCGCATTGCAAGGTGCAATTCTGAAATTTTTTGCTTTTTCCTGCTCCTCTTAGCATGATAAAGAAGATTCAAAGAGAGTGAGATGCCAGCTCTTTTCATTCAGTCAGTAGCTTCAATCATTTCTGGTATATAAATAACATGATGTTTTTCAATGGCAAAAATCAATGAATATTGTAAATGCACAAACAGTAATTTCTCCGCATTGCAAGTTGCAATTCTGAAATTTTTTGCTTTTTCCTGCTCCTCTTAGCATGATAAAGAAGATTCAAAGAGAGTGAGATGCCAGCTCCTTTCATTCAGTCAGTAGCTTCAATTATTTCTGGACGTTTTTCAATGGCAAAAATCAATGAATATTGTAAATGCACAAACAGTAATTTCTCCGCATTGCAATGTGCAATTCTGAAATTTTTTGCTTTTTCCTGCTCCTCTTAGCATGATAAAGAAGATTCAAAGAGAGTGAGATGCCAGCTCCTTTCATTCAGTCAGTTGCTTCAATCATTTCTGGACGTTTTTCAATGGCAAAAATCAATGAATATTGTAAATGCACAAACAGTAATTTCTCCGCATTGCAAGGTGCAATTCTGAAATTTTTTGCTTTTTCCTGCTCCTCTTAGCATGATAAAGAAGATTCAAAGAGAGTGAGATGCCAGCTCCTTTCATTCAGTCAGTAGCTTCAATCATTTCTGGACGTTTTTCAATGGCAAAAATCAATGAATATTGTAAATGCACAAACAGTAATTTCTCCGCATTGCAAGGTGCAATTCTGAAATTTTTTGCTTTTTCCTGCTCCTCTTTGCATGATAAAGAAGATTCAAAGAGAGTGAGATGCCAGCTCCTTTCATTCAGTCAGTAGCTTCAATCATTTCTGGTATATGAATAACATGATGTTTTTCAATGGCAAAAATCAATGAATATTGTAAATGCACTAACAGTAATTTCTCCGCATTGCAAGGTGCAATTCTGAAATTTTTTGCTTTTTCCTGCTCCTCTTAGCATGATAAAGAAGATTCAAAGAGAGTGAGATGCCAGCTCCTTTCATTCAGTCAGTAGCTTCAATCATTTCTGGACGTTTTTCAATGGCAAAAATCAATGAATATTGTAAATGCACAAACAGTAATTTCTCCGCATTGCAAGGTGCAATTCTGAAATTTTTTGCTTTTTCCTGCTCCTCTTAGCATGATAAAGAAGATTAAAAGAGAGTGAGATGCCAGCTTCTTTCATTCAGTCAGTAGCTTCAAACATTTCTGGGATATGAATAACATGATGTTTTTCAATGGCAAAAATTAATGAATATTGTAAATGCACAAACAGTAATTTCTCCGCATTGCAAGGTGCAATTCTGAAATTTTTTGCTTTTTCCTGCTCCTCTTAGCATGATAAAGAAGATTTAAAGAGAGTGAGATGCCAGCTCCTTTCATTCAGTCAGTAGCTTCAATCATTTCTGGACGTTTTTCAATGGCAAAAATCAATGAATATTGTAAATGCACAAACAGTAATTTCTCCGCATTGCAAGGTGCAATTCTGAAATTTTTTGCTTTTTCCTGCTCCTCTTAGCATGATAAAGAAGATTCAAAGAGAGTGAGATGCCAGCTCCTTTCATTCAGTCAGTAGCTTCAATCATTTCTGGACGTTTTTCAATGGCAAAAATCAATGAATATTGTAAATGCACAAACAGTAATTTCTCCGCATTGCAAGGTGCAATTCTGAAATTTTTTGCTTTTTCCTGCTCCTCTTAGCATGATAAAGAAGATTCAAAGAGAGTGAGATGCCAGCTCCTTTCATTCAGTCAGTAGCTTCAATCATTTCTGGTATATGAATAACATGATGTTTTTCAATGGCAAAAATCAATGAATATTGTAAATGCACAAACAGTAATTTCTCCGCATTGCAAGTTGCAATTCTGAAATTTTTTGCTTTTTCCTGCTCCTCTTAGCATGATAAAGAAGATTCAAAGAGAGTGAGATGCCAGCTCCTTTCATTCAGTCAGTAGCTTCAATCATTTCTGGACGTTTTTCAATGGCAAAAATCAATGAATATTGTAAATGCACAAACAGTAATTTCTCCGCATTGCAAGGTGCAATTCTGAAATTTTTTGCTTTTTCCTGCTCCTCTTAGCATGATAAAGAAGATTCAAAGAGAGTGAGATGCCAGCTCCTTTCATTCAGTCAGTAGCTTCAATCATTTCTGGACGTTTTTCAATGGCAAAAATCAATGAATATTGTAAATGCACAAACAGTAATTTCTCCGCATTGCAAGGTGCAATTCTGAAATTTTTTGCTTTTTCCTGCTCCTCTTAGCATGATAAAGAAGATTCAAAGAGAGTGAGATGCCAGCTCCTTTCATTCAGTCAGTAGCTTCAAACATTTCTGGTATATGAATAACATGATGTTTTTCAATGGCAAAAATCAATGAATATTGTAAATGCACAAACAGTAATTTCTCCGCATTGCAAGGTGCAATTCTGAAATTTTTTGCTTTTTCCTGCTCCTCTTAGCATGATAAAGAAGATTCAAAGAGAGTGAGATGCCAGCTCCTTTCATTCAGTCAGTAGCTTCAATCATTTCTGGACGTTTTTCAATGGCAAAAATCAATGAATATTGTAAATGCACAAACAGTAATTTCTCCGCATTGCAAGGTGCAATTCTGAAATTTTTTGCTTTTTCCTGCTCCTCTTAGCATGATAAAGAAGATTCAAAGAGAGTGAGATGCCAGCTTCTTTCATTCAGTCAGTAGCTTCAAACATTTCTGGGATATGAATAACATGATGTTTTTCAATGGCAAAAATTAATGAATATTGTAAATGCACAAACAGTAATTTCTCCGCATTGCAAGGTGCAATTCTGAAATTTTTTGCTTTTTCCTGCTCCTCTTAGCATGATAAAGAAGATTCAAAGAGAGTGAGATGCCAGCTCCTTTCATTCAGTCAGTAGCTTCAATCATTTCTGGACGTTTTTCAATGGCAAAAATCAATGAATATTGTAAATGCACAAACAGTAATTTCTCCGCATTGCAAGGTGCAATTCTGAAATTTTTTGCTTTTTCCTGCTCCTCTTAGCATGATAAAGAAGATTCAAAGAGAGTGAGATGCCAGCTCCTTTCATTCAGTCAGTAGCTTCAATCATTTCTGGACGTTTTTCAATGGCAAAAATCAATGAATATTGTAAATGCACAAACAGTAATTTCTCCGCATTGCAAGGTGCAATTCTGAAATTTTTTGCTTTTTCCTGCTCCTCTTAGCATGATAAAGAAGATTCAAAGAGAGTGAGATGCCAGCTCCTTTCATTCAGTCAGTAGCTTCAATCATTTCTGGTATATGAATAACATGATGTTTTTCAATGGCAAAAATCAATGAATATTGTAAATGCACAAACAGTAATTTCTCCGCATTGCAAGTTGCAATTCTGAAATTTTTTGCTTTTTCCTGCTCCTCTTAGCATGATAAAGAAGATTCAAAGAGAGTGAGATGCCAGCTCCTTTCATTCAGTCAGTAGCTTCAATCATTTCTGGACGTTTTTCAATGGCAAAAATCAATGAATATTGTAAATGCACAAACAGTAATTTCTCCGCATTGCAAGGTGCAATTCTGAAATTTTTTGCTTTTTCCTGCTCCTCTTAGCATGATAAAGAAGATTCAAAGAGAGTGAGATGCCAGCTCCTTTCATTCAGTCAGTAGCTTCAATCATTTCTGGACGTTTTTCAATGGCAAAAATCAATGAATATTGTAAATGCACAAACAGTAATTTCTCCGCATTGCAAGGTGCAATTCTGAAATTTTTTGCTTTTTCCTGCTCCTCTTAGCATGATAAAGAAGATTCAAAGAGAGTGAGATGCCAGCTCCTTTCATTCAGTCAGTAGCTTCAAACATTTCTGGTATATGAATAACATGATGTTTTTCAATGGCAAAAATCAATGAATATTGTAAAAGCACAAACAGTAATTTCTCCGCATTGCAAGGTGCAATTCTGAAATTTTTTGCTTTTTCCTGCTCCTCTTAGCATGATAAAGAAGATTCAAAGAGAGTGAGATGCCAGCTCCTTTCATTCAGTCAGTAGCTTCAATCATTTCTGGACGTTTTTCAATGGCAAAAATCAATGAATATTGTAAATGCACAAACAGTAATTTCTCCGCATTGCAAGGTGCAATTCTGAAATTTTTTGCTTTTTCCTGCTCCTCTTAGCATGATAAAGAAGATTCAAAGAGAGTGAGATGCCAGCTCCTTTCATTCAGTCAGTAGCTTCAATCATTTCTGGTATATGAATAACATGATGTTTTTCAATGGCAAAAATCAATGAATATTGTAAATGCACAAACAGTAATTTCTCCACATTGCAAGGTGCAATTCTGAAATTTTTTGCTTTTTCCTGCTCCTCTTAGCATGATAAAGAAGATTCAAAGAGAGTGAGATGCCAGCTCCTTTCATTCAGTCAGTAGCTTCAATCATTTCTGGACGTTTTTCAATGGCAAAAATCAATGAATATTGTAAATGCACAAACAGTAATTTCTCCGCATTGCAAGGTGCAATTCTGAAATTTTTTGCTTTTTCCTGCTCCTCTTAGCATGATAAAGAAGATTCAAAGAGAGCGAGATGCCAGCTCCTTTCATTCAGTCAGTAGCTTCAATCATTTCTGGTATATGAATAACATGATGTTTTTCAATGGCAAAAATCAATGAATATTGTAAATGCACAAACAGTAATTTCTCCGCATTGCAAGGTGCAATTCTGAAATTTTTTGCTTTTTCCTGCTCCTCTTAGCATGATAAAGAAGATTCAAAGAGAGTGAGATGCCAGCTCCTTTCATTCAGTCAGTAGCTTCAATCATTTCTGGACGTTTTTCAATGGCAAAAATCAATGAATATTGTAAATGCACAAACAGTAATTTCTCCGCATTGCAAGGTGCAATTCTGAAATTTTTTGCTTTTTCCTGCTCCTCTTAGCATGATAAAGAAGATTCAAAGAGAGTGAGATGCCAGCTCCTTTCATTCAGTCAGTAGCTTCAAACATTTCTGGTATATGAATAACATGATGTTTTTCAATGGCAAAAATCAATGAATATTGTAAATGCACAAACAGTAATTTCTCCGCATTGCAAGGTGCAATTCTGAAATTTTTTGCTTTTTCCTGCTCCTCTTAGCATGATAATGAAGATTCAAAGAGAGTGAGATGCCAGCTCCTTTCATTCAGTCAGTAGCTTCAATCATTTCTGGACGTTTTTCAATGGCAAAAATCAATGAATATTGTAAATGCACAAACAGTAATTTCTCCGCATTGCAAGGTGCAATTCTGAAATTTTTTGCTTTTTCCTGCTCCTCTTAGCATGATAAAGAAGATTCAAAGAGAGTGAGATGCCAGCTCCTTTCATTCAGTCAGTAGCTTCAATCATTTCTGGACGTTTTTCAATGGCAAAAATCAATGAATATTGTAAATGCACAAACAGTAATTTCTCCGCATTGCAAGGTGCAATTTTGAAATTTTTTGCTTTTTCCTGCTCCTCTTAGCATGATAAAGAAGATTCAAAGAGAGTGAGATGCCAGCTCCTTTCATTCAGTCAGTAGCTTCAATCATTTCTGGTATATGAATAACATGATGTTTTTCAATGGCAAAAATCAATGAATATTGTAAATGCACAAACAGTAATTTCTCCGCATTGCAAGGTGCAATTCTGAAATTTTTTGCTTTTTCCTGCTCCTCTTAGCATGATAAAGAAGATTCAAAGAGAGTGAGATGCCAGCTCCTTTCATTCAGTCAGCAGCTTCAATCATTTCTGGACATTTTTCAATGGCAAAAATCAATGAATATTGTAAATGCACAAACAGTAATTTCTCCGCATTGCAAGGTGCAATTCTGAAATTTTTTGCTTTTTCCTGCTCCTCTTAGCATGATAAAGAAGATTCAAAGAGAGTGAGATGCCAGCTCCTTTCATTCAGTCAGTAGCTTCAAACATTTCTGGTATATGAATAACATGATGTTTTTCAATGGCAAAAATCAATGAATATTGTAAAAGCACAAACAGTAATTTCTCCGCATTGCAAAGTGCAATTCTGAAATTTTTTGCTTTTTCCTGCTCCTCTTAGCATGATAAAGAAGATTCAAAGAGAGTGAGATGCCAGCTCCTTTCATTCAGTCAGTAGCTTCAATCATTTCTGGACGTTTTTCAATGGCAAAAATCAATGAATATTGTAAATGCACAGACAGTAATTTCTCCGCATTGCAAGGTGCAATTCTGAAATTTTTTGCTTTTTCCTGCTCCTCTTAGCATGATAAAGAAGATTCAAAGAGAGTGAGATGCCAGCTCCTTTCATTCAGTCACTAGCTTCAATCATTTCTGGTATATGAATAACATGATGTTTTTCAATGGCAAAAATCAATGAATATTGTAAATGCACAAACAGTAATTTCTCCGCATTGCAAGTTGCAATTCTGAAATTTTTTGCTTTTTCCTGCTCCTCTTAGCATGATAAAGAAGATTCAAAGAGAGTGAGATGCCAGCTCCTTTCATTCAGTCAGTAGCTTCAATTATTTCTGGACGTTTTTCAATGGCAAAAATCAATGAATATTGTAAATGCACAAACAGTAATTTCTCCGCATTGCAAGGTGCAATTCTGAAATTTTTTGCTTTTTCCTGCTCCTCTTAGCATGATAAAGAAGATTCAAAGAGAGTGAGATGCCAGCTCCTTTCATTCAGTCAGTTGCTTCAATCATTTCTGGACGTTTTTCAATGGCAAAAATCAGTGAATATTGCAAATGCACAAACAGTAATTTCTCCGCTTTGCAAGGTGCAATTCTGAAATTTTTTGCTTTTTCCTGCTCCTCTTAGCATGATAAAGAAGATTCAAAGAGAGTGAGATGCCAGCTCCTTTCATTCAGTCAGTAGCTTCAATCATTTCTGGACGTTTTTCAATGGCAAAAATCAATGAATATTGTAAATGCACAAACAGTAATTTCTCCGCATTGCAAGGTGCAATTCTGAAATTTTTTGCTTTTTCCTGCTCCTCTTAGCATGATAAAGAAGATTCAAAGAGAGTGAGATGCCAGCTCCTTTCATTCAGTCAGTAGCTTCAAACATTTCTGGTATATGAATAACATGATGTTTTTCAATGGCAAAAATCAATGAATATTGTAAATGCACAAACAGTAATTTCTCCGCATTGCAAGGTGCAATTCTGAAATTTTTTGCTTTTTCCTGCTCCTCTTAGCATGATAAAGAAGATTCAAAGAGAGTGAGATGCCAGCTCCTTTCATTCAGTCAGTAGCTTCAATCATTTCTGGACGTTTTTCAATGGCAAAAATCAATGAATATTGTAAATGCACAAACAGTAATTTCTCCGCATTGCAAGGTGCAATTCTGAAATTTTTTGCTTTTTCCTGCTCCTCTTAGCATGATAAAGAAGATTCAAAGAGAGTGAGATGCCAGCTTCTTTCATTCAGTCAGTAGCTTCAAACATTTCTGGGATATGAATAACATGATGTTTTTCAATGGCAAAAATTAATGAATATTGTAAATGCACAAACAGTAATTTCTCCGCATTGCAAGGTGCAATTCTGAAATTTTTTGCTTTTTGCTGCTCCTCTTAGCATGATAAAGAAGATTCAAAGAGAGTGAGATGCCAGCTCCTTTCATTCAGTCAGTAGCTTCAATCATTTCTGGACGTTTTTCAATGGCAAAAATCAATGAATATTGTAAATGCACAAACAGTAATTTCTCCGCATTGCAAGGTGCAATTCTGAAATTTTTTGCTTTTTCCTGCTCCTCTTAGCATGATAAAGAAGATTCAAAGAGAGTGAGATGCCAGCTCCTTTCATTCAGTCAGTAGCTTCAATCATTTCTGGACGTTTTTCAATGGCAAAAATCAATGAATATTGTAAATGCACAAACAGTAATTTCTCCGCATTGCAAGGTGCAATTCTGAAATTTTTTGCTTTTTCCTGCTCCTCTTAGCATGATAAAGAAGATTCAAAGAGAGTGAGATGCCAGCTCCTTTCATTCAGTCAGTAGCTTCAATCATTTCTGGTATATGAATAACATGATGTTTTTCAATGGCAAAAATCAATGAATATTGTAAATGCACAAACAGTAATTTCTCCGCATTGCAAGTTGCAATTCTGAAATTTTTTGCTTTTTCCTGCTCCTCTTAGCATGATAAAGAAGATTCAAAGAGAGTGAGATGCCAGCTCCTTTCATTCAGTCAGTAGCTTCAATCATTTCTGGACGTTTTTCAATGGCAAAAATCAATGAATATTGTAAATGCACAAACAGTAATTTCTCCGCATTGCAAGGTGCAATTCTGAAATTTTTTGCTTTTTCCTGCTCCTCTTAGCATGATAAAGAAGATTCAAAGAGAGTGAGATGCCAGCTCCTTTCATTCAGTCAGTAGCTTCAATCATTTCTGGACGTTTTTCAATGGCAAAAATCAATGAATATTGTAAATGCACAAACAGTAATTTCTCCGCATTGCAAGGTGCAATTCTGAAATTTTTTGCTTTTTCCTGCTCCTCTTAGCATGATAAAGAAGATTCAAAGAGAGTGAGATGCCAGCTCCTTTCATTCAGTCAGTAGCTTCAAACATTTCTGGTATATGAATAACATGATGTTTTTCAATGGCAAAAATCAATGAATATTGTAAAAGCACAAACAGTAATTTCTCCGCATTGCAAGGTGCAATTCTGAAATTTTTTGCTTTTTCCTGCTCCTCTTAGCATGATAAAGAAGATTCAAAGAGAGTGAGATGCCAGCTCCTTTCATTCAGTCAGTAGCTTCAATCATTTCTGGACGTTTTTCAATGGCAAAAATCAATGAATATTGTAAATGCACAAACAGTAATTTCTCCGCATTGCAAGGTGCAATTCTGAAATTTTTTGCTTTTTCCTGCTCCTCTTAGCATGATAAAGAAGATTCAAAGAGAGTGAGATGCCAGCTCCTTTCATTCAGTCAGTAGCTTCAATCATTTCTGGTATATGAATAACATGATGTTTTTCAATGGCAAAAATCAATGAATATTGTAAATGCACAAACAGTAATTTCTCCACATTGCAAGGTGCAATTCTGAAATTTTTTGCTTTTTCCTGCTCCTCTTAGCATGATAAAGAAGATTCAAAGAGAGTGAGATGCCAGCTCCTTTCATTCAGTCAGTAGCTTCAATCATTTCTGGACGTTTTTCAATGGCAAAAATCAATGAATATTGTAAATGCACAAACAGTAATTTCTCCGCATTGCAAGGTGCAATTCTGAAATTTTTTGCTTTTTCCTGCTCCTCTTAGCATGATAAAGAAGATTCAAAGAGAGCGAGATGCCAGCTCCTTTCATTCAGTCAGTAGCTTCAATCATTTCTGGTATATGAATAACATGATGTTTTTCAATGGCAAAAATCAATGAATATTGTAAATGCACAAACAGTAATTTCTCCGCATTGCAAGGTGCAATTCTGAAATTTTTTGCTTTTTCCTGCTCCTCTTAGCATGATAAAGAAGATTCAAAGAGAGTGAGATGCCAGCTCCTTTCATTCAGTCAGTAGCTTCAATCATTTCTGGACGTTTTTCAATGGCAAAAATCAATGAATATTGTAAATGCACAAACAGTAATTTCTCCGCATTGCAAGGTGCAATTCTGAAATTTTTTGCTTTTTCCTGCTCCTCTTAGCATGATAAAGAAGATTCAAAGAGAGTGAGATGCCAGCTCCTTTCATTCAGTCAGTAGCTTCAAACATTTCTGGTATATGAATAACATGATGTTTTTCAATGGCAAAAATCAATGAATATTGTAAATGCACAAACAGTAATTTCTCCGCATTGCAAGGTGCAATTCTGAAATTTTTTGCTTTTTCCTGCTCCTCTTAGCATGATAAAGAAGATTCAAAGAGAGTGAGATGCCAGCTCCTTTCATTCAGTCAGTAGCTTCAATCATTTCTGGACGTTTTTCAATGGCAAAAATCAATGAATATTGTAAATGCACAAACAGTAATTTCTCCGCATTGCAAGGTGCAATTCTGAAATTTTTTGCTTTTTCCTGCTCCTCTTAGCATGATAAAGAAGATTCAAAGAGAGTGAGATGCCAGCTCCTTTCATTCAGTCAGTAGCTTCAATCATTTCTGGACGTTTTTCAATGGCAAAAATCAATGAATATTGTAAATGCACAAACAGTAATTTCTCCGCATTGCAAGGTGCAATTTTGAAATTTTTTGCTTTTTCCTGCTCCTCTTAGCATGATAAAGAAGATTCAAAGAGAGTGAGATGCCAGCTCCTTTCATTCAGTCAGTAGCTTCAATCATTTCTGGTATATGAATAACATGATGTTTTTCAATGGCAAAAATCAATGAATATTGTAAATGCACAAACAGTAATTTCTCCGCATTGCAAGGTGCAATTCTGAAATTTTTTGCTTTTTCCTGCTCCTCTTAGCATGATAAAGAAGATTCAAAGAGAGTGAGATGCCAGCTCCTTTCATTCAGTCAGCAGCTTCAATCATTTCTGGACATTTTTCAATGGCAAAAATCAATGAATATTGTAAATGCACAAACAGTAATTTCTCCGCATTGCAAGGTGCAATTCTGAAATTTTTTGCTTTTTCCTGCTCCTCTTAGCATGATAAAGAAGATTCAAAGAGAGTGAGATGCCAGCTCCTTTCATTCAGTCAGTAGCTTCAAACATTTCTGGTATATGAATAACATGATGTTTTTCAATGGCAAAAATCAATGAATATTGTAAAAGCACAAACAGTAATTTCTCCGCATTGCAAAGTGCAATTCTGAAATTTTTTGCTTTTTCCTGCTCCTCTTAGCATGATAAAGAAGATTCAAAGAGAGTGAGATGCCAGCTCCTTTCATTCAGTCAGTAGCTTCAATCATTTCTGGACGTTTTTCAATGGCAAAAATCAATGAATATTGTAAATGCACAGACAGTAATTTCTCCGCATTGCAAGGTGCAATTCTGAAATTTTTTGCTTTTTCCTGCTCCTCTTAGCATGATAAAGAAGATTCAAAGAGAGTGAGATGCCAGCTCCTTTCATTCAGTCACTAGCTTCAATCATTTCTGGTATATGAATAACATGATGTTTTTCAATGGCAAAAATCAATGAATATTGTAAATGCACAAACAGTAATTTCTCCGCATTGCAAGTTGCAATTCTGAAATTTTTTGCTTTTTCCTGCTCCTCTTAGCATGATAAAGAAGATTCAAAGAGAGTGAGATGCCAGCTCCTTTCATTCAGTCAGTAGCTTCAATTATTTCTGGACGTTTTTCAATGGCAAAAATCAATGAATATTGTAAATGCACAAACAGTAATTTCTCCGCATTGCAAGGTGCAATTCTGAAATTTTTTGCTTTTTCCTGCTCCTCTTAGCATGATAAAGAAGATTCAAAGAGAGTGAGATGCCAGCTCCTTTCATTCAGTCAGTTGCTTCAATCATTTCTGGACGTTTTTCAATGGCAAAAATCAGTGAATATTGCAAATGCACAAACAGTAATTTCTCCGCTTTGCAAGGTGCAATTCTGAAATTTTTTGCTTTTTCCTGCTCCTCTTAGCATGATAAAGAAGATTCAAAGAGAGTGAGATGCCAGCTCCTTTCATTCAGTCAGTAGCTTCAATCATTTCTGGACGTTTTTCAATGGCAAAAATCAATGAATATTGTAAATGCACAAACAGTAATTTCTCCGCATTGCAAGGTGCAATTCTGAAATTTTTTGCTTTTTCCTGCTCCTCTTTGCATGATAAAGAAGATTCAAAGAGAGTGAGATGCCAGCTCCTTTCATTCAGTCAGTAGCTTCAATCATTTCTGGTATATGAATAACATGATGTTTTTCAATGGCAAAAATCAATGAATATTGTAAATGCACAAACAGTAATTTCTCCGCATTGCAAGGTGCAATTCTGAAATTTTTGGCTTTTTCCTGCTCCTCTTAGCATGATAAAGAAGATTCAAAGAGAGTGAGATGCCAGCTCCTTTCATTCAGTCATTAGCTTCAATCATTTCTGGATGTTTTTCAATGGCAAAAATCAATGAATATTGTAAATGCACAAACAGTAATTTCTCCGCATTGCAAGGTGCAATTCTGAAATTTCTTGCATTTTCCTGCTCCTCTTAGCATGATAAAGAAGATTCAAAGAGAGTGAGATGCCAGCTCCTTTCATTCAGTCAGTAGCTTCAATCATTTCTGGACGTTTTTCAATGGCAAAAATCAATGAATATTGTAAATGCACAAACAGTAATTTCTCCGCATTGCAAGGTGCAATTCTGAAATTTTTTGCTTTTTCCTGCTCCTCTTAGCATGATAAAGAAGATTCAAAGAGAGTGAGATGCCAGCTCCTTTCATTCAGTCAGTAGCTTCAAACATTTCTGGTATATGAATAACATGATGTTTTTCAATGGCAAAAATCAATGAATATTGTAAATGCACAAACAGTAATTTCTCCGCATTGCAAGGTGCAATTCTGAAATTTTTTGCTTTTTCCTGCTCCTCTTAGCATGATAAAGAAGATTCAAAGAGAGTGAGATGCCAGCTCCTTTCATTCAGACAGTAGCTTCAATCATTTCTGGTATATGAATAACATGATGTTTTTCAATGGCAAAAATCAATGAATATTGTAAATGCACAAACAGTAATTTCTCCGCATTGCAAGTTGCAATTCTGAAATTTTTTGCTTTTTCCTGCTCCTCTTAGCATGATAAAGAAGATTCAAAGAGAGTGAGATGCCAGCTCCTTTCATTCAGTCAGTAGCTTCAATCATTTCTGGACGTTTTTCAATGGCAAAAATCAATGAATATTGTAAATGCACAAACAGTAATTTCTCCGCATTGCAAGGTGCAATTCTGAAATTTTTTGCTTTTTCCTGCTCCTCTTAGCATGATAAAGAAGATTCAAAGAGAGTGAGATGCCAGCTCCTTTCATTCAGTCAGTAGCTTCAATCATTTCTGGACGTTTTTCAATGGCAAAAATCAATGAATATTGTAAATGCACAAACAGTAATTTCTCCGCATTGCAAGGTGCAATTCTGAAATTTTTTGCTTTTTCCTGCTCCTCTTAGCATGATAAAGAAGATTCAAAGAGAGTGAGATGCCAGCTCCTTTCATTCAGTCAGTAGCTTCAATCATTTCTGGACGTTTTTCAATGGCAAAAATCAATGAATATTGTAAATGCACAAACAGTAATTTCTCCGCATTGCAAGGTGCAATTCTGAAATTTTTTGCTTTTTCCTGCTCCTCTTAGCATGATAAAGAAGATTCAAAGAGAGTGAGATGCCAGCTCCTTTCATTCAGTCAGTAGCTTCAAACATTTCTGGTATATGAATAACATGATGTTTTTCAATGGCAAAAATCAATGAATATTGTAAATGCACAAACAGTAATTTCTCCGCATTGCAAGTTGCAATTCTGAAATTTTTTGCTTTTTCCTGCTCCTCTTAGCATGATAAAGAAGATTCAAAGAGAGTGAGATGCCAGCTCCTTTCATTCAGTCAGTAGCTTCAATCATTTCTGGACGTTTTTCAATGGCAAAAATCAATGAATATTGTAAATGCACAAACAGTAATTTCTCCGCATTGCAAGGTGCAATTCTGAAATTTTTTGCTTTTTCCTGCTCCTCTTAGCATGATAAAGAAGATTCAAAGAGAGTGAGATGCCAGCTCCTTTCATTCAGTCAGTAGCTTCAAACATTTCTGGTATATGAATAACATGATGTTTTTCAATGGCAAAAATCAATGAATATTGTAAAAGCACAAACAGTAATTTCTCCGCATTGCAAGGTGCAATTCTGAAATTTTTTGCTTTTTCCTGCTCCTCTTAGCATGATAAAGAAGATTCAAAGAGAGTGAGATGCCAGCTCCTTTCATTCAGTCAGTAGCTTCAATCATTTCTGGACGTTTTTCAATGGCAAAAATCAATGAATATTGTAAATGCACAAACAGTAATTTCTCCGCATTGCAAGGTGCAATTCTGAAATTTTTTGCTTTTTCCTGCTCCTCTTAGCATGATAAAGAAGATTCAAAGAGAGTGAGATGCCAGCTCCTTTCATTCAGTCAGTAGCTTCAATCATTTCTGGTATATGAATAACATGATGTTTTTCAATGGCAAAAATCAATGAATATTGTAAATGCACAAACAGTAATTTCTCCACATTGCAAGGTGCAATTCTGAAATTTTTTGCTTTTTCCTGCTCCTCTTAGCATGATAAAGAAGATTCAAAGAGAGTGAGATGCCAGCTCCTTTCATTCAGTCAGTAGCTTCAATCATTTCTGGACGTTTTTCAATGGCAAAAATCAATGAATATTGTAAATGCACAAACAGTAATTTCTCCGCATTGCAAGGTGCAATTCTGAAATTTTTTGCTTTTTCCTGCTCCTCTTAGCATGATAAAGAAGATTCAAAGAGAGCGAGATGCCAGCTCCTTTCATTCAGTCAGTAGCTTCAATCATTTCTGGTATATGAATAACATGATGTTTTTCAATGGCAAAAATCAATGAATATTGTAAATGCACAAACAGTAATTTCTCCGCATTGCAAGGTGCAATTCTGAAATTTTTTGCTTTTTCCTGCTCCTCTTAGCATGATAAAGAAGATTCAAAGAGAGTGAGATGCCAGCTCCTTTCATTCAGTCAGTAGCTTCAAACATTTCTGGTATATGAATAACATGATGTTTTTCAATGGCAAAAATCAATGAATATTGTAAATGCACAAACAGTAATTTCTCCGCATTGCAAGGTGCAATTCTGAAATTTTTTGCTTTTTCCTGCTCCTCTTAGCATGATAAAGAAGATTCAAAGAGAGTGAGATGCCAGCTCCTTTCATTCAGACAGTAGCTTCAATCATTTCTGGTATATGAATAACATGATGTTTTTCAATGGCAAAAATCAATGAATATTGTAAATGCGCAAACAGTAATTTCTCCGCATTGCAAGTTGCAATTCTGAAATTTTTTGCTTTTTCCTGCTCCTCTTAGCATGATAAAGAAGATTCAAAGAGAGTGAGATGCCAGCTCCTTTCATTCAGTCAGTAGCTTCAATCATTTCTGGACGTTTTTCAATGGCAAAAATCAATGAATATTGTAAATGCACAAACAGTAATTTCTCCGCATTGCAAGGTGCAATTCTGAAATTTTTTGCTTTTTCCTGCTCCTCTTAGCATGATAAAGAAGATTCAAAGAGAGTGAGATGCCAGCTCCTTTCATTCAGTCAGTAGCTTCAATCATTTCTGGACGTTTTTCAATGGCAAAAATCAATGAATATTGTAAATGCACAAACAGTAATTTCTCCGCATTGCAAGGTGCAATTCTGAAATTTTTTGCTTTTTCCTGCTCCTCTTAGCATGATAAAGAAGATTCAAAGAGAGTGAGATGCCAGCTCCTTTCATTCAGTCAGTAGCTTCAATCATTTCTGGACGTTTTTCAATGGCAAAAATCAATGAATATTGTAAATGCACAAACAGTAATTTCTCCGCATTGCAAGGTGCAATTCTGAAATTTTTTGCTTTTTCCAGCTCCTCTTAGCATGATAAAGAAGATTCAAAGAGAGTGAGATGCCAGCTCCTTTCATTCAGTCAGTAGCTTCAATCATTTCTGGACGTTTTTCAATGGCAAAAATCAATGAATATTGTAAATGCACAAACAGTAATTTCTCCGCATTGCAAGGTGCAATTCTGAAATTTTTTGCTTTTTCCTGCTCCTCTTAGCATGATAAAGAAGATTCAAAGAGAGTGAGATGCCAGCTCCTTTCATTCAGTCAGTAGCTTCAATCATTTCTGGTATATGAATAACATGATGTTTTTCAATGGCAAAAATCAATGAATATTGTAAATGCACAAACAGTAATTTCTCCACATTGCAAGGTGCAATTCTGAAATTTTTTGCTTTTTCCTGCTCCTCTTAGCATGATAAAGAAGATTCAAAGAGAGTGAGATGCCAGCTCCTTTCATTCAGTCAGTAGCTTCAATCATTTCTGGACGTTTTTCAATGGCAAAAATCAATGAATATTGTAAATGCACAAACAGTAATTTCTCCGCATTGCAAGGTGCAATTCTGAAATTTTTTGCTTTTTCCTGCTCCTCTTAGCATGATAAAGAAGATTCAAAGAGAGCGAGATGCCAGCTCCTTTCATTCAGTCAGTAGCTTCAATCATTTCTGGTATATGAATAACATGATGTTTTTCAATGGCAAAAATCAATGAATATTGTAAATGCACAAACAGTAATTTCTCCGCATTGCAAGGTGCAATTCTGAAATTTTTTGCTTTTTCCTGCTCCTCTTAGCATGATAAAGAAGATTCAAAGAGAGTGAGATGCCAGCTCCTTTCATTCAGTCAGTAGCTTCAAACATTTCTGGTATATGAATAACATGATGTTTTTCAATGGCAAAAATCAATGAATATTGTAAATGCACAAACAGTAATTTCTCCGCATTGCAAGGTGCAATTCTGAAATTTTTTGCTTTTTCCTGCTCCTCTTAGCATGATAAAGAAGATTCAAAGAGAGTGAGATGCCAGCTCCTTTCATTCAGACAGTAGCTTCAATCATTTCTGGTATATGAATAACATGATGTTTTTCAATGGCAAAAATCAATGAATATTGTAAATGCACAAACAGTAATTTCTCCGCATTGCAAGTTGCAATTCTGAAATTTTTTGCTTTTTCCTGCTCCTCTTAGCATGATAAAGAAGATTCAAAGAGAGTGAGATGCCAGCTCCTTTCATTCAGTCAGTAGCTTCAATCATTTCTGGACGTTTTTCAATGGCAAAAATCAATGAATATTGTAAATGCACAAACAGTAATTTCTCCGCATTGCAAGGTGCAATTCTGAAATTTTTTGCTTTTTCCTGCTCCTCTTAGCATGATAAAGAAGATTCAAAGAGAGTGAGATGCCAGCTCCTTTCATTCAGTCAGTAGCTTCAATCATTTCTGGACGTTTTTCAATGGCAAAAATCAATGAATATTGTAAATGCACAAACAGTAATTTCTCCGCATTGCAAGGTGCAATTCTGAAATTTTTTGCTTTTTCCTGCTCCTCTTAGCATGATAAAGAAGATTCAAAGAGAGTGAGATGCCAGCTCCTTTCATTCAGTCAGTAGCTTCAATCATTTCTGGACGTTTTTCAATGGCAAAAATCAATGAATATTGTAAATGCACAAACAGTAATTTCTCCGCATTGCAAGGTGCAATTCTGAAATTTTTTGCTTTTTCCTGCTCCTCTTAGCATGATAAAGAAGATTCAAAGAGAGTGAGATGCCAGCTCCTTTCATTCAGTCAGTAGCTTCAATCATTTCTGGACGTTTTTCAATGGCAAAAATCAATGAATATTGTAAATGCACAAACAGTAATTTCTCCGCATTGCAAGGTGCAATTCTGAAATTTTTTGCTTTTTCCTGCTCCTCTTAGCATGATAAAGAAGATTCAAAGAGAGTGAGATGCCAGCTCCTTTCATTCAGTCAGTAGCTTCAAACATTTCTGGTATATGAATAACATGATGTTTTTCAATGGCAAAAATCAATGAATATTGTAAAAGCACAAACAGTAATTTCTCCGCATTGCAAGGTGCAATTCTGAAATTTTTTGCTTTTTCCTGCTCCTCTTAGCATGATAAAGAAGATTCAAAGAGAGTGAGATGCCAGCTCCTTTCATTCAGTCAGTAGCTTCAATCATTTCTGGACGTTTTTCAATGGCAAAAATCAATGAATATTGTAAATGCACAAACAGTAATTTCTCCGCATTGCAAGGTGCAATTCTGAAATTTTTTGCTTTTTCCTGCTCCTCTTAGCATGATAAAGAAGATTCAAAGAGAGTGAGATGCCAGCTCCTTTCATTCAGTCAGTAGCTTCAATCATTTCTGGTATATGAATAACATGATGTTTTTCAATGGCAAAAATCAATGAATATTGTAAATGCACAAACAGTAATTTCTCCACATTGCAAGGTGCAATTCTGAAATTTTTTGCTTTTTCCTGCTCCTCTTAGCATGATAAAGAAGATTCAAAGAGAGTGAGATGCCAGCTCCTTTCATTCAGTCAGTAGCTTCAATCATTTCTGGACGTTTTTCAATGGCAAAAATCAATGAATATTGTAAATGCACAAACAGTAATTTCTCCGCATTGCAAGGTGCAATTCTGAAATTTTTTGCTTTTTCCTGCTCCTCTTAGCATGATAAAGAAGATTCAAAGAGAGCGAGATGCCAGCTCCTTTCATTCAGTCAGTAGCTTCAATCATTTCTGGTATATGAATAACATGATGTTTTTCAATGGCAAAAATCAATGAATATTGTAAATGCACAAACAGTAATTTCTCCGCATTGCAAGGTGCAATTCTGAAATTTTTTGCTTTTTCCTGCTCCTCTTAGCATGATAAAGAAGATTCAAAGAGAGTGAGATGCCAGCTCCTTTCATTCAGTCAGTAGCTTCAATCATTTCTGGACGTTTTTCAATGGCAAAAATCAATGAATATTGTAAATGCACAAACAGTAATTTCTCCGCATTGCAAGGTGCAATTCTGAAATTTTTTGCTTTTTCCTGCTCCTCTTAGCATGATAAAGAAGATTCAAAGAGAGTGAGATGCCAGCTCCTTTCATTCAGTCAGTAGCTTCAATCATTTCTGGACGTTTTTCAATGGCAAAAATCAATGAATATTGTAAATGCACAAACAGTAATTTCTCCGCATTGCAAGGTGCAATTCTGAAATTTTTTGCTTTTTCCTGCTCCTCTTAGCATGATAAAGAAGATTCAAAGAGAGTGAGATGCCAGCTCCTTTCATTCAGTCAGTAGCTTCAATCATTTCTGGACGTTTTTCAATGGCAAAAATCAATGAATATTGTAAATGCACAAACAGTAATTTCTCCGCATTGCAAGGTGCAATTCTGAAATTTTTTGCTTTTTCCTGCTCCTCTTAGCATGATAAAGAAGATTCAAAGAGAGTGAGATGCCAGCTCCTTTCATTCAGTCAGTAGCTTCAATCATTTCTGGTATATGAATAACATGATGTTTTTCAATGGCAAAAATCAATGAATATTGTAAATGCACAAACAGTAATTTCTCCGCATTGCAAGGTGCAATTCTGAAATTTTTTGCTTTTTCCTGCTCCTCTTAGCATGATAAAGAAGATTCAAAGAGAGTGAGATGCCAGCTCCTTTCATTCAGTCAGCAGCTTCAATCATTTCTGGACATTTTTCAATGGCAAAAATCAATGAATATTGTAAATGCACAAACAGTAATTTCTCCGCATTGCAAGGTGCAATTCTGAAATTTTTTGCTTTTTCCTGCTCCTCTTAGCATGATAAAGAAGATTCAAAGAGAGTGAGATGCCAGCTCCTTTCATTCAGTCAGTAGCTTCAATCATTTCTGGTATATGAATAACATGATGTTTTTCAATGGCAAAAATCAATGAATATTGTAAATGCACAAACAGTAATTTCTCCGCATTGCAAGGTGCAATTCTGAAATTTTTTGCTTTTTCCTGCTCCTCTTAGCATGATAAAGAAGATTCAAAGAGAGTGAGATGCCAGCTCCTTTCATTCAGTCAGTAGCTTCAATCATTTCTGGACGTTTTTCAATGGCAAAAATCAATGAATATTGTAAATGCACAAACAGTAATTTCTCCGCATTGCAAGGTGCAATTCTGAAATTTTTTGCTTTTTCCTGCTCCTCTTAGCATGATAAAGAAGATTCAAAGAGAGTGAGATGCCAGCTCCTTTCATTCAGTCAGTAGCTTCAAACATTTCTAGTATATGAATAACATGATGTTTTTCAATGGCAAAAATCAATGAATATTGTAAATGCACAAACAGTAATTTCTCCGCATTGCAAGGTGCAATTCTGAAATTTTTTGCTTTTTCCTGCTCCTCTTAGCATGATAAAGAAGATTCAAAGAGAGTGAGATGCCAGCTCCTTTCATTCAGTCAGTAGCTTCAATCATTTCTGGACGTTTTTCAATGGCAAAAATCAATGAATATTGTAAATGCACAAACAGTAATTTCTCCGCATTGCAAGGTGCAATTCTGAAATTTTTTGCTTTTTCCTGCTCCTCTTAGCATGATAAAGAAGATTCAAAGAGAGTGAGATGCCAGCTCCTTTCATTCAGTCAGTAGCTTCAATCATTTCTGGTATATGAATAACATGATGTTTTTCAATGGCAAAAATCAATGAATATTGTAAATGCACAAACAGTAATTTCTCCGCATTGCAAGGTGCAATTCTGAAATTTTTTGCTTTTTCCTGCTCCTCTTAGCATGATAAAGAAGATTCAAAGAGAGTGAGATGCCAGCTCCTTTCATTCAGTCAGCAGCTTCAATCATTTCTGGACATTTTTCAATGGCAAAAATCAATGAATATTGTAAATGCACAAACAGTAATTTCTCCGCATTGCAAGGTGCAATTCTGAAATTTTTTGCTTTTTCCTGCTCCTCTTAGCATGATAAAGAAGATTCAAAGAGAGTGAGATGCCAGCTCCTTTCATTCAGTCAGTAGCTTCAAACATTTCTGGTATATGAATAACATGATGTTTTTCAATGGCAAAAATCAATGAATATTGTAAAAGCACAAACAGTAATTTCTCCTCATTGCAAGGTGCAATTCTGAAATTTTTTGCTTTTTCCTGCTCCTCTTAGCATGATAAAGAAGATTCAAAGAGAGTGAGATGCCAGCTCCTTTCATTCAGTCAGTAGCTTCAATCATTTCTGGACGTTTTTCAATGGCAAAAATCAATGAATATTGTAAATGCACAAACAGTAATTTCTCCGCATTGCAAGGTGCAATTCTGAAATTTTTTGCTTTTTCCTGCTCCTCTTAGCATGATAAAGAAGATTCAGAGAGAGTGAGATGCCAGCTCCTTTCATTCAGTCAGTAGCTTCAATCATTTCTGGTATATGAATAACATGATGTTTTTCAATGGCAAAAATCAATGAATATTGTAAATGCACAAACAGTAATTTCTCCGCATTGCAAGTTGCAATTCTGAAATTTTTTGCTTTTTCCTGCTCCTCTTAGCATGATAAAGAAGATTCAAAGAGAGTGAGATGCCAGCTCCTTTCATTCAGTCAGTAGCTTCAATTATTTCTGGACGTTTTTCAATGGCAAAAATCAATGAATATTGTAAATGCACAAACAGTAATTTCTCCGCATTGCAAGGTGCAATTCTGAAATTTTTTGCTTTTTCCTGCTCCTCTTAGCATGATAAAGAAGATTCAAAGAGAGTGAGATGCCAGCTCCTTTCATTCAGTCAGTTGCTTCAATCATTTCTGGACGTTTTTCAATGGCAAAAATCAGTGAATATTGTAAATGCACAAACAGTAATTTCTCCGCATTGCAAGGTGCAATTCTGAAATTTTTTGCTTTTTCCTGCTCCTCTTAGCATGATAAAGAAGATTCAAAGAGAGTGAGATGCCAGCTCCTTTCATTCAGTCAGTAGCTTCAATCATTTCTGGACGTTTTTCAATGGCAAAAATCAATGAATATTGTAAATGCACAAACAGTAATTTCTCCGCATTGCAAGGTGCAATTCTGAAATTTTTTGCTTTTTCCTGCTCCTCTTAGCATGATAAAGAAGATTCAAAGAGAGTGAGATGCCAGCTCCTTTCATTCAGTCAGTAGCTTCAATCATTTCTGGTATATGAATAACATGATGTTTTTCAATGGCAAAAATCAATGAATATTGTAAATGCACAAACAGTAATTTCTCCGCATTGCAAGTTGCAATTCTGAAATTTTTTGCTTTTTCCTGCTCCTCTTAGCATGATAAAGAAGATTCAAAGAGAGTGAGATGCCAGCTCCTTTCATTCAGTCAGTAGCTTCAATCATTTCTGGACGTTTTTCAATGGCAAAAATCAATGAATATTGTAAATGCACAAACAGTAATTTCTCCGCATTGCAAGGTGCAATTCTGAAATTTTTTGCTTTTTCCTGCTCCTCTTAGCATGATAAAGAAGATTCAAAGAGAGTGAGATGCCAGCTCCTTTCATTCAGTCAGTAGCTTCAATCATTTCTGGACGTTTTTCAATGGCAAAAATCAATGAATATTGTAAATGCACAAACAGTAATTTCTCCGCATTGCAAGGTGCAATTCTGAAATTTTTTGCTTTTTCCTGCTCCTCTTAGCATGATAAAGAAGATTCAAAGAGAGTGAGATGCCAGCTCCTTTCATTCAGTCAGTAGCTTCAAACATTTCTGGTATATGAATAACATGATGTTTTTCAATGGCAAAAATCAATGAATATTGTAAAAGCACAAACAGTAATTTCTCCGCATTGCAAGGTGCAATTCTGAAATTTTTTGCTTTTTCCTGCTCCTCTTAGCATGATAAAGAAGATTCAAAGAGAGTGAGATGCCAGCTCCTTTCATTCAGTCAGTAGCTTCAATCATTTCTGGACGTTTTTCAATGGCAAAAATCAATGAATATTGTAAATGCACAAACAGTAATTTCTCCGCATTGCAAGGTGCAATTCTGAAATTTTTTGCTTTTTCCTGCTCCTCTTAGCATGATAAAGAAGATTCAAAGAGAGGGAGATGCCAGCTCCTTTCATTCAGTCAGTAGCTTCAATCATTTCTGGTATATGAATAACATGATGTTTTTCAATGGCAAAAATCAATGAATATTGTAAATGCACAAACAGTAATTTCTCCACATTGCAAGGTGCAATTCTGAAATTTTTTGCTTTTTCCTGCTCCTCTTAGCATGATAAAGAAGATTCAAAGAGAGTGAGATGCCAGCTCCTTTCATTCAGTCAGTAGCTTCAATCATTTCTGGACGTTTTTCAATGGCAAAAATCAATGAATATTGTAAATGCACAAACAGTAATTTCTCCGCATTGCAAGGTGCAATTCTGAAATTTTTTGCTTTTTCCTGCTCCTCTTAGCATGATAAAGAAGATTCAAAGAGAGCGAGATGCCAGCTCCTTTCATTCAGTCAGTAGCTTCAATCATTTCTGGTATATGAATAACATGATGTTTTTCAATGGCAAAAATCAATGAATATTGTAAATGCACAAACAGTAATTTCTCCGCATTGCAAGGTGCAATTCTGAAATTTTTTGCTTTTTCCTGCTCCTCTTAGCATGATAAAGAAGATTCAAAGAGAGTGAGATGCCAGCTCCTTTCATTCAGTCAGTAGCTTCAATCATTTCTGGACGTTTTTCAATGGCAAAAATCAATGAATATTGTAAATGCACAAACAGTAATTTCTCCGCATTGCAAGGTGCAATTCTGAAATTTTTTGCTTTTTCCTGCTCCTCTTAGCATGATAAAGAAGATTCAAAGAGAGTGAGATGCCAGCTCCTTTCATTCAGTCAGTAGCTTCAAACATTTCTAGTATATGAATAACGATGTTTTTCAATGGCAAAAATCAATGAATATTGTAAATGCACAAACAGTAATTTCTCCGCATTGCAAGGTGCAATTCTGAAATTTTTTGCTTTTTCCTGCTCCTCTTAGCATGATAAAGAAGATTCAAAGAGAGTGAGATGCCAGCTCCTTTCATTCAGTCAGTAGCTTCAATCATTTCTGGACGTTTTTCAATGGCAAAAATCAATGAATATTGTAAATGCACAAACAGTAATTTCTCCGCATTGCAAGGTGCAATTCTGAAATTTTTTGCTTTTTCCTGCTCCTCTTAGCATGATAAAGAAGATTCAAAGAGAGTGAGATGCCAGCTCCTTTCATTCAGTCAGTAGCTTCAATCATTTCTGGACGTTTTTCAATGGCAAAAATCAATGAATATTGTAAATGCACAAACAGTAATTTCTCCGCATTGCAAGGTGCAATTCTGAAATTTTTTGCTTTTTCCTGCTCCTCTTAGCATGATAAAGAAGATTCAAAGAGAGTGAGATGCCAGCTCCTTTCATTCAGTCAGTAGCTTCAATCATTTCTGGTATATGAATAACATGATGTTTTTCAATGGCAAAAATCAATGAATATTGTAAATGCACAAACAGTAATTTCTCCGCATTGCAAGGTGCAATTCTGAAATTTTTTGCTTTTTCCTGCTCCTCTTAGCATGATAAAGAAGATTCAAAGAGAGTGAGATGCCAGCTCCTTTCATTCAGTCAGCAGCTTCAATCATTTCTGGACATTTTTCAATGGCAAAAATCAATGAATATTGTAAATGCACAAACAGTAATTTCTCCGCATTGCAAGGTGCAATTCTGAAATTTTTTGCTTTTTCCTGCTCCTCTTAGCATGATAAAGAAGATTCAAAGAGAGTGAGATGCCAGCTCCTTTCATTCAGTCAGTAGCTTCAAACATTTCTGGTATATGAATAACATGATGTTTTTCAATGGCAAAAATCAATGAATATTGTAAAAGCACAAACAGTAATTTCTCCGCACTGCAAGGTGCAATTCTGAAATTTTTTGCTTTTTCCTGCTCCCCTTAGCATGATAAAGAAGATTCAAAGAGAGTGAGATGCCAGCTCCTTTCATTCAGTCAGTAGCTTCAATCATTTCTGGACGTTTTTCAATGGCAAAAATCAATGAATATTGTAAATGCACAAACAGTAATTTCTCCGCATTGCAAGGTGCAATTCTGAAATTTTTTGCTTTTTCCTGCTCCTCTTAGCATGATAAAGAAGATTCAAAGAGAGTGAGATGCCAGCTCCTTTCATTCAGTCAGTAGCTTCAATCATTTCTGGTATATGAATAACATGATGTTTTTCAATGGCAAAAATCAATGAATATTGTAAATGCACAAACAGTAATTTCTCCGCATTGCAAGTTGCAATTCTGAAATTTTTTGCTTTTTCCTGCTCCTCTTAGCATGATAAAGAAGATTCAAAGAGAGTGAGATGCCAGCTCCTTTCATTCAGTCAGTAGCTTCAATTATTTCTGGACGTTTTTCAATGGCAAAAATCAATGAATATTGTAAATGCACAAACAGTAATTTCTCCGCATTGCAAGGTGCAATTCTGAAATTTTTTGCTTTTTCCTGCTCCTCTTAGCATGATAAAGAAGATTCAAAGAGAGTGAGATGCCAGCTCCTTTCATTCAGTCAGTTGCTTCAATCATTTCTGGACGTTTTTCAATGGCAAAAATCAGTGAATATTGTAAATGCACAAACAGTAATTTCTCCGCATTGCAAGGTGCAATTCTGAAATTTTTTGCTTTTTCCTGCTCCTCTTAGCATGATAAAGAAGATTCAAAGAGAGTGAGATGCCAGCTCCTTTCATTCAGTCAGTAGCTTCAATCATTTCTGGACGTTTTTCAATGGCAAAAATCAATGAATATTGTAAATGCACAAACAGTAATTTCTCCGCATTGCAAGGTGCAATTCTGAAATTTTTTGCTTTTTCCTGCTCCTCTTTGCATGATAAAGAAGATTCAAAGAGAGTGAGATGCCAGCTCCTTTCATTCAGTCAGTAGCTTCAATCATTTCTGGTATATGAATAACATGATGTTTTTCAATGGCAAAAATCAATGAATATTGAAAATGCACAAACAGTAATTTCTCCGCATTGCAAGGTGCAATTCTGAAATTTTTGGCTTTTTCCTGCTCCTCTTAGCATGATAAAGAAGATTCAAAGAGAGTGAGATGCCAGCTCCTTTCATTCAGTCAGTAGCTTCAATCATTTCTGGATGTTTTTCAATGGCAAAAATCAATGAATATTGTAAATGCACAAACAGTAATTTCTCCGCATTGCAAGGTGCAATTCTGAAATTTCTTGCATTTTCCTGCTCCTCTTAGCATGATAAAGAAGATTCAAAGAGAGTGAGATGCCAGCTCCTTTCATTCAGTCAGTAGCTTCAATCATTTCTGGACGTTTTTCAATGGCAAAAATCAATGAATATTGTAAATGCACAAACAGTAATTTCTCCGCATTGCAAGGTGCAATTCTGAAATTTTTTGCTTTTTCCTGCTCCTCTTAGCATGATAAAGAAGATTCAAAGAGAGTGAGATGCCAGCTCCTTTCATTCAGTCAGTAGCTTCAAACATTTCTGGTATATGAATAACATGATGTTTTTCAATGGCAAAAATCAATGAATATTGTAAATGCACAAACAGTAATTTCTCCGCATTGCAAGGTGCAATTCTGAAATTTTTTGCTTTTTCCTGCTCCTCTTAGCATGATAAAGAAGATTCAAAGAGAGTGAGATGCCAGCTCCTTTCATTCAGTCAGTAGCTTCAATCATTTCTGGACGTTTTTCAATGGCAAAAATCAATGAATATTGTAAATGCACAAACAGTAATTTCTCCGCATTGCAAGGTGCAATTCTGAAATTTTTTGCTTTTTCCTGCTCCTCTTAGCATGATAAAGAAGATTCAAAGAGAGTGAGATGCCAGCTTCTTTCATTCAGTCAGTAGCTTCAAACATTTCTGGGATATGAATAACATGATGTTTTTCAATGGCAAAAATTAATGAATATTGTAAATGCACAAACAGTAATTTCTCCGCATTGCAAGTTGCAATTCTGAAATTTTTTGCTTTTTCCTGCTCCTCTTAGCATGATAAAGAAGATTCAAAGAGAGTGAGATGCCAGCTCCTTTCATTCAGTCAGTAGCTTCAATCATTTCTGGACGTTTTTCAATGGCAAAAATCAATGAATATTGTAAATGCACAAACAGTAATTTCTCCGCATTGCAAGGTGCAATTCTGAAATTTTTTGCTTTTTCCTGCTCCTCTTAGCATGATAAAGAAGATTCAAAGAGAGTGAGATGCCAGCTCCTTTCATTCAGTCAGTTGCTTCAATCATTTCTGGACGTTTTTCAATGGCAAAAATCAGTGAATATTGTAAATGCACAAACAGTAATTTCTCCGCATTGCAAGGTGCAATTCTGAAATTTTTTGCTTTTTCCTGCTCCTCTTAGCATGATAAAGAAGATTCAAAGAGAGTGAGATGCCAGCTCCTTTCATTCAGTCAGTAGCTTCAATCATTTCTGGACGTTTTTCAATGGCAAAAATCAATGAATATTGTAAATGCACAAACAGGAATTTCTCCGCATTGCAAGGTGCAATTCTGAAATTTTTTGCTTTTTCCTGCTCCTCTTAGCATGATAAAGAAGATTCAAAGAGAGTGAGATGCCAGCTCCTTTCATTCAGTCAGCAGCTTCAATCATTTCTGGTATATGAATAACATGATGTTTTTCAATGGCAAAAATCAATGAATATTGTAAATGCACAAACAGTAATTTCTCCGCATTGCAAGGTGCAATTCTGAAATTTTTTGCTTTTTCCTGCTCCTCTTAGCATGATAAAGAAGATTCAAAGAGAGTGAGATGCCAGCTCCTTTCATTCAGTCAGTAGCTTCAATCATTTCTGGACGTTTTTCAATGGCAAAAATCAATGAATATTGTAAATGCACAAACAGTAATTTCTCCGCATTGCAAGGTGCAATTCTGAAATTTTTTGCTTTTTCCTGCTCCTCTTAGCATGATAAAGAAGATTCAAAGAGAGTGAGATGCCAGCTTCTTTCATTCAGTCAGTAGCTTCAAACATTTCTGGGATATGAATAACATGATGTTTTTCAATGGCAAAAATTAATGAATATTGTAAATGCACAAACAGTAATTTCTCCGCATTGCAAGTTGCAATTCTGAAATTTTTTGCTTTTTCCTGCTCCTCTTAGCATGATAAAGAAGATTCAAAGAGAGTGAGATGCCAGCTCCTTTCATTCAGTCAGTAGCTTCAATCATTTCTGGACGTTTTTCAATGGCAAAAATCAATGAATATTGTAAATGCACAAACAGTAATTTCTCCGCATTGCAAGGTGCAATTCTGAAATTTTTTGCTTTTTCCTGCTCCTCTTAGCATGATAAAGAAGATTCAAAGAGAGTGAGATGCCAGCTCCTTTCATTCAGTCAGTTGCTTCAATCATTTCTGGACGTTTTTCAATGGCAAAAATCAGTGAATATTGTAAATGCACAAACAGTAATTTCTCTGCATTGCAAGGTGCAATTCTGAAATTTTTTGCTTTTTCCTGCTCCTCTTAGCATGATAAAGAAGATTCAAAGAGAGTGAGATGCCAGCTCCTTTCATTCAGTCAGTAGCTTCAATCATTTCTGGACGTTTTTCAATGGCAAAAATCAATGAATATTGTAAATGCACAAACAGTAATTTCTCCGCATTGCAAGGTGCAATTCTGAAATTTTTTGCTTTTTCCTGCTCCTCTTAGCATGATAAAGAAGATTCAAAGAGAGTGAGATGCCAGCTCCTTTCTTTCAGTCAGCAGCTTCAATCATTTCTGGTATATGAATAACATGATGTTTTTCAATGGCAAAAATCAATGAATATTGTAAATGCACAAACAGTAATTTCTCCGCATTGCAAGTTGCAATTCTGAAATTTTTTGCTTTTTCCTGCTCCTCTTTGCATGATAAAGAAGATTCAAAGAGAGTGAGATGCCAGCTCCTTTCATTCAGTCAGTAGCTTCAATCATTTCTGGTATATGAATAACATGATGTTTTTCAATGGCAAAAATCAATGAATATTGAAAATGCACAAACAGTAATTTCTCCGCATTGCAAGGTGCAATTCTGAAATTTTTGGCTTTTTCCTGCTCCTCTTAGCATGATAAAGAAGATTCAAAGAGAGTGAGATGCCAGCTCCTTTCATTCAGTCAGTAGCTTCAATCATTTCTGGATGTTTTTCAATGGCAAAAATCAATGAATATTGTAAATGCACAAACAGTAATTTCTCCGCATTGCAAGGTGCAATTCTGAAATTTCTTGCATTTTCCTGCTCCTCTTAGCATGATAAAGAAGATTCAAAGAGAGTGAGATGCCAGCTCCTTTCATTCAGTCAGTAGCTTCAATCATTTCTGGACGTTTTTCAATGGCAAAAATCAATGAATATTGTAAATGCACAAACAGTAATTTCTCCGCATTGCAAGGTGCAATTCTGAAATTTTTTGCTTTTTCCTGCTCCTCTTAGCATGATAAAGAAGATTCAAAGAGAGTGAGATGCCAGCTCCTTTCATTCAGTCAGTAGCTTCAAACATTTCTGGTATATGAATAACATGATGTTTTTCAATGGCAAAAATCAATGAATATTGTAAATGCACAAACAGTAATTTCTCCGCATTGCAAGGTGCAATTCTGAAATTTTTTGCTTTTTCCTGCTCCTCTTAGCATGATAAAGAAGATTCAAAGAGAGTGAGATGCCAGCTCCTTTCATTCAGTCAGTAGCTTCAATCATTTCTGGACGTTTTTCAATGGCAAAAATCAATGAATATTGTAAATGCACAAACAGTAATTTCTCCGCATTGCAAGGTGCAATTCTGAAATTTTTTGCTTTTTCCTGCTCCTCTTAGCATGATAAAGAAGATTCAAAGAGAGTGAGATGCCAGCTTCTTTCATTCAGTCAGTAGCTTCAAACATTTCTGGGATATGAATAACATGATGTTTTTCAATGGCAAAAATTAATGAATATTGTAAATGCACAAACAGTAATTTCTCCGCATTGCAAGTTGCAATTCTGAAATTTTTTGCTTTTTCCTGCTCCTCTTAGCATGATAAAGAAGATTCAAAGAGAGTGAGATGCCAGCTCCTTTCATTCAGTCAGTAGCTTCAATCATTTCTGGACGTTTTTCAATGGCAAAAATCAATGAATATTGTAAATGCACAAACAGTAATTTCTCCGCATTGCAAGGTGCAATTCTGAAATTTTTTGCTTTTTCCTGCTCCTCTTAGCATGATAAAGAAGATTCAAAGAGAGTGAGATGCCAGCTCCTTTCATTCAGTCAGTTGCTTCAATCATTTCTGGACGTTTTTCAATGGCAAAAATCAGTGAATATTGTAAATGCACAAACAGTAATTTCTCCGCATTGCAAGGTGCAATTCTGAAATTTTTTGCTTTTTCCTGCTCCTCTTAGCATGATAAAGAAGATTCAAAGAGAGTGAGATGCCAGCTCCTTTCATTCAGTCAGTAGCTTCAATCATTTCTGGACGTTTTTCAATGGCAAAAATCAATGAATATTGTAAATGCACAAACAGGAATTTCTCCGCATTGCAAGGTGCAATTCTGAAATTTTTTGCTTTTTCCTGCTCCTCTTAGCATGATAAAGAAGATTCAAAGAGAGTGAGATGCCAGCTCCTTTCATTCAGTCAGCAGCTTCAATCATTTCTGGTATATGAATAACATGATGTTTTTCAATGGCAAAAATCAATGAATATTGTAAATGCACAAACAGTAATTTCTCCGCATTGCAAGGTGCAATTCTGAAATTTTTTGCTTTTTCCTGCTCCTCTTAGCATGATAAAGAAGATTCAAAGAGAGTGAGATGCCAGCTCCTTTCATTCAGTCAGTAGCTTCAATCATTTCTGGACGTTTTTCAATGGCAAAAATCAATGAATATTGTAAATGCACAAACAGTAATTTCTCCGCATTGCAAGGTGCAATTCTGAAATTTTTTGCTTTTTCCTGCTCCTCTTAGCATGATAAAGAAGATTCAAAGAGAGTGAGATGCCAGCTTCTTTCATTCAGTCAGTAGCTTCAAACATTTCTGGGATATGAATAACATGATGTTTTTCAATGGCAAAAATTAATGAATATTGTAAATGCACAAACAGTAATTTCTCCGCATTGCAAGTTGCAATTCTGAAATTTTTTGCTTTTTCCTGCTCCTCTTAGCATGATAAAGAAGATTCAAAGAGAGTGAGATGCCAGCTCCTTTCATTCAGTCAGTAGCTTCAATCATTTCTGGACGTTTTTCAATGGCAAAAATCAATGAATATTGTAAATGCACAAACAGTAATTTCTCCGCATTGCAAGGTGCAATTCTGAAATTTTTTGCTTTTTCCTGCTCCTCTTAGCATGATAAAGAAGATTCAAAGAGAGTGAGATGCCAGCTCCTTTCATTCAGTCAGTTGCTTCAATCATTTCTGGACGTTTTTCAATGGCAAAAATCAGTGAATATTGTAAATGCACAAACAGTAATTTCTCTGCATTGCAAGGTGCAATTCTGAAATTTTTTGCTTTTTCCTGCTCCTCTTAGCATGATAAAGAAGATTCAAAGAGAGTGAGATGCCAGCTCCTTTCATTCAGTCAGTAGCTTCAATCATTTCTGGACGTTTTTCAATGGCAAAAATCAATGAATATTGTAAATGCACAAACAGTAATTTCTCCGCATTGCAAGGTGCAATTCTGAAATTTTTTGCTTTTTCCTGCTCCTCTTAGCATGATAAAGAAGATTCAAAGAGAGTGAGATGCCAGCTCCTTTCATTCAGTCAGCAGCTTCAATCATTTCTGGTATATGAATAACATGATGTTTTTCAATGGCAAAAATCAATGAATATTGTAAATGCACAAACAGTAATTTCTCCGCATTGCAAGTTGCAATTCTGAAATTTTTTGCTTTTTCCTGCTCCTCTTAGCATGATAAAGAAGATTCAAAGAGAGTGAGATGCCAGCTCCTTTCATTCAGTCAGTAGCTTCAATCATTTCTGGACGTTTTTCAATGGCAAAAATCAATGAATATTGTAAATGCACAAACAGTAATTTCTCCGCATTGCAAGGTGCAATTCTGAAATTTTTTGCTTTTTCCTGCTCCTTTTAGCATGATAAAGAAGATTCAAAGAGAGTGAGATGCCAGCTCCTTTCATTCAGTCAGTAGCTTCAATCATTTCTGGACGTTTTTCAATGGCAAAAATCAATGAATATTGTAAATGCACAAACAGTAATTTCTCCGCATTGCAAGGTGCAATTCTGAAATTTTTTGCTTTTTCCTGCTCCTCTTAGCATGATAAAGAAGATTCAAAGAGAGTGAGATGCCAGCTCCTTTCATTCAGTCAGTAGCTTCAAACATTTCTGGTATATGAATAACATGATGTTTTTCAATGGCAAAAATCAATGAATATTGTAAAAGCACAAACAGTAATTTCTCCGCATTGCAAGGTGCAATTCTGAAATTTTTTGCTTTTTCCTGCTCCTCTTAGCATGATAAAGAAGATTCAAAGAGAGTGAGATGCCAGCTCCTTTCATTCAGTCAGTAGCTTCAATCATTTCTGGACGTTTTTCAATGGCAAAAATCAATGAATATTGTAAATGCACAAACAGTAATTTCTCCGCATTGCAAGGTGCAATTCTGAAATTTTTTGCTTTTTCCTGCTCCTCTTAGCATGATAAAGAAGATTCAAAGAGAGTGAGATGCCAGCTCCTTTCATTCAGTCAGTAGCTTCAATCATTTCTGGACGTTTTTCAATGGCAAAAATCAATGAATATTGTAAATGCACAAACAGTAATTTCTCCGCATTGCAAGGTGCAATTCTGAAATTTTTTGCTTTTTCCTGCTCCTCTTAGCATGATAAAGAAGATTCAAAGAGAGTGAGATGCCAGCTCCTTTCATTCAGTCAGCAGCTTCAATCATTTCTGGTATATGAATAACATGATGTTTTTCAATGGCAAAAATCAATGAATATTGTAAATGCACAAACAGTAATTTCTCCGCATTGCAAGTTGCAATTCTGAAATTTTTTGCTTTTTCCTGCTCCTCTTAGCATGATAAAGAAGATTCAAAGAGAGTGAGATGCCAGCTCCTTTCATTCAGTCAGTAGCTTCAATCATTTCTGGACGTTTTTCAATGGCAAAAATCAATGAATATTGTAAATGCACAAACAGTAATTTCTCCGCATTGCAAGGTGCAATTCTGAAATTTTTTGCTTTTTCCTGCTCCTCTTAGCATGATAAAGAAGATTCAAAGAGAGTGAGATGCCAGCTCCTTTCATTCAGTCAGTAGCTTCAATCATTTCTGGACGTTTTTCAATGGCAAAAATCAATGAATATTGTAAATGCACAAACAGTAATTTCTCCGCATTGCAAGGTGCAATTCTGAAATTTTTTGCTTTTTCCTGCTCCTCTTAGCATGATAAAGAAGATTCAAAGAGAGTGAGATGACAGCTCCTTTCATTCAGTCAGTAGCTTCAAACATTTCTGGTATATGAATAACATGATGTTTTTCAATGGCAAAAATCAATGAATATTGTAAAAGCACAAACAGTAATTTCTCCGCATTGCAAGGTGCAATTCTGAAATTTTTTGCTTTTTCCTGCTCCTCTTAGCATGATAAAGAAGATTCAAAGAGAGTGAGATGCCAGCTCCTTTCATTCAGTCAGTAGCTTCAATCATTTCTGGACGTTTTTCAATGGCAAAAATCAATGAATATTGTAAATGCACAAACAGTAATTTCTCCGCATTGCAAGGTGCAATTCTGAAATTTTTTGCTTTTTCCTGCTCCTCTTAGCATGATAAAGAAGATTCAAAGAGAGTGAGATGCCAGCTCCTTTCATTCAGTCAGTAGCTTCAATCATTTCTGGTATATGAATAACATGATGTTTTTCAATGGCAAAAATCAATGAATATTGTAAATGCACAAACAGTAATTTCTCCACATTGCAAGGTGCAATTCTGAAATTTTTTGCTTTTTCCTGCTCCTCTTAGCATGATAAAGAAGATTCAAAGAGAGTGAGATGCCAGCTCCTTTCATTCAGTCAGTAGCTTCAATCATTTCTGGACGTTTTTCAATGGCAAAAATCAATGAATATTGTAAATGCACAAACAGTAATTTCTCCGCATTGCAAGGTGCAATTCTGAAATTTTTTGCTTTTTCCTGCTCCTCTTAGCATGATAAAGAAGATTCAAAGAGAGTGAGATGCCAGCTCCTTTCATTCAGTCAGTAGCTTCAATCATTTCTGGACGTTTTTCAATGGCAAAAATCAATGAATATTGTAAATGCACAAACAGTAATTTCTCCGCATTGCAAGGTGCAATTCTGAAATTTTTTGCTTTTTCCTGCTCCTCTTAGCATGATAAAGAAGATTCAAAGAGAGTGAGATGCCAGCTCCTTTCATTCAGTCAGTAGCTTCAAACATTTCTGGTATATGAATAACATGATGTTTTTCAATGGCAAAAATCAATGAATATTGTAAATGCACAAACAGTAATTTCTCCGCATTGCAAGGTGCAATTCTGAAATTTTTTGCTTTTTCCTGCTCCTCTTAGCATGATAAAGAAGATTCAAAGAGAGTGAGATGCCAGCTCCTTTCATTCAGTCAGTAGCTTCAATCATTTCTGGACGTTTTTCAATGGCAAAAATCAATGAATATTGTAAATGCACAAACAGTAATTTCTCCGCATTGCAAGGTGCAATTCTGAAATTTTTTGCTTTTTCCTGCTCCTCTTAGCATGATAAAGAAGATTCAAAGAGAGTGAGATGCCAGCTCCTTTCATTCAGTCAGTAGCTTCAATCATTTCTGGTATATGAATAACATGATGTTTTTCAATGGCAAAAATCAATGAATATTGTAAATGCACAAACAGTAATTTCTCCGCATTGCAAGGTGCAATTCTGAAATTTTTTGCTTTTTCCTGCTCCTCTTAGCATGATAAAGAAGATTCAAAGAGAGTGAGATGCCAGCTCCTTTCATTCAGTCAGCAGCTTCACTCATTTCTGGACATTTTTCAATGGCAAAAATCAATGAATATTGTAAATGCACAAACAGTAATTTCTCCGCATTGCAAGGTGCAATTCTGAAATTTTTTGCTTTTTCCTGCTCCTCTTAGCATGATAAAGAAGATTCAAAGAGAGTGAGATGCCAGCTCCTTTCATTCAGTCAGTAGCTTCAAACATTTCTGGTATATGAATAACATGATGTTTTTCAATGGCAAAAATCAATGAATATTGTAAAAGCACAAACAGTAATTTCTCCGCATTGCAAGGTGCAATTCTGAAATTTTTTGCTTTTTCCTGCTCCTCTTAGCATGATAAAGAAGATTCAAAGAGAGTGAGATGCCAGCTCCTTTCATTCAGTCAGTAGCTTCAATCATTTCTGGACGTTTTTCAATGGCAAAAATCAATGAATATTGTAAATGCACAAACAGTAATTTCTCCGCATTGCAAGGTGCAATTCTGAAATTTTTTGCTTTTTCCTGCTCCTCTTAGCATGATAAAGAAGATTCAAAGAGAGTGAGATGCCAGCTTCTTTCATTCAGTCAGTAGCTTCAAACATTTCTGGGATATGAATAACATGATGTTTTTCAATGGCAAAAATTAATGAATATTGTAAATGCACAAACAGTAATTTCTCCGCATTGCAAGTTGCAATTCTGAAATTTTTTGCTTTTTCCTGCTCCTCTTAGCATGATAAAGAAGATTCAAAGAGAGTGAGATGCCAGCTCCTTTCATTCAGTCAGTAGCTTCAATCATTTCTGGACGTTTTTCAATGGCAAAAATCAATGAATATTGTAAATGCACAAACAGTAATTTCTCCGCATTGCAAGGTGCAATTCTGAAATTTTTTGCTTTTTCCTGCTCCTCTTAGCATGATAAAGAAGATTCAAAGAGAGTGAGATGCCAGCTCCTTTCATTCAGTCAGTTGCTTCAATCATTTCTGGACGTTTTTCAATGGCAAAAATCAGTGAATATTGTAAATGCACAAACAGTAATTTCTCCGCATTGCAAGGTGCAATTCTGAAATTTTTTGCTTTTTCCTGCTCCTCTTAGCATGATAAAGAAGATTCAAAGAGAGTGAGATGCCAGCTCCTTTCATTCAGTCAGTAGCTTCAATCATTTCTGGACGTTTTTCAATGGCAAAAATCAATGAATATTGTAAATGCACAAACAGTAATTTCTCCGCATTGCAAGGTGCAATTCTGAAATTTTTTGCTTTTTCCTGCTCCTCTTAGCATGATAAAGAAGATTCAAAGAGAGTGAGATGCCAGCTCCTTTCATTCAGTCAGCAGCTTCAATCATTTCTGGTATATGAATAACATGATGTTTTTCAATGGCAAAAATCAATGAATATTGTAAATGCACAAATAGTAATTTCTCCGCATTGCAAGGTGCAATTCTGAAATTTTTTGCTTTTTCCTGCTCCTCTTAGCATGATAAAGAAGATTCAAAGAGAGTGAGATGCCAGCTCCTTTCATTCAGTCAGTAGCTTCAATCATTTCTGGACGTTTTTCAATGGCAAAAATCAATGAATATTGTAAATGCACAAACAGTAATTTCTCCGCATTGCAAGGTGCAATTCTGAAATTTTTTGCTTTTTCCTGCTCCTCTTAGCATGATAAAGAAGATTCAAAGAGAGTGAGATGCCAGCTTCTTTCATTCAGTCAGTAGCTTCAAACATTTCTGGGATATGAATAACATGATGTTTTTCAATGGCAAAAATTAATGAATATTGTAAATGCACAAACAGTAATTTCTCCGCATTGCAAGTTGCAATTCTGAAATTTTTTGCTTTTTCCTGCTCCTCTTAGCATGATAAAGAAGATTCAAAGAGAGTGAGATGCCAGCTCCTTTCATTCAGTCAGTAGCTTCAATCATTTCTGGACGTTTTTCAATCGCAAAAATCAATGAATATTGTAAATGCACAAACAGTAATTTCTCCGCATTGCAAGGTGCAATTCTGAAATTTTTTGCTTTTTCCTGCTCCTCTTAGCATGATAAAGAAGATTCAAAGAGAGTGAGATGCCAGCTCCTTTCATTCAGTCAGTAGCTTCAAACATTTCTAGTATATGAATAACATGATGTTTTTCAATGGCAAAAATCAATGAATATTGTAAATGCACAAACAGTAATTTCTCCGCATTGCAAGGTGCAATTCTGAAATTTTTTGCTTTTTCCTGCTCCTCTTAGCATGATAAAGAAGATTCAAAGAGAGTGAGATGCCAGCTCCTTTCATTCAGTCAGTAGCTTCAATCATTTCTGGACGTTTTTCAATGGCAAAAATCAATGAATATTGTAAATGCACAAACAGTAATTTCTCCGCATTGCAAGGTGCAATTCTGAAATTTTTTGCTTTTTCCTGCTCCTCTTAGCATGATAAAGAAGATTCAAAGAGAGTGAGATGCCAGCTCCTTTCATTCAGTCAGTAGCTTCAATCATTTCTGGACGTTTTTCAATGGCAAAAATCAATGAATATTGTAAATGCACAAACAGTAATTTCTCCGCATTGCAAGGTGCAATTCTGAAATTTTTTGCTTTTTCCTGCTCCTCTTAGCATGATAAAGAAGATTCAAAGAGAGTGAGATGCCAGCTCCTTTCATTCAGTCAGTAGCTTCAATCATTTCTGGTATATGAATAACATGATGTTTTTCAATGGCAAAAATCAATGAATATTGTAAATGCACAAACAGTAATTTCTCCGCATTGCAAGGTGCAATTCTGAAATTTTTTGCTTTTTCCTGCTCCTCTTAGCATGATAAAGAAGATTCAAAGAGAGTGAGATGCCAGCTCCTTTCATTCAGTCAGCAGCTTCACTCATTTCTGGACATTTTTCAATGGCAAAAATCAATGAATATTGTAAATGCACAAACAGTAATTTCTCCGCATTGCAAGGTGCAATTCTGAAATTTTTTGCTTTTTCCTGCTCCTCTTAGCATGATAAAGAAGATTCAAAGAGAGTGAGATGCCAGCTCCTTTCATTCAGTCAGTAGCTTCAAACATTTCTGGTATATGAATAACATGATGTTTTTCAATGGCAAAAATCAATGAATATTGTAAAAGCACAAACAGTAATTTCTCCGCATTGCAAGGTGCAATTCTGAAATTTTTTGCTTTTTCCTGCTCCTCTTAGCATGATAAAGAAGATTCAAAGAGAGTGAGATGCCAGCTCCTTTCATTCAGTCAGTAGCTTCAATCATTTCTGGACGTTTTTCAATGGCAAAAATCAATGAATATTGTAAATGCACAAACAGTAATTTCTCCGCATTGCAAGGTGCAATTCTGAAATTTTTTGCTTTTTCCTGCTCCTCTTAGCATGATAAAGAAGATTCAAAGAGAGTGAGATGCCAGCTTCTTTCATTCAGTCAGTAGCTTCAAACATTTCTGGGATATGAATAACATGATGTTTTTCAATGGCAAAAATTAATGAATATTGTAAATGCACAAACAGTAATTTCTCCGCATTGCAAGTTGCAATTCTGAAATTTTTTGCTTTTTCCTGCTCCTCTTAGCATGATAAAGAAGATTCAAAGAGAGTGAGATGCCAGCTCCTTTCATTCAGTCAGCAGCTTCAATCATTTCTGGACATTTTTCAATGGCAAAAATCAATGAATATTGTAAATGCACAAACAGTAATTTCTCCGCATTGCAAGGTGCAATTCTGAAATTTTTTGCTTTTTCCTGCTCCTCTTAGCATGATAAAGAAGATTCAAAGAGAGTGAGATGCCAGCTCCTTTCATTCAGTCAGTAGCTTCAAACATTTCTGGTATATGAATAACATGATGTTTTTCAATGGCAAAAATCAATGAATATTGTAAAAGCACAAACAGTAATTTCTCCGCATTGCAAGGTGCAATTCTGAAATTTTTTGCTTTTTCCTGCTCCTCTTAGCATGATAAAGAAGATTCAAAGAGAGTGAGATGCCAGCTCCTTTCATTCAGTCAGTAGCTTCAATCATTTCTGGACGTTTTTCAATGGCAAAAATCAATGAATATTGTAAATGCACAAACAGTAATTTCTCCGCATTGCAAGGTGCAATTCTGAAATTTTTTGCTTTTTCCTGCTCCTCTTAGCATGATAAAGAAGATTCAAAGAGAGTGAGATGCCAGCTTCTTTCATTCAGTCAGTAGCTTCAAACATTTCTGGGATATGAATAACATGATGTTTTTCAATGGCAAAAATTAATGAATATTGTAAATGCACAAACAGTAATTTCTCCGCATTGCAAGTTGCAATTCTGAAATTTTTTGCTTTTTCCTGCTCCTCTTAGCATGATAAAGAAGATTCAAAGAGAGTGAGATGCCAGCTCCTTTCATTCAGTCAGTAGCTTCAATCATTTCTGGACGTTTTTCAATGGCAAAAATCAATGAATATTGTAAATGCACAAACAGTAATTTCTCCGCATTGCAAGGTGCAATTCTGAAATTTTTTGCTTTTTCCTGCTCCTCTTAGCATGATAAAGAAGATTCAAAGAGAGTGAGATGCCAGCTCCTTTCATTCAGTCAGTTGCTTCAATCATTTCTGGACGTTTTTCAATGGCAAAAATCAGTGAATATTGTAAATGCACAAACAGTAATTTCTCCGCATTGCAAGGTGCAATTCTGAAATTTTTTGCTTTTTCCTGCTCCTCTTAGCATGATAAAGAAGATTCAAAGAGAGTGAGATGCCAGCTCCTTTCATTCAGTCAGTAGCTTCAATCATTTCTGGACGTTTTTCAATGGCAAAAATCAATGAATATTGTAAATGCACAAACAGTAATTTCTCCGCATTGCAAGGTGCAATTCTGAAATTTTTTGCTTTTTCCTGCTCCTCTTAGCATGATAAAGAAGATTCAAAGAGAGTGAGATGCCAGCTCCTTTCATTCAGTCAGCAGCTTCAATCATTTCTGGTATATGAATAACATGATGTTTTTCAATGGCAAAAATCAATGAATATTGTAAATGCACAAATAGTAATTTCTCCGCATTGCAAGGTGCAATTCTGAAATTTTTTGCTTTTTCCTGCTCCTCTTAGCATGATAAAGAAGATTCAAAGAGAGTGAGATGCCAGCTCCTTTCATTCAGTCAGTAGCTTCAATCATTTCTGGACGTTTTTCAATGGCAAAAATCAATGAATATTGTAAATGCACAAACAGTAATTTCTCCGCATTGCAAGGTGCAATTCTGAAATTTTTTGCTTTTTCCTGCTCCTCTTAGCATGATAAAGAAGATTCAAAGAGAGTGAGATGCCAGCTTCTTTCATTCAGTCAGTAGCTTCAAACATTTCTGGGATATGAATAACATGATGTTTTTCAATGGCAAAAATTAATGAATATTGTAAATGCACAAACAGTAATTTCTCCGCATTGCAAGTTGCAATTCTGAAATTTTTTGCTTTTTCCTGCTCCTCTTAGCATGATAAAGAAGATTCAAAGAGAGTGAGATGCCAGCTCCTTTCATTCAGTCAGTAGCTTCAATCATTTCTGGACGTTTTTCAATGGCAAAAATCAATGAATATTGTAAATGCACAAACAGTAATTTCTCCGCATTGCAAGGTGCAATTCTGAAATTTTTTGCTTTTTCCTGCTCCTCTTAGCATGATAAAGAAGATTCAAAGAGAGTGAGATGCCAGCTCCTTTCATTCAGTCAGTTGCTTCAATCATTTCTGGACGTTTTTCAATGGCAAAAATCAGTGAATATTGTAAATGCACAAACAGTAATTTCTCTGCATTGCAAGGTGCAATTCTGAAATTTTTTGCTTTTTCCTGCTCCTCTTAGCATGATAAAGAAGATTCAAAGAGAGTGAGATGCCAGCTCCTTTCATTCAGTCAGTAGCTTCAATCATTTCTGGACGTTTTTCAATGGCAAAAATCAATGAATATTGTAAATGCACAAACAGTAATTTCTCCGCATTGCAAGGTGCAATTCTGAAATTTTTTGCTTTTTCCTGCTCCTCTTAGCATGATAAAGAAGATTCAAAGAGAGTGAGATGCCAGCTCCTTTCATTCAGTCAGCAGCTTCAATCATTTCTGGTATATGAATAACATGATGTTTTTCAATGGCAAAAATCAATGAATATTGTAAATGCACAAACAGTAATTTCTCCGCATTGCAAGTTGCAATTCTGAAATTTTTTGCTTTTTCCTGCTCCTCTTAGCATGATAAAGAAGATTCAAAGAGAGTGAGATGCCAGCTCCTTTCATTCAGTCAGTAGCTTCAATCATTTCTGGACGTTTTTCAATGGCAAAAATCAATGAATATTGTAAATGCACAAACAGTAATTTCTCCGCATTGCAAGGTGCAATTCTGAAATTTTTTGCTTTTTCCTGCTCCTCTTAGCATGATAAAGAAGATTCAAAGAGAGTGAGATGCCAGCTCCTTTCATTCAGTCAGTAGCTTCAATCATTTCTGGACGTTTTTCAATGGCAAAAATCAATGAATATTGTAAATGCACAAACAGTAATTTCTCCGCATTGCAAGGTGCAATTCTGAAATTTTTTGCTTTTTCCTGCTCCTCTTAGCATGATAAAGAAGATTCAAAGAGAGTGAGATGCCAGCTCCTTTCATTCAGTCAGTAGCTTCAAACATTTCTGGTATATGAATAACATGATGTTTTTCAATGGCAAAAATCAATGAATATTGTAAAAGCACAAACAGTAATTTCTCCGCATTGCAAGGTGCAATTCTGAAATTTTTTGCTTTTTCCTGCTCCTCTTAGCATGATAAAGAAGATTCAAAGAGAGTGAGATGCCAGCTCCTTTCATTCAGTCAGTAGCTTCAATCATTTCTGGACGTTTTTCAATGGCAAAAATCAATGAATATTGTAAATGCACAAACAGTAATTTCTCCGCATTGCAAGGTGCAATTCTGAAATTTTTTGCTTTTTCCTGCTCCTCTTAGCATGATAAAGAAGATTCAAAGAGAGTGAGATGCCAGCTCCTTTCATTCAGTCAGTAGCTTCAATCATTTCTGGACGTTTTTCAATGGCAAAAATCAATGAATATTGTAAATGCACAAACAGTAATTTCTCCGCATTGCAAGGTGCAATTCTGAAATTTTTTGCTTTTTCCTGCTCCTCTTAGCATGATAAAGAAGATTCAAAGAGAGTGAGATGCCAGCTCCTTTCATTCAGTCAGCAGCTTCAATCATTTCTGGTATATGAATAACATGATGTTTTTCAATGGCAAAAATCAATGAATATTGTAAATGCACAAACAGTAATTTCTCCGCATTGCAAGTTGCAATTCTGAAATTTTTTGCTTTTTCCTGCTCCTCTTAGCATGATAAAGAAGATTCAAAGAGAGTGAGATGCCAGCTCCTTTCATTCAGTCAGTAGCTTCAATCATTTCTGGACGTTTTTCAATGGCAAAAATCAATGAATATTGTAAATGCACAAACAGTAATTTCTCCGCATTGCAAGGTGCAATTCTGAAATTTTTTGCTTTTTCCTGCTCCTCTTAGCATGATAAAGAAGATTCAAAGAGAGTGAGATGCCAGCTCCTTTCATTCAGTCAGTAGCTTCAATCATTTCTGGACGTTTTTCAATGGCAAAAATCAATGAATATTGTAAATGCACAAACAGTAATTTCTCCGCATTGCAAGGTGCAATTCTGAAATTTTTTGCTTTTTCCTGCTCCTCTTAGCATGATAAAGAAGATTCAAAGAGAGTGAGATGCCAGCTCCTTTCATTCAGTCAGTAGCTTCAAACATTTCTGGTATATGAATAACATGATGTTTTTCAATGGCAAAAATCAATGAATATTGTAAAAGCACAAACAGTAATTTCTCCGCATTGCAAGGTGCAATTCTGAAATTTTTTGCTTTTTCCTGCTCCTCTTAGCATGATAAAGAAGATTCAAAGAGAGTGAGATGCCAGCTCCTTTCATTCAGTCAGTAGCTTCAATCATTTCTGGACGTTTTTCAATGGCAAAAATCAATGAATATTGTAAATGCACAAACAGTAATTTCTCCGCATTGCAAGGTGCAATTCTGAAATTTTTTGCTTTTTCCTGCTCCTCTTAGCATGATAAAGAAGATTCAAAGAGAGTGAGATGCCAGCTCCTTTCATTCAGTCAGTAGCTTCAATCATTTCTGGTATATGAATAACATGATGTTTTTCAATGGCAAAAATCAATGAATATTGTAAATGCACAAACAGTAATTTCTCCACATTGCAAGGTGCAATTCTGAAATTTTTTGCTTTTTCCTGCTCCTCTTAGCATGATAAAGAAGATTCAAAGAGAGTGAGATGCCAGCTCCTTTCATTCAGTCAGTAGCTTCAATCATTTCTGGACGTTTTTCAATGGCAAAAATCAATGAATATTGTAAATGCACAAACAGTAATTTCTCCGCATTGCAAGGTGCAATTCTGAAATTTTTTGCTTTTTCCTGCTCCTCTTAGCATGATAAAGAAGATTCAAAGAGAGTGAGATGCCAGCTCCTTTCATTCAGTCAGTAGCTTCAAACATTTCTGGTATATGAATAACATGATGTTTTTCAATGGCAAAAATCAATGAATATTGTAAAAGCACAAACAGTAATTTCTCCGCATTGCAAGGTGCAATTCTGAAATTTTTTGCTTTTTCCTGCTCCTCTTAGCATGATAAAGAAGATTCAAAGAGAGTGAGATGCCAGCTCCTTTCATTCAGTCAGTAGCTTCAATCATTTCTGGACGTTTTTCAATGGCAAAAATCAATGAATATTGTAAATGCACAAACAGTAATTTCTCCGCATTGCAAGGTGCAATTCTGAAATTTTTTGCTTTTTCCTGCTCCTCTTAGCATGATAAAGAAGATTCAAAGAGAGTGAGATGCCAGCTCCTTTCATTCAGTCAGTAGCTTCAATCATTTCTGGTATATGAATAACATGATGTTTTTCAATGGCAAAAATCAATGAATATTGTAAATGCACAAACAGTAATTTCTCCACATTGCAAGGTGCAATTCTGAAATTTTTTGCTTTTTCCTGCTCCTCTTAGCATGATAAAGAAGATTCAAAGAGAGTGAGATGCCAGCTCCTTTCATTCAGTCAGTAGCTTCAATCATTTCTGGACGTTTTTCAATGGCAAAAATCAATGAATATTGTAAATGCACAAACAGTAATTTCTCCGCATTGCAAGGTGCAATTCTGAAATTTTTTGCTTTTTCCTGCTCCTCTTAGCATGATAAAGAAGATTCAAAGAGAGCGAGATGCCAGCTCCTTTCATTCAGTCAGTAGCTTCAATCATTTTTGGTATATGAATAACATGATGTTTTTCAATGGCAAAAATCAATGAATATTGTAAATGCACAAACAGTAATTTCTCCGCATTGCAAGGTGCAATTCTGAAATTTTTTGCTTTTTCCTGCTCCTCTTAGCATGATAAAGAAGATTCAAAGAGAGTGAGATGCCAGCTCCTTTCATTCAGTCAGTAGCTTCAATCATTTCTGGACGTTTTTCAATCGCAAAAATCAATGAATATTGTAAATGCACAAACAGTAATTTCTCCGCATTGCAAGGTGCAATTCTGAAATTTTTTGCTTTTTCCTGCTCCTCTTAGCATGATAAAGAAGATTCAAAGAGAGTGAGATGCCAGCTCCTTTCATTCAGTCAGTAGCTTCAAACATTTCTAGTATATGAATAACATGATGTTTTTCAATGGCAAAAATCAATGAATATTGTAAATGCACAAACAGTAATTTCTCCGCATTGCAAGGTGCAATTCTGAAATTTTTTGCTTTTTCCTGCTCCTCTTAGCATGATAAAGAAGATTCAAAGAGAGTGAGATGCCAGCTCCTTTCATTCAGTCAGTAGCTTCAATCATTTCTGGACGTTTTTCAATGGCAAAAATCAATGAATATTGTAAATGCACAAACAGTAATTTCTCCGCATTGCAAGGTGCAATTCTGAAATTTTTTGCTTTTTCCTGCTCCTCTTAGCATGATAAAGAAGATTCAAAGAGAGTGAGATGCCAGCTCCTTTCATTCAGTCAGTAGCTTCAATCATTTCTGGACGTTTTTCAATGGCAAAAATCAATGAATATTGTAAATGCACAAACAGTAATTTCTCCGCATTGCAAGGTGCAATTCTGAAATTTTTTGCTTTTTCCTGCTCCTCTTAGCATGATAAAGAAGATTCAAAGAGAGTGAGATGCCAGCTCCTTTCATTCAGTCAGTAGCTTCAATCATTTCTGGTATATGAATAACATGATGTTTTTCAATGGCAAAAATCAATGAATATTGTAAATGCACAAACAGTAATTTCTCCGCATTGCAAGGTGCAATTCTGAAATTTTTTGCTTTTTCCTGCTCCTCTTAGCATGATAAAGAAGATTCAAAGAGAGTGAGATGCCAGCTCCTTTCATTCAGTCAGTAGCTTCAAACATTTCTGGTATATGAATAACATGATGTTTTTCAATGGCAAAAATCAATGAATATTGTAAAAGCACAAACAGTAATTTCTCCGCATTGCAAGGTGCAATTCTGAAATTTTTTGCTTTTTCCTGCTCCTCTTAGCATGATAAAGAAGATTCAAAGAGAGTGAGATGCCAGCTCCTTTCATTCAGTCAGTAGCTTCAATCATTTCTGGACGTTTTTCAATGGCAAAAATCAATGAATATTGTAAATGCACAAACAGTAATTTCTCCGCATTGCAAGGTGCAATTCTGAAATTTTTTGCTTTTTCCTGCTCCTCTTAGCATGATAAAGAAGATTCAAAGAGAGTGAGATGCCAGCTCCTTTCATTCAGTCAGTAGCTTCAATCATTTCTGGTATATGAATAACATGATGTTTTTCAATGGCAAAAATCAATGAATATTGTAAATGCACAAACAGTAATTTCTCCGCATTGCAAGGTGCAATTCTGAAATTTTTTGCTTTTTCCTGCTCCTCTTAGCATGATAAAGAAGATTCAAAGAGAGTGAGATGCCAGCTCCTTTCATTCAGTCAGTTGCTTCAATCATTTCTGGACGTTTTTCAATGGCAAAAATCAGTGAATATTGTAAATGCACAAACAGTAATTTCTCCGCATTGCAAGGTGCAATTCTGAAATTTTTTGCTTTTTCCTGCTCCTCTTAGCATGATAAAGAAGATTCAAAGAGAGTGAGATGCCAGCTCCTTTCATTCAGTCAGTAGCTTCAATCATTTCTGGACGTTTTTCAATGGCAAAAATCAATGAATATTGTAAATGCACAAACAGTAATTTCTCCGCATTGCAAGGTGCAATTCTGAAATTTTTTGCTTTTTCCTGCTCCTCTTTGCATGATAAAGAAGATTCAAAGAGAGTGAGATGCCAGCTCCTTTCATTCAGTCAGTAGCTTCAATCATTTCTGGTATATGAATAACATGATGTTTTTCAATGGCAAAAATCAATGAATATTGAAAATGCACAAACAGTAATTTCTCCGCATTGCAAGGTGCAATTCTGAAATTTTTGGCTTTTTCCTGCTCCTCTTAGCATGATAAAGAAGATTCAAAGAGAGTGAGATGCCAGCTCCTTTCATTCAGTCAGTAGCTTCAATCATTTCTGGATGTTTTTCAATGGCAAAAATCAATGAATATTGTAAATGCACAAACAGTAATTTCTCCGCATTGCAAGGTGCAATTCTGAAATTTCTTGCATTTTCCTGCTCCTCTTAGCATGATAAAGAAGATTCAAAGAGAGTGAGATGCCAGCTCCTTTCATTCAGTCAGTAGCTTCAATCATTTCTCGACTTTTTTCAATGGCAAAAATCAATGAATATTGTAAATGCACAAACAGTAATTTCTCCGCATTGCAAGGTGCAATTCTGAAATTTTTTGCTTTTTCCTGCTCCTCTTAGCATGATAAAGAAGATTCAAAGAGAGTGAGATGCCAGCTCCTTTCATTCAGTCAGTAGCTTCAAACATTTCTGGTATATGAATAACATGATGTTTTTCAATGGCAAAAATCAATGAATATTGTAAATGCACAAACAGTAATTTCTCCGCATTGCAAGGTGCAATTCTGAAATTTTTTGCTTTTTCCTGCTCCTCTTAGCATGATAAAGAAGATTCAAAGAGAGTGAGATGCCAGCTCCTTTCATTCAGTCAGTAGCTTCAATCATTTCTGGACGTTTTTCAATGGCAAAAATCAATGAATATTGTAAATGCACAAACAGTAATTTCTCCGCATTGCAAGGTGCAATTCTGAAATTTTTTGCTTTTTCCTGCTCCTCTTAGCATGATAAAGAAGATTCAAAGAGAGTGAGATGCCAGCTCCTTTCATTCAGTCAGTAGCTTCAATCATTTCTGGACGTTTTTCAATGGCAAAAATCAATGAATATTGTAAATGCACAAACAGTAATTTCTCCGCATTGCAAGGTGCAATTCTGAAATTTTTTGCTTTTTCCTGCTCCTCTTAGCATGATAAAGAAGATTCAAAGAGTGAGATGCCAGCTCCTTTCATTCAGTCAGTAGCTTCAATCATTTCTGGACGTTTTTCAATGGCAAAAATCAATGAATATTGTAAATGCACAAACAGTAATTTCTCCGCATTGCAAGGTGCAATTCTGAAATTTTTTGCTTTTTCCTGCTCCTCTTAGCATGATAAAGAAGATTCAAAGAGAGTGAGATGCCAGCTCCTTTCATTCAGTCAGTAGCTTCAATCATTTCTGGTATATGAATAACATGATGTTTTTCAATGGCAAAAATCAATGAATATTGTAAATGCACAAACAGTAATTTCTCCGCATTGCAAGGTGCAATTCTGAAATTTTTTGCTTTTTCCTGCTCCTCTTAGCATGATAAAGAAAATTCAAAGAGAGTGAGATTCCAGCTCCTTTCATTCAGTCAGTAGCTTCAATCATTTCTGGACGTTTTTCAATGGCAAAAATCAATGAATATTGTAAATGCACAAACAGTAATTTCTCCGCATTGCAAGGTGCAATTCTGAAATTTTTTGCTTTTTCCTGCTCCTCTTAGCATGATAAAGAAGATTCAAAGAGAGTGAGATGCCAGCTCCTTTCATTCAGTCAGTAGCTTCAATCATTTCTGGACGTTTTTCAATGACAAAAATCAATGAATATTGTAAATGCACAAACAGTAATTTCTCCGCATTGCAAGATGCAATTCTGAAATTTTTTGCTTTTTCCTGCTCCTCTTAGCATGATAAAAAAGATTCAAAGAGAGTGAGATGCCAGCTCCTTTCATTCAGTCAGTAGCTTCAATCATTTCTGGACGTTTTTCAATGGCAAAAATCAATGAATATTGTAAATGCACAAACAGTAATTTCTCCGCATTGCAAGGTGCAATTCTGAAATTTTTTGCTTTTTCCTGCTCCTCTTAGCATGATAAAGAAGATTCAAAGAGAGTGAGATGCCAGCTCCTTTCATTCAGTCAGTAGCTTCAATCATTTCTGGTATATGAATAACATGATGTTTTTCAATGGCAAAAATCAATGAATATTGTAAATGCACAAACAGTAATTTCTCCGCATTGCAAGGTGCAATTCTGAAATTTTTTGCTTTTTCCTGCTCCTCTTAGCATGATAAAGAAGATTCAAAGAGAGTGAGATGCCAGCTCCTTTCATTCAGTCAGTAGCTTCAATCATTTCTGGACGTTTTTCAATGGCAAAAATCAATGAATATTGTAAATGCACAAACAGTAATTTCTCCGCATTGAAGGTGCAATTTTGAAATTTTTTGCTTTTTCCTGCTCCTCTTAGCATGATAAAGAAGATTCAAAGAGAGTGAGATGCCAGCTCCTTTCATTCAGTCAGTAGCTTCAGTCATTTCTGGACGTTTTTCAATGGCAAAAATCAATGAATATTGTAAATGCACAAACAGTAATTTCTCCGCATTGCAAGGTGCAATTCTGAAATTTTTTGCTTTTTCCTGCTCCTCTTAGCATGATAAAGAAGATTCAAAGAGAGTGAGATGCCAGCTCCTTTCATTCAGTCAGTAGCTTCAAACATTTCTGGTATAAACATTTCTGGACGTTTTTCAATGGCAAAAATCAATGAATATTGTAAATGCACAAACAGTAATATCTCCACATTGCAAGGTGCAATTCTGAAATTTTTTGCTTTTTCCTGCTAATCCTAGCATGATAAAGAAGATTCAAATAGAGTGAGATGCCAGCTCCTTTCATTCAGTCAGTAGCTTCAAACATTTCTGGACGTTTTTCAATGGCAAAATTCAATGAATATTGTAAATGCACAAACAGTAATATCTCCACATTGCCAGGTGCAATTCTGAAATTTTTTGCTTTTTCCTGCTAATCCTAGCATGATAAAGAAGATTCAAAGAGAGTGAGATGCCAGCTCCTTTCATTCAGTCAGTAGCTTCAATCATTTCTGGACGTTTTTCAATGGCAAAAATCAATGAATATTGTAAATGCACAAACAGTAATTTCTCCGCATTGCAAGGTGCAATTCTGAAATTTTTTGCTTTTTCCTGCTCCTCTTAGCATGATAAAGAAGATTCAAAGAGAGTGAGATGCCAGCTCCTTTCATTCAGTCAGTAGCTTCAATCATTTCTGGACGTTTTTCAATGGCAAAAATCAATGAATATTGTAAATGCACAAACAGTAATTTCTCCGCATTGCAAGGTGCAATTCTTAAATTTTTTGCTTTTTACTGCTCCTCTTAGCATGATAAAGAAGATTCAAAGAGAGTGAGATGCCAGCTCCTTTCATTCAGTCAGTAGCTTCAATCATTTCTGGTATATGAATAACATGATGTTTTTCAATGGCAAAAATCAATGAATATTGTAAATGCACAAACAGTAATTTCTCCGCATTGCAAGGTGCAATTCTGAAATTTTTTGCTTTTTCCTGCTCCTCTTAGCATGATAAAGAAGATTCAAAGAGAGTGAGATGCCAGCTCCTTTCATTCAGTCAGTAGCTTCAATCATTTCTGGACGTTTTTCAATGGCAAAAATCAATGAATATTGTAAATGCACAAACAGTAATTTCTCCGCATTGCAAGATGCAATTCTGAAATTTTTTGCTTTTTCCTGCTCCTCTTAGCATGGTAAAGAAGATTCAAAGAGAGTGAGATGCCAGCTCCTTTCATTCAGTCAGTAGCTTCAGTCATTTCTGGACGTTTTTCAATGCAAAAATCAATGAATATTGTAAATGCACAAACAGTAATTTCTCCGCATTGCAAGGTGCAATTCTGAAATTTTTTGCTTTTTCCTGCTCCTCTTAGCATGATAAAGAAGATTCAAAGAGAGTGAGATGCCAGCTCCTTTCATTCAGTCAGTAGCTTCAATCATTTCTGGTATATGAATAACATGATGTTTTTCAATGGCAAAAATCAATGAATATTGTAAATGCACAAACAGTAATTTCTCCGCATTGCAAGGTGCAATTCTGAAATTTTTTGCTTTTTCCTGCTCCTCTTAGCATGATAAAGAAGATTCAAAGAGAGTGAGATGCCAGCTCCTTTCATTCAGTCAGTAGCTTCAATCATTTCTGGATGTTTTTCAATGGCAAAAATCAATGAATATTATAAATGCACAAACAGTAATTTCTCCGCATTGCAAGGTGCAATTCTGAAATTTCTTGCATTTTCCTGCTCCTCTTAGCATGATAAAGAAGATTCAAAGAGAGTGAGATGCCAGCTCCTTTCATTCAGTCAGTAGCTTCAATAATTTCTGGACGTTTTTCAATGGCAAAAATCAATGAATATTGTAAATGCACAAACAGTAATTTCTCCGCATTGCAAGGTGCAATTCTGAAATTTTTTGCTTTTTCCTGCTCCTCTTAGCATGATAAAGAAGATTCAAAGAGAGTGAGATGCCAGCTCCTTTCATTCAGTCAGTAGCTTCAAACATTTCTGGTATATGAATAACATGATGTTTTTCAATGGCAAAAATCAATGAATATTGTAAATGCACAAACAGTAATTTCTCCGCATTGCAAGGTGCAATTCTGAAATTTTTTGCTTTTTCCTGCTCCTCTTAGCATGATAAAGAAGATTCAAAGAGAGTGAGATGCCAGCTCCTTTCATTCAGTCAGTAGCTTCAATCATTTCTGGACGTTTTTCAATGGCAAAAATCAATGAATATTGTAAATGCACAAACAGTAATTTCTCCGCATTGCAAGGTGCAATTCTGAAATTTTTTGCTTTTTCCTGCTCCTCTTAGCATGATAAAGAAGATTCAAAGAGAGTGAGATGCCAGCTCCTTTCATTCAGTCAGTAGCTTCAATCATTTCTGGACGTTTTTCAATGGCAAAAATCAATGAATATTGTAAATGCACAAACAGTAATTTCTCCGCATTGCAAGGTGCAATTCTGAAATTTTTTGCTTTTTCCTGCTCCTCTTAGCATGATAAAGAAGATTCAAAGAGTGAGATGCCAGCTCCTTTCATTCAGTCAGTAGCTTCAATCATTTCTGGACGTTTTTCAATGGCAAAAATCAATGAATATTGTAAATGCACAAACAGTAATTTCTCCGCATTGCAAGGTGCAATTCTGAAATTTTTTGCTTTTTCCTGCTCCTCTTAGCATGATAAAGAAGATTCAAAGAGAGTGAGATGCCAGCTCCTTTCATTCAGTCAGTAGCTTCAATCATTTCTGGTATATGAATAACATGATGTTTTTCAATGGCAAAAATCAATGAATATTGTAAATGCACAAACAGTAATTTCTCCGCATTGCAAGGTGCAATTCTGAAATTTTTTGCTTTTTCCTGCTCCTCTTAGCATGATAAAGAAAATTCAAAGAGAGTGAGATTCCAGCTCCTTTCATTCAGTCAGTAGCTTCAATCATTTCTGGACGTTTTTCAATGGCAAAAATCAATGAATATTGTAAATGCACAAACAGTAATTTCTCCGCATTGCAAGGTGCAATTCTGAAATTTTTTGCTTTTTCCTGCTCCTCTTAGCATGATAAAGAAGATTCAAAGAGAGTGAGATGCCAGCTCCTTTCATTCAGTCAGTAGCTTCAATCATTTCTGGACGTTTTTCAATGACAAAAATCAATGAATATTGTAAATGCACAAACAGTAATTTCTCCGCATTGCAAGATGCAATTCTGAAATTTTTTGCTTTTTCCTGCTCCTCTTAGCATGATAAAAAAGATTCAAAGAGAGTGAGATGCCAGCTCCTTTCATTCAGTCAGTAGCTTCAATCATTTCTGGACGTTTTTCAATGGCAAAAATCAATGAATATTGTAAATGCACAAACAGTAATTTCTCCGCATTGCAAGGTGCAATTCTGAAATTTTTTGCTTTTTCCTGCTCCTCTTAGCATGATAAAGAAGATTCAAAGAGAGTGAGATGCCAGCTCCTTTCATTCAGTCAGTAGCTTCAATCATTTCTGGTATATGAATAACATGATGTTTTTCAATGGCAAAAATCAATGAATATTGTAAATGCACAAACAGTAATTTCTCCGCATTGCAAGGTGCAATTCTGAAATTTTTTGCTTTTTCCTGCTCCTCTTAGCATGATAAAGAAGATTCAAAGAGAGTGAGATGCCAGCTCCTTTCATTCAGTCAGTAGCTTCAATCATTTCTGGACGTTTTTCAATGGCAAAAATCAATGAATATTGTAAATGCACAAACAGTAATTTCTCCGCATTGAAGGTGCAATTTTGAAATTTTTTGCTTTTTCCTGCTCCTCTTAGCATGATAAAGAAGATTCAAAGAGAGTGAGATGCCAGCTCCTTTCATTCAGTCAGTAGCTTCAGTCATTTCTGGACGTTTTTCAATGGCAAAAATCAATGAATATTGTAAATGCACAAACAGTAATTTCTCCGCATTGCAAGGTGCAATTCTGAAATTTTTTGCTTTTTCCTGCTCCTCTTAGCATGATAAAGAAGATTCAAAGAGAGTGAGATGCCAGCTCCTTTCATTCAGTCAGTAGCTTCAAACATTTCTGGTATAAACATTTCTGGACGTTTTTCAATGGCAAAAATCAATGAATATTGTAAATGCACAAACAGTAATATCTCCACATTGCAAGGTGCAATTCTGAAATTTTTTGCTTTTTCCTGCTAATCCTAGCATGATAAAGAAGATTCAAATAGAGTGAGATGCCAGCTCCTTTCATTCAGTCAGTAGCTTCAAACATTTCTGGACGTTTTTCAATGGCAAAATTCAATGAATATTGTAAATGCACAAACAGTAATATCTCCACATTGCCAGGTGCAATTCTGAAATTTTTTGCTTTTTCCTGCTAATCCTAGCATGATAAAGAAGATTCAAAGAGAGTGAGATGCCAGCTCCTTTCATTCAGTCAGTAGCTTCAATCATTTCTGGACGTTTTTCAATGGCAAAAATCAATGAATATTGTAAATGCACAAACAGTAATTTCTCCGCATTGCAAGGTGCAATTCTGAAATTTTTTGCTTTTTCCTGCTCCTCTTAGCATGATAAAGAAGATTCAAAGAGAGTGAGATGCCAGCTCCTTTCATTCAGTCAGTAGCTTCAATCATTTCTGGACGTTTTTCAATGGCAAAAATCAATGAATATTGTAAATGCACAAACAGTAATTTCTCCGCATTGCAAGGTGCAATTCTTAAATTTTTTGCTTTTTACTGCTCCTCTTAGCATGATAAAGAAGATTCAAAGAGAGTGAGATGCCAGCTCCTTTCATTCAGTCAGTAGCTTCAATCATTTCTGGTATATGAATAACATGATGTTTTTCAATGGCAAAAATCAATGAATATTGTAAATGCACAAACAGTAATTTCTCCGCATTGCAAGGTGCAATTCTGAAATTTTTTGCTTTTTCCTGCTCCTCTTAGCATGATAAAGAAGATTCAAAGAGAGTGAGATGCCAGCTCCTTTCATTCAGTCAGTAGCTTCAATCATTTCTGGACGTTTTTCAATGGCAAAAATCAATGAATATTGTAAATGCACAAACAGTAATTTCTCCGCATTGCAAGATGCAATTCTGAAATTTTTTGCTTTTTCCTGCTCCTCTTAGCATGGTAAAGAAGATTCAAAGAGAGTGAGATGCCAGCTCCTTTCATTCAGTCAGTAGCTTCAGTCATTTCTGGACGTTTTTCAATGCAAAAATCAATGAATATTGTAAATGCACAAACAGTAATTTCTCCGCATTGCAAGGTGCAATTCTGAAATTTTTTGCTTTTTCCTGCTCCTCTTAGCATGATAAAGAAGATTCAAAGAGAGTGAGATGCCAGCTCCTTTCATTCAGTCAGTAGCTTCAATCATTTCTGGTATATGAATAACATGATGTTTTTCAATGGCAAAAATCAATGAATATTGTAAATGCACAAACAGTAATTTCTCCGCATTGCAAGGTGCAATTCTGAAATTTTTTGCTTTTTCCTGCTCCTCTTAGCATGATAAAGAAGATTCAAAGAGAGTGAGATGCCAGCTCCTTTCATTCAGTCAGTAGCTTCAATCATTTCTGGATGTTTTTCAATGGCAAAAATCAATGAATATTATAAATGCACAAACAGTAATTTCTCCGCATTGCAAGGTGCAATTCTGAAATTTCTTGCATTTTCCTGCTCCTCTTAGCATGATAAAGAAGATTCAAAGAGAGTGAGATGCCAGCTCCTTTCATTCAGTCAGTAGCTTCAATCATTTCTGGACGTTTTTCAATGGCAAAAATCAATGAATATTGTAAATGCACAAACAGTAATTTCTCCGCATTGCAAGGTGCAATTCTGAAATTTTTTGCTTTTTCCTGCTCCTCTTAGCATGATAAAGAAGATTCAAAGAGAGTGAGATGCCAGCTCCTTTCATTCAGTCAGTAGCTTCAAACATTTCTGGTATATGAATAACATGATGTTTTTCAATGGCAAAAATCAATGAATATTGTAAATGCACAAACAGTAATTTCTCCGCATTGCAAGGTGCAATTCTGAAATTTTTTGCTTTTTCCTGCTCCTCTTAGCATGATAAAGAAGATTCAAAGAGAGTGAGATGCCAGCTCCTTTCATTCAGTCAGTAGCTTCAATCATTTCTGGACGTTTTTCAATGGCAAAAATCAATGAATATTGTAAATGCACAAACAGTAATTTCTCCGCATTGCAAGGTGCAATTCTGAAATTTTTTGCTTTTTCCTGCTCCTCTTAGCATGATAAAGAAGATTCAAAGAGAGTGAGATTCCGGCTCCTTTCATTCAGTCAGTAGCTTCAATCATTTCTGGACGTTTTTCAATGGCAAAAATCAATGAATATTGTAAATGCACAAACAGTAATTTCTCCGCATTGCAAGGTGCAATTCTGAAATTTTTTGCTTTTTCCTGCTCCTCTTAGCATGATAAAGAAGATTCAAAGAGAGTGAGATGCCAGCTCCTTTCATTCAGTCAGTAGCTTTAATCATTTCTGGACGTTTTTCAATGGCAAAAATCAATGAATATTGTAAATGCACAAACAGTAATTTCTCCGCATTGCAAGATGAAATTCTGAAATTTTTTGCTTTTTCCTGCTCCTCTTAGCATGATAAAGAAGATTCAAAGAGAGTGAGATGCCAGCTCCTTTCATTCAGTCAGTAGCTTCAATCATTTCTGGACGTTTTTCAATGGCAAAAATCAATGAATATTGTAAATGCACAAACAGTAATTTCTCCGCATTGCAAGGTGCAATTCTGAAATTTTTTGCTTTTTCCTGCTCCTCTTAGCATGATAAAGAAGATTCAAAGAGAGTGAGATGCCAGCTCCTTTCATTCAGTCAGTAGCTTCAATCATTTCTGGTATATGAATAACATGATGTTTTTCAATGGCAAAAATCAATGAATATTGTAAATGCACAAACAGTAATTTCTCCGCATTGCAAGGTGCAATTCTGAAATTTTTTGCTTTTTCCTGCTCCTCTTAGCATGATAAAGAAGATTCAAAGAGAGTGAGATGCCAGCTCCTTTCATTCAGTCAGTAGCTTCAATCATTTCTGGACGTTTTTCAATGGCAAAAATCAATGAATATTGTAAATGCACAAACAGTAATTTCTCCGCATTGCAAGGTGCAATTCTGAAATTTTTTGCTTTTTCCTGCACCTCTTAGCATGATAAAGAAGATTCAAAGAGAGTGAGATGCCAGCTCCTTTCATTCAGTCAGTAGCTTCAGTCATTTCTGGAAGTTTTTCAATGGCAAAAATCAATGAATATTGTAAATGCACAAACAGTAATTTCTCCGCATTGCAAGGTGCAATTCTGAAATTTTTTGCTTTTTCCTGCTCCTCTTAGCATGATAAAGAAGATTCAAAGAGAGTGAGATGCCAGCTCCTTTCATTCAGTCAGTAGCTTCAAACATTTCTGGTATAAACATTTCTGGACGTTTTTCAATGGCAAAAATCAATGAATATTGTAAATGCACAAACAGTAATATCTCCACATTGCAAGGTGCAATGCTGAAATTTTTTTTGCTTTTTCCTGCTAATCCTAGCATGATAAAGAAGATTCAAATAGAGTGAGATGCCAGCTCCTTTCATTCAGTCAGTAGCTTCAAACATTTCTGGACGTTTTTCAATGGCAAAAATCAATGAATATTGTAAATGCACAAACAGTAATATCTCCACATTGCAAGGTGCAATTCTGAAATTTTTTGCTTTTTCCTGCTAATCCTAGCATGATAAAGAAGATTCAAAGAGAGTGAGATGTCAGCTCCTTTCATTCAGTCAGTAGCTTCAAACATTTCTGGTATATGAATAACATGATGTTTTTCAATGGCAAAAATCAATGAATATTGTAAATGCACAAACAGTAATATCTCCACATTGCAAGGTGCAATTCTGAAATTTTTTGCTTTTTCCTGCTAATCCTAGCATGATAAAGAAGATTCAAAGAGAGTGAGATGCCAGCTCCTTTCATTCAGTCAGTAGCTTCAAACATTTCTGGACGTTTTTCAATGGCAAAAATCAATGAATATTGTAAATGCACAAACAGTAATATCTCCACATTGCAAGGTGCAATTCTGAAATTTTTTGCTTTTTCCTGCTGCTCCTAGCATGATAAAGAAGATTCAAAGAGAGTGAGATGCCAGCTCCTTTCATTCAGTCAGTAGCTTCAATCATTTCTGGACGTTTTTCAATGGCAAAAATCAATGAATATTGTAAATGCACAAACAGTAATTTCTCCGCATTGCAAGGTGCAATTCTGAATTTTTTTGCTTTTTCCTGCTCCTCTTAGCATGGTAAAGAAGATTCAAAGAGAGTGAGATGCCAGCTCCTTTCATTCAGTCAGTAGCTTCAGTCATTTCTGGACGTTTTTCAATGGCAAAAATCAATGAATATTGTAAATGCACAAAAAGTAATTTCTCCGCATTGCAAGGTGCAATTCTGAAATTTTTTGCTTTTTCCTGCTCCTCTTAGCATGATAAAGAAGATTCAAAGAGAGTGAGATGCCAGCTCCTTTCATTCAGTCAGTAGCTTCAAACATTTCTGGTATAAACATTTCTGGACGTTTTTCAATGGCAAAAATCAATGAATATTGTAAATGCACAAACAGTAATATCTCCACATTGCAAGGTGCAATTCTGAAATTTTTTGCTTTTTCCTGCTAATCCTAGCATGATAAAGAAGATTCAAATAGAGTGAGATGCCAGCTCCTTTCATTCAGTCAGTAGCTTCAAACATTTCTGGACGTTTTTCAATGGCAAAATTCAATGAATATTGTAAATGCACAAACAGTAATATCTCCACATTGCAAGGTGCAATTCTGAAATTTTTTGCTTTTTCCTGCTAATCCTAGCATGATAAAGAAGATTCAAAGAGAGTGAGATGCCAGCTCCTTTCATTCAGTCAGTAGCTTCAATCATTTCTGGACGTTTTTCAATGGCAAAAATCAATGAATATTGTAAATGCACAAACAGTAATTTCTCCGCATTGCAAGGTGCAATTCTGAAATTTTTTGCTTTTTCCTGCTCCTCTTAGCATGATAAAGAAGATTCAAAGAGAGTGAGATGCCAGCTCCTTTCATTCAGTCAGTAGCTTCAATCATTTCTGGATGTTTTTCAATGGCAAAAATCAATGAATATTGTAAATGCACAAACAGTAATTTCTCCGCATTGCAAGGTGCAATTCTGAAATTTTTTGCTTTTTCCTGCTCCTCTTAGCATGATAAAGAAGATTCAAAGAGAGTGAGATGCCAGCTCCTTTCATTCAGTCAGTAGCTTCAATCATTTCTGGACGTTTTTCAATGGCAAAAATCAATGAATATTGTAAATGCACAAACAGTAATTTCTCCGCATTGCAAGATGCAATTCTGAAATTTTTTGCTTTTTCCTGCTCCTCTTAGCATGATAAAGAAGATTCAAAGAGAGTGAGATGCCAGCTCCTTTCATTCAGTCAGTAGCTTCAGTCATTTCTGGACGTTTTTCAATGGCAAAAATCAATGAATATTGTAAATGCACAAACAGTAATTTCTCCGCATTGCAAAGTGCAATTCTGAAATTTTTTGCTTTTTCCTGCTCCTCTTAGCATGATAAAGAAGATTCAAAGAGAGTGAGATGCCAGCTCCTTTCATTCAGTCAGTAGCTTCAAACATTTCTGGTATAAACATTTCTGGATGTTTTTCAATGGCAAAAATCAATGAATATTGTAAATGCACAAACAGTAATTTCTCCGCATTGCAAGGTGCAATTCTGAAATTTTTTGCTTTTTCCTGCTCCTCTTAGCATGATAAAGAAGATTCAAAGAGAGTGAGATGCCAGCTCCTTTCATTCAGTCAGTAGCTTCAATCATTTCTGGTATATGAATAACATGATGTTTTTCAATGGCAAAAATCAATGAATATTGTAAATGCACAAACAGTAATTTCTCCGCATTGCAAGTTGCAATTCTGAAATTTTTTGCTTTTTCCTGCTCCTCTTAGCATGATAAAGAAGATTCAAAGAGAGTGAGATTCCGGCTCCTTTCATTCAGTCAGTAGCTTCAATCATTTCTGGACGTTTTTCAATGGCAAAAATCAATGAATATTGTAAATGCACAAACAGTAATTTCTCCGCATTGCAAGGTGCAATTCTGAAATTTTTTGCTTTTTCCTGCTCCTCTTAGCATGATAAAGAAGATTCAAAGAGAGTGAGATGCCAGCTCCTTTCATTCAGTCAGTAGCTTTAATCATTTCTGGACGTTTTTCAATGGCAAAAATCAATGAATATTGTAAATGCACAAACAGTAATTTCTCCGCATTGCAAGATGAAATTCTGAAATTTTTTGCTTTTTCCTGCTCCTCTTAGCATGATAAAGAAGATTCAAAGAGAGTGAGATGCCAGCTCCTTTCATTCAGTCAGTAGCTTCAATCATTTCTGGACGTTTTTCAATGGCAAAAATCAATGAATATTGTAAATGCACAAACAGTAATTTCTCCGCATTGCAAGGTGCAATTCTGAAATTTTTTGCTTTTTCCTGCTCCTCTTAGCATGATAAAGAAGATTCAAAGAGAGTGAGATGCCAGCTCCTTTCATTCAGTCAGTAGCTTCAATCATTTCTGGTATATGAATAACATGATGTTTTTCAATGGCAAAAATCAATGAATATTGTAAATGCACAAACAGTAATTTCTCCGCATTGCAAGGTGCAATTCTGAAATTTTTTGCTTTTTCCTGCTCCTCTTAGCATGATAAAGAAGATTCAAAGAGAGTGAGATGCCAGCTCCTTTCATTCAGTCAGTAGCTTCAATCATTTCTGGACGTTTTTCAATGGCAAAAATCAATGAATATTGTAAATGCACAAACAGTAATTTCTCCGCATTGCAAGGTGCAATTCTGAAATTTTTTGCTTTTTCCTGCACCTCTTAGCATGATAAAGAAGATTCAAAGAGAGTGAGATGCCAGCTCCTTTCATTCAGTCAATAGCTTCAGTCATTTCTGGAAGTTTTTCAATGGCAAAAATCAATGAATATTGTAAATGCACAAACAGTAATTTCTCCGCATTGCAAGGTGCAATTCTGAAATTTTTTGCTTTTTCCTGCTCCTCTTAGCATGATAAAGAAGATTCAAAGAGAGTGAGATGCCAGCTCCTTTCATTCAGTCAGTAGCTTCAAACATTTCTGGTATAAACATTTCTGGACGTTTTTCAATGGCAAAAATCAATGAATATTGTAAATGCACAAACAGTAATATCTCCACATTGCAAGGTGCAATGCTGAAATTTTTTTTGCTTTTTCCTGCTAATCCTAGCATGATAAAGAAGATTCAAATAGAGTGAGATGCCAGCTCCTTTCATTCAGTCAGTAGCTTCAAACATTTCTGGACGTTTTTCAATGGCAAAAATCAATGAATATTGTAAATGCACAAACAGTAATATCTCCACATTGCAAGGTGCAATTCTGAAATTTTTTGCTTTTTCGTGCTAATCCTAGCATGATAAAGAAGATTCAAAGAGAGTGAGATGTCAGCTCCTTTCATTCAGTCAGTAGCTTCAAACATTTCTGGTATATGAATAACATGATGTTTTTCAATGGCAAAAATCAATGAATATTGTAAATGCACAAACAGTAATATCTCCACATTGCAAGGTGCAATTCTGAAATTTTTTGCTTTTTCCTGCTAATCCTAGCATGATAAAGAAGATTCAAAGAGAGTGAGATGCCAGCTCCTTTCATTCAGTCAGTAGCTTCAAACATTTCTGGACGTTTTTCAATGGCAAAAATCAATGAATATTGTGAATGCACAAACAGTAATATCTCCACATTGCAAGGTGCAATTCTGAAATTTTTTGCTTTTTCCTGCTACTCCTAGCATGATAAAGAAGATTCAAAGAGAGTGAGATGCCAGCTCCTTTCATTCAGTCAGTAGCTTCAATCATTTCTGGACGTTTTTCAATGGCAAAAATCAATGAATATTGTAAATGCACAAACAGTAATTTCTCCGCATTGCAAGGTGCAATTCTGAATTTTTTTGCTTTTTCCTGCTCCTCTTAGCATGGTAAAGAAGATTCAAAGAGAGTGAGATGCCAGCTCCTTTCATTCAGTCAGTAGCTTCAGTCATTTCTGGACGTTTTTCAATGGCAAAAATCAATGAATATTGTAAATGCACAAAAAGTAATTTCTCCGCATTGCAAGGTGCAATTCTGAAATTTTTTGCTTTTTCCTGCTCCTCTTAGCATGATAAAGAAGATTCAAAGAGAGTGAGATGCCAGCTCCTTTCATTCAGTCAGTAGCTTCAAACATTTCTGGTATAAACATTTCTGGACGTTTTTCAATGGCAAAAATCAATGAATATTGTAAATGCACAAACAGTAATATCTCCACATTGCAAGGTGCAATTCTGAAATTTTTTGCTTTTTCCTGCTAATCCTAGCATGATAAAGAAGATTCAAATAGAGTGAGATGCCAGCTCCTTTCATTCAGTCAGTAGCTTCAAACATTTCTGGACGTTTTTCAATGGCAAAATTCAATGAATATTGTAAATGCACAAACAGTAATATCTCCACATTGCAAGGTGCAATTCTGAAATTTTTTGCTTTTTCCTGCTAATCCTAGCATGATAAAGAAGATTCAAAGAGAGTGAGATGCCAGCTCCTTTCATTCAGTCAGTAGCTTCAATCATTTCTGGACGTTTTTCAATGGCAAAAATCAATGAATATTGTAAATGCACAAACAGTAATTTCTCCGCATTGCAAGGTGCAATTCTGAAATTTTTTGCTTTTTCCTGCTCCTCTTAGCATGATAAAGAAGATTCAAAGAGAGTGAGATGCCAGCTCCTTTCATTCAGTCAGTAGCTTCAATCATTTCTGGATGTTTTTCAATGGCAAAAATCAATGAATATTGTAAATGCACAAACAGTAATTTCTCCGCATTGCAAGGTGCAATTCTGAAATTTTTTGCTTTTTCCTGCTCCTCTTAGCATGATAAAGAAGATTCAAAGAGAGTGAGATGCCAGCTCCTTTCATTCAGTCAGTAGCTTCAATCATTTCTGGTATATGAATAACATGATGTTTTTCAATGGCAAAAATCAATGAATATTGTAAATGCACAAACAGTAATTTCTCCGCATTGCAAGGTGCAATTCTGAAATTTTTTGCTTTTTCCTGCTCCTCTTAGCATGATAAAGAAGATTCAAAGAGAGTGAGATGCCAGCTCCTTTCATTCAGTCAGTAGCTTCAATCATTTCTGGACGTTTTTCAATGGCAAAAATCAATGAATATTGTAAATGCACAAACAGTAATTTCTCCGCATTGCAAGATGCAATTCTGAAATTTTTTGCTTTTTCCTGCTCCTCTTAGCATGATAAAGAAGATTCAAAGAGAGTGAGATGCCAGCTCCTTTCATTCAGTCAGTAGCTTCAGTCATTTCTGGACGTTTTTCAATGGCAAAAATCAATGAATATTGTAAATGCACAAACAGTAATTTCTCCGCATTGCAAAGTGCAATTCTGAAATTTTTTGCTTTTTCCTGCTCCTCTTAGCATGATAAAGAAGATTCAAAGAGAGTGAGATGCCAGCTCCTTTCATTCAGTCAGTAGCTTCAAACATTTCTGGTATAAACATTTCTGGATGTTTTTCAATGGCAAAAATCAATGAATATTGTAAATGCACAAACAGTAATATCTCCACATTGCAAGGTGCAATGCTGAAATTTTTTGCTTTTTCCTGCTAATCCTAGGATGATAAAGAAGATTCAAATAGAGTGAGATGCCAGCTCCTTTCATTCAGTCAGTAGCTTCAAACATTTCTGGACGTTTTTCAATGGCAAAAATCAATGAATATTGTAAATGCACAAACAGTAATATCTCCACATTGCAAGGTGCAATTCTGAAATTTTTTGCTTTTTCCTGTTAATCCTAGCATGATAAAGAAGATTCAAAGAGAGTGAGATGTCAGCTCCTTTCATTCAGTCAGTAGCTTCAAACATTTCTGGTATATGAATAACATGATGTTTTTCAATGGCAAAAATCAATGAATATTGTAAATGCACAAACAGTAATATCTCCACATTGCAAGGTGCAATTCTGAAATTTTTTGCTTTTTCCTGCTAATCCTAGCATGATAAAGAAGATTCAAAGAGAGTGAGATGCCAGCTCCTTTCATTCAGTCAGTAGCTTCAAACATTTCTGGACGTTTTTCAATGGCAAAAATCAATGAATATTGTAAATGCACAAACAGTAATATCTCCACATTGCAAGGTGCAATTCTGAAATTTTTTGCTTTTTCCTGCTACTCCTAGCATGATAAAGAAGATTCAAAGAGAGTGAGATGCCAGCTACTTTCATTCAGTCAGTAGCTTCAAACATTTCTGGACGTTTTTCAATGGCAAAAATCAATGAATATTGTAAATGCACAAACAGTAATATCTCCACATTGCAAGGTGCAATTCTGAAATTTTTTGCTTTTTCCTGCTAATCCTAGCATGATAAAGAAGATTCAAAGAGAGTGAGATGCCAGCTCCTTTCATTCAGTCAGTAGCTTCAAACATTTCTGGACGTTTTTCAATGGCAAAAATCAATGAATATTGTAAATGCACAAACAGTAATTTCTCCGCATTGCAAGGTGCAATTCTGAAATTTTTTGCTTTTTCCTGCTCCTCTTAGCATGATAAAGAAGATTCAAAGAGAGTGAGATGCCAGCTCCTTTCATTCAGTCAGTAGCTTCAATCATTTCTGGACGTTTTTCAATGGCAAAAATCAATGAATATTGTAAATGCACAAACAGTAATTTCTCCGCATTGCAAGGTGCAATTCTGAAATTTTTTGCTTTTTCCTGCTCCTCTTAGCATGATAATGAAGATTCAAAGAGAGTGAGATGCCAGCTCCTTTCATTCAGTCAGTAGCTTCAATCATTTCTGGTATATGAATAACATGATGTTTTTCAATGGCAAAAATCAATGAATATTGTAAATGCACAAACAGTAATTTCTCCGCATTGCAAGTTGCAATTCTGAAATTTTTTGCTTTTTCCTGCTCCTCTTAGCATGATAAAGAAGATTCAAAGAGAGTGAGATGCCAGCTCCTTTCATTCAGTCAGTAGCTTCAATCATTTCTGGACGTTTTTCAATGGCAAAAATCAATGAATATTGTAAATGCACAAACAGTAATTTCTCCGCATTGCAAGGTGCAATTCTGAAATTTTTTGCTTTTTCCTGCTCCTCTTAGCATGATAAAGAAGATTCAAAGAGAGTGAGATGCCAGCTCCTTTCATTCAGTCAGTAGCTTCAATCATTTCTGGACGTTTTTCAATGGCAAAAATCAATGAATATTGTAAATGCACAAACAGTAATTTCTCCGCATTGCAAGGTGCAATTCTGAAATTTTTTGCTTTTTCCTGCTCCTCTTAGCATGATAAAGAAGATTCAAAGAGAGTGAGATGCCAGCTCCTTTCATTCAGTCAGTAGCTTCAATCATTTCTGGACGTTTTTCAATGGCAAAAATCAATGAATATTGTAAATGCACAAACAGTAATTTCTCCGCATTGCAAGGTGCAATTCTGAAATTTTTTGCTTTTTCCTGCTCCTCTTAGCATGATAAAGAAGATTCAAAGAGAGTGAGATGCCAGCTCCTTTCATTCAGTCAGTAGCTTCAATCATTTCTGGTATATGAATAACATGATGTTTTTCAATGGCAAAAATCAATGAATATTGTAAATGCACAAACAGTAATTTCTCCGCATTGCAAGGTGCAATTCTGAAATTTTTTGCTTTTTCCTGCTCCTCTTAGCATGATAAAGAAGATTCAAAGAGCGTGAGATGCCAGCTCCTTTCATTCAGTCAGTAGCTTCAATCATTTCTGGATGTTTTTCAATGGCAAAAATCAATGAATATTGTAAATGCACAAACAGTAATTTCTCCGCATTGCAAGGTGCAATTCTGAAATTTTTTGCTTTTTCCTGCTCCTCTTAGCATGATAAAGAAGATTCAAAGAGAGTGAGATGCCAGCTCCTTTCATTCAGTCAGTAGCTTCAGTCATTTCTGGACGTTTTTCAATGGCAAAAATCAATGAATATTGTAAATGCACAAACAGTAATTTCTCCGCATTGCAACGTGCAATTCTGAAATTTTTTGCTTTTTCCTGCTCCTCTTAGCATGATAAAGAAGATTCAAAGAGAGTGAGATGCCAGCTCCTTTCATTCAGTCAGTAGCTTCAAACATTTCTGGTATAAACATTTCTGGACGTTTTTCAATGGCAAAAATCAATGAATATTGTAAATGCACAAACAGTAATATCTCCACATTGCAAGGTGCAATTCTGAAATTTTTTGCTTTTTCCTGCTAATCCTAGCATGATAAAGAAGATTCAAATAGATTGAGATGCCAGCTCCTTTCATTCAGTCAGTAGCTTCAAACATTTCTGGACGTTTTTCAATGGCAAAATTCAATGAATATTGTAAATGCACAAACAGTAATATCTCCACATTGCAAGGTGCAATTCTGAAATTTTTTGCTTTTTCCTGCTAATCCTAGCATGATAAAGAAGATTCAAAGAGAGTGAGATGCCAGCTCCTTTCATTCAGTCAGTAGCTTCAATCATTTCTGGACGTTTTTCAATGGCAAAAATCAATGAATATTGTAAATGCACAAACAGTAATTTCTCCGCATTGCAAGGTGCAATTCTGAAATTTTTTGCTTTTTCCTGCTCCTCTTAGCATGATAAAGAAGATTCAAAGTGAGTGAGATGCCAGCTCCTTTCATTCAGTCAGTAGCTTCAATCATTTCTGGTATATGAATAACATGATGTTTTTCAATGGCAAAAATCAATGAATATTGTAAATGCACAAACAGTAATTTCTCCGCATTGCAAGGTGCAATTCTGAAATTTTTTGCTTTTTCCTGCTCCTCTTAGCATGATAAAGAAGATTCAAAGAGAGTGAGATGCCAGCTCCTTTCATTCAGTCAGTAGCTTCAATCATTTCTGGACGTTTTTCAATGGCAAAAATCAATGAATATTGTAAATGCACAAACAGTAATTTCTCCGCATTGCAAGGTGCAATTCTGAAATTTTTTGCTTTTTCCTGCTCCTCTTAGCATGATAAAGAAGATTCTAAGAGAGTGAGATGCCAGCTCCTTTCATTCAGTCAGTAGCTTCAATCATTTCTGGACGTTTTTCAATGGCAAAAATCAATGAATATTGTAAATGCACAAACAGTAATTTCTCCGCATTGCAAGGTGCAATTCTGAATTTTTTTGCTTTTTCCTGATCCTCTTAGCATGATAAAGAAGATTCAAAGAGAGTGAGATGCCAGTTCCTTTCATTCAGTCAGTAGCTTCAATCATTTCTGGTATATGAATAACATGATGTTTTTCAATGGCAAAAATCAATGAATATTGTAAATGCACAAACAGTAATTTCTCCGCATTGCAAGGTGCAATTCTGAAATTTTTTGCTTTTTCCTGCTCCTCTTAGCATGATAAAGAAGATTCAAAGAGAGTGAGATGCCAGCTCCTTTCATTCAGTCAGTAGCTTCAATCATTTCTGGATGTTTTTCAATGGCAAAAATCAATGAATATTGTAAATGCACAAACAGTAATTTCTCCGCATTGCAAGGTGCAATTCTGAAATTTTTTGCTTTTTCCTGCTCCTCTTAGCATGATAAAGAAGATTCAAAGAGAGTGAGATGCCAGCTCCTTTCATTCAGTCAGTAGCTTCAGTCATTTCTGGACGTTTTTCAATGGCAAAAATCAATGAATATTGTAAATGCACAAACAGTAATTTCTCCGCATTGCAAGGTGCAATTCTGAAATTTTTTGCTTTTTCCTGCTCCTCTTAGCATGATAAAGAAGATTCAAAGAGAGTGAGATGCCAGCTCCTTTCATTCAGTCAGTAGCTTCAAACATTTCTGGTATAAACATTTCTGGACGTTTTTCAATGGCAAAAATCAATGAATATTGTAAATGCACAAACAGTAATATCTCCACATTGCAAGGTGCAATTCTGAAATTTTTTGCTTTTTCCTGCTAATCCTAGCATGATAAAGAAGATTCAAATAGAGTGAGATGCCAGCTCCTTTCATTCAGTCAGTAGCTTCAAACATTTCTGGACGTTTTTCAATGGCAAAATTCAATGAATATTGTAAATGCACAAACAGTAATATCTCCACATTGCAAGGTGCAATTCTGAAATTTTTTGCTTTTTCCTGCTAATCCTAGCATGATAAAGAAGATTCAAAGAGAGTGAGATGCCAGCTCCTTTCATTCAGTCAGTAGCTTCAATCATTTCTGGACGTTTTTCAATGGCAAAAATCAATGAATATTGTAAATGCACAAACAGTAATTTCTCCGCATTGCAAGGTGCAATTCTGAAATTTTTTGCTTTTTCCTGCTCCTCTTAGCATGATAAAGAAGATTCAAAGAGAGTGAGATGCCAGCTCCTTTCATTCAGTCAGTAGCTTCAATCATTTCTGGACGTTTTTCAATGGCAAAAATCAATGAATATTGTAAATGCACAAACAGTAATTTCTCCGCATTGCAAGGTGCAGTTCTGAAATTTTTTGCTTTTTCCTGCTCCTCTTAGCATGATAAAGAAGATTCAAAGAGAGTGAGATGCCAGCTCCTTTCATTCAGTCAGTAGCTTCAATCATTTCTGGTATATGAATAACATGATGTTTTTCAATGGCAAAAATCAATGAATATTGTAAATGCACAAACAGTAATTTCTCCGCATTGCAAGGTGCAATTCTGAAATTTTTTGCTTTTTCCTGCTCCTCTTAGCATGATAAAGAAGATTCAAAGAGAGTGAGATGCCAGCTCCTTTCATTCAGTCAGTAGCTTCAATCATTTCTGGACGTTTTTCAATGGCAAAAATCAATGAATATTGTAAATGCACAAACAGTAATTTCTCCGCATTGCAAGGTGCAATTCTGAAATTTTTTGCTTTTTCCTGCTCCTCTTAGCATGATAAAGAAGATTCAAAGAGAGTGAGATGCCAGCTCCTTTCATTCAGTCAGTAGCTTCAGTCATTTCTGGACGTTTTTCAATGGCAAAAATCAATGAATATTGTAAATGCACAAACAGTAATTTCTCCGCATTGCAAGGTGCAATTCTGAAATTTTTTGCTTTTTCCTGCTCCTCTTAGCATGATAAAGAAGATTCAAAGAGAGTGAGATGCCAGCTCCTTTCATTCAGTCAGTAGCTTCAATCATTTCTGGACGTTTTTCAATGGCAAAAATCAATGAATATTGTAAATGCACAAACAGTAATTTCTCCGCATTGCAAGGTGCAATTCTGAAATTTTTTGCTTTTTCCTGCTCCTCTTAGCATGATAAAGAAGATTCAAAGAGAGTGAGATGCCAGCTCCTTTCATTCAGTCAGTAGCTTCAATCATTTCTGGACGTTTTTCAATGGCAAAAATCAATGAATATTGTAAATGCACAAACAGTAATTTCTCCGCATTGCAAATTGCAATTCTGAAATTTTTTGCTTTTTCCTGCTCCTCTTAGCATGATAAAGAAGATTCAAAGAGAGTGAGATGCCAGCTCCTTTCATTCAGTCAGTAGCTTCAATCATTTCTGGACGTTTTTCAATGGCAAAAATCAATGAATATTGTAAATGCACAAACAGTAATTTCTCCGCATTGCAAGGTGCAATTCTGAAATTTTTTGCTTTTTCCTGCTCCTCTTAGCATGATAAAGAAGATTCAAAGAGAATGAGATGCCAGCTCCTTTCATTCAGTCAGTAGCTTCAATCATTTCTGGTATATGAATAACATGATGTTTTTCAATGGCAAAAATCAATGAATATTGTAAATGCACAAACAGTAATTTCTCCGCATTGCAAGGTGCAATTCTGAAATTTTTTGCTTTTTCCTGCTCCTCTTAGCATGATAAAGAAGATTCAAAGAGAGTGAGATGCCAGCTCCTTTCATTCAGTCAGTAGCTTCAATCATTTCTGGATGTTTTTCAATGGCAAAAATCAATGAACATTGTAAATGCACAAACAGTAATTTCTCCGCATTGCAAGGTGCAATTCTGAAATTTTTTGCTTTTTCCTGATCCTCTTAGCATGATAAAGAAGATTCAAAGAGAGTGAGATGCCAGTTCCTTTCATTCAGTCAGTAGCTTCAATCATTTCTGGTATATGAATAACATGATGTTTTTCAATGGCAAAAATCAATGAATATTGTAAATGCACAAACAGTAATTTCTCCGCATTGCAAGGTGCAATTCTGAAATTTTTTGCTTTTTCCTGCTCCTCTTAGCATGATAAAGAAGATTCAAAGAGAGTGAGATGCCAGCTCCTTTCATTCAGTCAGTAGCTTCAATCATTTCTGGATGTTTTTCAATGGCAAAAATCAATGAATATTGTAAATGCACAAACAGTAATTTCTCCGCATTGCAAGGTGCAATTCTGAAATTTTTTGCTTTTTCCTGCTCCTCTTAGCATGATAAAGAAGATTCAAAGAGAGTGAGATGCCAGCTCCTTTCATTCAGTCAGTAGCTTCAGTCATTTCTGGACGTTTTTCAATGGCAAAAATCAATGAATATTGTAAATGCACAAACAGTAATTTCTCCGCATTGCAAGGTGCAATTCTGAAATTTTTTGCTTTTTCCTGCTCCTCTTAGCATGATAAAGAAGATTCAAAGAGAGTGAGATGCCAGCTCCTTTCATTCAGTCAGTAGCTTCAAACATTTCTGGTATAAACATTTCTGGACGTTTTTCAATGGCAAAAATCAATGAATATTGTAAATGCACAAACAGTAATATCTCCACATTGCAAGGTGCAATTCTGAAATTTTTTGCTTTTTCCTGCTAATCCTAGCATGATAAAGAAGATTCAAATAGAGTGAGATGCCAGCTCCTTTCATTCAGTCAGTAGCTTCAAACATTTCTGGACGTTTTTCAATGGCAAAATTCAATGAATATTGTAAATGCACAAACAGTAATATCTCCACATTGCAAGGTGCAATTCTGAAATTTTTTGCTTTTTCCTGCTAATCCTAGCATGATAAAGAAGATTCAAAGAGAGTGAGATGCCAGCTCCTTTCATTCAGTCAGTAGCTTCAATCATTTCTGGACGTTTTTCAATGGCAAAAATCAATGAATATTGTAAATGCACAAACAGTAATTTCTCCGCATTGCAAGGTGCAATTCTGAAATTTTTTGCTTTTTCCTGCTCCTCTTAGCATGATAAAGAAGATTCAAAGAGAGTGAGATGCCAGCTCCTTTCATTCAGTCAGTAGCTTCAATCATTTCTGGACGTTTTTCAATGGCAAAAATCAATGAATATTGTAAATGCACAAACAGTAATTTCTCCGCATTGCAAGGTGCAGTTCTGAAATTTTTTGCTTTTTCCTGCTCCTCTTAGCATGATAAAGAAGATTCAAAGAGAGTGAGATGCCAGCTCCTTTCATTCAGTCAGTAGCTTCAATCATTTCTGGTATATGAATAACATGATGTTTTTCAATGGCAAAAATCAATGAATATTGTAAATGCACAAACAGTAATTTCTCCGCATTGCAAGGTGCAATTCTGAAATTTTTTGCTTTTTCCTGCTCCTCTTAGCATGATAAAGAAGATTCAAAGAGAGTGAGATGCCAGCTCCTTTCATTCAGTCAGTAGCTTCAATCATTTCTGGACGTTTTTCAATGGCAAAAATCAATGAATATTGTAAATGCACAAACAGTAATTTCTCCGCATTGCAAGGTGCAATTCTGAAATTTTTTGCTTTTTCCTGCTCCTCTTAGCATGATAAAGAAGATTCAAAGAGAGTGAGATGCCAGCTCCTTTCATTCAGTCAGTAGCTTCAGTCATTTCTGGACGTTTTTCAATGGCAAAAATCAATGAATATTGTAAATGCACAAACAGTAATTTCTCCGCATTGCAAGGTGCAATTCTGAAATTTTTTGCTTTTTCCTGCTCCTCTTAGCATGATAAAGAAGATTCAAAGAGAGTGAGATGCCAGCTCCTTTCATTCAGTCAGTAGCTTCAATCATTTCTGGACGTTTTTCAATGGCAAAAATCAATGAATATTGTAAATGCACAAACAGTAATTTCTCCGCATTGCAAGGTGCAATTCTGAAATTTTTTGCTTTTTCCTGCTCCTCTTAGCATGATAAAGAAGATTCAAAGAGAGTGAGATGCCAGCTCCTTTCATTCAGTCAGTAGCTTCAATCATTTCTGGACGTTTTTCAATGGCAAAAATCAATGAATATTGTAAATGCACAAACAGTAATTTCTCCGCATTGCAAATTGCAATTCTGAAATTTTTTGCTTTTTCCTGCTCCTCTTAGCATGATAAAGAAGATTCAAAGAGAGTGAGATGCCAGCTCCTTTCATTCAGTCAGTAGCTTCAATCATTTCTGGACGTTTTTCAATGGCAAAAATCAATGAATATTGTAAATGCACAAACAGTAATTTCTCCGCATTGCAAGGTGCAATTCTGAAATTTTTTGCTTTTTCCTGCTCCTCTTAGCATGATAAAGAAGATTCAAAGAGAATGAGATGCCAGCTCCTTTCATTCAGTCAGTAGCTTCAATCATTTCTGGTATATGAATAACATGATGTTTTTCAATGGCAAAAATCAATGAATATTGTAAATGCACAAACAGTAATTTCTCCGCATTGCAAGGTGCAATTCTGAAATTTTTTGCTTTTTCCTGCTCCTCTTAGCATGATAAAGAAGATTCAAAGAGAGTGAGATGCCAGCTCCTTTCATTCAGTCAGTAGCTTCAATCATTTCTGGATGTTTTTCAATGGCAAAAATCAATGAACATTGTAAATGCACAAACAGTAATTTCTCCGCATTGCAAGGTGCAATTCTGAAATTTTTTGCTTTTTCCTGCTCCTCTTAGCATGATAAAGAAGATTCAGAGAGTGAGATGCCAGCTCCTTTCATTCAGTCAGTAGCTTCAGTCATTTCTGGACGTTTTTCAATGGCAAAAATCAATGAATATTGTAAATGCACAAACAGTAATTTCTCCGCATTGCAAGGTGCAATTCTGAAATTTTTTGCTTTTTCCTGCTCCTCTTAGCATGATAAAGAAGATTCAAAGAGAGTGAGATGCCAGCTCCTTTCATTCAGTCAGTAGCTTCAAACATTTCTGGTATAAACATTTCTGGACGTTTTTCAATGGCAAAAATCAATGAATATTGTAAATGCACAAACAGTAATATCTCCACATTGCAAGGTGCAATTCTGAAATTTTTTGCTTTTTCCTGCTCCTCTTAGCATGATAAAGAAGATTCAAAGAGAGTGAGATGCCAGCTCCTTTCATTCAGTCAGTAGCTTCAATCATTTCTGGACGTTTTTCAATGGCAAAAATCAATGAATATTGTAAATGCACAAACAGTAATTTCTCCGCATTGCAAGGTGCAATTCTGAAATTTTTTGCTTTTTCCTGCTCCTCTTAGCATGATAAAGAAGATTCAAAGAGAGTGAGATGCCAGCTCCTTTCATTCAGTCAGTAGCTTCAATCATTTCTGGTATATGAATAACATGATGTTTTTCAATGGCAAAAATCAATGAATATTGTAAATGCACAAACAGTAATTTCTCCGCATTGCAAGGTGCAATTCTGAAATTTTTTGCTTTTTCCTGCTCCTCTTAGCATGATAAAGAAGATTCAAAGAGTGTGAGATGCCAGCTCTTTTCATTCAGTCAGTAGCTTCAATCATTTCTGGACGTTTTTCAATGGCAAAAATCAATGAATATTGTAAATGCACAAACAGTAATTTCTCCGCATTGCAAGGTGCAATTCTGAAATTTTTTGCTTTTTCCTGCTCCTCTTAGCATGATAAAGAAGATTCAAAGAGAGTGAGATGCCAGCTCCTTTCATTCAGTCAGTAGCTTCAGTCATTTCTGGACGTTTTTCAATGGCAAAAATCAATGAATATTGTAAATGCACAAACAGTAATTTCTCCGCATTGCAAGGTGCAATTCTGAAATTCTTTGCTTTTTCCTGCTCCTCTTAGCATGATAAAGAAGATTCGAAGAGAGTGAGATGCCAGCTCCTTTCATTCAGTCAGTAGCTTCAAACATTTCTGGTATAAACATTTCTGGACGTTTTTCAATGGCAAAAATCAATGAATATTGTAAATGCACAAACAGTAATATCTCCACATTGCAAGGTGCAATTCTGAAATTTTTTGCTTTTTCCTGCTAATCCTAGCATGATAAAGAAGATTCAAATAGAGTGAGATGCCAGCTCCTTTCATTCAGTCAGTAGCTTCAAACATTTCTGGACGTTTTTCAATGGCAAAAATCAATGAATATTGTAAATGCACAAACAGTAATATCTCCACATTGCAAGGTGCAATTCTGAAATTTTTTGCTTTTTCCTGCTACTCCTAGCATGATAAAGAAGATTCAAAGAGAGTGAGATGCCAGCTCCTTTCATTCAGTCAGTAGCTTCAAACATTTCTGGACGTTTTTCAATGGCAAAAATCAATGAATATTGTAAATGCACAAACAGTAATATCTCCACATTGCAAGGTGCAATTCTGAAATTTTTTGCTTTTTCCTGCTAATCCTAGCATGATAAAGAAGATTCAAAGAGAGTGAGATGCCAGCTCCTTTCATTCAGTCAGTAGCTTCAAACATTTCTGGACGTTTTTCAATGGCAAAAATCTATGAATATTGTAAATGCACAAACAGTAATTTCTCCGCATTGCAAGGTGCAATTCTGAAATTTTTTGCTTTTTCCTGCTCCTCTTAGCATGATAAAGATTCAAAGAGAGTGAGATGCCAGCTCCTTTCATTCAGTCAGTAGCTTCAATCATTTCTGGACGTTTTTCAATGGCAAAAATCAATGAATATTGTAAATGCACAAGCAGTAATTTCTCCGCATTGCAAGGTGCAATTCTGAAATTTTTTGCTTTTTCCTGCTCCTCTTAGCATGATAAAGAAGATTCAAAGAGAGTGAGATGCCAGCTCCTTTCATTCAGTCAGTAGCTTCAATCATTTCTGGACGTTTTTCAATGGCAAAAATCAATGAATATTGTAAATGCACAAACAGTAATTTCTCCGCATTGCAAGGTGCAATTCTGAAATTTTTTGCTTTTTCCTGCTCCTCTTAGCATGAAAAAGAAGATTCAAAGAGAATGAGATGCCCGCTCCTTTCATTCAGTCAGTAGCTTCAATCATTTCTGGTATATGAATAACATGATGTTTTTCAATGGCGAAAATCAATGAATATTGTAAATGCACAAACAGTAATTTCTCCGCATTGCAAGGTGCAATTCTGAATTTTTTTGCTTTTTCCTGCTCCTCTTAGCATGATAAAGAAGATTCAAAGAGAGTGAGATGCCAGCTCCTTTCATTCAGTCAGTAGCTTCAATCATTTCTGGACGTTTTTCAATGGCAAAAATCAATGAATATTGTAAATGCACAAACAGTAATTTCTCCGCATTGCAAGGTGCAATTCTGAAATTTTTTGCTTTTTCCTGCTCCTCTTAGCATGATAAAGAAGATTCAAAGAGAGTGAGATGCCAGCTCCTTTCATTCAGTCAGTAGCTTCAAACATTTCTGGTATATGAATAACATGATGTTTTTCAATGGCAAAAATCAATGAATATTGTAAATGCACAAACAGTAATTTCTCCGCATTGCAAGGTGCAATTCTGAAATTTTTTGCTTTTTCCTGCTCCTCTTAGCATGGTAAAGAAGATTCAAAGAGAGTGAGATGCCAGCTCCTTTGATTCAGTCAGTAGCTTCAATCATTTCTGGACGTTTTTCAATGGCAAAAATCAATGAATATTGTAAATGCACAAACAGTAATTTCTCCGCATTGCAAGGTGCAATTCTGAAATTTTTTGCTTTTTCCTGCTCCTCTTAGCATGATAAAGAAGATTCAAAGAGAGTGAGATGCCAGCTCCTTTCATTCAGTCAGTAGCTTCAATCATTTCTGGGTATGAATAACATGATGTTTTTCAATGGCAAAAATCAATGAATATTGTAAATGCACAAACAGTAATTTCTCCACATTGCAAGGTGCAATTCTGAAATTTTTTGCTTTTTCCTGCTCCTCTTAGCATGATAAAGAAGATTCAAAGAGAGTGAGATGCCAGCTCCTTTCATTCAGTCAGTAGCTTCAATCATTTCTGGACGTTTTTCAATGGCAAAAATCAATGAATATTGTAAATGCACAAACAGTAATTTTTCCGCATTGCAAGGTGCAATTCTGAAATTTTTTGCTTTTTCCTGCTCCTCTTAGCATGATAAAGAAGATTCAAAGAGAGTGAGATGCCAGCTCCTTTCATTCAGTCAGTAGCTTCAATCATTTCTGGACGTTTTTCAATGGCAAAAATCAATGAATATTGAAAATGCACAAACAGTAATTTCTCCGCATTGCAAGGTGCAATTCTGAATTTTTTTGCTTTTTCCTGCTCCTCTTAGCATGATAAAGAAGATTCAAAGAGAGTGAGATGCCAGCTCCTTTCATTCAGTCAGTAACTTCAAACATTTCTGGTATAAACATTTCTGGACGTTTTTCAATGGCAAAAATCAATGAATATTGTAAATGCACAAACAGTAATATCTCCACATTGCAAGGTGCAATTCTGAATTTTTTTGCTTTTTCCTGCTAATCCTAGCATGATAAAGAATATTCAAATAGAGTGAGATGCCAGCTCCTTTCATTCAGTCAGTAGCTTCAAACATTTCTGGACGTTTTTCAATGGCAAAAATCAATGAATATTGTAAATGCACAAACAGTAATATCTCCACATTGCAAGGTGCAATTCTGAAATTTTTTGCTTTTTCCTGCTAATCCTAGCATGATAAAGAAGATTCAAAGAGAGTGAGATGCCAGGTCCTTTCATTCAGTCAGTAGCCTCAAACATTTCTGGTATATGAATAACATGATGTTTTTTAATGGCAAAAATCAATGAATATTGTAAATGCACAAACAGTAATATCTCCACATTGCAAGGTGCAATTCTGAAATTTTTTGCTTTTTCCTGCTAATCCTAGCATGATAAAGAAGATTCAAAGAGAGTGAGATGCCAGCTCCTTTCATTCAGTCAGTAGCTTCAAACATTTCTGGACGTTTTTCAATGGCAAAAATCAATGAATATTGTAAATGCACAAACAGTAATATCTCCACATTGCAAGGTGCAATTCTGAAATTTTTTGCTTTTTCCTGCTACTCCTAGCATGATAAAGAAGATTCAAAGAGAGTGAGATGCCAGCTCCTTTCATTCAGTCAGTAGCTTCAAACATTTCTGTACGTTTTTCAATGGCAAAAATCAATGAATATTGTAAATGCACAAACAGTAATATCTCCACATTGCAAGGTGCAATTCTGAAATTTTTTGCTTTTTCCTGCTAATCCTAGCATGATAAAGAAGATTCAAAGAGAGTGAGATGCCAGCTCCTTTCATTCAGTCAGTAGCTTCAAACATTTCTGGACGTTTTTCAATGGCAAAAATCAATGAATATTGTAAATGCACAAACAGTAATATCTCCACATTGCAAGGTGCAATTCTGAAATTTTTTGCTTTTTCCTGCTAATCCTAGCATGATAAAGAAGATTCAAAGAGAGTGAGATGCCAGCTCCTTTCATTCAGTCAGTAGCTTCAATCATTTCTGGATGTTTTTCAATGGCAAAAATCAATGAATATTGTAAATGCACAAACAGTAATTTCTCCGCATTGCAACGTGCAATTCTGAATTTTTTTGCTTTTTCCTGCTCCTCTTAGCATGATAAAGAAGATTCAAAGAGAGTGAGATGCCCGCTCCTTTCATTCAGTCAGTAGCTTCAATCATTTCTGGTATATGAATAACATGATGTTTTTCAATGGCAAAAATCAATGAATATTGTAAATGCACAAACAGTAATTTCTCCGCATTGCAAGGTGCAATTCTGAATTTTTTTGCTTTTTCCTGCTCCTCTTAGCATGATAAAGAAGATTCAAAGAGAGTGAGATGCCAGCTCCTTTCATTCAGTCAGTAGCTTCAATCATTTCTGGACGTTTTTCAATGGCAAAAATCAATGAATATTGTAAATGCACAAACAGTAATTTCTCCGCATTGCAAGGTGCAATTCTGAAATTTTTTGCTTTTTCCTGCTCCTCTTAGCATGATAAAGAAGATTCAAAGAGAGTGAGATGCCAGCTCCTTTCATTCAGTCAGTAGCTTCAAACATTTCTGGTATATGAATAACATGATGTTTTTCAATGGCAAAAATCAATGAATATTGTAAATGCACAAACAGTAATTTCTCCGCATTGCAAGGTGCAATTCTGAAATTTTTTGCTTTTTCCTGCTCCTCTTAGCATGATAAAGAAGATTCAAAGAGAGTGAGATGCCAGCTCCTTTCATTCAGTCAGTAGCTTCAATCTTTTCTGGACGTTTTTCAATGGCAAAAATCAATGAATATTGTATATGCACAAACAGTAATTTCTCCGCATTGTAAGGTGGAATTCTGAAATTTTTTGCTTTTTCCTGCTCCTCTTAGCATGATAAAGAAGATTCAAAGATAGTGAGATGCCAGCTTCTTTCATTCAGTCAGTAGCTTCAAACATTTCTGGTAAATGAATAACATGATGTTTTTCAATGGCAAAAATCAATGAATATTGTAAATGCACAAAGAGTAATTTCTCCGCATTGCAAGGTGCAATTCTGAAATTTTTTGCTTTTTCCTGCTCCTCTTAGCATGATAAAGAAGACTCAAAGAGAGTTACATGCCAGCTCCTTTCATTCAGTCAGTAGCTTCAATCATTTCTGGACGTTTTTCAATGGCAAAAATCAATGAATATTGTAAATGCACAAACAGTAATTTCTCCGCATTGCAAGGTGCAATTCTGAAATTTTTTGCTTTTTCCTGCTCCTCTTAGCATGATAAAGAAGATTCAAAGAGAGTGAGATGCCAGCTCCTTTCATTCAGTCAGTAGCTTCAATCATTTCTGGACGTTTTTCAATGGCAAAAATCAATGAATATTGTAAATGCACAAACAGTAATTTCTCCGCATTGCAAGGTGCAATTCTGAAATTTTTTGCTTTTTCCTGCTCCTCTTAGCATGATAAAGAAGATTCAAAGAGAGTGAGATGCCAGCTCCTTTCATTCAGTCAGTAGCTTCAATCATTTCTGGTATATGAATAACATGATGTTTTTCAATGGCAAAAATCAATGAATATTGTAACTGCACAAACAGTAATTTCTCCGCATTGCAAGGTGCAAATCTGAAATTTTTTGCTTTTTCCTGCTCCTCTTAGCATGGTAAAGAAGATTCAAAGAGAGTGAGATGCCAGCTCCTTTCATTCAGTCAGTAGCTTCAATCATTTCTGGACGTTTTTCAATGGCAAAAATCAATGAATATTGTAAATGCACAAACAGTAATTTCTCCGCATTGCAAGGTGCAATTCTGAAATTTTTTGCTTTTTCCTGCTCCTCTTAGCATGATAAAGAAGATTCAAAGAGATTGAGATGCCAGCTCCTTTCATTCAGTCAGTAGCTTCAATCATTTCTGGACGTTTTTCAATGGCAATAATCAATGAATATTGTAAATGCACAAACAGTAATTTCTCCGCATTGCAAGGTGCAATTCTGAAATTTTTTGCTTTTTCCTGCTCCTCTTAGCATGATAAAGAAGATTCAAAGAGAGTGAGATGCCAGCTCCTTTCATTCAGTCAGTAGCTTCAATCATTTCTGGTATATGAATAACATGATGTTTTTCAATGGCAAAAATCAATGAATATTGTAAATGCACAAACAGTAATTTCTCCGCATTGCAAGGTGCAATTCTGAAATTTTTTGCTTTTTCCTGCTCCTCTTAGCATGGTAAAGAAGATTCAAAGAGAGTGAGATGCCAGCTCCTTTCATTCAGTCAGTAGCTTCAATCATTTCTGGACGTTTTTCAATGGCAAAAATCAATGAATATTGTAAATGCACAAACAGTAATTTCTCCGCATTGCAAGGTGCAATTCTGAAATTTTTTGCTTTTTCCTGCTCCTCTTAGCATGATAAAGAAGATTCAAAGAGAGTGAGATGCCAGCTCCTTTCATTCAGTCAGTAGCTTCAATCATTTCTGGACGTTTTTCAATGGCAAAAATCAATGAATATTGTAAATGCACAAACAGTAATTTCTCCGCATTGCAAGGTGCAATTCTGAAATGTTTTGCTTTTTCCTGCTCCTCTTAGCATGATAAAGAAGATTCAAAGAGAGTGAGATGCCAGCTCCTTTCATTCAGTCAGTAGCTTCAATCATTTCTGGGTATGAATAACATGATGTTTTTCAATGGCAAAAATCAATGAATATTGTAAATGCACAAACAGTAATTTCTCCACATTGCAAGGTGCAATTCTGAAATTTTTTGCTTTTTCCTGCTCCTCTTAGCATGATAAAGAAGATTCAAAGAGAGTGAGATGCCAGCTCCTTTCATTCAGTCAGTAGCTTCAATCATTTCTGGACGTTTTTCAATGGCAAAAATCAATGAATATTGTAAATGCACAAACAGTAATTTCTCCGCATTGCAAGGTGCAATTCTGAAATTTTTTGCTTTTTCCTGCTCCTCTTAGCATGATAAAGAAGATTCAAAGAGAGTGAGATGCCAGCTCCTTTCATTCAGTCAGTAGCTTCAATCATTTCTGGACATTTTTCAATGGCAAAAATCAATGAATATTGTAAATGCACAAACAGTAATTTCTCCGCATTGCAAGGTGCAATTCTGATTTTTTTTGCTTTTTCCTGCTCCTCTTAGCATGATAAAGAAGATTCAAAGAGAGTGAGATGCCAGCTCCTTTCATTCAGTCAGTAGCTTCAAACATTTCTGGTATAAACATTTCTGGACGTTTTTCAATGGCAAAAATCAATGAATATTGTAAATGCACAAACAGTAATATCTCCACATTGCAAGGTGCAATTCTGAAATTTTTTGCTTTTTCCTGCTAATCCTAGCATGATAAAGAATATTCAAATAGAGTGAGATGCCAGCTCCTTTCATTCAGTCAGTAGCTTCAAACATTTCTGGACGTTTTTCAATGGCAAAAATCAATGAATATTGTATATGCACAAACAGTAATTTCTCCGCATTGTAAGGTGGAATTCTGAAATTTTTTGCTTTTTCCTGCTCCTCTTAGCATGATAAAGAAGATTCAAAGAGAGTGAGATGCCAGCTTCTTTCATTCAGTCAGTAGCTTCAAACATTTCTGGTAAATGAATAACATGATGTTTTTCAATGGCAAAAATCAATGAATATTGTAAATGCACAAAGAGTAATTTCTCCGCATTGCAAGGTGCAATTCTGAAATTTTTTGCTTTTTCTTGCTCCTCTTAGCATGATAAAGAAGACTCAAAGAGAGTTACATGCCAGCTCCTTTCATTCAGTTAGTAGCTTCAATCATTTCTGGACGTTTTTCAATGGCAAAAATCAATGAATATTGTAAATGCACAAACAGTAATTTCTCCGCATTGCAAGGTGCAATTCTGAAATTTTTTGCTTTTTCTTGCTCCTCTTAGCATGATAAAGAAGATTCAAAGAGAGTGAGATGCCAGCTCCTTTCATTCAGTCAGTAGCTTCAATCATTTCTGGACGTTTTTCAATGGCAAAAATCAATGAATATTGTAAATGCACAAACAGTAATTTCTCCGCATTGCAAGGTGCAATTCTGAAATTTTTTGCTTTTTCCTGCTCCTCTTAGCATGATAAAGAAGATTCAAAGAGAGTGAGATGCCAGCTCCTTTCATTCAGTCAGTAGCTTCAATCATTTCTGGTATATGAATAACATGATGTTTTTCAATGGCAAAAATCAATGAATATTGTAAATGCACAAACAGTAATTTCTCCGCATTGCAAGGTGCAATTCTGAAATTTTTTGCTTTTTCCTGCTCCTCTTAGCATGGTAAAGAAGATTCAAAGAGAGTGAGATGCCAGCTCCTTTCATTCAGTCAGTAGCTTCAATCATTTCTGGACGTTTTTCAATGGCAAAAATCAATGAATATTGTAAATGCACAAACAGTAATTTCTCCGCATTGCAAGGTGCAATTCTGAATTTTTTGCTTTTTCCTGCTCCTCTTAGCATGATAAAGAAGATTCAAAGAGAGTGAGATGCCAGCTCCTTTCATTCAGTCAGTAGCTTCAATCACTTCTGGACGTTTTTCAATGGCAAAAATCAATGAATATTGTAAATGCACAAACAGTAATTTCTCCGCATTGCAAGGTGCAATTCTGAAATTTTTTGCTTTTTCCTGCTCCTCTTAGCATGATAAAGAAGATTCAAAGAGAGTGAGATGCCAGCTCCTTTCATTCAGTCAGTAGCTTCAATCATTTCTGGTATATGAATAACATGATGTTTTTCAATGGCAAAAATCAATGAATATTGTAAATGCACAAACAGTAATTTCTCCGCATTGCAAGGTGCAATTCTGAAATTTTTTGCTTTTTCCTGCTCCTCTTAGCATGATAAAGAAGATTCAAAGAGAGTGAGATGCAAGCTCCTTTCATTCAGTCAGTAGCTTCAATCATTTCTGGACGTTTTTCAATGGCAAAAATCAATGAATATTGTAAATGCACAAACAGTAATTTCTCCGCATTGCAAGGTGCAATTCTGAAATTTTTTGCTTTTTCCTGCTCCTCTTAGCATGATAAAGAAGATTCAAAGAGAGTGAGATGCCAGCTCCTTTCATTCAGTCAGTAGCTTCAATCATTTCTGGACGTTTTTCAATGGCAAAAATCAATGAATATTGTAAATGCACAAACAGTAATTTCTCCGCATTGCAAGGTGCAATTCTGAAATGTTTTGCTTTTTCCTGCTCCTCTTAGCATGATAAAGAAGATTCAAAGAGAGTGAGATGCCAGCTCCTTTCATACAGTCAGTAGCTTCAATCATTTCTGGGTATGAATAACATGATGTTTTTCAATGGCAAAAATCAATGAATATTGTAAATGCACAAACAGTAATTTCTCCACATTGCAAGGTGCAATTCTGAAATTTTTTGCTTTTTCCTGCTCCTCTTAGCATGATAAAGAAGATTCAAAGAGAGTGAGATGCCAGCTCCTTTCATTCAGTCAGTAGCTTCAATCATTTCTGGACGTTTTTCAATGGCAAAAATCAATGAATATTGTAAATGCACAAACAGTAATTTCTCCGCATTGCAAGGTGCAATTCTGAAATTTTTTGCTTTTTCCTGCTCCTCTTAGCATGATAAAGAAGATTCAAAGAGAGTGAGATGCCAGCTCCTTTCATTCAGTCAGTAGCTTCAATCATTTCTGGACATTTTTCAATGGCAAAAATCAATGAATATTGTAAATGCACAAACAGTAATTTCTCCGCATTGCAAGGTGCAATTCTGAATTTTTTTGCTTTTTCCTGCTCCTCTTAGCATGATAAAGAAGATTCAAAGAGAGTGAGATGCCAGCTCCTTTCATTCAGTCAGTAGCTTCAAACATTTCTGGTATAAACATTTCTGGACGTTTTTCAATGGCAAAAATCAATGAATATTGTAAATGCACAAACAGTGATATCTCCACATTGCAAGGTGCAATTCTGAAATTTTTTGCTTTTTCCTGCTAATCCTAGCATGATAAAGAAGATTCAAAGAGAGTGAGATGCCAGCTCCTTTCATTCAGTCAGTAGCTTCACACATTTCTGGTATATGAATAACATGTTTTTCAATGGCAAAAATCATTGAATATTGTAAATGCACAAACAGTAATTTCTCCGCATTGCAAGGTGCAATTCTGAAATTTTTTGATTTTTCCTGCTCCTCTTAGCATGATAAAGAAGATTCAAAGAGAGTGAGATGCCAGCTCCTTTCATTCAGTCAGTAGCTTCAATCATTTCTGGACGTTTTTCAATGGCAAAAATCAATGAATATTGTAAATGCACAAACAGTAATTTCTCCGCATTGCAAGGTGCAATTCTGAAATTTTTTGCTTTTTCCTGCTCCTCTTAGCATGATAAAGAAGATTCAAAGAGAGTGAGATGCCAGCTCCTTTCATTCAGTCAGTAGCTTCAAACATTTCTGGTATATGAATAACATGATGTTTTTCAATGGCAAAAATCAATGAATATTGTAAATGCACAAACAGTAATTTCTCCGCATTGCAAGGTGCAAGTCTGAAATTTTTTGCTTTTTCCTGCTCCTCTTAGCATGATAAAGAAGATTCAAAGAGAGTGAGATGCCAGCTACTTTCATTCAGTCAGTAGCTTCAATCATTTCTGGACGTTTTTCAATGGTAAAAATCAATGAATATTGTAAATGCACAAACAGTAATTTCTCCACATTGCAAGGTGCAATTCTGAAATTTTTTGCTTTTTCCTGCTCCTCTTAGCATGATAAAGAAGATTCAAAGAGAGTGAGATGCCAGCTCCTTTCATTCAGTCAGTAGCTTCAAACATTTCTGGTATATGAATAACATGATGTTTTTCAATGGCAAAAATCAATGAATATTGTAAATGCACAAAGAGTAATTTCTCCGCATTGCAAGGTGCAATTCTGAAATTTTTTGCTTTTTCCTGCTCCTCTTAGCATGATAAAGAAGATTCAAAGAGAGTGAGATGCCAGCTCCTTTCATTCAGTCAGTAGCTTCAATCATTTCTGGACGTTTTTCAATGGCAAAAATCAATGAATATTGTAAATGCACAAACAGTAATTTCTCCGCATTGCAAGGTGCAATTCTGAAATTTTTTGCTTTTTCCTGCTCCTCTTAGCATGATAAAGAAGATTCAAAGAGAGTGAGATGCCAGCTCCTTTCATTCAGTCAGTAGCTTCAATCATTTCTGGACGTTTTTCATTGGCAAAAATCAATGAATATTGTAAATGCACAAACAGTAATTTCTCCGCATTGCAAGGTGCAATTCTGAAATTTTTTGCTTTTTCCTGCTCCTCTTAGCATGATAAAGAAGATTCAAAGAGAGTGAGATGCCAGCTCCTTTCATTCAGTCAGTAGCTTCAAACATTTCTGGTATATGAATAACATGATGTTTTTCAATGGCAAAAATCAATGAATATTGTAAATGCACAAACAGTAATTTCTCCGCATTGCAAGGTGCAATTCTGAAATTTTTTGCTTTTTCCTGCTCCTCTTAGCATGATAAAGAAGATTCAAAGAGAGTGAGATGCCAGCTCCTTTCATTCAGTCAGTAGCTTCAATCATTTCTGGACGTTTTTCAATGGCAAAAATCAATGAATATTGTAAATGCACAAACAGTAATTTCTCCGCATTGCAAGGTGCAATTCTGAAATTTTTTGCTTTTTCCTGCTCCTCTTAGCATGATAAAGAAGATTCAAAGAGAGTGAGATGCCAGCTCCTTTCATTCAGTCAGTAGCTTCAATCATTTCTGGACGTTTTTCAATGGCAAAAATCAATGAATATTGTAAATGCACAAACAGTAATTTCTCCGCATTGCAAGGTGCAATTCTGAAATTTTTTGCTTTTTCCTGCTCCTCTTAGCATGACAAAGAAGATTCAAAGAGAGTAAGATGCCAGCTCCTTTCATTCAGTCAGTAGCTTCAATCAATTCTGGTATATGAATAACATGATGTTTTTCAATGGCAAAAATCAATGAATATTGTAAATGCACAAACAGTAATTTCTCCGCATTGCAAGGTGCAATTCTGAAATTTTTTGCTTTTTCCTGCTCCTCTTAGCATGATAAAGAAGATTCAAAGAGAGTGAGATGCCAGCTCCTTTCATTCAGTCAGTAGCTTCAATCATTTCTGGACGTTTTTCAATGGCAAAAATCAATGAATATTGTAAATGCACAAACAGTAATTTCTCCGCATTGCAAGGTGCAATTCTGAAATTTTTTGCTTTTTCCTGCTCCTCTTAGCATGATAAAGAAGATTCAAAGAGAGTGAGATGCCAGCTCCTTTCATTCAGTCAGTAGCTTCAATCATTTCTGGACGTTTTTCAATGGCAAAAATCAATGAATATTGTAAATGCACAAACAGTAATTTCTCCGCATTGCAAGGTGCAATTCTGAAATTTTTTGCTTTTTCCTGCTCCTCTTAGCATGATAAAGAAGATTCAAAGAGAGTGAGATGCCAGCTCCTTTCATTCAGTCAGTAGCTTCAAACATTTCTGGTATATGAATAACATGATGTTTTTCAATGGCAAAAATCATTGAATATTGTAAAAGCACAAACAGTAATTTCTCCGCATTGCAAGGTGCAATTCTGAAATTTTTTGCTTTTTCCTGCTCCTCTTAGCATGATAAAGAAGATTCAAAGAGAGTGAGATGCCAGCTCCTTTCATTCAGTCAGTAGCTTCAATCATTTCTGGACGTTTTTCAATGGCAAAAATCAATGAATATTGTAAATGCACAAACAGTAATTTCTCCGCATTGCAAGGTGCAATTCTGAAATTTTTTGCTTTTTCCTGCTCCTCTTAGCATGATAAAGAAGATTCAAAGAGAGTGAGATGCCAGCTCCTTTCATTCAGTCAGTAGCTTCAATCATTTCTGGTATATGAATAACATGATGTTTTTCAATGGCAAAAATCAATGAATATTGTAAATGCACAAACAGTAATTTCTCCGCATTGCAAGGTGCAATTCTGAAATTTTTTGCTTTTTCCTGCTCCTCTTAGCATGATAAAGAAGATTCAAAGAGAGTGAGATGCAAGCTCCTTTCATTCAGTCAGTAGCTTCAATCATTTCTGGACGTTTTTCAATGGCAAAAATCAATGAATATTGTAAATGCACAAACAGTAATTTCTCCGCATTGCAAGGTGCAATTCTGAAATTTTTTGCTTTTTCCTGCTCCTCTTAGCATGATAAAGAAGATTCAAAGAGAGTGAGATGCCAGCTCCTTTCATTCAGTCAGTAGCTTCAATCATTTCTGGACGTTTTTCAATGGCAAAAATCAATGAATATTGTAAATGCACAAACAGTAATTTCTCCGCATTGCAAGGTGCAATTCTGAAATGTTTTGCTTTTTCCTGCTCCTCTTAGCATGATAAAGAAGATTCAAAGAGAGTGAGATGCCAGCTCCTTTCATTCAGTCAGTAGCTTCAATCATTTCTGGGTATGAATAACATGATGTTTTTCAATGGCAAAAATCAATGAATATTGTAAATGCACAAACAGTAATTTCTCCACATTGCAAGGTGCAATTCTGAAATTTTTTGCTTTTTCCTGCTCCTCTTAGCATGATAAAGAAGATTCAAAGAGAGTGAGATGCCAGCTCCTTTCATTCAGTCAGTAGCTTCAATCATTTCTGGACGTTTTTCAATGGCAAAAATCAATGAATATTGTAAATGCACAAACAGTAATTTCTCCGCATTGCAAGGTGCAATTCTGAAATTTTTTGCTTTTTCCTGCTCCTCTTAGCATGATAAAGAAGATTCAAAGAGAGTGAGATGCCAGCTCCTTTCATTCAGTCAGTAGCTTCAATCATTTCTGGACATTTTTCAATGGCAAAAATCAATGAATATTGTAAATGCACAAACAGTAATTTCTCCGCATTGCAAGGTGCAATTCTGAATTTTTTTGCTTTTTCCTGCTCCTCTTAGCATGATAAAGAAGATTCAAAGAGAGTGAGATGCCAGCTCCTTTCATTCAGTCAGTAGCTTCAAACATTTCTGGTATAAACATTTCTGGACGTTTTTCAATGGCAAAAATCAATGAATATTGTAAATGCACAAACAGTGATATCTCCACATTGCAAGGTGCAATTCTGAAATTTTTTGCTTTTTCCTGCTAATCCTAGCATGATAAAGAAGATTCAAAGAGAGTGAGATGCCAGCTCCTTTCATTCAGTCAGTAGCTTCACACATTTCTGGTATATGAATAACATGTTTTTCAATGGCAAAAATCATTGAATATTGTAAATGCACAAACAGTAATTTCTCCGCATTGCAAGGTGCAATTCTGAAATTTTTTGATTTTTCCTGCTCCTCTTAGCATGATAAAGAAGATTCAAAGAGAGTGAGATGCCAGCTCCTTTCATTCAGTCAGTAGCTTCAATCATTTCTGGACGTTTTTCAATGGCAAAAATCAATGAATATTGTAAATGCACAAACAGTAATTTCTCCGCATTGCAAGGTGCAATTCTGAAATTTTTTGCTTTTTCCTGCTCCTCTTAGCATGATAAAGAAGATTCAAAGAGAGTGAGATGCCAGCTCCTTTCATTCAGTCAGTAGCTTCAAACATTTCTGGTATATGAATAACATGATGTTTTTCAATGGCAAAAATCAATGAATATTGTAAATGCACAAACAGTAATTTCTCCGCATTGCAAGGTGCAAGTCTGAAATTTTTTGCTTTTTCCTGCTCCTCTTAGCATGATAAAGAAGATTCAAAGAGAGTGAGATGCCAGCTACTTTCATTCAGTCAGTAGCTTCAATCATTTCTGGACGTTTTTCAATGGTAAAAATCAATGAATATTGTAAATGCACAAACAGTAATTTCTCCACATTGCAAGGTGCAATTCTGAAATTTTTTGCTTTTTCCTGCTCCTCTTAGCATGATAAAGAAGATTCAAAGAGAGTGAGATGCCAGCTCCTTTCATTCAGTCAGTAGCTTCAAACATTTCTGGTATATGAATAACATGATGTTTTTCAATGGCAAAAATCAATGAATATTGTAAATGCACAAAGAGTAATTTCTCCGCATTGCAAGGTGCAATTCTGAAATTTTTTGCTTTTTCCTGCTCCTCTTAGCATGATAAAGAAGATTCAAAGAGAGTGAGATGCCAGCTCCTTTCATTCAGTCAGTAGCTTCAATCATTTCTGGACGTTTTTCAATGGCAAAAATCAATGAATATTGTAAATGCACAAACAGTAATTTCTCCGCATTGCAAGGTGCAATTCTGAAATTTTTTGCTTTTTCCTGCTCCTCTTAGCATGATAAAGAAGATTCAAAGAGAGTGAGATGCCAGCTCCTTTCATTCAGTCAGTAGCTTCAATCATTTCTGGACGTTTTTCAATGGCAAAAATCAATGAATATTGTAAATGCACAAACAGTAATTTCTCCGCATTGCAAGGTGCAATTCTGAAATTTTTTGCTTTTTCCTGCTCCTCTTAGCATGATAAAGAAGATTCAAAGAGAGTGAGATGCCAGCTCCTTTCATTCAGTCAGTAGCTTCAAACATTTCTGGTATATGAATAACATGATGTTTTTCAATGGCAAAAATCAATGAATATTGTAAATGCACAAACAGTAATTTCTCCGCATTGCAAGGTGCAATTCTGAAATTTTTTGCTTTTTCCTGCTCCTCTTAGCATGATAAAGAAGATTCAAAGAGAGTGAGATGCCAGCTCCTTTCATTCAGTCAGTAGCTTCAATCATTTCTGGACGTTTTTCAATGGCAAAAATCAATGAATATTGTAAATGCACAAACAGTAATTTCTCCGCATTGCAAGGTGCAATTCTGAAATTTTTTGCTTTTTCCTGCTCCTCTTAGCATGATAAAGAAGATTCAAAGAGAGTGAGATGCCAGCTCCTTTCATTCAGTCAGTAGCTTCAATCATTTCTGGACGTTTTTCAATGGCAAAAATCAATGAATATTGTAAATGCACAAACAGTAATTTCTCCGCATTGCAAGGTGCAATTCTGAAATTTTTTGCTTTTTCCTGCTCCTCTTAGCATGACAAAGAAGATTCAAAGAGAGTAAGATGCCAGCTCCTTTCATTCAGTCAGTAGCTTCAATCAATTCTGGTATATGAATAACATGATGTTTTTCAATGGCAAAAATCAATGAATATTGTAAATGCACAAACAGTAATTTCTCCGCATTGCAAGGTGCAATTCTGAAATTTTTTGCTTTTTCCTGCTCCTCTTAGCATGATAAAGAAGATTCAAAGAGAGTGAGATGCCAGCTCCTTTCATTCAGTCAGTAGCTTCAATCATTTCTGGACGTTTTTCAATGGCAAAAATCAATGAATATTGTAAATGCACAAACAGTAATTTCTCCGCATTGCAAGGTGCAATTCTGAAATTTTTTGCTTTTTCCTGCTCCTCTTAGCATGATAAAGAAGATTCAAAGAGAGTGAGATGCCAGCTCCTTTCATTCAGTCAGTAGCTTCAATCATTTCTGGACGTTTTTCAATGGCAAAAATCAATGAATATTGTAAATGCACAAACAGTAATTTCTCCGCATTGCAAGGTGCAATTCTGAAATTTTTTGCTTTTTCCTGCTCCTCTTAGCATGATAAAGAAGATTCAAAGAGAGTGAGATGCCAGCTCCTTTCATTCAGTCAGTAGCTTCAAACATTTCTGGTATATGAATAACATGATGTTTTTCAATGGCAAAAATCATTGAATATTGTAAAAGCACAAACAGTAATTTCTCCGCATTGCAAGGTGCAATTCTGAAATTTTTTGCTTTTTCCTGCTCCTCTTAGCATGATAAAGAAGATTCAAAGAGAGTGAGATGCCAGCTCCTTTCATTCAGTCAGTAGCTTCAATCATTTCTGGACGTTTTTCAATTTCAAAAATCAATGAATATTGTAAATGCACAAACAGTAATTTCTCCGCATTGCAAGGTGCAATTCTGAAATTTTTTGCTTTTTCCTGCTCCTCTTAGCATGATAAAGAAGATTCAAAGAGAGTGAGATGCCAGCTCCTTTCATTCAGTCAGTAGCTTCAATCATTTCTGGTATATGAATAACATGATGTTTTTCAATGGCAAAAATCAATGAATATTGTAAATGCACAAACAGTAATTTCTCCGCATTGCAAGTTGCAATTCTGAAATTTTTTGCTTTTTCCTGCTCCTCTTAGCATGATAAAGAAGATTCAAAGAGAGTGAGATGCCAGCTCCTTTCATTCAGTCAGTAGCTTCAATCATTTCTGGACGTTTTTCAATGGCAAAAATCAATGAATATTGTAAATGCACAAACAGTAATTTCTCCGCATTGCAAGGTGCAATTCTGAAATTTTTTGCTTTTTCCTGCTCCTCTTAGCATGATAAAGAAGATTCAAAGAGAGTGAGATGCCAGCTCCTTTCATTCAGTCAGTAGCTTCAATCATTTCTGGACGTTTTTCAATGGCAAAAATCAATGAATATTGTAAATGCACAAACAGTAATTTCTCCGCATTGCAAGGTGCAATTCTGAAATTTTTTGCTTTTTCCTGCTCCTCTTAGCATGATAAAGAAGATTCAAAGAGAGTGAGATGCCAGCTCCTTTCATTCAGTCAGTAGCTTCAAACATTTCTGGTATATGAATAACATGATGTTTTTCAATGGCAAAAATCAATGAATATTGTAAAAGCACAAACAGTAATTTCTCCGCATTGCAAGGTGCAATTCTGAAATTTTTTGCTTTTTCCTGCTCCTCTTAGCATGATAAAGAAGATTCAAAGAGAGTGAGATGCCAGCTCCTTTCATTCAGTCAGTAGCTTCAATCATTTCTGGACGTTTTTCAATGGCAAAAATCAATGAATATTGTAAATGCACAAACAGTAATTTCTCCGCATTGCAAGGTGCAATTCTGAAATTTTTTGCTTTTTCCTGCTCCTCTTAGCATGATAAAGAAGATTCAAAGAGAGTGAGATGCCAGCTCCTTTCATTCAGTCAGTAGCTTCAATCATTTCTGGACGTTTTTCAATGGCAAAAATCAATGAATATTGTAAATGCACAAACAGTAATTTCTCCGCATTGCAAGGTGCAATTCTGAAATTTTTTGCTTTTTCCTGCTCCTCTTAGCATGATAAAGAAGATTCAAAGAGAGTGAGATGCCAGCTCCTTTCATTCAGTCAGTAGCTTCAAACATTTCTGGTATATGAATAACATGATGTTTTTCAATGGCAAAAATCAATGAATATTGTAAAAGCACAAACAGTAATTTCTCCGCATTGCAAGGTGCAATTCTGAAATTTTTTGCTTTTTCCTGCTCCTCTTAGCATGATAAAGAAGATTCAAAGAGAGTGAGATGCCAGCTCCTTTCATTCAGTCAGTAGCTTCAATCATTTCTGGACGTTTTTCAATGGCAAAAATCAATGAATATTGTAAATGCACAAACAGTAATTTCTCCGCATTGCAAGGTGCAATTCTGAAATTTTTTGCTTTTTCCTGCTCCTCTTAGCATGATAAAGAAGATTCAAAGAGAGTGAGATGCCAGCTCCTTTCATTCAGTCAGTAGCTTCAATCATTTCTGGTATATGAATAACATGATGTTTTTCAATGGCAAAAATCAATGAATATTGTAAATGCACAAACAGTAATTTCTCCGCATTGCAAGTTGCAATTCTGAAATTTTTTGCTTTTTCCTGCTCCTCTTAGCATGATAAAGAAGATTCAAAGAGAGTGAGATGCCAGCTCCTTTCATTCAGTCAGTAGCTTCAATCATTTCTGGACGTTTTTCAATGGCAAAAATCAATGAATATTGTAAATGCACAAACAGTAATTTCTCCGCATTGCAAGGTGCAATTCTGAAATTTTTTGCTTTTTCCTGCTCCTCTTAGCATGATAAAGAAGATTCAAAGAGAGTGAGATGCCAGCTCCTTTCATTCAGTCAGTAGCTTCAATCATTTCTGGACATTTTTCAATGGCAAAAATCAATGAATATTGTAAATGCACAAACAGTAATTTCTCCGCATTGCAAGGTGCAATTCTGAATTTTTTTGCTTTTTCCTGCTCCTCTTAGCATGATAAAGAAGATTCAAAGAGAGTGAGATGCCAGCTCCTTTCATTCAGTCAGTAGCTTCAAACATTTCTGGTATAAACATTTCTGGACGTTTTTCAATGGCAAAAATCAATGAATATTGTAAATGCACAAACAGTGATATCTCCACATTGCAAGGTGCAATTCTGAAATTTTTTGCTTTTTCCTGCTAATCCTAGCATGATAAAGAAGATTCAAAGAGAGTGAGATGCCAGCTCCTTTCATTCAGTCAGTAGCTTCACACATTTCTGGTATATGAATAACATGTTTTTCAATGGCAAAAATCATTGAATATTGTAAATGCACAAACAGTAATTTCTCCGCATTGCAAGGTGCAATTCTGAAATTTTTTGATTTTTCCTGCTCCTCTTAGCATGATAAAGAAGATTCAAAGAGAGTGAGATGCCAGCTCCTTTCATTCAGTCAGTAGCTTCAATCATTTCTGGACGTTTTTCAATGGCAAAAATCAATGAATATTGTAAATGCACAAACAGTAATTTCTCCGCATTGCAAGGTGCAATTCTGAAATTTTTTGCTTTTTCCTGCTCCTCTTAGCATGATAAAGAAGATTCAAAGAGAGTGAGATGCCAGCTCCTTTCATTCAGTCAGTAGCTTCAAACATTTCTGGTATATGAATAACATGATGTTTTTCAATGGCAAAAATCAATGAATATTGTAAATGCACAAACAGTAATTTCTCCGCATTGCAAGGTGCAAGTCTGAAATTTTTTGCTTTTTCCTGCTCCTCTTAGCATGATAAAGAAGATTCAAAGAGAGTGAGATGCCAGCTACTTTCATTCAGTCAGTAGCTTCAATCATTTCTGGACGTTTTTCAATGGTAAAAATCAATGAATATTGTAAATGCACAAACAGTAATTTCTCCACATTGCAAGGTGCAATTCTGAAATTTTTTGCTTTTTCCTGCTCCTCTTAGCATGATAAAGAAGATTCAAAGAGAGTGAGATGCCAGCTCCTTTCATTCAGTCAGTAGCTTCAAACATTTCTGGTATATGAATAACATGATGTTTTTCAATGGCAAAAATCAATGAATATTGTAAATGCACAAACAGTAATTTCTCCGCATTGCAAGGTGCAATTCTGAAATTTTTTGCTTTTTCCTGCTCCTCTTAGCATGATAAAGAAGATTCAAAGAGAGTGAGATGCCAGCTCCTTTCATTCAGTCAGTAGCTTCAAACATTTCTGGTATATGAATAACATGATGTTTTTCAATGGCAAAAATCAATGAATATTGTAAATGCACAAAGAGTAATTTCTCCGCATTGCAAGGTGCAATTCTGAAATTTTTTGCTTTTTCCTGCTCCTCTTAGCATGATAAAGAAGATTCAAAGAGAGTGAGATGCCAGCTCCTTTCATTCAGTCAGTAGCTTCAATCATTTCTGGACGTTTTTCAATGGCAAAAATCAATGAATATTGTAAATGCACAAACAGTAATTTCTCCGCATTGCAAGGTGCAATTCTGAAATTTTTTGCTTTTTCCTGCTCCTCTTAGCATGATAAAGAAGATTCAAAGAGAGTGAGATGCCAGCTCCTTTCATTCAGTCAGTAGCTTCAATCATTTCTGGACGTTTTTCAATGGCAAAAATCAATGAATATTGTAAATGCACAAACAGTAATTTCTCCGCATTGCAAGGTGCAATTCTGAAATTTTTTGCTTTTTCCTGCTCCTCTTAGCATGATAAAGAAGATTCAAAGAGAGTGAGATGCCAGCTCCTTTCATTCAGTCAGTAGCTTCAAACATTTCTGGTATATGAATAACATGATGTTTTTCAATGGCAAAAATCAATGAATATTGTAAATGCACAAACAGTAATTTCTCCGCATTGCAAGGTGCAATTCTGAAATTTTTTGCTTTTTCCTGCTCCTCTTAGCATGATAAAGAAGATTCAAAGAGAGTGAGATGCCAGCTCCTTTCATTCAGTCAGTAGCTTCAATCATTTCTGGACGTTTTTCAATGGCAAAAATCAATGAATATTGTAAATGCACAAACAGTAATTTCTCCGCATTGCAAGGTGCAATTCTGAAATTTTTTGCTTTTTCCTGCTCCTCTTAGCATGATAAAGAAGATTCAAAGAGAGTGAGATGCCAGCTCCTTTCATTCAGTCAGTAGCTTCAATCATTTCTGGACGTTTTTCAATGGCAAAAATCAATGAATATTGTAAATGCACAAACAGTAATTTCTCCGCATTGCAAGGTGCAATTCTGAAATTTTTTGCTTTTTCCTGCTCCTCTTAGCATGACAAAGAAGATTCAAAGAGAGTAAGATGCCAGCTCCTTTCATTCAGTCAGTAGCTTCAATCAATTCTGGTATATGAATAACATGATGTTTTTCAATGGCAAAAATCAATGAATATTGTAAATGCACAAACAGTAATTTCTCCGCATTGCAAGGTGCAATTCTGAAATTTTTTGCTTTTTCCTGCTCCTCTTAGCATGATAAAGAAGATTCAAAGAGAGTGAGATGCCAGCTCCTTTCATTCAGTCAGTAGCTTCAATCATTTCTGGACGTTTTTCAATGGCAAAAATCAATGAATATTGTAAATGCACAAACAGTAATTTCTCCGCATTGCAAGGTGCAATTCTGAAATTTTTTGCTTTTTCCTGCTCCTCTTAGCATGATAAAGAAGATTCAAAGAGAGTGAGATGCCAGCTCCTTTCATTCAGTCAGTAGCTTCAATCATTTCTGGACGTTTTTCAATGGCAAAAATCAATGAATATTGTAAATGCACAAACAGTAATTTCTCCGCATTGCAAGGTGCAATTCTGAAATTTTTTGCTTTTTCCTGCTCCTCTTAGCATGATAAAGAAGATTCAAAGAGAGTGAGATGCCAGCTCCTTTCATTCAGTCAGTAGCTTCAAACATTTCTGGTATATGAATAACATGATGTTTTTCAATGGCAAAAATCATTGAATATTGTAAAAGCACAAACAGTAATTTCTCCGCATTGCAAGGTGCAATTCTGAAATTTTTTGCTTTTTCCTGCTCCTCTTAGCATGATAAAGAAGATTCAAAGAGAGTGAGATGCCAGCTCCTTTCATTCAGTCAGTAGCTTCAATCATTTCTGGACGTTTTTCAATGGCAAAAATCAATGAATATTGTAAATGCACAAACAGTAATTTCTCCGCATTGCAAGGTGCAATTCTGAAATTTTTTGCTTTTTCCTGCTCCTCTTAGCATGATAAAGAAGATTCAAAGAGAGTGAGATGCCAGCTCCTTTCATTCAGTCAGTAGCTTCAATCATTTCTGGTATATGAATAACATGATGTTTTTCAATGGCAAAAATCAATGAATATTGTAAATGCACAAACAGTAATTTCTCCGCATTGCAAGTTGCAATTCTGAAATTTTTTGCTTTTTCCTGCTCCTCTTAGCATGATAAAGAAGATTCAAAGAGAGTGAGATGCCAGCTCCTTTCATTCAGTCAGTAGCTTCAATCATTTCTGGACGTTTTTCAATGGCAAAAATCAATGAATATTGTAAATGCACAAACAGTAATTTCTCCGCATTGCAAGGTGCAATTCTGAAATTTTTTGCTTTTTCCTGCTCCTCTTAGCATGATAAAGAAGATTCAAAGAGAGTGAGATGCCAGCTCCTTTCATTCAGTCAGTAGCTTCAATCATTTCTGGACGTTTTTCAATGGCAAAAATCAATGAATATTGTAAATGCACAAACAGTAATTTCTCCGCATTGCAAGGTGCAATTCTGAAATTTTTTGCTTTTTCCTGCTCCTCTTAGCATGATAAAGAAGATTCAAAGAGAGTGAGATGCCAGCTCCTTTCATTCAGTCAGTAGCTTCAAACATTTCTGGTATATGAATAACATGATGTTTTTCAATGGCAAAAATCAATGAATATTGTAAAAGCACAAACAGTAATTTCTCCGCATTGCAAGGTGCAATTCTGAAATTTTTTGCTTTTTCCTGCTCCTCTTAGCATGATAAAGAAGATTCAAAGAGAGTGAGATGCCAGCTCCTTTCATTCAGTCAGTAGCTTCAATCATTTCTGGACGTTTTTCAATGGCAAAAATCAATGAATATTGTAAATGCACAAACAGTAATTTCTCCGCATTGCAAGGTGCAATTCTGAAATTTTTTGCTTTTTCCTGCTCCTCTTAGCATGATAAAGAAGATTCAAAGAGAGTGAGATGCCAGCTCCTTTCATTCAGTCAGTAGCTTCAATCATTTCTGGACGTTTTTCAATGGCAAAAATCAATGAATATTGTAAATGCACAAACAGTAATTTCTCCGCATTGCAAGGTGCAATTCTGAAATTTTTTGCTTTTTCCTGCTCCTCTTAGCATGATAAAGAAGATTCAAAGAGAGTGAGATGCCAGCTCCTTTCATTCAGTCAGTAGCTTCAAACATTTCTGGTATATGAATAACATGATGTTTTTCAATGGCAAAAATCAATGAATATTGTAAAAGCACAAACAGTAATTTCTCCGCATTGCAAGGTGCAATTCTGAAATTTTTTGCTTTTTCCTGCTCCTCTTAGCATGATAAAGAAGATTCAAAGAGAGTGAGATGCCAGCTCCTTTCATTCAGTCAGTAGCTTCAATCATTTCTGGACGTTTTTCAATGGCAAAAATCAATGAATATTGTAAATGCACAAACAGTAATTTCTCCGCATTGCAAGGTGCAATTCTGAAATTTTTTGCTTTTTCCTGCTCCTCTTAGCATGATAAAGAAGATTCAAAGAGAGTGAGATGCCAGCTCCTTTCATTCAGTCAGTAGCTTCAATCATTTCTGGTATATGAATAACATGATGTTTTTCAATGGCAAAAATCAATGAATATTGTAAATGCACAAACAGTAATTTCTCCGCATTGCAAGTTGCAATTCTGAAATTTTTTGCTTTTTCCTGCTCCTCTTAGCATGATAAAGAAGATTCAAAGAGAGTGAGATGCCAGCTCCTTTCATTCAGTCAGTAGCTTCAATCATTTCTGGACGTTTTTCAATGGCAAAAATCAATGAATATTGTAAATGCACAAACAGTAATTTCTCCGCATTGCAAGTTGCAATTCTGAAATTTTTTGCTTTTTCCTGCTCCTCTTAGCATGATAAAGAAGATTCAAAGAGAGTGAGATGCCAGCTCCTTTCTTTCAGTCAGTTGCTTCAATCATTTCTGGACGTTTTTCAATGGCAAAAATCAATGAATATTGTAAATGCACAAACAGTAATTTCTCCGCATTGCAAGTTGCAATTCTGAAATTTTTTGCTTTTTCCTGCTCCTCTTAGCATGATAAAGAAGATTCAAAGAGAGTGAGATGCCAGCTCCTTTCATTCAGTCAGTAGCTTCAAACATTTCTGGTATATGAATAACATGATGTTTTTCAATGGCAAAAATCAATGAATATTGTAAAAGCACAAACAGTAATTTCTCCGCATTGCAAGGTGCAATTCTGAAATTTTTTGCTTTTTCCTGCTCCTCTTAGCATGATAAAGAAGATTCAAAGAGAGTGAGATGCCAGCTCCTTTCATTCAGTCAGTAGCTTCAATCATTTCTGGACGTTTTTCAATGGCAAAAATCAATGAATATTGTAAATGCACAAACAGTAATTTCTCCGCATTGCAAGGTGCAATTCTGAAATTTTTTGCTTTTTCCTGCTCCTCTTAGCATGATAAAGAAGATTCAAAGAGAGTGAGATGCCAGCTCCTTTCATTCAGTCAGTAGCTTCAATCATTTCTGGTATATGAATAACATGATGTTTTTCAATGGCAAAAATCAATGAATATTGTAAATGCACAAACAGTAATTTCTCCACATTGCAAGGTGCAATTCTGAAATTTTTTGCTTTTTCCTGCTCCTCTTAGCATGATAAAGAAGATTCAAAGAGAGTGAGATGCCAGCTCCTTTCATTCAGTCAGTAGCTTCAATCATTTCTGGACGTTTTTCAATGGCAAAAATCAATGAATATTGTAAATGCACAAACAGTAATTTCTCCGCATTGCAAGGTGCAATTCTGAAATTTTTTGCTTTTTCCTGCTCCTCTTAGCATGATAAAGAAGATTCAAAGAGAGCGAGATGCCAGCTCCTTTCATTCAGTCAGTAGCTTCAATCATTTCTGGTATATGAATAACATGATGTTTTTCAATGGCAAAAATCAATGAATATTGTAAAAGCACAAACAGTAATTTCTCCGCATTGCAAGGTGCAATTCTGAAATTTTTTGCTTTTTCCTGCTCCTCTTAGCATGATAAAGAAGATTCAAAGAGAGTGAGATGCCAGCTCCTTTCATTCAGTCAGTAGCTTCAATCATTTCTGGACGTTTTTCAATGGCAAAAATCAATGAATATTGTAAATGCACAAACAGTAATTTCTCCGCATTGCAAGGTGCAATTCTGAAATTTTTTGCTTTTTCCTGCTCCTCTTAGCATGATAAAGAAGATTCAAAGAGAGTGAGATGCCAGCTCCTTTCATTCAGTCAGTAGCTTCAATCATTTCTGGACGTTTTTCAATGGCAAAAATCAATGAATATTGTAAATGCACAAACAGTAATTTCTCCGCATTGCAAGGTGCAATTCTGAAATTTTTTGCTTTTTCCTGCTCCTCTTAGCATGATAAAGAAGATTCAAAGAGAGTGAGATGCCAGCTCCTTTCATTCAGTCAGTAGCTTCAATCATTTCTGGTATATGAATAACATGATGTTTTTCAATGGCAAAAATCAATGAATATTGTAAATGCACAAACAGTAATTTCTCCGCATTGCAAGGTGCAATTCTGAAATTTTTTGCTTTTTCCTGCTCCTCTTAGCATGATAAAGAAGATTCAAAGAGAGTGAGATGCCAGCTCCTTTCATTCAGTCAGCAGCTTCAATCATTTCTGGACATTTTTCAATGGCAAAAATCAATGAATATTGTAAATGCACAAACAGTAATTTCTCCGCATTGCAAGGTGCAATTCTGAAATTTTTTGCTTTTTCCTGCTCCTCTTAGCATGATAAAGAAGATTCAAAGAGAGTGAGATGCCAGCTCCTTTCATTCAGTCAGTAGCTTCAAACATTTCTGGTATATGAATAACATGATGTTTTTCAATGGCAAAAATCAATGAATATTGTAAAAGCACAAACAGTAATTTCTCCGCATTGCAAGGTGCAATTCTGAAATTTTTTGCTTTTTCCTGCTCCTCTTAGCATGATAAAGAAGATTCAAAGAGAGTGAGATGCCAGCTCCTTTCATTCAGTCAGTAGCTTCAATCATTTCTGGACGTTTTTCAATGGCAAAAATCAATGAATATTGTAAATGCACAAACAGTAATTTCTCCGCATTGCAAGGTGCAATTCTGAAATTTTTTGCTTTTTCCTGCTCCTCTTAGCATGATAAAGAAGATTCAAAGAGAGTGAGATGCCAGCTCCTTTCATTCAGTCAGTAGCTTCAATCATTTCTGGTATATAAATAACATGATGTTTTTCAATGGCAAAAATCAATGAATATTGTAAATGCACAAACAGTAATTTCTCCGCATTGCAAGTTGCAATTCTGAAATTTTTTGCTTTTTCCTGCTCCTCTTAGCATGATAAAGAAGATTCAAAGAGAGTGAGATGCCAGCTCCTTTCATTCAGTCAGTAGCTTCAATTATTTCTGGACGTTTTTCAATGGCAAAAATCAATGAATATTGTAAATGCACAAACAGTAATTTCTCCGCATTGCAAGGTGCAATTCTGAAATTTTTTGCTTTTTCCTGCTCCTCTTAGCATGATAAAGAAGATTCAAAGAGAGTGAGATGCCAGCTCCTTTCATTCAGTCAGTAGCTTCAATCATTTCTGGACGTTTTTCAATGGCAAAAATCAATGAATATTGTAAATGCACAAACAGTAATTTCTCCGCATTGCAAGGTGCAATTCTGAAATTTTTTGCTTTTTCCTGCTCCTCTTAGCATGATAAAGAAGATTCAAAGAGAGTGAGATGCCAGCTCCTTTCATTCAGTCAGTAGCTTCAATCATTTCTGGACGTTTTTCAATGGCAAAAATCAATGAATATTGTAAATGCACAAACAGTAATTTCTCCGCATTGCAAGGTGCAATTCTGAAATTTTTTGCTTTTTCCTGCTCCTCTTAGCATGATAAAGAAGATTCAAAGAGAGTGAGATGCCAGCTCCTTTCATTCAGTCAGTAGCTTCAAACATTTCTGGTATATGAATAACATGATGTTTTTCAATGGCAAAAATCAATGAATATTGTAAATGCACAAACAGTAATTTCTCCGCATTGCAAGGTGCAATTCTGAAATTTTTTGCTTTTTCCTGCTCCTCTTAGCATGATAAAGAAGATTCAAAGAGAGTGAGATGCCAGCTCCTTTCATTCAGTCAGTAGCTTCAATCATTTCTGGACGTTTTTCAATGGCAAAAATCAATGAATATTGTAAATGCACAAACAGTAATTTCTCCGCATTGCAAGGTGCAATTCTGAAATTTTTTGCTTTTTCCTGCTCCTCTTAGCATGACAAAGAAGATTCAAAGAGAGTAAGATGCCAGCTCCTTTCATTCAGTCAGTAGCTTCAATCAATTCTGGTATATGAATAACATGATGTTTTTCAATGGCAAAAATCAATGAATATTGTAAATGCACAAACAGTAATTTCTCCGCATTGCAAGGTGCAATTCTGAAATTTTTTGCTTTTTCCTGCTCCTCTTAGCATGATAAAGAAGATTCAAAGAGAGTGAGATGCCAGCTCCTTTCATTCAGTCAGTAGCTTCAATCATTTCTGGACGTTTTTCAATGGCAAAAATCAATGAATATTGTAAATGCACAAACAGTAATTTCTCCGCATTGCAAGGTGCAATTCTGAAATTTTTTGCTTTTTCCTGCTCCTCTTAGCATGATAAAGAAGATTCAAAGAGAGTGAGATGCCAGCTCCTTTCATTCAGTCAGTAGCTTCAATCATTTCTGGACGTTTTTCAATGGCAAAAATCAATGAATATTGTAAATGCACAAACAGTAATTTCTCCGCATTGCAAGGTGCAATTCTGAAATTTTTTGCTTTTTCCTGCTCCTCTTAGCATGATAAAGAAGATTCAAAGAGAGTGAGATGCCAGCTCCTTTCATTCAGTCAGTAGCTTCAAACATTTCTGGTATATGAATAACATGATGTTTTTCAATGGCAAAAATCATTGAATATTGTAAAAGCACAAACAGTAATTTCTCCGCATTGCAAGGTGCAATTCTGAAATTTTTTGCTTTTTCCTGCTCCTCTTAGCATGATAAAGAAGATTCAAAGAGAGTGAGATGCCAGCTCCTTTCATTCAGTCAGTAGCTTCAATCATTTCTGGACGTTTTTCAATGGCAAAAATCAATGAATATTGTAAATGCACAAACAGTAATTTCTCCGCATTGCAAGGTGCAATTCTGAAATTTTTTGCTTTTTCCTGCTCCTCTTAGCATGATAAAGAAGATTCAAAGAGAGTGAGATGCCAGCTCCTTTCATTCAGTCAGTAGCTTCAATCATTTCTGGTATATGAATAACATGATGTTTTTCAATGGCAAAAATCAATGAATATTGTAAATGCACAAACAGTAATTTCTCCGCATTGCAAGTTGCAATTCTGAAATTTTTTGCTTTTTCCTGCTCCTCTTAGCATGATAAAGAAGATTCAAAGAGAGTGAGATGCCAGCTCCTTTCATTCAGTCAGTAGCTTCAATCATTTCTGGACGTTTTTCAATGGCAAAAATCAATGAATATTGTAAATGCACAAACAGTAATTTCTCCGCATTGCAAGGTGCAATTCTGAAATTTTTTGCTTTTTCCTGCTCCTCTTAGCATGATAAAGAAGATTCAAAGAGAGTGAGATGCCAGCTCCTTTCATTCAGTCAGTAGCTTCAATCATTTCTGGACGTTTTTCAATGGCAAAAATCAATGAATATTGTAAATGCACAAACAGTAATTTCTCCGCATTGCAAGGTGCAATTCTGAAATTTTTTGCTTTTTCCTGCTCCTCTTAGCATGATAAAGAAGATTCAAAGAGAGTGAGATGCCAGCTCCTTTCATTCAGTCAGTAGCTTCAAACATTTCTGGTATATGAATAACATGATGTTTTTCAATGGCAAAAATCAATGAATATTGTAAAAGCACAAACAGTAATTTCTCCGCATTGCAAGGTGCAATTCTGAAATTTTTTGCTTTTTCCTGCTCCTCTTAGCATGATAAAGAAGATTCAAAGAGAGTGAGATGCCAGCTCCTTTCATTCAGTCAGTAGCTTCAATCATTTCTGGACGTTTTTCAATGGCAAAAATCAATGAATATTGTAAATGCACAAACAGTAATTTCTCCGCATTGCAAGGTGCAATTCTGAAATTTTTTGCTTTTTCCTGCTCCTCTTAGCATGATAAAGAAGATTCAAAGAGAGTGAGATGCCAGCTCCTTTCATTCAGTCAGTAGCTTCAATCATTTCTGGACGTTTTTCAATGGCAAAAATCAATGAATATTGTAAATGCACAAACAGTAATTTCTCCGCATTGCAAGGTGCAATTCTGAAATTTTTTGCTTTTTCCTGCTCCTCTTAGCATGATAAAGAAGATTCAAAGAGAGTGAGATGCCAGCTCCTTTCATTCAGTCAGTAGCTTCAAACATTTCTGGTATATGAATAACATGATGTTTTTCAATGGCAAAAATCATTGAATATTGTAAAAGCACAAACAGTAATTTCTCCGCATTGCAAGGTGCAATTCTGAAATTTTTTGCTTTTTCCTGCTCCTCTTAGCATGATAAAGAAGATTCAAAGAGAGTGAGATGCCAGCTCCTTTCATTCAGTCAGTAGCTTCAATCATTTCTGGACGTTTTTCAATGGCAAAAATCAATGAATATTGTAAATGCACAAACAGTAATTTCTCCGCATTGCAAGGTGCAATTCTGAAATTTTTTGCTTTTTCCTGCTCCTCTTAGCATGATAAAGAAGATTCAAAGAGAGTGAGATGCCAGCTCCTTTCATTCAGTCAGTAGCTTCAATCATTTCTGGACGTTTTTCAATGGCAAAAATCAATGAATATTGTAAATGCACAAACAGTAATTTCTCCGCATTGCAAGGTGCAATTCTGAAATTTTTTGCTTTTTCCTGCTCCTCTTAGCATGATAAAGAAGATTCAAAGAGAGTGAGATGCCAGCTCCTTTCATTCAGTCAGTAGCTTCAAACATTTCTGGTATATGAATAACATGATGTTTTTCAATGGCAAAAATCAATGAATATTGTAAAAGCACAAACAGTAATTTCTCCGCATTGCAAGGTGCAATTCTGAAATTTTTTGCTTTTTCCTGCTCCTCTTAGCATGATAAAGAAGATTCAAAGAGAGTGAGATGCCAGCTCCTTTCATTCAGTCAGTAGCTTCAAACATTTCTGGTATATGAATAACATGATGTTTTTCAATGGCAAAAATCAATGAATATTGTAAAAGCACAAACAGTAATTTCTCCGCATTGCAAGGTGCAATTCTGAAATTTTTTGCTTTTTCCTGCTCCTCTTAGCATGATAAAGAAGATTCAAAGAGAGTGAGATGCCAGCTCCTTTCATTCAGTCAGTAGCTTCAATCATTTCTGGACGTTTTTCAATGGCAAAAATCAATGAATATTGTAAATGCACAAACAGTAATTTCTCCGCATTGCAAGGTGCAATTCTGAAATTTTTTGCTTTTTCCTGCTCCTCTTAGCATGATAAAGAAGATTCAAAGAGAGTGAGATGCCAGCTCCTTTCATTCAGTCAGTAGCTTCAATCATTTCTGGACGTTTTTCAATGGCAAAAATCAATGAATATTGTAAATGCACAAACAGTAATTTCTCCGCATTGCAAGGTGCAATTCTGAAATTTTTTGCTTTTTCCTGCTCCTCTTAGCATGATAAAGAAGATTCAAAGAGAGTGAGATGCCAGCTCCTTTCATTCAGTCAGTAGCTTCAAACATTTCTGGTATATGAATAACATGATGTTTTTCAATGGCAAAAATCAATGAATATTGTAAAAGCACAAACAGTAATTTCTCCGCATTGCAAGGTGCAATTCTGAAATTTTTTGCTTTTTCCTGCTCCTCTTAGCATGATAAAGAAGATTCAAAGAGAGTGAGATGCCAGCTCCTTTCATTCAGTCAGTAGCTTCAATCATTTCTGGACGTTTTTCAATGGCAAAAATCAATGAATATTGTAAATGCACAAACAGTAATTTCTCCGCATTGCAAGGTGCAATTCTGAAATTTTTTGCTTTTTCCTGCTCCTCTTAGCATGATAAAGAAGATTCAAAGAGAGTGAGATGCCAGCTCCTTTCATTCAGTCAGTAGCTTCAATCATTTCTGGTATATGAATAACATGATGTTTTTCAATGGCAAAAATCAATGAATATTGTAAATGCACAAACAGTAATTTCTCCGCATTGCAAGTTGCAATTCTGAAATTTTTTGCTTTTTCCTGCTCCTCTTAGCATGATAAAGAAGATTCAAAGAGAGTGAGATGCCAGCTCCTTTCATTCAGTCAGTAGCTTCAATCATTTCTGGACGTTTTTCAATGGCAAAAATCAATGAATATTGTAAATGCACAAACAGTAATTTCTCCGCATTGCAAGTTGCAATTCTGAAATTTTTTGCTTTTTCCTGCTCCTCTTAGCATGATAAAGAAGATTCAAAGAGAGTGAGATGCCAGCTCCTTTCTTTCAGTCAGTTGCTTCAATCATTTCTGGACGTTTTTCAATGGCAAAAATCAATGAATATTGTAAATGCACAAACAGTAATTTCTCCGCATTGCAAGTTGCAATTCTGAAATTTTTTGCTTTTTCCTGCTCCTCTTAGCATGATAAAGAAGATTCAAAGAGAGTGAGATGCCAGCTCCTTTCATTCAGTCAGTAGCTTCAAACATTTCTGGTATATGAATAACATGATGTTTTTCAATGGCAAAAATCAATGAATATTGTAAAAGCACAAACAGTAATTTCTCCGCATTGCAAGGTGCAATTCTGAAATTTTTTGCTTTTTCCTGCTCCTCTTAGCATGATAAAGAAGATTCAAAGAGAGTGAGATGCCAGCTCCTTTCATTCAGTCAGTAGCTTCAATCATTTCTGGACGTTTTTCAATGGCAAAAATCAATGAATATTGTAAATGCACAAACAGTAATTTCTCCGCATTGCAAGGTGCAATTCTGAAATTTTTTGCTTTTTCCTGCTCCTCTTAGCATGATAAAGAAGATTCAAAGAGAGTGAGATGCCAGCTCCTTTCATTCAGTCAGTAGCTTCAATCATTTCTGGTATATGAATAACATGATGTTTTTCAATGGCAAAAATCAATGAATATTGTAAATGCACAAACAGTAATTTCTCCACATTGCAAGGTGCAATTCTGAAATTTTTTGCTTTTTCCTGCTCCTCTTAGCATGATAAAGAAGATTCAAAGAGAGTGAGATGCCAGCTCCTTTCATTCAGTCAGTAGCTTCAATCATTTCTGGACGTTTTTCAATGGCAAAAATCAATGAATATTGTAAATGCACAAACAGTAATTTCTCCGCATTGCAAGGTGCAATTCTGAAATTTTTTGCTTTTTCCTGCTCCTCTTAGCATGATAAAGAAGATTCAAAGAGAGCGAGATGCCAGCTCCTTTCATTCAGTCAGTAGCTTCAATCATTTCTGGTATATGAATAACATGATGTTTTTCAATGGCAAAAATCAATGAATATTGTAAAAGCACAAACAGTAATTTCTCCGCATTGCAAGGTGCAATTCTGAAATTTTTTGCTTTTTCCTGCTCCTCTTAGCATGATAAAGAAGATTCAAAGAGAGTGAGATGCCAGCTCCTTTCATTCAGTCAGTAGCTTCAATCATTTCTGGACGTTTTTCAATGGCAAAAATCAATGAATATTGTAAATGCACAAACAGTAATTTCTCCGCATTGCAAGGTGCAATTCTGAAATTTTTTGCTTTTTCCTGCTCCTCTTAGCATGATAAAGAAGATTCAAAGAGAGTGAGATGCCAGCTCCTTTCATTCAGTCAGTAGCTTCAATCATTTCTGGACGTTTTTCAATGGCAAAAATCAATGAATATTGTAAATGCACAAACAGTAATTTCTCCGCATTGCAAGGTGCAATTCTGAAATTTTTTGCTTTTTCCTGCTCCTCTTAGCATGATAAAGAAGATTCAAAGAGAGTGAGATACCAGCTCCTTTCATTCAGTCAGTAGCTTCAATCATTTCTGGTATATGAATAACATGATGTTTTTCAATGGCAAAAATCAATGAATATTGTAAATGCACAAACAGTAATTTCTCCGCATTGCAAGGTGCAATTCTGAAATTTTTTGCTTTTTCCTGCTCCTCTTAGCATGATAAAGAAGATTCAAAGAGAGTGAGATGCCAGCTCCTTTCATTCAGTCAGCAGCTTCAATCATTTCTGGACATTTTTCAATGGCAAAAATCAATGAATATTGTAAATGCACAAACAGTAATTTCTCCGCATTGCAAGGTGCAATTCTGAAATTTTTTGCTTTTTCCTGCTCCTCTTAGCATGATAAAGAAGATTCAAAGAGAGTGAGATGCCAGCTCCTTTCATTCAGTCAGTAGCTTCAAACATTTCTGGTATATGAATAACATGATGTTTTTCAATGGCAAAAATCAATGAATATTGTAAAAGCACAAACAGTAATTTCTCCGCATTGCAAGGTGCAATTCTGAAATTTTTTGCTTTTTCCTGCTCCTCTTAGCATGATAAAGAAGATTCAAAGAGAGTGAGATGCCAGCTCCTTTCATTCAGTCAGTAGCTTCAATCATTTCTGGACGTTTTTCAATGGCAAAAATCAATGAATATTGTAAATGCACAAACAGTAATTTCTCCGCATTGCAAGGTGCAATTCTGAAATTTTTTGCTTTTTCCTGCTCCTCTTAGCATGATAAAGAAGATTCAAAGAGAGTGAGATGCCAGCTCCTTTCATTCAGTCAGTAGCTTCAATCATTTCTGGTATATAAATAACATGATGTTTTTCAATGGCAAAAATCAATGAATATTGTAAATGCACAAACAGTAATTTCTCCGCATTGCAAGTTGCAATTCTGAAATTTTTTGCTTTTTCCTGCTCCTCTTAGCATGATAAAGAAGATTCAAAGAGAGTGAGATGCCAGCTCCTTTCATTCAGTCAGTAGCTTCAATTATTTCTGGACGTTTTTCAATGGCAAAAATCAATGAATATTGTAAATGCACAAACAGTAATTTCTCCGCATTGCAAGGTGCAATTCTGAAATTTTTTGCTTTTTCCTGCTCCTCTTAGCATGATAAAGAAGATTCAAAGAGAGTGAGATGCCAGCTCCTTTCATTCAGTCAGTAGCTTCAATCATTTCTGGACGTTTTTCAATGGCAAAAATCAATGAATATTGTAAATGCACAAACAGTAATTTCTCCGCATTGCAAGGTGCAATTCTGAAATTTTTTGCTTTTTCCTGCTCCTCTTAGCATGATAAAGAAGATTCAAAGAGAGTGAGATGCCAGCTCCTTTCATTCAGTCAGTAGCTTCAATCATTTCTGGACGTTTTTCAATGGCAAAAATCAATGAATATTGTAAATGCACAAACAGTAATTTCTCCGCATTGCAAGGTGCAATTCTGAAATTTTTTGCTTTTTCCTGCTCCTCTTAGCATGATAAAGAAGATTCAAAGAGAGTGAGATGCCAGCTCCTTTCATTCAGTCAGTAGCTTCAAACATTTCTGGTATATGAATAACATGATGTTTTTCAATGGCAAAAATCAATGAATATTGTAAATGCACAAACAGTAATTTCTCCGCATTGCAAGGTGCAATTCTGAAATTTTTTGCTTTTTCCTGCTCCTCTTAGCATGATAAAGAAGATTCAAAGAGAGTGAGATGCCAGCTCCTTTCATTCAGTCAGTAGCTTCAATCATTTCTGGACGTTTTTCAATGGCAAAAATCAATGAATATTGTAAATGCACAAACAGTAATTTCTCCGCATTGCAAGGTGCAATTCTGAAATTTTTTGCTTTTTCCTGCTCCTCTTAGCATGACAAAGAAGATTCAAAGAGAGTAAGATGCCAGCTCCTTTCATTCAGTCAGTAGCTTCAATCAATTCTGGTATATGAATAACATGATGTTTTTCAATGGCAAAAATCAATGAATATTGTAAATGCACAAACAGTAATTTCTCCGCATTGCAAGGTGCAATTCTGAAATTTTTTGCTTTTTCCTGCTCCTCTTAGCATGATAAAGAAGATTCAAAGAGAGTGAGATGCCAGCTCCTTTCATTCAGTCAGTAGCTTCAATCATTTCTGGACGTTTTTCAATGGCAAAAATCAATGAATATTGTAAATGCACAAACAGTAATTTCTCCGCATTGCAAGGTGCAATTCTGAAATTTTTTGCTTTTTCCTGCTCCTCTTAGCATGATAAAGAAGATTCAAAGAGAGTGAGATGCCAGCTCCTTTCATTCAGTCAGTAGCTTCAATCATTTCTGGACGTTTTTCAATGGCAAAAATCAATGAATATTGTAAATGCACAAACAGTAATTTCTCCGCATTGCAAGGTGCAATTCTGAAATTTTTTGCTTTTTCCTGCTCCTCTTAGCATGATAAAGAAGATTCAAAGAGAGTGAGATGCCAGCTCCTTTCATTCAGTCAGTAGCTTCAAACATTTCTGGTATATGAATAACATGATGTTTTTCAATGGCAAAAATCATTGAATATTGTAAAAGCACAAACAGTAATTTCTCCGCATTGCAAGGTGCAATTCTGAAATTTTTTGCTTTTTCCTGCTCCTCTTAGCATGATAAAGAAGATTCAAAGAGAGTGAGATGCCAGCTCCTTTCATTCAGTCAGTAGCTTCAATCATTTCTGGACGTTTTTCAATGGCAAAAATCAATGAATATTGTAAATGCACAAACAGTAATTTCTCCGCATTGCAAGGTGCAATTCTGAAATTTTTTGCTTTTTCCTGCTCCTCTTAGCATGATAAAGAAGATTCAAAGAGAGTGAGATGCCAGCTCCTTTCATTCAGTCAGTAGCTTCAATCATTTCTGGTATATGAATAACATGATGTTTTTCAATGGCAAAAATCAATGAATATTGTAAATGCACAAACAGTAATTTCTCCGCATTGCAAGTTGCAATTCTGAAATTTTTTGCTTTTTCCTGCTCCTCTTAGCATGATAAAGAAGATTCAAAGAGAGTGAGATGCCAGCTCCTTTCATTCAGTCAGTAGCTTCAATCATTTCTGGACGTTTTTCAATGGCAAAAATCAATGAATATTGTAAATGCACAAACAGTAATTTCTCCGCATTGCAAGGTGCAATTCTGAAATTTTTTGCTTTTTCCTGCTCCTCTTAGCATGATAAAGAAGATTCAAAGAGAGTGAGATGCCAGCTCCTTTCATTCAGTCAGTAGCTTCAATCATTTCTGGACGTTTTTCAATGGCAAAAATCAATGAATATTGTAAATGCACAAACAGTAATTTCTCCGCATTGCAAGGTGCAATTCTGAAATTTTTTGCTTTTTCCTGCTCCTCTTAGCATGATAAAGAAGATTCAAAGAGAGTGAGATGCCAGCTCCTTTCATTCAGTCAGTAGCTTCAAACATTTCTGGTATATGAATAACATGATGTTTTTCAATGGCAAAAATCAATGAATATTGTAAAAGCACAAACAGTAATTTCTCCGCATTGCAAGGTGCAATTCTGAAATTTTTTGCTTTTTCCTGCTCCTCTTAGCATGATAAAGAAGATTTAAAGAGAGTGAGATGCCAGCTCCTTTCATTCAGTCAGTAGCTTCAATCATTTCTGGACGTTTTTCAATGGCAAAAATCAATGAATATTGTAAATGCACAAACAGTAATTTCTCCGCATTGCAAGGTGCAATTCTGAAATTTTTTGCTTTTTCCTGCTCCTCTTAGCATGATAAAGAAGATTCAAAGAGAGTGAGATGCCAGCTCCTTTCATTCAGTCAGTAGCTTCAATCATTTCTGGACGTTTTTCAATGGCAAAAATCAATGAATATTGTAAATGCACAAACAGTAATTTCTCCGCATTGCAAGGTGCAATTCTGAAATTTTTTGCTTTTTCCTGCTCCTCTTAGCATGATAAAGAAGATTCAAAGAGAGTGAGATGCCAGCTCCTTTCATTCAGTCAGTAGCTTCAAACATTTCTGGTATATGAATAACATGATGTTTTTCAATGGCAAAAATCAATGAATATTGTAAAAGCACAAACAGTAATTTCTCCGCATTGCAAGGTGCAATTCTGAAATTTTTTGCTTTTTCCTGCTCCTCTTAACATGATAAAGAAGATTCAAAGAGAGTGAGATGCCCGCTCCTTTCATTCAGTCAGTAGCTTCAATCATTTCTGGACGTTTTTCAATGGCAAAAATCAATGAATATTGTAAATGCACAAACAGTAATTTCTCCGCATTGCAAGGAGCAATTCTGAAATTTTTTGCTTTTTCATGCTCCTCTTAGCATGATAAAGAAGATTCAAAGAGAGTGAGATGCCAGCTCCTTTCATTCAGTCAGTAGCTTCAATCATTTCTGGTATATGAATAACATGATGTTTTTCAATGGCAAAAATCAATGAATATTGTAAATGCACAAACAGTAATTTCTCCGCATTGCAAGTTGCAATTCTGAAATTTTTTGCTTTTTCCTGCTCCTCTTAGCATGATAAAGAAGATTCAAAGAGAGTGAGATGCCAGCTCCTTTCATTCAGTCAGTAGCTTCAATCATTTCTGGACGTTTTTCAATGGCAAAAATCAATGAATATTGTAAATGCACAAACAGTAATTTCTCCGCATTGCAAGGTGCAATTCTGAAATTTTTTGCTTTTTCCTGCTCCTCTTAGCATGATAAAGAAGATTCAAAGAGAGTGAGATGCCAGCTCCATTCATTCAGTCAGTAGCTTCAATCATTTCTGGACGTTTTTCAATGGCAAAAATCAATGAATATTGTAAATGCACAAACAGTAATTTCTCCGCATTGCAAGGTGCAATTCTGAAATTTTTTGCTTTTTCCTGCTCCTCTTAGCATGATAAAGAAGATTCAAAGAGAGTGAGATGCCAGCTCCTTTCATTCAGTCAGTAGCTTCAAACATTTCTGGTATATGAATAACATGATGTTTTTCAATGGCAAAAATCAATGAATATTGTAAAAGCACAAACAGTAATTTCTCCGCATTGCAAGGTGCAATTCTGAAATTTTTTGCTTTTTCCTGCTCCTCTTAGCATGATAAAGAAGATTCAAAGAGAGTGAGATGCCAGCTCCTTTCATTCAGTCAGTAGCTTCAATCATTTCTGGACGTTTTTCAATGGCAAAAATCAATGAATATTGTAAATGCACAAACAGTAATTTCTCCGCATTGCAAGGTGCAATTCTGAAATTTTTTGCTTTTTCCTGCTCCTCTTAGCATGATAAAGAAGATTCAAAGAGAGTGAGATGCCAGCTCCTTTCATTCAGTCAGTAGCTTCAATCATTTCTGGTATATGAATAACATGATGTTTTTCAATGGCAAAAATCAATGAATATTGTAAATGCACAAACAGTAATTTCTCCACATTGCAAGGTGCAATTCTGAAATTTTTTGCTTTTTCCTGCTCCTCTTAGCATGATAAAGAAGATTCAAAGAGAGTGAGATGCCAGCTCCTTTCATTCAGTCAGTAGCTTCAATCATTTCTGGACGTTTTTCAATGGCAAAAATCAATGAATATTGTAAATGCACAAACAGTAATTTCTCCGCATTGCAAGGTGCAATTCTGAAATTTTTTGCTTTTTCCTGCTCCTCTTAGCATGATAAAGAAGATTCAAAGAGAGCGAGATGCCAGCTCCTTTCATTCAGTCAGTAGCTTCAATCATTTCTGGTATATGAATAACATGATGTTTTTCAATGGCAAAAATCAATGAATATTGTAAAAGCACAAACAGTAATTTCTCCGCATTGCAAGGTGCAATTCTGAAATTTTTTGCTTTTTCCTGCTCCTCTTAGCATGATAAAGAAGATTCAAAGAGAGTGAGATGCCAGCTCCTTTCATTCAGTCAGTAGCTTCAATCATTTCTGGACGTTTTTCAATGGCAAAAATCAATGAATATTGTAAATGCACAAACAGTAATTTCTCCGCATTGCAAGGTGCAATTCTGAAATTTTTTGCTTTTTCCTGCTCCTCTTAGCATGATAAAGAAGATTCAAAGAGAGTGAGATGCCAGCTCCTTTCATTCAGTCAGTAGCTTCAATCATTTCTGGACGTTTTTCAATGGCAAAAATCAATGAATATTGTAAATGCACAAACAGTAATTTCTCCGCATTGCAAGGTGCAATTCTGAAATTTTTTGCTTTTTCCTGCTCCTCTTAGCATGATAAAGAAGATTCAAAGAGAGTGAGATGCCAGCTCCTTTCATTCAGTCAGTAGCTTCAATCATTTCTGGTATATGAATAACATGATGTTTTTCAATGGCAAAAATCAATGAATATTGTAAATGCACAAACAGTAATTTCTCCGCATTGCAAGGTGCAATTCTGAAATTTTTTGCTTTTTCCTGCTCCTCTTAGCATGATAAAGAAGATTCAAAGAGAGTGAGATGCCAGCTCCTTTCATTCAGTCAGCAGCTTCAATCATTTCTGGACATTTTTCAATGGCAAAAATCAATGAATATTGTAAATGCACAAACAGTAATTTCTCCGCATTGCAAGGTGCAATTCTGAAATTTTTTGCTTTTTCCTGCTCCTCTTAGCATGATAAAGAAGATTCAAAGAGAGTGAGATGCCAGCTCCTTTCATTCAGTCAGTAGCTTCAAACATTTCTGGTATATGAATAACATGATGTTTTTCAATGGCAAAAATCAATGAATATTGTAAAAGCACAAACAGTAATTTCTCCGCATTGCAAGGTGCAATTCTGAAATTTTTTGCTTTTTCCTGCTCCTATTAGCATGATAAAGAAGATTCAAAGAGAGTGAGATGCCAGCTCCTTTCATTCAGTCAGTAGCTTCAATCATTTCTGGACGTTTTTCAATGGCAAAAATCAATGAATATTGTAAATGCACAAACAGTAATTTCTCCGCATTGCAAGGTGCAATTCTGAAATTTTTTGCTTTTTCCTGCTCCTCTTAGCATGATAAAGAAGATTCAAAGAGAGTGAGATGCCAGCTCCTTTCATTCAGTCAGTAGCTTCAATCATTTCTGGTATATAAATAACATGATGTTTTTCAATGGCAAAAATCAATGAATATTGTAAATGCACAAACAGTAATTTCTCCGCATTGCAAGTTGCAATTCTGAAATTTTTTGCTTTTTCCTGCTCCTCTTAGCATGATAAAGAAGATTCAAAGAGAGTGAGATGCCAGCTCCTTTCATTCAGTCAGTAGCTTCAATTATTTCTGGACGTTTTTCAATGGCAAAAATCAATGAATATTGTAAATGCACAAACAGTAATTTCTCCACATTGCAAGGTGCAATTCTGAAATTTTTTGCTTTTTCCTGCTCCTCTTAGCATGATAAAGAAGATTCAAAGAGAGTGAGATGCCAGCTCCTTTCATTCAGTCAGTTGCTTCAATCATTTCTGGACGTTTTTCAATGGCAAAAATCAATGAATATTGTAAATGCACAAACAGTAATTTCTCCGCATTGCAAGGTGCAATTCTGAAATTTTTTGCTTTTTCCTGCTCCTCTTAGCATGATAAAGAAGATTCAAAGAGAGTGAGATGCCAGCTCCTTTCATTCAGTCAGTAGCTTCAATCATTTCTGGACGTTTTTCAATGGCAAAAATCAATGAATATTGTAAATGCACAAACAGTAATTTCTCCGCATTGCAAGGTGCAATTCTGAAATTTTTTGCTTTTTCCTGCTCCTCTTTGCATGATAAAGAAGATTCAAAGAGAGTGAGATGCCAGCTCCTTTCATTCAGTCAGTAGCTTCAATCATTTCTGGTATATGAATAACATGATGTTTTTCAATGGCAAAAATCAATGAATATTGTAAATGCACAAACAGTAATTTCTCCGCATTGCAAGTTGCAATTCTGAAATTTTTTGCTTTTTCCTGCTCCTCTTAGCATGATAAAGAAGATTCAAAGAGAGTGAGATGCCAGCTCCTTTCATTCAGTCAGTAGCTTCAATTATTTCTGGACGTTTTTCAATGGCAAAAATCAATGAATATTGTAAATGCACAAACAGTAATTTCTCCGCATTGCAAGGTGCAATTCTGAAATTTTTTGCTTTTTCCTGCTCCTCTTAGCATGATAAAGAAGATTCAAAGAGAGTGAGATGCCAGCTCCTTTCATTCAGTCAGTTGCTTCAATCATTTCTGGACGTTTTTCAATGGCAAAAATCAATGAATATTGTAAATGCACAAACAGTAATTTCTCCGCATTGCAAGGTGCAATTCTGAAATTTTTTGCTTTTTCCTGCTCCTCTTAGCATGATAAAGAAGATTCAAAGAGAGTGAGATGCCAGCTCCTTTCATTCAGTCAGTAGCTTCAATCATTTCTGGACGTTTTTCAATGGCAAAAATCAATGAATATTGTAAATGCACAAACAGTAATTTCTCCGCATTGCAAGGTGCAATTCTGAAATTTTTTGCTTTTTCCTGCTCCTCTTTGCATGATAAAGAAGATTCAAAGAGAGTGAGATGCCAGCTCCTTTCATTCAGTCAGTAGCTTCAATCATTTCTGGTATATGAATAACATGATGTTTTTCAATGGCAAAAATCAATGAATATTGTAAATGCACAAACAGTAATTTCTCCGCATTGCAAGGTGCAATTCTGAAATTTTTTGCTTTTTCCTGCTCCTCTTAGCATGATAAAGAAGATTCAAAGAGAGTGAGATGCCAGCTCCTTTCATTCAGTCAGTAGCTTCAATCATTTCTGGACGTTTTTCAATGGCAAAAATCAATGAATATTGTAAATGCACAAACAGTAATTTCTCCGCATTGCAAGGTGCAATTCTGAAATTTTTTGCTTTTTCCTGCTCCTCTTAGCATGATAAAGAAGATTAAAAGAGAGTGAGATGCCAGCTTCTTTCATTCAGTCAGTAGCTTCAAACATTTCTGGGATATGAATAACATGATGTTTTTCAATGGCAAAAATTAATGAATATTGTAAATGCACAAACAGTAATTTCTCCGCATTGCAAGGTGCAATTCTGAAATTTTTTGCTTTTTCCTGCTCCTCTTAGCATGATAAAGAAGATTCAAAGAGAGTGAGATGCCAGCTCCTTTCATTCAGTCAGTAGCTTCAATCATTTCTGGACGTTTTTCAATGGCAAAAATCAATGAATATTGTAAATGCACAAACAGTAATTTCTCCGCATTGCAAGGTGCAATTCTGAAATTTTTTGCTTTTTCCTGCTCCTCTTAGCATGATAAAGAAGATTCAAAGAGAGTGAGATGCCAGCTCCTTTCATTCAGTCAGTAGCTTCAATCATTTCTGGACGTTTTTCAATGGCAAAAATCAATGAATATTGTAAATGCACAAACAGTAATTTCTCCGCATTGCAAGGTGCAATTCTGAAATTTTTTGCTTTTTCCTGCTCCTCTTAGCATGATAAAGAAGATTCAAAGAGAGTGAGATGCCAGCTCCTTTCATTCAGTCAGTAGCTTCAATCATTTCTGGTATATGAATAACATGATGTTTTTCAATGGCAAAAATCAATGAATATTGTAAATGCACAAACAGTAATTTCTCCGCATTGCAAGTTGCAATTCTGAAATTTTTTGCTTTTTCCTGCTCCTCTTAGCATGATAAAGAAGATTCAAAGAGAGTGAGATGCCAGCTCCTTTCATTCAGTCAGTAGCTTCAATCATTTCTGGACGTTTTTCAATGGCAAAAATCAATGAATATTGTAAATGCACAAACAGTAATTTCTCCGCATTGCAAGGTGCAATTCTGAAATTTTTTGCTTTTTCCTGCTCCTCTTAGCATGATAAAGAAGATTCAAAGAGAGTGAGATGCCAGCTCCTTTCATTCAGTCAGTAGCTTCAATCATTTCTGCACGTTTTTCAATGGCAAAAATCAATGAATATTGTAAATGCACAAACAGTAATTTCTCCGCATTGCAAGGTGCAATTCTGAAATTTTTTGCTTTTTCCTGCTCCTCTTAGCATGATAAAGAAGATTCAAAGAGAGTGAGATGCCAGCTCCTTTCATTCAGTCAGTAGCTTCAAACATTTCTGGTATATGAATAACATGATGTTTTTCAATGGCAAAAATCAATGAATATTGTAAATGCACAAACAGTAATTTCTCCGCATTGCAAGGTGCAATTCTGAAATTTTTTGCTTTTTCCTGCTCCTCTTAGCATGATAAAGAAGATTCAAAGAGAGTGAGATGCCAGCTCCTTTCATTCAGTCAGTAGCTTCAATCATTTCTGGACGTTTTTCAATGGCAAAAATCAATGAATATTGTAAATGCACAAACAGTAATTTCTCCGCATTGCAAGGTGCAATTCTGAAATTTTTTGCTTTTTCCTGCTCCTCTTAGCATGATAAAGAAGATTCAAAGAGAGTGAGATGCCAGCTTCTTTCATTCAGTCAGTAGCTTCAAACATTTCTGGGATATGAATAACATGATGTTTTTCAATGGCAAAAATTAATGAATATTGTAAATGCACAAACAGTAATTTCTCCGCATTGCAAGGTGCAATTCTGAAATTTTTTGCTTTTTCCTGCTCCTCTTAGCATGATAAAGAAGATTCAAAGAGAGTGAGATGCCAGCTCCTTTCATTCAGTCAGTAGCTTCAATCATTTCTGGACGTTTTTCAATGGCAAAAATCAATGAATATTGTAAATGCACAAACAGTAATTTCTCCGCATTGCAAGGTGCAATTCTGAAATTTTTTGCTTTTTCCTGCTCCTCTTAGCATGATAAAGAAGATTCAAAGAGAGTGAGATGCCAGCTCCTTTCATTCAGTCAGTAGCTTCAATCATTTCTGGACGTTTTTCAATGGCAAAAATCAATGAATATTGTAAATGCACAAACAGTAATTTCTCCGCATTGCAAGGTGCAATTCTGAAATTTTTTGCTTTTTCCTGCTCCTCTTAGCATGATAAAGAAGATTCAAAGAGAGTGAGATGCCAGCTCCTTTCATTCAGTCAGTAGCTTCAATCATTTCTGGTATATGAATAACATGATGTTTTTCAATGGCAAAAATCAATGAATATTGTAAATGCACAAACAGTAATTTCTCCGCATTGCAAGTTGCAATTCTGAAATTTTTTGCTTTTTCCTGCTCCTCTTAGCATGATAAAGAAGATTCAAAGAGAGTGAGATGCCAGCTCCTTTCATTCAGTCAGTAGCTTCAATCATTTCTGGACGTTTTTCAATGGCAAAAATCAATGAATATTGTAAATGCACAAACAGTAATTTCTCCGCATTGCAAGGTGCAATTCTGAAATTTTTTGCTTTTTCCTGCTCCTCTTAGCATGATAAAGAAGATTCAAAGAGAGTGAGATGCCAGCTCCTTTCATTCAGTCAGTAGCTTCAATCATTTCTGGACGTTTTTCAATGGCAAAAATCAATGAATATTGTAAATGCACAAACAGTAATTTCTCCGCATTGCAAGGTGCAATTCTGAAATTTTTTGCTTTTTCCTGCTCCTCTTAGCATGATAAAGAAGATTCAAAGAGAGTGAGATGCCAGCTCCTTTCATTCAGTCAGTAGCTTCAAACATTTCTGGTATATGAATAACATGATGTTTTTCAATGGCAAAAATCAATGAATATTGTAAAAGCACAAACAGTAATTTCTCCGCATTGCAAGGTGCAATTCTGAAATTTTTTGCTTTTTCCTGCTCCTCTTAGCATGATAAAGAAGATTCAAAGAGAGTGAGATGCCAGCTCCTTTCATTCAGTCAGTAGCTTCAATCATTTCTGGACGTTTTTCAATGGCAAAAATCAATGAATATTGTAAATGCACAAACAGTAATTTCTCCGCATTGCAAGGTGCAATTCTGAAATTTTTTGCTTTTTCCTGCTCCTCTTAGCATGATAAAGAAGATTCAAAGAGAGTGAGATGCCAGCTCCTTTCATTCAGTCAGTAGCTTCAATCATTTCTGGTATATGAATAACATGATGTTTTTCAATGGCAAAAATCAATGAATATTGTAAATGCACAAACAGTAATTTCTCCACATTGCAAGGTGCAATTCTGAAATTTTTTGCTTTTTCCTGCTCCTCTTAGCATGATAAAGAAGATTCAAAGAGAGTGAGATGCCAGCTCCTTTCATTCAGTCAGTAGCTTCAATCATTTCTGGACGTTTTTCAATGGCAAAAATCAATGAATATTGTAAATGCACAAACAGTAATTTCTCCGCATTGCAAGGTGCAATTCTGAAATTTTTTGCTTTTTCCTGCTCCTCTTAGCATGATAAAGAAGATTCAAAGAGAGCGAGATGCCAGCTCCTTTCATTCAGTCAGTAGCTTCAATCATTTCTGGTATATGAATAACATGATGTTTTTCAATGGCAAAAATCAATGAATATTGTAAATGCACAAACAGTAATTTCTCCGCATTGCAAGGTGCAATTCTGAAATTTTTTGCTTTTTCCTGCTCCTCTTAGCATGATAAAGAAGATTCAAAGAGAGTGAGATGCCAGCTCCTTTCATTCAGTCAGTAGCTTCAATCATTTCTGGACGTTTTTCAATGGCAAAAATCAATGAATATTGTAAATGCACAAACAGTAATTTCTCCGCATTGCAAGGTGCAATTCTGAAATTTTTTGCTTTTTCCTGCTCCTCTTAGCATGATAAAGAAGATTCAAAGAGAGTGAGATGCCAGCTCCTTTCATTCAGTCAGTAGCTTCAAACATTTCTGGTATATGAATAACATGATGTTTTTCAATGGCAAAAATCAATGAATATTGTAAATGCACAAACAGTAATTTCTCCGCATTGCAAGGTGCAATTCTGAAATTTTTTGCTTTTTCCTGCTCCTCTTAGCATGATAAAGAAGATTCAAAGAGAGTGAGATGCCAGCTCCTTTCATTCAGTCAGTAGCTTCAATCATTTCTGGACGTTTTTCAATGACAAAAATCAATGAATATTGTAAATGCACAAACAGTAATTTCTCCGCATTGCAAGGTGCAATTCTGAAATTTTTTGCTTTTTCCTGCTCCTCTTAGCATGATAAAGAAGATTCAAAGAGAGTGAGATGCCAGCTCCTTTCATTCAGTCAGTAGCTTCAATCATTTCTGGACGTTTTTCAATGGCAAAAATCAATGAATATTGTAAATGCACAAACAGTAATTTCTCCGCATTGCAAGGTGCAATTCTGAAATTTTTTGCTTTTTCCTGCTCCTCTTAGCATGATAAAGAAGATTCAAAGAGAGTGAGATGCCAGCTCCTTTCATTCAGTCAGTAGCTTCAATCATTTCTGGTATATGAATAACATGATGTTTTTCAATGGCAAAAATCAATGAATATTGTAAATGCACAAACAGTAATTTCTCCGCATTGCAAGGTGCAATTCTGAAATTTTTTGCTTTTTCCTGCTCCTCTTAGCATGATAAAGAAGATTCAAAGAGAGTGAGATGCCAGCTCCTTTCATTCAGTCAGCAGCTTCAATCATTTCTGGACATTTTTCAATGGCAAAAATCAATGAATATTGTAAATGCACAAACAGTAATTTCTCCGCATTGCAAGGTGCAATTCTGAAATTTTTTGCTTTTTCCTGCTCCTCTTAGCATGATAAAGAAGATTCAAAGAGAGTGAGATGCCAGCTCCTTTCATTCAGTCAGTAGCTTCAATCATTTCTGGACGTTTTTCAATGGCAAAAATCAATGAATATTGTAAATGCACAAACAGTAATTTCTCCGCATTGCAAGGTGCAATTCTGAAATTTTTTGCTTTTTCCTGCTCCTCTTAGCATGATAAAGAAGATTCAAAGAGAGTGAGATGCCAGCTCCTTTCATTCAGTCAGTAGCTTCAAACATTTCTGGTATATGAATAACATGATGTTTTTCAATGGCAAAAATCAATGAATATTGTAAAAGGACAAACAGTAATTTCTCCGCATTGCAAGGTGCAATTCTGAAATTTTTTGCTTTTTCCTGCTCCTCTTAGCATGATAAAGAAGATTCAAAGAGAGTGAGATGCCAGCTCCTTTCATTCAGTCAGTAGCTTCAATCATTTCTGGACGTTTTTCAATGGCAAAAATCAATGAATATTGTAAATGCACAAACAGTAATTTCTCCGCATTGCAAGGTGCAATTCTGAAATTTTTTGCTTTTTCCTGCTCCTCTTAGCATGATAAAGAAGATTCAAAGAGAGTGAGATGCCAGCTCCTTTCATTCAGTCAGTAGCTTCAATCATTTCTGGTATATAAATAACATGATGTTTTTCAATGGCAAAAATCAATGAATATTGTAATTGCACAAACAGTAATTTCTCCGCATTGCAAGTTGCAATTCTGAAATTTTTTGCTTTTTCCTGCTCCTCTTAGCATGATAAAGAAGATTCAAAGAGAGTGAGATGCCAGCTCCTTTCATTCAGTCAGTAGCTTCAATTATTTCTGGACGTTTTTCAATGGCAAAAATCAATGAATATTGTAAATGCACAAACAGTAATTTCTCCGCATTGCAAGGTGCAATTCTGAAATTTTTTGCTTTTTCCTGCTCCTCTTAGCATGATAAAGAAGATTCAAAGAGAGTGAGATGCCAGCTCCTTTCATTCAGTCAGTTGCTTCAATCATTTCTGGACGTTTTTCAATGGCAAAAATCAATGAATATTGTAAATGCACAAACAGTAATTTCTCCGCATTGCAAGGTGCAATTCTGAAATTTTTTGCTTTTTCCTGCTCCTCTTAGCATGATAAAGAAGATTCAAAGAGAGTGAGATGCCAGCTCCTTTCATTCAGTCAGTAGCTTCAATCATTTCTGGACGTTTTTCAATGGCAAAAATCAATGAATATTGTAAATGCACAAACAGTAATTTCTCCGCATTGCAAGGTGCAATTCTGAAATTTTTTGCTTTTTCCTGCTCCTCTTTGCATGATAAAGAAGATTCAAAGAGAGTGAGATGCCAGCTCCTTTCATTCAGTCAGTAGCTTCAATCATTTCTGGTATATGAATAACATGATGTTTTTCAATGGCAAAAATCAATGAATATTGTAAAAGCACAAACAGTAATTTCTCCGCATTGCAAGGTGCAATTCTGAAATTTTTTGCTTTTTCCTGCTCCTCTTAGCATGATAAAGAAGATTCAAAGAGAGTGAGATGCCAGCTCCTTTCATTCAGTCAGTAGCTTCAATCATTTCTGGACGTTTTTCAATGGCAAAAATCAATGAATATTGTAAATGCACAAACAGTAATTTCTCCGCATTGCAAGGTGCAATTCTGAAATTTTTTGCTTTTTCCTGCTCCTCTTAGCATGATAAAGAAGATTCAAAGAGAGTGAGATGCCAGCTCCTTTCATTCAGTCAGTAGCTTCAATCATTTCTGGTATATAAATAACATGATGTTTTTCAATGGCAAAAATCAATGAATATTGTAAATGCACAAACAGTAATTTCTCCGCATTGCAAGTTGCAATTCTGAAATTTTTTGCATTTTCCTGCTCCTCTTAGCATGATAAAGAAGATTCAAAGAGAGTGAGATGCCAGCTCCTTTCATTCAGTCAGTAGCTTCAATTATTTCTGGACGTTTTTCAATGGCAAAAATCAATGAATATTGTAAATGCACAAACAGTAATTTCTCCGCATTGCAAGGTGCAATTCTGAAATTTTTTGCTTTTTCCTGCTCCTCTTAGCATGATAAAGAAGATTCAAAGAGAGTGAGATGCCAGCTCCTTTCATTCAGTCAGTTGCTTCAATCATTTCTGGACGTTTTTCAATGGCAAAAATCAATGAATATTGTAAATGCACAAACAGTAATTTCTCCGCATTGCAAGGTGCAATTCTGAAATTTTTTGCTTTTTCCTGCTCCTCTTAGCATGATAAAGAAGATTCAAAGAGAGTGAGATGCCAGCTCCTTTCATTCAGTCAGTAGCTTCAAACATTTCTGGTATATGAATAACATGATGTTTTTCAATGGCAAAAATCAATGAATATTGTAAAAGCACAAACAGTAATTTCTCCGCATTGCAAGGTGCAATTCTGAAATTTTTTGCTTTTTCCTGCTCCTCTTAGCATGATAAAGAAGATTCAAAGAGAGTGAGATGCCAGCTCCTTTCATTCAGTCAGTAGCTTCAATCATTTCTGGACGTTTTTCAATGGCAAAAATCAATGAATATTGTAAATGCACAAACAGTAATTTCTCCGCATTGCAAGGTGCAATTCTGAAATTTTTTGCTTTTTCCTGCTCCTCTTAGCATGATAAAGAAGATTCAAAGAGAGTGAGATGCCAGCTCCTTTCATTCAGTCAGTAGCTTCAATCATTTCTGGTATATAAATAACATGATGTTTTTCAATGGCAAAAATCAATGAATATTGTAAATGCACAAACAGTAATTTCTCCGCATTGCAAGTTGCAATTCTGAAATTTTTTGCTTTTTCCTGCTCCTCTTAGCATGATAAAGAAGATTCAAAGAGAGTGAGATGCCAGCTCCTTTCATTCAGTCAGTAGCTTCAATTATTTCTGGACGTTTTTCAATGGCAAAAATCAATGAATATTGTAAATGCACAAACAGTAATTTCTCCGCATTGCAAGGTGCAATTCTGAAATTTTTTGCTTTTTCCTGCTCCTCTTAGCATGATAAAGAAGATTCAAAGAGAGTGAGATGCCAGCTCCTTTCATTCAGTCAGTTGCTTCAATCATTTCTGGACGTTTTTCAATGGCAAAAATCAATGAATATTGTAAATGCACAAACAGTAATTTCTCCGCATTGCAAGGTGCAATTCTGAAATTTTTTGCTTTTTCCTGCTCCTCTTAGCATGATAAAGAAGATTCAAAGAGAGTGAGATGCCAGCTCCTTTCATTCAGTCAGTAGCTTCAATCATTTCTGGACGTTTTTCAATGGCAAAAATCAATGAATATTGTAAATGCACAAACAGTAATTTCTCCGCATTGCAAGGTGCAATTCTGAAATTTTTTGCTTTTTCCTGCTCCTCTTTGCATGATAAAGAAGATTCAAAGAGAGTGAGATGCCAGCTCCTTTCATTCAGTCAGTAGCTTCAATCATTTCTGGTATATGAATAACATGATGTTTTTCAATGGCAAAAATCAATGAATATTGTAAAAGCACAAACAGTAATTTCTCTGCATTGCAAGGTGCAATTCTGAAATTTTTTGCTTTTTCCTGCTCCTCTTAGCATGATAAAGAAGATTCAAAGAGAGTGAGATGCCAGCTCCTTTCATTCAGTCAGTAGCTTCAATCATTTCTGGACGTTTTTCAATGGCAAAAATCAATGAATATTGTAAATGCACAAACAGTAATTTCTCCGCATTGCAAGGTGCAATTCTGAAATTTTTTGCTTTTTCCTGCTCCTCTTAGCATGATAAAGAAGATTCAAAGAGAGTGAGATGCCAGCTCCTTTCATTCAGTCAGTAGCTTCAATCATTTCTGGTATATAAATAACATGATGTTTTTCAATGGCAAAAATCAATGAATATTGTAAATGCACAAACAGTAATTTCTCCGCATTGCAAGTTGCAATTCTGAAATTTTTTGCATTTTCCTGCTCCTCTTAGCATGATAAAGAAGATTCAAAGAGAGTGAGATGCCAGCTCCTTTCATTCAGTCAGTAGCTTCAATTATTTCTGGACGTTTTTCAATGGCAAAAATCAATGAATATTGTAAATGCACAAACAGTAATTTCTCCGCATTGCAAGGTGCAATTCTGAAATTTTTTGCTTTTTCCTGCTCCTCTTAGCATGATAAAGAAGATTCAAAGAGAGTGAGATGCCAGCTCCTTTCATTCAGTCAGTTGCTTCAATCATTTCTGGACGTTTTTCAATGGCAAAAATCAATGAATATTGTAAATGCACAAACAGTAATTTCTCCGCATTGCAAGGTGCAATTCTGAAATTTTTTGCTTTTTCCTGCTCCTCTTAGCATGATAAAGAAGATTCAAAGAGAGTGAGATGCCAGCTCCTTTCATTCAGTCAGTAGCTTCAATCATTTCTGGACGTTTTTCAATGGCAAAAATCAATGAATATTGTAAATGCACAAACAGTAATTTCTCCGCATTGCAAGGTGCAATTCTGAAATTTTTTGCTTTTTCCTGCTCCTCTTTGCATGATAAAGAAGATTCAAAGAGAGTGAGATGCCAGCTCCTTTCATTCAGTCAGTAGCTTCAATCATTTCTGGTATATGAATAACATGATGTTTTTCAATGGCAAAAATCAATGAATATTGTAAATGCACAAACAGTAATTTCTCCGCATTGCAAGGTGCAATTCTGAAATTTTTTGCTTTTTCCTGCTCCTCTTAGCATGATAAAGAAGATTCAAAGAGAGTGAGATGCCAGCTCCTTTCATTCAGTCAGTAGCTTCAATCATTTCTGGACGTTTTTCAATGGCAAAAATCAATGAATATTGTAAATGCACAAACAGTAATTTCTCCGCATTGCAAGGTGCAATTCTGAAATTTTTTGCTTTTTCCTGCTCCTCTTAGCATGATAAAGAAGATTAAAAGAGAGTGAGATGCCAGCTTCTTTCATTCAGTCAGTAGCTTCAAACATTTCTGGGATATGAATAACATGATGTTTTTCAATGGCAAAAATTAATGAATATTGTAAATGCACAAACAGTAATTTCTCCGCATTGCAAGGTGCAATTCTGAAATTTTTTGCTTTTTCCTGCTCCTCTTAGCATGATAAAGAAGATTCAAAGAGAGTGAGATGCCAGCTCCTTTCATTCAGTCAGTAGCTTCAATCATTTCTGGACGTTTTTCAATGGCAAAAATCAATGAATATTGTAAATGCACAAACAGTAATTTCTCCGCATTGCAAGGTGCAATTCTGAAATTTTTTGCTTTTTCCTGCTCCTCTTAGCATGATAAAGAAGATTCAAAGAGAGTGAGATGCCAGCTCCTTTCATTCAGTCAGTAGCTTCAATCATTTCTGGACGTTTTTCAATGGCAAAAATCAATGAATATTGTAAATGCACAAACAGTAATTTCTCCGCATTGCAAGGTGCAATTCTGAAATTTTTTGCTTTTTCCTGCTCCTCTTAGCATGATAAAGAAGATTCAAAGAGAGTGAGATGCCAGCTCCTTTCATTCAGTCAGTTGCTTCAATCATTTCTGGACGTTTTTCAATGGCAAAAATCAATGAATATTGTAAATGCACAAACAGTAATTTCTCCGCATTGCAAGGTGCAATTCTGAAATTTTTTGCTTTTTCCTGCTCCTCTTAGCATGATAAAGAAGATTCAAAGAGAGTGAGATGCCAGCTCCTTTCATTCAGTCAGTAGCTTCAAACATTTCTGGTATATGAATAACATGATGTTTTTCAATGGCAAAAATCAATGAATATTGTAAAAGCACAAACAGTAATTTCTCCGCATTGCAAGGTGCAATTCTGAAATTTTTTGCTTTTTCCTGCTCCTCTTAGCATGATAAAGAAGATTCAAAGAGAGTGAGATGCCAGCTCCTTTCATTCAGTCAGTAGCTTCAATCATTTCTGGACGTTTTTCAATGGCAAAAATCAATGAATATTGTAAATGCACAAACAGTAATTTCTCCGCATTGCAAGGTGCAATTCTGAAATTTTTTGCTTTTTCCTGCTCCTCTTTGCATGATAAAGAAGATTCAAAGAGAGTGAGATGCCAGCTCCTTTCATTCAGTCAGTAGCTTCAATCATTTCTGGTATATGAATAACATGATGTTTTTCAATGGCAAAAATCAATGAATATTGTAAAAGCACAAACAGTAATTTCTCCGCATTGCAAGGTGCAATTCTGAAATTTTTTGCTTTTTCCTGCTCCTCTTAGCATGATAAAGAAGATTCAAAGAGAGTGAGATGCCAGCTCCTTTCATTCAGTCAGTAGCTTCAATCATTTCTGGACGTTTTTCAATGGCAAAAATCAATGAATATTGTAAATGCACAAACAGTAATTTCTCCGCATTGCAAGGTGCAATTCTGAAATTTTTTGCTTTTTCCTGCTCCTCTTAGCATGATAAAGAAGATTCAAAGAGAGTGAGATGCCAGCTCCTTTCATTCAGTCAGTAGCTTCAATCATTTCTGGTATATAAATAACATGATGTTTTTCAATGGCAAAAATCAATGAATATTGTAAATGCACAAACAGTAATTTCTCCGCATTGCAAGTTGCAATTCTGAAATTTTTTGCATTTTCCTGCTCCTCTTAGCATGATAAAGAAGATTCAAAGAGAGTGAGATGCCAGCTCCTTTCATTCAGTCAGTAGCTTCAATTATTTCTGGACGTTTTTCAATGGCAAAAATCAATGAATATTGTAAATGCACAAACAGTAATTTCTCCGCATTGCAAGGTGCAATTCTGAAATTTTTTGCTTTTTCCTGCTCCTCTTAGCATGATAAAGAAGATTCAAAGAGAGTGAGATGCCAGCTCCTTTCATTCAGTCAGTTGCTTCAATCATTTCTGGACGTTTTTCAATGGCAAAAATCAATGAATATTGTAAATGCACAAACAGTAATTTCTCCGCATTGCAAGGTGCAATTCTGAATTTTTTTGCTTTTTCCTGCTCCTCTTAGCATGATAAAGAAGATTCAAAGAGAGTGAGATGCCAGCTCCTTTCATTCAGTCAGTAGCTTCAATCATTTCTGGACGTTTTTCAATGGCAAAAATCAATGAATATTGTAAATGCACAAACAGTAATTTCTCCGCATTGCAAGGTGCAATTCTGAAATTTTTTGCTTTTTCCTGCTCCTCTTTGCATGATAAAGAAGATTCAAAGAGAGTGAGATGCCAGCTCCTTTCATTCAGTCAGTAGCTTCAATCATTTCTGGTATATGAATAACATGATGTTTTTCAATGGCAAAAATCAATGAATATTGTAAATGCACAAACAGTAATTTCTCCGCATTGCAAGGTGCAATTCTGAAATTTTTTGCTTTTTCCTGCTCCTCTTAGCATGATAAAGAAGATTCAAAGAGAGTGAGATGCCAGCTCCTTTCATTCAGTCAGTAGCTTCAATCATTTCTGGACGTTTTTCAATGGCAAAAATCAATGAATATTGTAAATGCACAAACAGTAATTTCTCCGCATTGCAAGGTGCAATTCTGAAATTTTTTGCTTTTTCCTGCTCCTCTTAGCATGATAAAGAAGATTAAAAGAGAGTGAGATGCCAGCTTCTTTCATTCAGTCAGTAGCTTCAAACATTTCTGGGATATGAATAACATGATGTTTTTCAATGGCAAAAATTAATGAATATTGTAAATGCACAAACAGTAATTTCTCCGCATTGCAAGGTGCAATTCTGAAATTTTTTGCTTTTTCCTGCTCCTCTTAGCATGATAAAGAAGATTCAAAGAGAGTGAGATGCCAGCTCCTTTCATTCAGTCAGTAGCTTCAATCATTTCTGGACGTTTTTCAATGGCAAAAATCAATGAATATTGTAAATGCACAAACAGTAATTTCTCCGCATTGCAAGGTGCAATTCTGAAATTTTTTGCTTTTTCCTGCTCCTCTTAGCATGATAAAGAAGATTCAAAGAGAGTGAGATGCCAGCTCCTTTCATTCAGTCAGTAGCTTCAATCATTTCTGGACGTTTTTCAATGGCAAAAATCAATGAATATTGTAAATGCACAAACAGTAATTTCTCCGCATTGCAAGGTGCAATTCTGAAATTTTTTGCTTTTTCCTGCTCCTCTTAGCATGATAAAGAAGATTCAAAGAGAGTGAGATGCCAGCTCCTTTCATTCAGTCAGTAGCTTCAATCATTTCTGGTATATGAATAACATGATGTTTTTCAATGGCAAAAATCAATGAATATTGTAAATGCACAAACAGTAATTTCTCCGCATTGCAAGTTGCAATTCTGAAATTTTTTGCTTTTTCCTGCTCCTCTTAGCATGATAAAGAAGATTCAAAGAGAGTGAGATGCCAGCTCCTTTCATTCAGTCAGTAGCTTCAATCATTTCTGGACGTTTTTCAATGGCAAAAATCAATGAATATTGTAAATGCACAAACAGTAATTTCTCCGCATTGCAAGGTGCAATTCTGAAATTTTTTGCTTTTTCCTGCTCCTCTTAGCATGATAAAGAAGATTCAAAGAGAGTGAGATGCCAGCTCCTTTCATTCAGTCAGTAGCTTCAATCATTTCTGGACGTTTTTCAATGGCAAAAATCAATGAATATTGTAAATGCACAAACAGTAATTTCTCCGCATTGCAAGGTGCAATTCTGAAATTTTTTGCTTTTTCCTGCTCCTCTTAGCATGATAAAGAAGATTCAAAGAGAGTGAGATGCCAGCTCCTTTCATTCAGTCAGTAGCTTCAAACATTTCTGGTATATGAATAACATGATGTTTTTCAATGGCAAAAATCAATGAATATTGTAAATGCACAAACAGTAATTTCTCCGCATTGCAAGGTGCAATTCTGAAATTTTTTGCTTTTTCCTGCTCCTCTTAGCATGATAAAGAAGATTCAAAGAGAGTGAGATGCCAGCTCCTTTCATTCAGTCAGTAGCTTCAATCATTTCTGGACGTTTTTCAATGGCAAAAATCAATGAATATTGTAAATGCACAAACAGTAATTTCTCCGCATTGCAAGGTGCAATTCTGAAATTTTTTGCTTTTTCCTGCTCCTCTTAGCATGATAAAGAAGATTCAAAGAGAGTGAGATGCCAGCTTCTTTCATTCAGTCAGTAGCTTCAAACATTTCTGGGATATGAATAACATGATGTTTTTCAATGGCAAAAATTAATGAATATTGTAAATGCACAAACAGTAATTTCTCCGCATTGCAAGGTGCAATTCTGAAATTTTTTGCTTTTTCCTGCTCCTCTTAGCATGATAAAGAAGATTCAAAGAGAGTGAGATGCCAGCTCCTTTCATTCAGTCAGTAGCTTCAATCATTTCTGGACGTTTTTCAATGGCAAAAATCAATGAATATTGTAAATGCACAAACAGTAATTTCTCCGCATTGCAAGGTGCAATTCTGAAATTTTTTGCTTTTTCCTGCTCCTCTTAGCATGATAAAGAAGATTCAAAGAGAGTGAGATGCCAGCTCCTTTCATTCAGTCAGTAGCTTCAATCATTTCTGGACGTTTTTCAATGGCAAAAATCAATGAATATTGTAAATGCACAAACAGTAATTTCTCCGCATTGCAAGGTGCAATTCTGAAATTTTTTGCTTTTTCCTGCTCCTCTTAGCATGATAAAGAAGATTCAAAGAGAGTGAGATGCCAGCTCCTTTCATTCAGTCAGTAGCTTCAATCATTTCTGGTATATGAATAACATGATGTTTTTCAATGGCAAAAATCAATGAATATTGTAAATGCACAAACAGTAATTTCTCCGCATTGCAAGTTGCAATTCTGAAATTTTTTGCTTTTTCCTGCTCCTCTTAGCATGATAAAGAAGATTCAAAGAGAGTGAGATGCCAGCTCCTTTCATTCAGTCAGTAGCTTCAATCATTTCTGGACGTTTTTCAATGGCAAAAATCAATGAATATTGTAAATGCACAAACAGTAATTTCTCCGCATTGCAAGGTGCAATTCTGAAATTTTTTGCTTTTTCCTGCTCCTCTTAGCATGATAAAGAAGATTCAAAGAGAGTGAGATGCCAGCTCCTTTCATTCAGTCAGTAGCTTCAATCATTTCTGGACGTTTTTCAATGGCAAAAATCAATGAATATTGTAAATGCACAAACAGTAATTTCTCCGCATTGCAAGGTGCAATTCTGAAATTTTTTGCTTTTTCCTGCTCCTCTTAGCATGATAAAGAAGATTCAAAGAGAGTGAGATGCCAGCTCCTTTCATTCAGTCAGTAGCTTCAAACATTTCTGGTATATGAATAACATGATGTTTTTCAATGGCAAAAATCAATGAATATTGTAAAAGCACAAACAGTAATTTCTCCGCATTGCAAGGTGCAATTCTGAAATTTTTTGCTTTTTCCTGCTCCTCTTAGCATGATAAAGAAGATTCAAAGAGAGTGAGATGCCAGCTCCTTTCATTCAGTCAGTAGCTTCAATCATTTCTGGACGTTTTTCAATGGCAAAAATCAATGAATATTGTAAATGCACAAACAGTAATTTCTCCGCATTGCAAGGTGCAATTCTGAAATTTTTTGCTTTTTCCTGCTCCTCTTAGCATGATAAAGAAGATTCAAAGAGAGTGAGATGCCAGCTCCTTTCATTCAGTCAGTAGCTTCAATCATTTCTGGTATATGAATAACATGATGTTTTTCAATGGCAAAAATCAATGAATATTGTAAATGCACAAACAGTAATTTCTCCACATTGCAAGGTGCAATTCTGAAATTTTTTGCTTTTTCCTGCTCCTCTTAGCATGATAAAGAAGATTCAAAGAGAGTGAGATGCCAGCTCCTTTCATTCAGTCAGTAGCTTCAATCATTTCTGGACGTTTTTCAATGGCAAAAATCAATGAATATTGTAAATGCACAAACAGTAATTTCTCCGCATTGCAAGGTGCAATTCTGAAATTTTTTGCTTTTTCCTGCTCCTCTTAGCATGATAAAGAAGATTCAAAGAGAGCGAGATGCCAGCTCCTTTCATTCAGTCAGTAGCTTCAATCATTTCTGGTATATGAATAACATGATGTTTTTCAATGGCAAAAATCAATGAATATTGTAAATGCACAAACAGTAATTTCTCCGCATTGCAAGGTGCAATTCTGAAATTTTTTGCTTTTTCCTGCTCCTCTTAGCATGATAAAGAAGATTCAAAGAGAGTGAGATGCCAGCTCCTTTCATTCAGTCAGTAGCTTCAATCATTTCTGGACGTTTTTCAATGGCAAAAATCAATGAATATTGTAAATGCACAAACAGTAATTTCTCCGCATTGCAAGGTGCAATTCTGAAATTTTTTGCTTTTTCCTGCTCCTCTTAGCATGATAAAGAAGATTCAAAGAGAGTGAGATGCCAGCTCCTTTCATTCAGTCAGTAGCTTCAAACATTTCTGGTATATGAATAACATGATGTTTTTCAATGGCAAAAATCAATGAATATTGTAAATGCACAAACAGTAATTTCTCCGCATTGCAAGGTGCAATTCTGAAATTTTTTACTTTTTCCTGCTCCTCTTAGCATGATAAAGAAGATTCAAAGAGAGTGAGATGCCAGCTCCTTTCATTCAGTCAGTAGCTTCAATCATTTCTGGACGTTTTTCAATGGCAAAAATCAATGAATATTGTAAATGCACAAACAGTAATTTCTCCGCATTGCAAGGTGCAATTCTGAAATTTTTTGCTTTTTCCTGCTCCTCTTAGCATGATAAAGAAGATTCAAAGAGAGTGAGATGCCAGCTCCTTTCATTCAGTCAGTAGCTTCAATCATTTCTGGACGTTTTTCAATGGCAAAAATCAATGAATATTGTAAATGCACAAACAGTAATTTCTCCGCATTGCAAGGTGCAATTCTGAAATTTTTTGCTTTTTCCTGCTCCTCTTAGCATGATAAAGAAGATTCAAAGAGAGTGAGATGCCAGCTCCTTTCATTCAGTCAGTAGCTTCAATCATTTCTGGTATATGAATAACATGATGTTTTTCAATGGCAAAAATCAATGAATATTGTAAATGCACAAACAGTAATTTCTCCGCATTGCAAGGTGCAATTCTGAAATTTTTTGCTTTTTCCTGCTCCTCTTAGCATGATAAAGAAGATTCAAAGAGAGTGAGATGCCAGCTCCTTTCATTCAGTCAGCAGCTTCAATCATTTCTGGACATTTTTCAATGGCAAAAATCAATGAATATTGTAAATGCACAAACAGTAATTTCTCCGCATTGCAAGGTGCAATTCTGAAATTTTTTGCTTTTTCCTGCTCCTCTTAGCATGATAAAGAAGATTCAAAGAGAGTGAGATGCCAGCTCCTTTCATTCAGTCAGTAGCTTCAATCATTTCTGGACGTTTTTCAATGGCAAAAATCAATGAATATTGTAAATGCACAAACAGTAATTTCTCCGCATTGCAAGGTGCAATTCTGAAATTTTTTGCTTTTTCCTGCTCCTCTTTGCATGATAAAGAAGATTCAAAGAGAGTGAGATGCCAGCTCCTTTCATTCAGTCAGTAGCTTCAATCATTTCTGGTATATGAATAACATGATGTTTTTCAATGGCAAAAATCAATGAATATTGTAAATGCACAAACAGTAATTTCTCCGCATTGCAAGGTGCAATTCTGAAATTTTTGGCTTTTTCCTGCTCCTCTTAGCATGATAAAGAAGATTCAAAGAGAGTGAGATGCCAGCTCCTTTCATTCAGTCAGTAGCTTCAATCATTTCTGGATGTTTTTCAATGGCAAAAATCAATGAATATTGTAAATGCACAAACAGTAATTTCTCCGCATTGCAAGGTGCAATTCTGAAATTTCTTGCATTTTCCTGCTCCTCTCAGCATGATAAAGAAGATTCAAAGAGAGTGAGATGCCAGCTCCTTTCATTCAGTCAGTAGCTTCAATCATTTCTGGACGTTTTTCAATGGCAAAAATCAATGAATATTGTAAATGCACAAACAGTAATTTCTCCGCATTGCAAGGTGCAATTCTGAAATTTTTTGCTTTTTCCTGCTCCTCTTAGCATGATAAAGAAGATTCAAAGAGAGTGAGATGCCAGCTCCTTTCATTCAGTCAGTAGCTTCAAACATTTCTGGTATATGAATAACATGATGTTTTTCAATGGCAAAAATCAATGAATATTGTAAATGCACAAACAGTAATTTCTCCGCATTGCAAGGTGCAATTCTGAAATTTTTTGCTTTTTCCTGCTCCTCTTAGCATGATAAAGAAGATTCAAAGAGAGTGAGATGCCAGCTCCTTTCATTCAGTCAGTAGCTTCAATCATTTCTGGTATATGAATAACATGATGTTTTTCAATGGCAAAAATCAATGAATATTGTAAATGCACAAACAGTAATTTCTCCGCATTGCAAGTTGCAATTCTGAAATTTTTTGCTTTTTCCTGCTCCTCTTAGCATGATAAAGAAGATTCAAAGAGAGTGAGATGCCAGCTCCTTTCATTCAGTCAGTAGCTTCAATCATTTCTGGACGTTTTTCAATGGCAAAAATCAATGAATATTGTAAATGCACAAACAGTAATTTCTCCGCATTGCAAGGTGCAATTCTGAAATTTTTTGCTTTTTCCTGCTCCTCTTAGCATGATAAAGAAGATTCAAAGAGAGTGAGATGCCAGCTCCTTTCATTCAGTCAGTAGCTTCAATCATTTCTGGACGTTTTTCAATGGCAAAAATCAATGAATATTGTAAATGCACAAACAGTAATTTCTCCGCATTGCAAGGTGCAATTCTGAAATTTTTTGCTTTTTCCTGCTCCTCTTAGCATGATAAAGAAGATTCAAAGAGAGTGAGATGCCAGCTCCTTTCATTCAGTCAGTAGCTTCAAACATTTCTGGTATATGAATAACATGATGTTTTTCAATGGCAAAAATCAATGAATATTGTAAAAGCACAAACAGTAATTTCTCCGCATTGCAAGGTGCAATTCTGAAATTTTTTGCTTTTTCCTGCTCCTCTTAGCATGATAAAGAAGATTCAAAGAGAGTGAGATGCCAGCTCCTTTCATTCAGTCAGTAGCTTCAATCATTTCTGGACGTTTTTCAATGGCAAAAATCAATGAATATTGTAAATGCACAAACAGTAATTTCTCCGCATTGCAAGGTGCAATTCTGAAATTTTTTGCTTTTTCCTGCTCCTCTTAGCATGATAAAGAAGATTCAAAGAGAGCGAGATGCCAGCTCCTTTCATTCAGTCAGTAGCTTCAATCATTTCTGGTATATGAATAACATGATGTTTTTCAATGGCAAAAATCAATGAATATTGTAAATGCACAAACAGTAATTTCTCCGCATTGCAAGGTGCAATTCTGAAATTTTTTGCTTTTTCCTGCTCCTCTTAGCATGATAAAGAAGATTCAAAGAGAATGAGATGCCAGCTCCTTTCATTCAGTCAGTAGCTTCAATCATTTCTGGACGTTTTTCAATGGCAAAAATCAATGAATATTGTAAATGCACAAACAGTAATTTCTCCGCATTGCAAGGTGCAATTCTGAAATTTTTTGCTTTTTCCTGCTCCTCTTAGCATGATAAAGAAGATTCAAAGAGAGTGAGATGCCAGCTCCTTTCATTCAGTCAGTAGCTTCGAACATTTCTAGTATATGAATAACATGATGTTTTTCAATGGCAAAAATCAATGAATATTGTAAATGCACAAACAGTAATTTCTCCGCATTGCAAGGTGCAATTCTGAAATTTTTTGCTTTTTCCTGCTCCTCTTAGCATGATAAAGAAGATTCAAAGAGAGTGAGATGCCAGCTCCTTTCATTCAGTCAGTAGCTTCAATCATTTCTGGATGTTTTTCAATGGCAAAAATCAATGAATATTGTAAATGCACAAACAGTAATTTCTCCGCATTGCAAGGTGCAATTCTGAAATTTTTTGCTTTTTCCTGCTCCTCTTAGCATGATAAAGAAGATTCAAAGAGAGTGAGATGCCAGCTCCTTTCATTCAGTCAGTAGCTTCAATCATTTCTGGACGTTTTTCAATGGCAAAAATCAATGAATATTGTAAATGCACAAACAGTAATTTCTCCGCATTGCAAGGTGCAATTCTGAAATTTTTTGCTTTTTCCTGCTCCTCTTAGCATGATAAAGAAGATTCAAAGAGAGTGAGATGCCAGCTCCTTTCATTCAGTCAGTAGCTTCAAACATTTCTGGTATATGAATAACATGATGTTTTTCAATGGCAAAAATCAATGAATATTGTAAAAGCACAAACAGTAATTTCTCCGCATTGCAAGGTGCAATTCTGAAATTTTTTGCTTTTTCCTGCTCCTCTTAGCATGATAAAGAAGATTCAAAGAGAGTGAGATGCCAGCTCATTTCATTCAGTCAGTAGCTTCAATCATTTCTGGACGTTTTTCAATAGCAAAAATCAATGAATATTGTAAATGCACAAACAGTAATTTCTCCGCATTGCAAGGTGCAATTCTGAAATTTTTTGCTTTTTCCTGCTCCTCTTAGCATGATAAAGAAGATTCAAAGAGAGTGAGATGCCAGCTCCTTTCATTCAGTCAGTAGCTTCAATCATTTCTGGTATATGAATAACATGATGTTTTTCAATGGCAAAAATCAATGAATATTGTAAATGCACAAACAGTAATTTCTCCGCATTGCAAGTTGCAATTCTGAATTTTTTTGCTTTTTCCTGCTCCTCTTAGCATGATAAAGAAGATTCAAAGAGAGTGAGATGCCAGCTCCTTTCATTCAGTCAGTAGCTTCAATTATTTCTGGACGTTTTTCAATGGCAAAAATCAATGAATATTGTAAATGCACAAACAGTAATTTCTCCGCATTGCAAGGTGCAATTCTGAAATTTTTTGCTTTTTCCTGCTCCTCTTAGCATGATAAAGAAGATTCAAAGAGAGTGAGATGCCAGCTCCTTTCTTTCAGTCAGTTGCTTCAATCATTTCTGGACGTTTTTCAATGGCAAAAATCAGTGAATATTGTAAATGCACAAACAGTAATTTCTCCGCATTGCAAGGTGCAATTCTGAAATTTTTTGCTTTTTCCTGCTCCTCTTAGCATGATAAAGAAGATTCAAAGAGAGTGAGATGCCAGCTCCTTTCATTCAGTCAGTAGCTTCAATCATTTCTGGACGTTTTTCAATGGCAAAAATCAATGAATATTGTAAATGCACAAACAGTAATTTCTCCGCATTGCAAGGTGCAATTCTGAAATTTTTTGCTTTTTCCTGCTCCTCTTAGCATGATAAAGAAGATTCAAAGAGAGTGAGATGCCAGCTCCTTTCATTCAGTCAGTAGCTTCAATCATTTCTGGACGTTTTTCAATGGCAAAAATCAATGAATATTGTAAATGCACAAACAGTAATTTCTCCGCATTGCAAGGTGCAATTCTGAAATTTTTTGCTTTTTCCTGCTCCTCTTAGCATGATAAAGAAGATTCAAAGAGAGTGAGATGCCAGCTCCTTTCATTCAGTCAGTAGCTTCAATCATTTCTGGTATATGAATAACATGATGTTTTTCAATGGCAAAAATCAATGAATATTGTAAATGCACAAACAGTAATTTCTCCGCATTGCAAGGTGCAATTCTGAAATTTTTTGCTTTTTCCTGCTCCTCTTAGCATGATAAAGAAGATTCAAAGAGAGTGAGATGCCAGCTCCTTTCATTCAGTCAGTAGCTTCAATCATTTCTGGACGTTTTTCAATGGCAAAAATCAATGAATATTGTAAATGCACAAACAGTAATTTCTCCGCATTGCAAGGTGCAATTCTGAAATTTTTTGCTTTTTCCTGCTCCTCTTAGCATGATAAAGAAGATTCAAAGAGAGTGAGATGCCAGCTCCTTTCATTCAGTCAGTAGCTTCAAACATTTCTAGTATATGAATAACATGATGTTTTTCAATGGCAAAAATCAATGAATATTGTAAATGCACAAACAGTAATTTCTCCGCATTGCAAGGTGCAATTCTGAAATTTTTTGCTTTTTCCTGCTCCTCTTAGCATGATAAAGAAGATTCAAAGAGAGTGAGATGCCAGCTCCTTTCATTCAGTCAGTAGCTTCAATCATTTCTGGACGTTTTTCAATGGCAAAAATCAATGAATATTGTAAATGCACAAACAGTAATTTCTCCGCATTGCAAGGTGCAATTCTGAAATTTTTTGCTTTTTCCTGCTCCTCTTAGCATGATAAAGAAGATTCAAAGAGAGTGAGATGCCAGCTCCTTTCATTCAGTCAGTAGCTTCAATCATTTCTGGTATATGAATAACATGATGTTTTTCAATGGCAAAAATCAATGAATATTGTAAATGCACGAACAGTAATTTCTCCGCATTGCAAGGTGCAATTCTGAAATTTTTTGCTTTTTCCTGCTCCTCTTAGCATGATAAAGAAGATTCAAAGAGAGTGAGATGCCAGCTCCTTTCATTCAGTCAGCAGCTTCAATCATTTCTGGACATTTTTCAATGGCAAAAATCAATGAATATTGTAAATGCACAAACAGTAATTTCTCCGCATTGCAAGGTGCAATTCTGAAATTTTTTGCTTTTTCCTGCTCCTCTTAGCATGATAAAGAAGATTCAAAGAGAGTGAGATGCCAGCTCCTTTCATTCAGTCAGTAGCTTCAAACATTTCTGGTATATGAATAACATGATGTTTTTCAATGGCAAAAATCAATGAATATTGTAAAAGCACAAACAGTAATTTCTCCGCATTGCAAGGTGCAATTCTGAAATTTTTTGCTTTTTCCTGCTCCTCTTAGCATGATAAAGAAGATTCAAAGAGAGTGAGATGCCAGCTCCTTTCATTCAGTCAGTAGCTTCAATCATTTCTGGACGTTTTTCAATGGCAAAAATCAATGAATATTGTAAATGCACAAACAGTAATTTCTCCGCATTGCAAGGTGCAATTCTGAAATTTTTTGCTTTTTCCTGCTCCTCTTAGCATGATAAAGAAGATTCAAAGAGAGTGAGATGCCAGCTCCTTTCATTCAGTCAGTAGCTTCAATCATTTCTGGTATATGAATAACATGATGTTTTTCAATGGCAAAAATCAATGAATATTGTAAATGCACAAACAGTAATTTCTCCGCATTGCAAGTTGCAATTCTGAAATTTTTTGCTTTTTCCTGCTCCTCTTAGCATGATAAAGAAGATTCAAAGAGAGTGAGATGCCAGCTCCTTTCATTCAGTCAGTAGCTTCAATTATTTCTGGACGTTTTTCAATGGCAAAAATCAATGAATATTGTAAATGCACAAACAGTAATTTCTCCGCATTGCAAGGTGCAATTCTGAAATTTTTTGCTTTTTCCTGCTCCTCTTAGCATGATAAAGAAGATTTAAAGAGAGTGAGATGCCAGCTCCTTTCATTCAGTCAGTTGCTTCAATCATTTCTGGACGTTTTTCAATGGCAAAAATCAGTGAATATTGAAAATGCACAAACAGTAATTTCTCCGCATTGCAAGGTGCAATTCTGAAATTTTTTGCTTTTTCCTGCTCCTCTTAGCATGATAAAGAAGATTCAAAGAGAGTGAGATGCCAGCTCCTTTCATTCAGTCAGTAGCTTCAATCATTTCTGGACGTTTTTCAATGGCAAAAATCAATGAATATTGTAAATGCACAAACAGTAATTTCTCCGCATTGCAAGGTGCAATTCTGAAATTTTTTGCTTTTTCCTGCTCCTCTTTGCATGATAAAGAAGATTCAAAGAGAGTGAGATGCCAGCTCCTTTCATTCAGTCAGTAGCTTCAATCATTTCTGGTATATGAATAACATGATGTTTTTCAATGGCAAAAATCAATGAATATTGAAAATGCACAAACAGTAATTTCTCCGCATTGCAAGGTGCAATTCTGAAATTTTTGGCTTTTTCCTGCTCCTCTTAGCATGATAAAGAAGATTCAAAGAGAGTGAGATGCCAGCTCCTTTCATTCAGTCAGTAGCTTCAATCATTTCTGGATGTTTTTCAATGGCAAAAATCAATGAATATTGTAAATGCACAAACAGTAATTTCTCCGCATTGCAAGGTGCAATTCTGAAATTTCTTGCATTTTCCTGCTCCTCTTAGCATGATAAAGAAGATTCAAAGAGAGTGAGATGCCAGCTCCTTTCATTCAGTCAGTAGCTTCAATCATTTCTGGACGTTTTTCAATGGCAAAAATCAATGAATATTGTAAATGCACAAACAGTAATTTCTCCGCATTGCAAGGTGCAATTCTGAAATTTTTTGCTTTTTCCTGCTCCTCTTAGCATGATAAAGAAGATTCAAAGAGAGTGAGATGCCAGCTCCTTTCATTCAGTCAGTAGCTTCAAACATTTCTGGTATATGAATAACATGATGTTTTTCAATGGCAAAAATCAATGAATATTGTAAATGCACAAACAGTAATTTCTCCGCATTGCAAGGTGCAATTCTGAAATTTTTTGCTTTTTCCTGCTCCTCTTAGCATGATAAAGAAGATTCAAAGAGAGTGAGATGCCAGCTCCTTTCATTCAGTCAGTAGCTTCAATCATTTCTGGACATTTTTCAATGGCAAAAATCAATGAATATTGTAAATGCACAAACAGTAATTTCTCCGCATTGCAATGTGCAATTCTGAAATTTTTTGCTTTTTCCTGCTCCTCTTACCATGATAAAGAAGATTCAAAGAGAGTGAGATGCCAGCTTCTTTCATTCAGTCAGTAGCTTCAAACATTTCTGGGATATGAATAACATGATGTTTTTCAATGGCAAAAATTAATGAATATTGTAAATGCACAAACAGTAATTTCTCCGCATTGCAAGGTGCAATTCTGAAATTTTTTGCTTTTTCCTGCTCCTCTTAGCATGATAAAGAAGATTCAAAGAGAGTGAGATGCCAGCTCCTTTCATTCAGTCAGTAGCTTCAATCATTTCTGGACGTTTTTCAATGGCAAAAATCAATGAATATTGTAAATGCACAAACAGTAATTTCTCCGCATTGCAAGGTGCAATTCTGAAATTTTTTGCTTTTTCCTGCTCCTCTTAGCATGATAAAGAAGATTCAAAGAGAGTGAGATGCCAGCTCCTTTCATTCAGTCAGTAGCTTCAATCATTTCTGGACGTTTTTCAATGGCAAAAATCAATGAATATTGTAAATGCACAAACAGTAATTTCTCCGCATTGCAAGGTGCAATTCTGAAATTTTTTGCTTTTTCCTGCTCCTCTTAGCATGATAAAGAAGATTCAAAGAGAGTGAGATGCCAGCTCCTTTCATTCAGTCAGTAGCTTCAATCATTTCTGGTATATGAATAACATGATGTTTTTCAATGGCAAAAATCAATGAATATTGTAAATGCACAAACAGTAATTTCTCCGCATTGCAAGTTGCAATTCTGAAATTTTTTGCTTTTTCCTGCTCCTCTTAGCATGATAAAGAAGATTCAAAGAGAGTGAGATTCCAGCTCCTTTCATTCAGTCAGTAGCTTCAATCATTTCTGGACGTTTTTCAATGGCAAAAATCAATGAATATTGTAAATGCACAAACAGTAATTTCTCCGCATTGCAAGGTGCAATTCTGAAATTTTTTGCTTTTTCCTGCTCCTCTTAGCATGATAAAGAAGATTCAAAGAGAGTGAGATGCCAGCTCCTTTCATTCAGTCAGTAGCTTCAATCATTTCTGGACGTTTTTCAATGACAAAAATCAATGAATATTGTAAATGCACAAACAGTAATTTCTCCGCATTGCAAGATGCAATTCTGAAATTTTTTGCTTTTTCCTGCTCCTCTTAGCATGATAAAAAAGATTCAAAGAGAGTGAGATGCCAGCTCCTTTCATTCAGTCAGTAGCTTCAATCATTTCTGGACGTTTTTCAATGGCAAAAATCAATGAATATTGTAAATGCACAAACAGTAATTTCTCCGCATTGCAAGGTGCAATTCTGAAATTTTTTGCTTTTTCCTGCTCCTCTTAGCATGATAAAGAAGATTCAAAGAGAGTGAGATGCCAGCTCCTTTCATTCAGTCAGTAGCTTCAATCATTTCTGGTATATGAATAACATGATGTTTTTCAATGGCAAAAATCAATGAATATTGTAAATGCACAAACAGTAATTTCTCCGCATTGCAAGGTGCAATTCTGAAATTTTTTGCTTTTTCCTGCTCCTCTTAGCATGATAAAGAAGATTCAAAGAGAGTGAGATGCCAGCTCCTTTCATTCAGTCAGTAGCTTCAATCATTTCTGGACGTTTTTCAATGGCAAAAATCAATGAATATTGTAAATGCACAAACAGTAATTTCTCCGCATTGCAAGGTGCAATTTTGAAATTTTTTGCTTTTTCCTGCTCCTCTTAGCATGATAAAGAAGATTCAAAGAGAGTGAGATGCCAGCTCCTTTCATTCAGTCAGTAGCTTCAGTCATTTCTGGACGTTTTTCAATGGCAAAAATCAATGAATATTGTAAATGCACAAACAGTAATTTCTCCGCATTGCAAGGTGCAATTCTGAAATTTTTTGCTTTTTCCTGCTCCTCTTAGCATGATAAAGAAGATTCAAAGAGAGTGAGATGCCAGCTCCTTTCATTCAGTCAGTAGCTTCAAACATTTCTGGTATAAACATTTCTGGACGTTTTTCAATGGCAAAAATCAATGAATATTGTAAATGCACAAACAGTAATATCTCCACATTGCAAGGTGCAATTCTGAAATTTTTTGCTTTTTCCTGCTAATCCTAGCATGATAAAGAAGATTCAAAGAGAGTGAGATGCCAGCTCCTTTCATTCAGTCAGTAGCTTCAATCATTTCTGGACGTTTTTCAATGGCAAAAATCAATGAATATTGTAAATGCACAAACAGTAATTTCTCCGCATTGCAAGGTGCAATTCTGAAATTTTTTGCTTTTTCCTGCTCCTCTTAGCATGATAAAGAAGATTCAAAGAGAGTGAGATGCCAGCTTCTTTCATTCAGTCAGTAGCTTCAAACATTTCTGGGATATGAATAACATGATGTTTTTCAATGGCAAAAATTAATGAATATTGTAAATGCACAAACAGTAATTTCTCCGCATTGCAAGGTGCAATTCTGAAATTTTTTGCTTTTTCCTGCTCCTCTTAGCATGATAAAGAAGATTCAAAGAGAGTGAGATGCCAGCTCCTTTCATTCAGTCAGTAGCTTCAATCATTTCTGGACGTTTTTCAATGGCAAAAATCAATGAATATTGTAAATGCACAAACAGTAATTTCTCCGCATTGCAAGGTGCAATTCTGAAATTTTTTGCTTTTTCCTGCTCCTCTTAGCATGATAAAGAAGATTCAAAGAGAGTGAGATGCCAGCTCCTTTCATTCAGTCAGTAGCTTCAATCATTTCTGGACGTTTTTCAATGGCAAAAATCAATGAATATTGTAAATGCACAAACAGTAATTTCTCCGCATTGCAAGGTGCAATTCTGAAATTTTTTGCTTTTTCCTGCTCCTCTTAGCATGATAAAGAAGATTCAAAGAGAGTGAGATGCCAGCTCCTTTCATTCAGTCAGTAGCTTCAATCATTTCTGGTATATGAATAACATGATGTTTTTCAATGGCAAAAATCAATGAATATTGTAAATGCACAAACAGTAATTTCTCCGCATTGCAAGTTGCAATTCTGAAATTTTTTGCTTTTTCCTGCTCCTCTTAGCATGATAAAGAAGATTCAAAGAGAGTGAGATTCCAGCTCCTTTCATTCAGTCAGTAGCTTCAATCATTTCTGGACGTTTTTCAATGGCAAAAATCAATGAATATTGTAAATGCACAAACAGTAATTTCTCCGCATTGCAAGGTGCAATTCTGAAATTTTTTGCTTTTTCCTGCTCCTCTTAGCATGATAAAGAAGATTCAAAGAGAGTGAGATGCCAGCTCCTTTCATTCAGTCAGTAGCTTCAATCATTTCTGGACGTTTTTCAATGACAAAAATCAATGAATATTGTAAATGCACAAACAGTAATTTCTCCGCATTGCAAGATGCAATTCTGAAATTTTTTGCTTTTTCCTGCTCCTCTTAGCATGATAAAAAAGATTCAAAGAGAGTGAGATGCCAGCTCCTTTCATTCAGTCAGTAGCTTCAATCATTTCTGGACGTTTTTCAATGGCAAAAATCAATGAATATTGTAAATGCACAAACAGTAATTTCTCCGCATTGCAAGGTGCAATTCTGAAATTTTTTGCTTTTTCCTGCTCCTCTTAGCATGTTAAAGAAGATTCAAAGAGAGTGAGATGCCAGCTCCTTTCATTCAGTCAGTAGCTTCAATCATTTCTGGTATATGAATAACATGATGTTTTTCAATGGCAAAAATCAATGAATATTGTAAATGCACAAACAGTAATTTCTCCGCATTGCAAGGTGCAATTCTGAAATTTTTTGCTTTTTCCTGCTCCTCTTAGCATGATAAAGAAGATTCAAAGAGAGTGAGATGCCAGCTCCTTTCATTCAGTCAGTAGCTTCAATCATTTCTGGACGTTTTTCAATGGCAAAAATCAATGAATATTGTAAATGCACAAACAGTAATTTCTCCGCATTGCAAGGTGCAATTTTGAAATTTTTTGCTTTTTCCTGCTCCTCTTAGCATGATAAAGAAGATTCAAAGAGAGTGAGATGCCAGCTCCTTTCATTCAGTCAGTAGCTTCAGTCATTTCTGGACGTTTTTCAATGGCAAAAATCAATGAATATTGTAAATGCACAAACAGTAATTTCTCCGCATTGCAAGGTGCAATTCTGAAATTTTTTGCTTTTTCCTGCTCCTCTTAGCATGATAAAGAAGATTCAAAGAGAGTGAGATGCCAGCTCCTTTCATTCAGTCAGTAGCTTCAAACATTTCTGGTATAAACATTTCTGGACGTTTTTCAATGGCAAAAATCAATGAATATTGTAAATGCACAAACAGTAATATCTCCACATTGCAAGGTGCAATTCTGAAATTTTTTGCTTTTTCCTGCTAATCCTAGCATGATAAAGAAGATTCAAATAGAGTGAGATGCCAGCTCCTTTCATTCAGTCAGTAGCTTCAAACATTTCTGGACGTTTTTCAATGGCAAAATTCAATGAATATTGTAAATGCACAAACAGTAATATCTCCACATTGCCAGGTGCAATTCTGAAATTTTTTGCTTTTTCCTGCTAATCCTAGCATGATAAAGAAGATTCAAAGAGAGTGAGATGCCAGCTCCTTTCATTCAGTCAGTAGCTTCAATCATTTCTGGACGTTTTTCAATGGCAAAAATCAATGAATATTGTAAATGCACAAACAGTAATTTCTCCGCATTGCAAGGTGCAATTCTGAAATTTTTTGCTTTTTCCTGCTCCTCTTAGCATGATAAAGAAGATTCAAAGAGAGTGAGATGCCAGCTCCTTTCATTCAGTCAGTAGCTTCAATCATTTCTGGACGTTTTTCAATGGCAAAAATCAATGAATATTGTAAATGCACAAACAGTAATTTCTCCGCATTGCAAGGTGCAATTCTGAAATTTTTTGCTTTTTCCTGCTCCTCTTAGCATGATAAAGAAGATTCAAAGAGAGTGAGATGCCAGCTCCTTTCATTCAGTCAGTAGCTTCAATCATTTCTGGTATATGAATAACATGATGTTTTTCAATGGCAAAAATCAATGAATATTGTAAATGCACAAACAGTAATTTCTCCGCATTGCAAGGTGCAATTCTGAAATTTTTTGCTTTTTCCTGCTCCTCTTAGCATGATAAAGAAGATTCAAAGAGAGTGAGATGCCAGCTCCTTTCATTCAGTCAGTAGCTTCAATCATTTCTGGACGTTTTTCAATGGCAAAAATCAATGAATATTGTAAATGCACAAACAGTAATTTCTCCGCATTGCAAGATGCAATTCTGAAATTTTTTGCTTTTTCCTGCTCCTCTTAGCATGGTAAAGAATATTCAAAGAGAGTGAGATGCCAGCTCCTTTCATTCAGTCAGTAGCTTCAGTCATTTCTGGACGTTTTTCAATGCAAAAATCAATGAATATTGTAAATGCACAAACAGTAATTTCTCCGCATTGCAAGGTGCAATTCTGAAATTTTTTGCTTTTTCCTGCTCCTCTTAGCATGATAAAGAAGATTCAAAGAGAGTGAGATGCCAGCTCCTTTCATTCAGTCAGTAGCTTCAATCATTTCTGGTATATGAATAACATGATGTTTTTCAATGGCAAAAATCAATGAATATTGTAAATGCACAAACAGTAATTTCTCCGCATTGCAAGGTGCAATTCTGAAATTTTTTGCTTTTTCCTGCTCCTCTTAGCATGATAAAGAAGATTCAAAGAGAGTGAGATGCCAGCTCCTTTCATTCAGTCAGTAGCTTCAATCATTTCTGGATGTTTTTCAATGGCAAAAATCAATGAATATTATAAATGCACAAACAGTAATTTCTCCGCATTGCAAGGTGCAATTCTGAAATTTCTTGCATTTTCCTGCTCCTCTTAGCATGATAAAGAAGATTCAAAGAGAGTGAGATGCCAGCTCCTTTCATTCAGTCAGTAGCTTCAATCATTTCTGGACGTTTTTCAATGGCAAAAATCAATGAATATTGTAAATGCACAAACAGTAATTTCTCCGCATTGCAAGGTGCAATTCTGAAATTTTTTGCTTTTTCCTGCTCCTCTTAGCATGATAAAGAAGATTCAAAGAGAGTGAGATGCCAGCTCCTTTCATTCAGTCAGTAGCTTCAAACATTTCTGGTATATGAATAACATGATGTTTTTCAATGGCAAAAATCAATGAATATTGTAAATGCACAAACAGTAATTTCTCCGCATTGCAAGGTGCAATTCTGAAATTTTTTGCTTTTTCCTGCTCCTCTTAGCATGATAAAGAAGATTCAAAGAGAGTGAGATGCCAGCTCCTTTCATTCAGTCAGTAGCTTCAATCATTTCTGGACGTTTTTCAATGGCAAAAATCAATGAATATTGTAAATGCACAAACAGTAATTTCTCCGCATTGCAAGGTGCAATTCTGAAATTTTTTGCTTTTTCCTGCTCCTATTAGCATGATAAAGAAGATTCAAAGAGAGTGAGATGCCAGCTTCTTTCATTGTCAGTAGCTTCAAACATTTCTGGGATATGAATAACATGATGTTTTTCAATGGCAAAAATTAATGAATATTGTAAATGCACAAACAGTAATTTCTCCGCATTGCAAGGTGCAATTCTGAAATTTTTTGCTTTTTCCTGCTCCTCTTAGCATGATAAAGAAGATTCAAAGAGAGTGAGATGCCAGCTCCTTTCATTCAGTCAGTAGCTTCAATCATTTCTGGACGTTTTTCAATGGCAAAAATCAATGAATATTGTAAATGCACAAACAGTAATTTCTCCGCATTGCAAGGTGCAATTCTGAAATTTTTTGCTTTTTCCTGCTCCTCTTAGCATGATAAAGAAGATTCAAAGAGAGTGAGATGCCAGCTCCTTTCATTCAGTCAGTAGCTTCAAACATTTCTGGTATATGAATAACATGATGTTTTTCAATGGCAAAAATCAATGAATATTGTAAAAGCACAAACAGTAATTTCTCCGCATTGCAAGGTGCAATTCTGAAATTTTTTGCTTTTTCCTGCTCCTCTTAGCATGATAAAGAAGATTCAAAGAGAGTGAGATGCCAGCTCCTTTCATTCAGTCAGTAGCTTCAATTATTTCTGGACGTTTTTCAATGGCAAAAATCAATGAATATTGTAAATGCACAAACAGTAATTTCTCCGCATTGCAAGGTGCAATTCTGAAATTTTTTGCTTTTTCCTGCTCCTCTTAGCATGATAAAGAAGATTCAAAGAGAGTGAGATGCCAGCTCCTTTCATTCAGTCAGTTGCTTCAATCATTTCTGGACGTTTTTCAATGGCAAAAATCAGTGAATATTGTAAATGCACAAACAGTAATTTCTCCGCATTGCAAGGTGCAATTCTGAAATTTTTTGCTTTTTCCTGCTCCTCTTAGCATGATAAAGAAGATTCAAAGAGAGTGAGATGCCAGCTCCTTTCATTCAGTCAGTAGCTTCAATCATTTCTGGACGTTTTTCAATGGCAAAAGTCAATGAATATTGTAAATGCACAAACAGTAATTTCTCCGCATTGCAAGGTGCAATTCTGAAATTTTTTGCTTTTTCCTGCTCCTCTTTGCATGATAAAGAAGATTCAAAGAGAGTGAGATGCCAGCTCCTTTCATTCAGTCAGTAGCTTCAAACATTTCTGGTATAAACATTTCTGGACGTTTTTCAATGGCAAAAATCAATGAATATTGTAAATGCACAAACAGTAATATCTCCACATTGCAAGGTGCAATTCTGAAATTTTTTGCTTTTTCCTGCTAATCCTAGCATGATAAAGAAGATTCAAAGAGAGTGAGATGCCAGCTCCTTTCATTCAGTCAGTAGCTTCAATCATTTCTGGATGTTTTTCAATGGCAAAAATCAATGAATATTGTAAATGCACAAACAGTAATTTCTCCGCATTGCAAGGTGCAATTCTGAAATTTCTTGCATTTTCCTGCTCCTCTTAGCATGATAAAGAAGATCCAAAGAGAGTGAGATGCCAGCTCCTTTCATTCAGTCAGTAGATTCAATCATTTCTGGACGTTTTTCAATGGCAAAAATCAATGAATATTGTAAATGCACAAACAGTAATTTCTCCGCATTGCAAGGTGCAATTCTGAAATTTTTTGCTTTTTCCTGCTCCTCTTAGCATGATAAAGAAGATTCAAAGAGAGTGAGATGCCAGCTCCTTTCATTCAGTCAGTAGCTTCAAACATTTCTGGTATATGAATAACATGATGTTTTTCAATGGCAAAAATCAATGAATATTGTAAATGCACAAACAGTAATTTCTCCGCATTGCAAGGTGCAATTCTGAAATTTTTTGCTTTTTCCTGCTCCTCTTAGCATGATAAAGAAGATTCAAAGAGAGTGAGATGCCAGCTCCTTTCATTCAGTCAGTAGCTTCAATCATTTCTGGACGTTTTTCAATGGCAAAAATCAATGAATATTGTAAATGCACAAACAGTAATTTCTCCGCATTGCAAGGTGCAATTCTGAAATTTTTTGCTTTTTCCTGCTCCTCTTAGCATGATAAAGAAGATTCAAAGAGAGTGAGATGCCAGCTTCTTTCATTCAGTCAGTAGCTTCAAACATTTCTGGGATATGAATAACATGATGTTTTTCAATGGCAAAAATTAATGAATATTGTAAATGCACAAACAGTAATTTCTCCGCATTGCAAGGTGCAATTCTGAAATTTTTTGCTTTTTCCTGCTCCTCTTAGCATGATAAAGAAGATTCAAAGAGAGTGAGATGCCAGCTCCTTTCATTCAGTCAGTAGCTTCAATCATTTCTGGACGTTTTTCAATGGCAAAAATCAATGAATATTGTAAATGCACAAACAGTAATTTCTCCGCATTGCAAGGTGCAATTCTGAAATTTTTTGCTTTTTCCTGCTCCTCTTAGCATGATAAAGAAGATTCAAAGAGAGTGAGATGCCAGCTCCTTTCATTCAGTCAGTAGCTTCAATCATTTCTGGACGTTTTTCAATGGCAAAAATCAATGAATATTGTAAATGCACAAACAGTAATTTCTCCGCATTGCAAGGTGCAATTCTGAAATTTTTTGCTTTTTCCTGCTCCTCTTAGCATGATAAAGAAGATTCAAAGAGAGTGAGATGCCAGCTCCTTTCATTCAGTCAGTAGCTTCAATCATTTCTGGTATATGAATAACATGATGTTTTTCAATGGCAAAAATCAATGAATATTGTAAATGCACAAACAGTAATTTCTCCGCATTGCAAGTTGCAATTCTGAAATTTTTTGCTTTTTCCTGCTCCTCTTAGCATGATAAAGAAGATTCAAAGAGAGTGAGATTCCAGCTCCTTTCATTCAGTCAGTAGCTTCAATCATTTCTGGACGTTTTTCAATGGCAAAAATCAATGAATATTGTAAATGCACAAACAGTAATTTCTCCGCATTGCAAGGTGCAATTCTGAAATTTTTTGCTTTTTCCTGCTCCTCTTAGCATGATAAAGAAGATTCAAAGAGAGTGAGATGCCAGCTCCTTTCATTCAGTCAGTAGCTTCAATCATTTCTGGACGTTTTTCAATGACAAAAATCAATGAATATTGTAAATGCACAAACAGTAATTTCTCCGCATTGCAAGATGCAATTCTGAAATTTTTTGCTTTTTCCTGCTCCTCTTAGCATGATAAAAAAGATTCAAAGAGAGTGAGATGCCAGCTCCTTTCATTCAGTCAGTAGCTTCAATCATTTCTGGACGTTTTTCAATGGCAAAAATCAATGAATATTGTAAATGCACAAACAGTAATTTCTCCGCATTGCAAGGTGCAATTCTGAAATTTTTTGCTTTTTCCTGCTCCTCTTAGCATGATAAAGAAGATTCAAAGAGAGTGAGATGCCAGCTCCTTTCATTCAGTCAGTAGCTTCAATCATTTCTGGTATATGAATAACATGATGTTTTTCAATGGCAAAAATCAATGAATATTGTAAATGCACAAACAGTAATTTCTCCGCATTGCAAGGTGCAATTCTGAAATTTTTTGCTTTTTCCTGCTCCTCTTAGCATGATAAAGAAGATTCAAAGAGAGTGAGATGCCAGCTCCTTTCATTCAGTCAGTAGCTTCAATCATTTCTGGACGTTTTTCAATGGCAAAAATCAATGAATATTGTAAATGCACAAACAGTAATTTCTCCGCATTGCAAGGTGCAATTTTGAAATTTTTTGCTTTTTCCTGCTCCTCTTAGCATGATAAAGAAGATTCAAAGAGAGTGAGATGCCAGCTCCTTTCATTCAGTCAGTAGCTTCAGTCATTTCTGGACGTTTTTCAATGGCAAAAATCAATGAATATTGTAAATGCACAAACAGTAATTTCTCCGCATTGCAAGGTGCAATTCTGAAATTTTTTGCTTTTTCCTGCTCCTCTTAGCATGATAAAGAAGATTCAAAGAGAGTGAGATGCCAGCTCCTTTCATTCAGTCAGTAGCTTCAAACATTTCTGGTATAAACATTTCTGGACGTTTTTCAAGGGCAAAAATCAATGAATATTGTAAATGCACAAACAGTAATATCTCCACATTGCAAGGTGCAATTCTGAAATTTTTTGCTTTTTCCTGCTAATCCTAGCATGATAAAGAAGATTCAAATAGAGTGAGATGCCAGCTCCTTTCATTCAGTCAGTAGCTTCAAACATTTCTGGACGTTTTTCAATGGCAAAATTCAATGAATATTGTAAATGCACAAACAGTAATATCTCCACATTGCCAGGTGCAATTCTGAAATTTTTTGCTTTTTCCTGCTAATCCTAGCATGATAAAGAAGATTCAAAGAGAGTGAGATGCCAGCTCCTTTCATTCAGTCAGTAGCTTCAATCATTTCTGGACGTTTTTCAATGGCAAAAATCAATGAATATTGTAAATGCACAAACAGTAATTTCTCCGCATTGCAAGGTGCAATTCTGAAATTTTTTGCTTTTTCCTGCTCCTCTTAGCATGATAAAGAAGATTCAAAGAGAGTGAGATGCCAGCTCCTTTCATTCAGTCAGTAGCTTCAATCATTTCTGGACGTTTTTCAATGGCAAAAATCAATGAATATTGTAAATGCACAAACAGTAATTTCTCCGCATTGCAAGGTGCAATTCTGAAATTTTTTGCTTTTTCCTGCTCCTCTTAGCATGATAAAGAAGATTCAAAGAGAGTGAGATGCCAGCTCCTTTCATTCAGTCAGTAGCTTCAATCATTTCTGGTATATGAATAACATGATGTTTTTCAATGGCAAAAATCAATGAATATTGTAAATGCACAAACAGTAATTTCTCCGCATTGCAAGGTGCAATTCTGAAATTTTTTGCTTTTTCCTGCTCCTCTTAGCATGATAAAGAAGATTCAAAGAGAGTGAGATGCCAGCTCCTTTCATTCAGTCAGTAGCTTCAATCATTTCTGGACGTTTTTCAATGGCAAAAATCAATGAATATTGTAAATGCACAAACAGTAATTTCTCCGCATTGCAAGATGCAATTCTGAAATTTTTTGCTTTTTCCTGCTCCTCTTAGCATGGTAAAGAAGATTCAAAGAGAGTGAGATGCCAGCTCCTTTCATTCAGTCAGTAGCTTCAGTCATTTCTGGACGTTTTTCAATGCAAAAATCAATGAATATTGTAAATGCACAAACAGTAATTTCTCCGCATTGCAAGGTGCAATTCTGAAATTTTTTGCTTTTTCCTGCTCCTCTTAGCATGATAAAAAAGATTCAAAGAGAGTGAGATGCCAGCTCCTTTCATTCAGTCAGTAGCTTCAATCATTTCTGGTATATGAATAACATGATGTTTTTCAATGGCAAAAATCAATGAATATTGTAAATGCACAAACAGTAATTTCTCCGCATTGCAAGGTGCAATTCTGAAATTTTTTGCTTTTTCCTGCTCCTCTTAGCATGATAAAGAAGATTCAAAGAGAGTGAGATGCCAGCTCCTTTCATTCAGTCAGTAGCTTCAATCATTTCTGGATGTTTTTCAATGGCAAAAATCAATGAATATTATAAATGCACAAACAGTAATTTCTCCGCATTGCAAGGTGCAATTCTGAAATTTCTTGCATTTTCCTGCTCCTCTTAGCATGATAAAGAAGATTCAAAGAGAGTGAGATGCCAGCTCCTTTCATTCAGTCAGTAGCTTCAATCATTTCTGGACGTTTTTCAATGGCAAAAATCAATGAATATTGTAAATGCACAAACAGTAATTTCTCCGCATTGCAAGGTGCAATTCTGAAATTTTTTGCTTTTTCCTGCTCCTCTTAGCATGATAAAGAAGATTCAAAGAGAGTGAGATGCCAGCTCCTTTCATTCAGTCAGTAGCTTCAAACATTTCTGGTATATGAATAACATGATGTTTTTCAATGGCAAAAATCAATGAATATTGTAAATGCACAAACAGTAATTTCTCCGCATTGCAAGGTGCAATTCTGAAATTTTTTGCTTTTTCCTGCTCCTCTTAGCATGATAAAGAAGATTCAAAGAGAGTGAGATGCCAGCTCCTTTCATTCAGTCAGTAGCTTCAATCATTTCTGGACGTTTTTCAATGGCAAAAATCAATGAATATTGTAAATGCACAAACAGTAATTTCTCCGCATTGCAAGGTGCAATTCTGAAATTTTTTGCTTTTTCCTGCTCCTATTAGCATGATAAAGAAGATTCAAAGAGAGTGAGATGCCAGCTTCTTTCATTGTCAGTAGCTTCAAACATTTCTGGGATATGAATAACATGATGTTTTTCAATGGCAAAAATTAATGAATATTGTAAATGCACAAACAGTAATTTCTCCGCATTGCAAGGTGCAATTCTGAAATTTTTTGCTTTTTCCTGCTCCTCTTAGCATGATAAAGAAGATTCAAAGAGAGTGAGATGCCAGCTCCTTTCATTCAGTCAGTAGCTTCAATCATTTCTGGACGTTTTTCAATGGCAAAAATCAATGAATATTGTAAATGCACAAACAGTAATTTCTCCGCATTGCAAGGTGCAATTCTGAAATTTTTTGCTTTTTCCTGCTCCTCTTAGCATGATAAAGAAGATTCAAAGAGAGTGAGATGCCAGCTCCTTTCATTCAGTCAGTAGCTTCAATCATTTCTGGACGTTTTTCAATGGCAAAAATCAATGAATATTGTAAATGCACAAACAGTAATTTCTCCGCATTGCAAGGTGCAATTCTGAAATTTTTTGCTTTTTCCTGCTCCTCTTAGCATGATAAAGAAGATTCAAAGAGAGTGAGATGCCAGCTCCTTTCATTCAGTCAGTAGCTTCAATCATTTCTGGTATATGAATAACATGATGTTTTTCAATGGCAAAAATCAATGAATATTGTAAATGCACAAACAGTAATTTCTCCGCATTGCAAGTTGCAATTCTGAAATTTTTTGCTTTTTCCTGCTCCTCTTAGCATGATAAAGAAGATTCAAAGAGAGTGAGATTCCGGCTCCTTTCATTCAGTCAGTAGCTTCAATCATTTCTGGACGTTTTTCAATGGCAAAAATCAATGAATATTGTAAATGCACAAACAGTAATTTCTCCGCATTGCAAGGTGCAATTCTGAAATTTTTTGCTTTTTCCTGCTCCTCTTAGCATGATAAAGAAGATTCAAAGAGAGTGAGATGCCAGCTCCTTTCATTCAGTCAGTAGCTTTAATCATTTCTGGACGTTTTTCAATGGCAAAAATCAATGAATATTGTAAATGCACAAACAGTAATTTCTCCGCATTGCAAGATGAAATTCTGAAATTTTTTGCTTTTTCCTGCTCCTCTTAGCATGATAAAGAAGATTCAAAGAGAGTGAGATGCCAGCTCCTTTCATTCAGTCAGTAGCTTCAATCATTTCTGGACGTTTTTCAATGGCAAAAATCAATGAATATTGTAAATGCACAAACAGTAATTTCTCCGCATTGCAAGGTGCAATTCTGAAATTTTTTGCTTTTTCCTGCTCCTCTTAGCATGATAAAGAAGATTCAAAGAGAGTGAGATGCCAGCTCCTTTCATTCAGTCAGTAGCTTCAATCATTTCTGGTATATGAATAACATGATGTTTTTCAATGGCAAAAATCAATGAATATTGTAAATGCACAAACAGTAATTTCTCCGCATTGCAAGGTGCAATTCTGAAATTTTTTGCTTTTTCCTGCTCCTCTTAGCATGATAAAGAAGATTCAAAGAGAGTGAGATGCCAGCTCCTTTCATTCAGTCAGTAGCTTCAATCATTTCTGGACGTTTTTCAATGGCAAAAATCAATGAATATTGTAAATGCACAAACAGTAATTTCTCCGCATTGCAAGGTGCAATTCTGAAATTTTTTGCTTTTTCCTGCTCCTCTTAGCATGATAAAGAAGATTCAAAGAGAGTGAGATGCCAGCTCCTTTCATTCAGTCAGTAGCTTCAGTCATTTCTGGAAGTTTTTCAATGGCAAAAATCAATGAATATTGTAAATGCACAAACAGTAATTTCTCCGCATTGCAAGGTGCAATTCTGAAATTTTTTGCTTTTTCCTGCTCCTCTTAGCATGATAAAGAAGATTCAAAGAGAGTGAGATGCCAGCTCCTTTCATTCAGTCAGTAGCTTCAAACATTTCTGGTATAAACATTTCTGGACGTTTTTCAATGGCAAAAATCAATGAATATTGTAAATGCACAAACAGTAATATCTCCACATTGCAAGGTGCAATGCTGAAATTTTTTTTGCTTTTTCCTGCTAATCCTAGCATGATAAAGAAGATTCAAATAGAGTGAGATGCCAGCTCCTTTCATTCAGTCAGTAGCTTCAAACCTTTCTGGACGTTTTTCAATGGCAAAAATCAATGAATATTGTAAATGCACAAACAGTAATATCTCCACATTGCAAGGTGCAATTCTGAAATTTTTTGCTTTTTCCTGCTAATCCTAGCATGATAAAGAAGATTCAAAGAGAGTGAGATGTCAGCTCCTTTCATTCAGTCAGTAGCTTCAAACATTTCTGGTATATGAATAACATGATGTTTTTCAATGGCAAAAATCAATGAATATTGTAAATGCACAAACAGTAATATCTCCACATTGCAAGGTGCAATTCTGAAATTTTTTGCTTTTTCCTGCTAATCCTAGCATGATAAAGAAGATTCAAAGAGAGTGAGATGCCAGCTCCTTTCATTCAGTCAGTAGCTTCAAACATTTCTGGACGTTTTTCAATGGCAAAAATCAATGAATATTGTAAATGCACAAACAGTAATATCTCCACATTGCAAGGTGCAATTCTGAAATTTTTTGCTTTTTCCTGCTAATCCTAGCATGATAAAGAAGATTCAAAGAGAGTGAGATGCCAGCTCCTTTCATTCAGTCAGTAGCTTCAAACATTTCTGGACGTTTTTCAATGGCAAAAATCAATGAATATTGTAAATGCACAAACAGTAATATCTCCACATTGCAAGGTGCAATTCTGAAATTTTTTGCTTTTTCCTGCTAATCCTAGCATGATAAAGAAGATTCAAAGAGAGTGAGATGCCAGCTCCTTTCATTCAGTCAGTAGCTTCAATCATTTCTGGACGTTTTTCAATGGCAAAAATCAATGAATATTGTAAATGCACAAACAGTAATTTCTCCGCATTGCAAGGTGCAATTCTGAATTTTTTTGCTTTTTCCTGCTCCTCTTAGCATGGTAAAGAAGATTCAAAGAGAGTGAGATGCCAGCTCCTTTCATTCAGTCAGTAGCTTCAGTCATTTCTGGACGTTTTTCAATGGCAAAAATCAATGAATATTGTAAATGCACAAAAAGTAATTTCTCCGCATTGCAAGGTGCAATTCTGAAATTTTTTGCTTTTTCCTGCTCCTCTTAGCATGATAAAGAAGATTCAAAGAGAGTGAGATGCCAGCTCCTTTCATTCAGTCAGTAGCTTCAAACATTTCTGGTATAAACATTTCTGGACGTTTTTCAATGGCAAAAATCAATGAATATTGTAAATGCACAAACAGTAATATCTCCACATTGCAAGGTGCAATTCTGAAATTTTTTGCTTTTTCCTGCTAATCCTAGCATGATAAAGAAGATTCAAATAGAGTGAGATGCCAGCTCCTTTCATTCAGTCAGTAGCTTCAAACATTTCTGGACGTTTTTCAATGGCAAAATTCAATGAATATTGTAAATGCACAAACAGTAATATCTCCACATTGCAAGGTGCAATTCTGAAATTTTTTGCTTTTTCCTCCTAATCCTAGCATGATAAAGAAGATTCAAAGAGAGTGAGATGCCAGCTCCTTTCATTCAGTCAGTAGCTTCAATCATTTCTGGACGTTTTTCAATGGCAAAAATCAATGAATATTGTAAATGCACAAACAGTAATTTCTCCGCATTGCAAGGTGCAATTCTGAAATTTTTTGCTTTTTCCTGCTCCTCTTAGCATGATAAAGAAGATTCAAAGAGAGTGAGATGCCAGCTCCTTTCATTCAGTCAGTAGCTTCAATCATTTCTGGATGTTTTTCAATGGCAAAAATCAATGAATATTGTAAATGCACAAACAGTAATTTCTCCGCATTGCAAGGTGCAATTCTGAAATTTTTTGCTTTTTCCTGCTCCTCTTAGCATGATAAAGAAGATTCAAAGAGAGTGAGATGCCAGCTCCTTTCATTCAGTCAGTAGCTTCAATCATTTCTGGTATATGAATAACATGATGTTTTTCAATGGCAAAAATCAATGAATATTGTAAATGCACAAACAGTAATTTCTCCGCATTGCAAGGTGCAATTCTGAAATTTTTTGCTTTTTCCTGCTCCTCTTAGCATGATAAAGAAGATTCAAAGAGAGTGAGATGCCAGCTCCTTTCATTCAGTCAGTAGCTTCAATCATTTCTGGACGTTTTTCAATGGCAAAAATCAATGAATATTGTAAATGCACAAACAGTAATTTCTCCGCATTGCAAGATGCAATTCTGAAATTTTTTGCTTTTTCCTGCTCCTCTTAGCATGATAAAGAAGATTCAAAGAGAGTGAGATGCCAGCTCCTTTCATTCAGTCAGTAGCTTCAGTCATTTCTGGACGTTTTTCAATGGCAAAAATCAATGAATATTGTAAATGCACAAACAGTAATTTCTCCGCATTGCAAAGTGCAATTCTGAAATTTTTTGCTTTTTCCTGCTCCTCTTAGCATGATAAAGAAGATTCAAAGAGAGTGAGATGCCAGCTCCTTTCATTCAGTCAGTAGCTTCAAACATTTCTGGTATAAACATTTCTGGATGTTTTTCAATGGCAAAAATCAATGAATATTGTAAATGCACAAACAGTAATATCTCCACATTGCAAGGTGCAATGCTGAAATTTTTTGCTTTTTCCTGCTAATCCTAGGATGATAAAGAAGATTCAAATAGAGTGAGATGCCAGCTCCTTTCATTCAGTCAGTAGCTTCAAACATTTCTGGACGTTTTTCAATGGCAAAAATCAATGAATATTGTAAATGCACAAACAGTAATATCTCCACATTGCAAGGTGCAATTCTGAAATTTTTTGCTTTTTCCTGCTAATCCTAGCATGATAAAGAAGATTCAAAGAGAGTGAGATGTCAGCTCCTTTCATTCAGTCAGTAGCTTCAAACATTTCTGGTATATGAATAACATGATGTTTTTCAATGGCAAAAATCAATGAATATTGTAAATGCACAAACAGTAATATCTCCACATTGCAAGGTGCAATTCTGAAATTTTTTGCTTTTTCCTGCTAATCCTAGCATGATAAAGAAGATTCAAATAGAGTGAGATGCCAGCTCCTTTCATTCAGTCAGTAGCTTCAAACATTTCTGGACGTTTTTCAATGGCAAAATTCAATGAATATTGTAAATGCACAAACAGTAATATCTCCACATTGCAAGGTGCAATTCTGAAATTTTTTGCTTTTTCCTGCTAATCCTAGCATGATAAAGAAGATTCAAAGAGAGTGAGATGCCAGCTCCTTTCATTCAGTCAGTAGCTTCAATCATTTCTGGACGTTTTTCAATGGCAAAAATCAATGAATATTGTAAATGCACAAACAGTAATTTCTCCGCATTGCAAGGTGCAATTCTGAAATTTTTTGCTTTTTCCTGCTCCTCTTAGCATGATAAAGAAGATTCAAAGAGAGTGAGATGCCAGCTCCTTTCATTCAGTCAGTAGCTTCAATCATTTCTGGATGTTTTTCAATGGCAAAAATCAATGAATATTGTAAATGCACAAACAGTAATTTCTCCGCATTGCAAGGTGCAATTCTGAAATTTTTTGCTTTTTCCTGCTCCTCTTAGCATGATAAAGAAGATTCAAAGAGAGTGAGATGCCAGCTCCTTTCATTCAGTCAGTAGCTTCAATCATTTCTGGTATATGAATAACATGATGTTTTTCAATGGCAAAAATCAATGAATATTGTAAATGCACAAACAGTAATTTCTCCGCATTGCAAGGTGCAATTCTGAAATTTTTTGCTTTTTCCTGCTCCTCTTAGCATGATAAAGAAGATTCAAAGAGAGTGAGATGCCAGCTCCTTTCATTCAGTCAGTAGCTTCAATCATTTCTGGACGTTTTTCAATGGCAAAAATCAATGAATATTGTAAATGCACAAACAGTAATTTCTCCGCATTGCAAGATGCAATTCTGAAATTTTTTGCTTTTTCCTGCTCCTCTTAGCATGATAAAGAAGATTCAAAGAGAGTGAGATGCCAGCTCCTTTCATTCAGTCAGTAGCTTCAGTCATTTCTGGACGTTTTTCAATGGCAAAAATCAATGAATATTGTAAATGCACAAACAGTAATTTCTCCGCATTGCAAAGTGCAATTCTGAAATTTTTTGCTTTTTCCTGCTCCTCTTAGCATGATAAAGAAGATTCAAAGAGAGTGAGATGCCAGCTCCTTTCATTCAGTCAGTAGCTTCAAACATTTCTGGTATAAACATTTCTGGATGTTTTTCAATGGCAAAAATCAATGAATATTGTAAATGCACAAACAGTAATATCTCCACATTGCAAGGTGCAATGCTGAAATTTTTTGCTTTTTCCTGCTAATCCTAGGATGATAAAGAAGATTCAAATAGAGTGAGATGCCAGCTCCTTTCATTCAGTCAGTAGCTTCAAACATTTCTGGACGTTTTTCAATGGCAAAAATCAATGAATATTGTAAATGCACAAACAGTAATATCTCCACATTGCAAGGTGCAATTCTGAAATTTTTTGCTTTTTCCTGCTAATCCTAGCATGATAAAGAAGATTCAAAGAGAGTGAGATGTCAGCTCCTTTCATTCAGTCAGTAGCTTCAAACATTTCTGGTATATGAATAACATGATGTTTTTCAATGGCAAAAATCAATGAATATTGTAAATGCACAAACAGTAATATCTCCACATTGCAAGGTGCAATTCTGAAATTTTTTGCTTTTTCCTGCTAATCCTAGCATGATAAAGAAGATTCAAAGAGAGTGAGATGCCAGCTCCTTTCATTCAGTCAGTAGCTTCAAACATTTCTGGACGTTTTTCAATGGCAAAAATCAATGAATATTGTAAATGCACAAACAGTAATATCTCCACATTGCAAGGTGCAATTCTGAAATTTTTTGCTTTTTCCTGCTACTCCTAGCATGATAAAGAAGATTCAAAGAGAGTGAGATGCCAGCTCCTTTCATTCAGTCAGTAGCTTCAAACATTTCTGGACGTTTTTCAATGGCAAAAATCAATGAATATTGTAAATGCACAAACAGTAATATCTCCACATTGAAAGGTGCAATTCTGAAATTTTTTGCTTTTTCCTGCTAATCCTAGCATGATAAAGAAGATTCAAAGAGAGTGAGATGCCAGCTCCTTTCATGCAGTCAGTAGCTTCAAACATTTCTGGACGTTTTTCAATGGCAAAAATCAATGAATATTGTAAATGCACAAACAGTAATTTCTCCGCATTGCAAGGTGCAATTCTGAAATTTTTTGCTTTTTCCTGCTCCTCTTAGCATGATAAAGAAGATTCAAAGAGAGTGAGATGCCAGCTCCTTTCATTCAGTCAGTAGCTTCAATCATTTCTGGACGTTTTTCAATGGCAAAAATCAATGAATATTGTAAATGCACAAACAGTAATTTCTCCGCATTGCAAGGTGCAATTCTGAAATTTTTTGCTTTTTCCTGCTCCTCTTAGCATGATAATGAAGATTCAAAGAGAGTGAGATGCCAGCTCCTTTCATTCAGTCAGTAGCTTCAGTCATTTCTGGTATATGAATAACATGATGTTTTTCAATGGCAAAAATCAATGAATATTGTAAATGCACAAACAGTAATTTCTCCGCATTGCAAGTTGCAATTCTGAAATTTTTTGCTTTTTCCTGCTCCTCTTAGCATGATAAAGAAGATTCAAAGAGAGTGAGATGCCAGCTCCTTTCATTCAGTCAGTAGCTTCAATCATTTCTGGACGTTTTTCAATGGCAAAAATCAATGAATATTGTAAATGCACAAACAGTAATTTCTCCGCATTGCAAGGTGCAATTCTGAAATTTTTTGCTTTTTCCTGCTCCTCTTAGCATGATAAAGAAGATTCAAAGAGAGTGAGATGCCAGCTCCTTTCATTCAGTCAGTAGCTTCAATCATTTCTGGACGTTTTTCAATGGCAAAAATCAATGAATATTGTAAATGCACAAACAGTAATTTCTCCGCATTGCAAGGTGCAATTCTGAAATTTTTTGCTTTTTCCTGCTCCTCTTAGCATGATAAAGAAGATTCAAAGAGAGTGAGATGCCAGCTCCTTTCATTCAGTCAGTAGCTTCAATCATTTCTGGACGTTTTTCAATGGCAAAAATCAATGAATATTGTAAATGCACAAACAGTAATTTCTCCGCATTGCAAGGTGCAATTCTGAAATTTTTTGCTTTTTCCTGCTCCTCTTAGCATGATAAAGAAGATTCAAAGAGAGTGAGATGCCAGCTCCTTTCATTCAGTCAGTAGCTTCAATCATTTCTGGTATATGAATAACATGATGTTTTTCAATGGCAAAAATCAATGAATATTGTAAATGCACAAACAGTAATTTCTCCGCATTGCAAGGTGCAATTCTGAAATTTTTTGCTTTTTCCTGCTCCTCTTAGCATGATAAAGAAGATTCAAAGAGCGTGAGATGCCAGCTCCTTTCATTCAGTCAGTAGCTTCAATCATTTCGGGATGTTTTTCAATGGCAAAAATCAATGAATATTGTAAATGCACAAACAGTAATTTCTCCGCATTGCAAGGTGCAATTCTGAAATTTTTTGCTTTTTCCTGCTCCTCTTAGCATGATAAAGAAGATTCAAAGAGAGTGAGATGCCAGCTCCTTTCATTCAGTCAGTAGCTTCAGTCATTTCTGGACGTTTTTCAATGGCAAAAATCAATGAATATTGTAAATGCACAAACAGTAATTTCTCCGCATTGCAACGTGCAATTCTGAAATTTTTTGCTTTTTCCTGCTCCTCTTAGCATGATAAAGAAGATTCAAAGAGAGTGAGATGCCAGCTCCTTTCATTCAGTCAGTAGCTTCAAACATTTCTGGTATAAACATTTCTGGACGTTTTTCAATGGCAAAAATCAATGAATATTGTAAATGCACAAACAGTAATATCTCCACATTGCAAGGTGCAATTCTGAAATTTTTTGCTTTTTCCTGCTAATCCTAGCATGATAAAGAAGATTCAAATAGAGTGAGATGCCAGCTCCTTTCATTCAGTCAGTAGCTTCAAACATTTCTGGACGTTTTTCAATGGCAAAATTCAATGAATATTGTAAATGCACAAACAGTAATATCTCCACATTGCAAGGTGCAATTCTGAAATTTTTTGCTTTTTCCTGCTAATCCTAGCATGATAAAGAAGATTCAAAGAGAGTGAGATGCCAACTCCTTTCATTCAGTCAGTAGCTTCAATCATTTCTGGACGTTTTTCAATGGCAAAAATCAATGAATATTGTAAATGCACAAACAGTAATTTCTCCGCATTGCAAGGTGCAATTCTGAAATTTTTTGCTTTTTCCTGCTCCTCTTAGCATGATAAAGAAGATTCAAAGAGAGTGAGATGCCAGCTCCTTTCATTCAGTCAGTAGCTTCAATCATTTCTGGACGTTTTTCAATGGCAAAAATCAATGAATATTGTAAATGCACAAACAGTAATTTCTCCGCATTGCAAGGTGCAATTCTGAAATTTTTTGCTTTTTCCTGCTCCTCTTAGCATGATAAAGAAGATTCAAAGAGAGTGAGATGCCAGCTCCTTTCATTCAGTCAGTAGCTTCAATCATTTCTGGTATATGAATAACATGATGTTTTTCAATGGCAAAAATCAATGAATATTGTAAATGCACAAACAGTAATTTCTCCGCATTGCAAGGTGCAATTCTGAAATTTTTTGCTTTTTCCTGCTCCTCTTAGCATGATAAAGAAGATTCAAAGAGAGTGAGATGCCAGCTCCTTTCATTCAGTCAGTAGCTTCAATCATTTCTGGACGTTTTTCAATGGCAAAAATCAATGAATATTGTAAATGCACAAACAGTAATTTCTCCGCATTGCAAGGTGCAATTCTGAAATTTTTTGCTTTTTCCTGCTCCTCTTAGCATGATAAAGAAGATTCTAAGAGAGTGAGATGCCAGCTCCTTTCATTCAGTCAGTAGCTTCAATCATTTCTGGACGTTTTTCAATGGCAAAAATCAATGAATATTGTAAATGCACAAACAGTAATTTCTCCGCATTGCAAGGTGCAATTCTGAATTTTTTTGCTTTTTCCTGATCCTCTTAGCATGATAAAGAAGATTCAAAGAGAGTGAGATGCCAGTTCCTTTCATTCAGTCAGTAGCTTCAATCATTTCTGGTATATGAATAACATGATGTTTTTCAATGGCAAAAATCAATGAATATTGTAAATGCACAAACAGTAATTTCTCCGCATTGCAAGGTGCAATTCTGAAATTTTTTGCTTTTTCCTGTTAATCCTAGCATGATAAAGAAGATTCAAAGAGAGTGAGATGCCAGCTCCTTTCATTCAGTCAGTAGCTTCAAACATTTCTGGACGTTTTTCAATGGCAAAATTCAATGAATATTGTAAATGCACAAACAGTAATATCTCCACATTGCAAGGTGCAATTCTGAAATTTTTTGCTTTTTCCTGCTAATCCTAGCATGATAAAGAAGATTCAAAGAGAGTGAGATGCCAGCTCCTTTCATTCAGTCAGTAGCTTCAATCATTTCTGGACGTTTTTCAATGGCAAAAATCAATGAATATTGTAAATGCACAAACAGTAATTTCTCCGCATTGCAAGGTGCAATTCTGAAATTTTTTGCTTTTTCCTGCTCCTCTTAGCATGATAAAGAAGATTCAAAGAGAGTGAGATGCCAGCTCCTTTCATTCAGTCAGTAGCTTCAATCATTTCTGGACGTTTTTCAATGGCAAAAATCAATGAATATTGTAAATGCACAAACAGTAATTTCTCCGCATTGCAAGGTGCAATTCTGAAATTTTTTGCTTTTTCCTGCTCCTCTTAGCATGATAAAGAAGATTCAAAGAGAGTGAGATGCCAGCTCCTTTCATTCAGTCAGTAGCTTCAATCATTTCTGGTATATGAATAACATGATGTTTTTCAATGGCAAAAATCAATGAATATTGTAAATGCACAAACAGTAATTTCTCCGCATTGCAAGGTGCAATTCTGAAATTTTTTGCTTTTTCCTGCTCCTCTTAGCATGATAAAGAAGATTCAAAGAGAGTGAGATGCCAGCTCCTTTCATTCAGTCAGTAGCTTCAATCATTTCTGGACGTTTTTCAATGGCAAAAATCAATGAATATTGTAAATGCACAAACAGTAATTTCTCCGCATTGCAAGGTGCAATTCTGAAATTTTTTGCTTTTTCCTGCTCCTCTTAGCATGATAAAGAAGATTCAAAGAGAGTGAGATGCCAGCTCCTTTCATTCAGTCAGTAGCTTCAGTCATTTCTGGACGTTTTTCAATGGCAAAAATCAATGAATATTGTAAATGCACAAACAGTAATTTCTCCGCATTGCAAAGTGCAATTCTGAAATTTTTTGCTTTTTCCTGCTCCTCTTAGCATGATAAAGAAGATTCAAAGAGAGTGAGATGCCAGCTCCTTTCATTCAGTCAGTAGCTTCAATCATTTTTGGACGTTTTTCAATGGCAAAAATCAATGAATATTGTAAATGCACAAACAGTAATTTCTCCGCATTGCAAGGTGCAATTCTGAAATTTTTTGCTTTTTCCTGCTCCTCTTAGCATGATAAAGAAGATTCAAAGAGAGTGAGATGCCAGCTCCTTTCATTCAGTCAGTAGCTTCAATCATTTCTGGACGTTTTTCAATGGCAAAAATCAATGAATATTGTAAATGCACAAACAGTAATTTCTCCGCATTGCAAATTGCAATTCTGAAATTTTTTGCTTTTTCCTGCTCCTCTTAGCATGATAAAGAAGATTCAAAGACAGTGAGATGCCAGCTCCTTTCATTCAGTCAGTAGCTTCAATCATTTCTGGACGTTTTTCAATGGCAAAAATCAATGAATATTGTAAATGCACAAACAGTAATTTCTCCGCATTGCAAGGTGCAATTCTGAAATTTTTTGCTTTTTCCTGCTCCTCTTAGCATGATAAAGAAGATTCAAAGAGAATGAGATGCCAGCTCTTTTCATTCAGTCAGTAGCTTCAATCATTTCTGGTATATGAATAACATGATGTTTTTCAATGGCAAAAATCAATGAATATTGTAAATGCACAAACAGTAATTTCTCCGCATTGCAAGGTGCAATTCTGAAATTTTTTGCTTTTTCCTGCTCCTCTTAGCATGATAAAGAAGATTCAAAGAGTGTGAGATGCCAGCTCCTTTCATTCAGTCAGTAGCTTCAATCATTTCTGGATGTTTTTCAATGGCAAAAATCAATGAATATTGTAAATGCACAAACAGTAATTTCTCCGCATTGCAAGGTGCAATTCTGAAATTTTTTGCTTTTTCCTGCTCCTCTTAGCATGATAAAGAAGATTCAGAGAGTGAGATGCCAGCTCCTTTCATTCAGTCAGTAGCTTCAGTCATTTCTGGACGTTTTTCCATGGCAAAAATCAATGAATATTGTAAATGCACAAACAGTAATTTCTCCGCATTGCAAGGTGCAATTCTGAAATTTTTTGCTTTTTCCTGCTCCTCTTAGCATGATAAAGAAGATTCAAAGAGAGTGAGATGCCAGCTCCTTTCATTCAGTCAGTAGCTTCAAACATTTCTGGTATAAACATTTCTGGACGTTTTTCAATGGCAAAAATCAATGAATATTGTAAATGCACAAACAGTAATATCTCCACATTGCAAGGTGCAATTCTGAAATTTTTTGCTTTTTCCTGCTCCTCTTAGCATGATAAAGAAGATTCAAAGAGAGTGAGATGCCAGCTCCTTTCATTCAGTCAGTAGCTTCAATCATTTCTGGACGTTTTTCAATGGCAAAAATCAATGAATATTGTAAATGCACAAACAGTAATTTCTCCGCATTGCAAGGTGCAATTCTGAAATTTTTTGCTTTTTCCTGCTCCTCTTAGCATGATAAAGAAGATTCAAAGAGAGTGAGATGCCAGCTCCTTTCATTCAGTCAGTAGCTTCAATCATTTCTGGTATATGAATAACATGATGTTTTTCAATGGCAAAAATCAATGAATATTGTAAATGCACAAACAGTAATTTCTCCGCATTGCAAGGTGCAATTCTGAAATTTTTTGCTTTTTCCTGCTCCTCTTAGCATGATAAAGAAGATTCAAAGAGAGTGAGATGCCAGCTCTTTTCATTCAGTCAGTAGCTTCAATCATTTCTGGACGTTTTTCAATGGCAAAAATCAATGAATATTGTAAATGCACAAACAGTAATTTCTCCGCATTGCAAGGTGCAATTCTGAAATTTTTTGCTTTTTCCTGCTCCTCTTAGCATGATAAAGAAGATTCAAAGAGAGTGAGATGCCAGCTCCTTTCATTCAGTCAGTAGCTTCAGTCATTTCTGGACGTTTTTCAATGGCAAAAATCAATGAATATTGTAAATGCACAAACAGTAATTTCTCCGCATTGCAAGGTGCAATTCTGAAATTCTTTGCTTTTTCCTGCTCCTCTTAGCATGATAAAGAAGATTCAAAGAGAATGAGATGCCAGCTCCTTTCATTCAGTCAGTAGCTTCAAACATTTCTGGTATAAACATTTCTGGACGTTTTTCAATGGCAAAAATCAATGAATATTGTAAATGCACAAACAGTAATATCTCCACATTGCAAGGTGCAATTCTGAAATTTTTTGCTTTTTCCTGCTAATCCTAGCATGATAAAGAAGATTCAAATAGAGTGAGATGCCAGCTCCTTTCATTCAGTCAGTAGCTTCAAACATTTCTGGACTTTTTCAATGGCAAAAATCAATGAATATTGTAAATGCACAAACAGTAATATCTCCACATTGCAAGGTGCAATTCTGAAATTTTTTGCTTTTTCCTGCTACTCCTAGCATGATAAAGAAGATTCAAAGAGAGTGAGATGCCAGCTCCTTTCATTCAGTCAGTAGCTTCAAACATTTCTGGACGTTTTTCAATGGCAAAAATCAATGAATATTGTAAATGCACAAACAGTAATATCTCCACATTGCAAGGTGCAATTCTGAAATTTTTTGCTTTTTCCTGCTAATCCTAGCATGATAAAGAAGATTCAAAGAGAGTGAGATGCCAGCTCCTTTCATTCAGTCAGTAGCTTCAAACATTTCTGGACGTTTTTCAATGACAAAAATCTATGAATATTGTAAATGCACAAACAGTAATTTCTCCGCATTGCAATTTGCAATTCTGAAATTTTTTGCTTTTTCCTGCTCCTCTTAGCATGATAAAGAAGATTCAAAGAGAGTGAGATGCCAGCTCCTTTCATTCAGTCAGTAGCTTCAATCATTTCTGGGTATGAATAACATGATGTTTTTCAATGGCAAAAATCAATGAATATTGTAAATGCACAAACAGTAATTTCTCCACATTGCAAGGTGCAATTCTGAAATTTTTTGCTTTTTCCTGCTCCTCTTAGCATGATACAGAAGATTCAAAGAGAGTGAGATGCCAGCTCCTTTCATTCAGTCAGTAGCTTCAATCATTTCTGGACGTTTTTCAATGGCAAAAATCAATGAATATTGTAAATGCACAAACAGTAATTTCTCCGCATTGCAAGGTGCAATTCTGAAATTTTTTGCTTTTTCCTGCTCCTCTTAGCATGATAAAGAAGATTCAAAGAGAGTGAGATGCCAGCTCCTTTCATTCAGTCAGTAGCTTCAATCATTTCTGGACATTTTTCAATGGCAAAAATCAATGAATATTGTAAATGCACAAACAGTAATTTCTCCGCATTGCAAGGTGCAATTCTGAATTTTTTTGCTTTTTCCTGCTCCTCTTAGCATGATAAAGAAGATTCAAAGAGAGTGAGATGCCAGCTCCTTTCATTCAGTCAGTAGCTTCAAACATTTCTGGTATAAACATTTCTGGACGTTTTTCAATGGCAAAAATCAATGAATATTGTAAATGCACAAACAGTAATATCTCCACATTGCAAGGTGCAATTCTGAAATTTTTTGCTTTTTCCTGCTAATCCTAGCATGATAAAGAAGATTCAAAGAGAGTGAGATGCCAGCTCCTTTCATTCAGTCAGTAGCTTCAATCATTTCTGGTATATGAATAACATGATGTTTTTCAATGGCAAAAATCAATGAATATTGTAAATGCACAAACAGTAATTTCTCCGCATTGCAAGGTGCAATTCTGAAATTTTTTGCTTTTTCCTGCTCCTCTTAGCATGGTAAAGAAGATTCAAAGAGAGTGAGATGCCAGCTCCTTTCATTCAGTCAGTAGCTTCAATCATTTCTGGACGTTTTTCAATGGCAAAAATCAATGAATATTGTAAATGCACAAACAGTAATTTCTCCGCATTGCAAGGTGCAATTCTGAAATTTTTTGCTTTTTCCTGCTCCTCTTAGCATGATAAAGAAGATTCAAAGAGAGTGAGATGCCAGCTCCTTTCATTCAGTCAGTAGCTTCAATCATTTCTGGACGTTTTTCAATGGCAAAAATCAATGAATATTGTAAATGCACAAACAGTAATTTCTCCGCATTGCAAGGTGCAATTCTGAAATGTTTTGCTTTTTCCTGCTCCTCTTAGCATGATAAAGAAGATTCAAAGAGAGTGAGATGCCAGCTCCTTTCATTCAGTCAGTAGCTTCAATCATTTCTGGGTATGAATAACATGATGTTTTTCAATGGCAAAAATCAATGAATATTGTAAATGCACAAACAGTAATTTCTCCACATTGCAAGGTGCAATTCTGAAATTTTTTGCTTTTTCCTGCTCCTCTTAGCATGATAAAGAAGATTCAAAGTGAGTGAGATGCCAGCTCCTTTCATTCAGTCAGTAGCTTCAATCATTTCTGGACATTTTTCAATGGCAAAAATCAATGAATATTGTAAATGCACAAACAGTAATTTCTCCGCATTGCAAGGTGCAATTCTGAATTTTTTTGCTTTTTCCTGCTCCTCTTAGCATGATAAAGAAGATTCAAAGAGAGTGAGATGCCAGCTCCTTTCATTCAGTCAGTAGCTTCAAACATTTCTGGTATAAACATTTCTGGACGTTTTTCAATGGCAAAAATCAATGAATATTGTAAATGCACAAACAGTAATATCTCCACATTGCAAGGTGCAATTCTGAAATTTTTTGCTTTTTCCTGCTAATCCTAGCATGATAAAGAATATTCAAATAGAGTGAGATGCCAGCTCCTTTCATTCAGTCAGTAGCTTCAAACATTTCTGGACGTTTTTCAATGGCAAAAATCAATGAATATTGTAAATGCACAAACAGTAATATCTCCACATTGCAAGGTGCAATTCTGAAATTTTTTGCTTTTTCCTGCTAATCCTAGCATGATAAAGAAGATTCAAAGAGAGTGAGATGCCAGGTCCTTTCATTCAGTCAGTAGCCTCAAACATTTCTGGTATATGAATAACATGATGTTTTTCAATGGCAAAAATCAATGAATATTGTAAATGCACAAACAGTAATATCTCCACATTGCAAGGTGCAATTCTGAAATTTTTTGCTTTTTCCTGCTAAACCTAGCATGATAAAGAAGATTCAAAGAGAGTGAGATGCCAGCTCCTTTCATTCAGTCAGTAGCTTCAAACATTTCTGGACGTTTTTCAATGGCAAAAATCAATGAATATTGTAAATGCAGAAACAGTAATATCTCCACATTGCAAGGTGCAATTCTGAAATTTTTTGCTTTTTCCTGCTACTCCTAGCATGATAAAGAAGATTCAAAGAGAGTGAGATGCCAGCTCCTTTCATTCAGTCAGTAGCTTCAAACATTTCTGGACGTTTTTCAATGGCAAAAATCAATGAATATTGTAAATGCACAAACAGTAATATCTCCACATTGCAAGGTGCAATTCTGAAATTTTTTGCTTTTTCCTGCTAATCCTAGCATGATAAAGAAGATTCAAATAGAGTGAGATGCCAGCTCCTTTCATTCAGTCAGTAGCTTCAAACATTTCTGGACGTTTTTCAATGGCAAAAATCAATGAATATTGTAAATGCACAAACAGTAATATCTAAACATTGCAAGGTGCAATTCTGAAATTTTTTGCGTTTTCCTGCTAATCCTAGCATGATAAAGAAGATTCAAAGATAGTGAGATGCCAGATCCTTTCATTCAGTCAGTAGCTTCAAACATTTCTGGTATATGAATAACATGATGTTTTTCAATGGCAAAAATCAATGAATATTGTAAATGCACAAACAGTAATATCTCCACATTGCAAGGTGCAATTCTGAAATTTTTTGCTTTTTCCTGCTAATCCTAGCATGATAAAGAACATTCAAAGTGAGTGAGATGCCAGCTCCCTTCATTCAGTCAGTAGCTTCAAACATTTCTGGACGTTTTTCAATGGCAAAAATCAATGAATACTGTAAATGCACAAACAGTAAGATCTCCACATTGCAAGGTGCAATTCTGAAACCTTGCAATGCGGAGAAATTACTGTTTGTGCATTTACAATATTCATTGATTTTTGCCATTGAAAAACGTCCAGAAATGATTGAAGCTACTGACTGAATGAAAGGAGCTGGCATCTCACTCTCTTTGAATCTTCTTTATCATGCTAAGAGGAGCAGGAAAAAGCAAAAAATTTCAGAATTGCACCTTGCAATGCGGAGAAATTACTGTTTGTGCATTTACAATATTCATTGATTTTTGCCATTGAAAAACATCATGTTATTCATATACCAGAAATGTTTGAAGCTACTGACTGAATGAAAGGAGCTGGCATCTCACTCTCTTTGAATCTTCTTTATCATGCTAAGAGGAGCAGGAAAAAGCAAAAAATTTCAGAATTGCACCTTGCAATGCGGAGAAATTACTGTTTGTGCATTTACAATATTCATTGATTTTTGCCATTGAAAAACGTCCAGAAATGATTGAAGCTACTGACTGAATGAAAGGAGCTGGCATCTCACTCTCTTTGAATCTTCTTTATCATGCTAAGAGGAGCAGGAAAAAGCAAAAAATTTCAGAATTGCACCTTGCAATGCGGAGAAATTACTGTTTGTGCATTTACAATATTCATTGATTTTTGCCATTGAAAAACGTCCAGAAATGATTGAAGCTACTGACTGAATTCTGAAATTTTTTGCTTTTTCCTGCTCCTCTTAGCATGATAAAGAAGATTCAGAGAGTGAGATGCCAGCTCCTTTCATTCAGTCAGTAGCTTCAATCATTTCTGGACGTTTTTCAATGGCAAAAATCAATGAATATTGTAAATGCACAAACAGTAATTTCTCCGCATTGCAAGGTGCAATTCTGAAATTTTTTGCTTTTTCCTGCTCCTCTTAGCATGATAAAGAAGATTCAAAGAGAGTGAGATGCCAGCTCCTTTCATTCAGTCAGTACCTTCAATCATTTCTGGACGTTTTTCAATGGCAAAAATCAATGAATATTGTAAATGCACAAACAGTAATTTCTCCGCATTGCAAGGTGCAATTCTGAAATTTTTTGCTTTTTCCTGCTCCTCTTAGCATGATAAAGAAGATTCAAAGAGAGTGAGATGCCAGCTCCTTTCATTCAGTCAGTAGCTTCAATCATTTCTGGACGTTTTTCAATGGCAAAAATCAATGAATATTGTAAATGCACAAACTGTAATTTCTCCGCATTGCAAGGTGCAATTCTGAATTTTTTGATTTTTCCTGCTCCTCTTAGCATGATAAAGAAGATTCAAAGAGAGTGAGATGCCAGCTCCTTTCATTCAGTCAGTAGCTTCAATCATTTCTGGACGTTTTTCAATGGCAAAAATCAATGAATATTGTAAATGCACAAACAGTAATTTCTCCGCATTGCAAGGTGCAATTCTGAAATTTTTTGCTTTTTCCTGCTCCTCTTAGCATGATAAAGAAGATTCAAAGAGAGTGAGATGCCAGCTCCTTTCATTCAGTCAGTAGCTTCAAACATTTCTGGTATATGAATAACATGATGTTTTTCAATGGCAAAAATCAATGAATATTGTAAATGCACAAACAGTAATTTCTCCGCATTGCAAGGTGCAAGTCTGAAATTTTTTGCTTTTTCCTGCTCCTCTGAGCATGATAAAGAAGATTCAAATAGAGTGAGATGCCAGCTCCTTTCATTCAGTCAGTAGCTTCAAACATTTCTGGACGTTTTTCAATGGCAAAAATCAATGAATATTGTAAATGCACAAACAGTAATATCTCCACATTGCAAGGTGCAATTCTGAAATTTTTTGCTTTTTCCTGCTAATCCTAGCATGATAAAGAAGATTCAAAGAGAGTGAGATGCCAGGTCCTTTCATTCAGTCAGTAGCCTCAAACATTTCTGGTATATGAATAACATGATGTTTTTCAATGGCAAAAATCAATGAATATTGTAAATGCACAAACAGTAATATCTCCACATTGCAAGGTGCAATTCTGAAATTTTTTGCTTTTTCCTGCTAATCCTAGCATGATAAAGAAGATTCAAAGAGAGTGAGATGCCAGCTCCTTTCATTCAGTCAGTAGCTTCAAACATTTCTGGACGTTTTTCAATGGCAAAAATCAATGAATATTGTAAATGCACAAACAGTAATATCTCCACATTGCAAGGTGCAATTCTGAAATTTTTTGCTTTTTCCTGCTACTCCTAGCATGATAAAGAAGATTCAAAGAGAGTGAGATGCCAGCTCCTTTCATTCAGTCAGTAGCTTCAAACATTTCTGGACGTTTTTCAATGGCAAAAATCAATGAATATTGTAAATGCACAAACAGTAATATCTCCACATTGCAAGGTGCAATTCTGAAATTTTTTGCTTTTTCCTGCTAATCCTAGCATGATAAAGAAGATTCAAATAGAGTGAGATGCCAGCTCCTTTCATTCAGTCAGTAGCTTCAAACATTTCTGGACGTTTTTCAATGGCAAAAATCAATGAATATTGTAAATGCACAAACAGTAATATCTAAACATTGCAAGGTGCAATTCTGAAATTTTTTGCTTTTTCCTGCTAATCCTAGCATGATAAAGAAGATTCAAAGATAGTGAGATGCCAGATCCTTTCATTCAGTCAGTAGCTTCAAACATTTCTGGTATATGAATAACATGATGTTTTTCAATGGCAAAAATCAATGAATATTGTAAATGCACAAACAGTAATATCTCCACATTGCAAGGTGCAATTCTGAAATTTTTTGCTTTTTCCTGCTAATCCTAGCATGATAAAGAACATTCAAAGTGAGTGAGATGCCAGCTCCCTTCATTCAGTCAGTAGCTTCAAACATTTCTGGACGTTTTTCAATGGCAAAAATCAATGAATACTGTAAATGCACAAACAGTAAGATCTCCACATTGCAAGGTGCAATTCTGAAACCTTGCAATGCGGAGAAATTACTGTTTGTGCATTTACAATATTCATTGATTTTTGCCATTGAAAAACGTCCAGAAATGATTGAAGCTACTGACTGAATGAAAGGAGCTGGCATCTCACTCTCTTTGAATCTTCTTTATCATGCTAAGAGGAGCAGGAAAAAGCAAAAAATTTCAGAATTGCACCTTGCAATGCGGAGAAATTACTGTTTGTGCATTTACAATATTCATTGATTTTTGCCATTGAAAAACATCATGTTATTCATATACCAGAAATGTTTGAAGCTACTGACTGAATGAAAGGAGCTGGCATCTCACTCTCTTTGAATCTTCTTTATCATGCTAAGAGGAGCAGGAAAAAGCAAAAAATTTCAGAATTGCACCTTGCAATGCGGAGAAATTACTGTTTGTGCATTTACAATATTCATTGATTTTTGCCATTGAAAAACGTCCAGAAATGATTGAAGCTACTGACTGAATGAAAGGAGCTGGCATCTCACTCTCTTTGAATCTTCTTTATCATGCTAAGAGGAGCAGGAAAAAGCAAAAAATTTCAGAATTGCACCTTGCAATGCGGAGAAATTACTGTTTGTGCATTTACAATATTCATTGATTTTTGCCATTGAAAAACGTCCAGAAATGATTGAAGCTACTGACTGAATTCTGAAATTTTTTGCTTTTTCCTGCTCCTCTTAGCATGATAAAGAAGATTCAGAGAGTGAGATGCCAGCTCCTTTCATTCAGTCAGTAGCTTCAATCATTTCTGGACGTTTTTCAATGGCAAAAATCAATGAATATTGTAAATGCACAAACAGTAATTTCTCCGCATTGCAAGGTGCAATTCTGAAATTTTTTGCTTTTTCCTGCTCCTCTTAGCATGATAAAGAAGATTCAAAGAGAGTGAGATGCCAGCTCCTTTCATTCAGTCAGTACCTTCAATCATTTCTGGACGTTTTTCAATGGCAAAAATCAATGAATATTGTAAATGCACAAACAGTAATTTCTCCGCATTGCAAGGTGCAATTCTGAAATTTTTTGCTTTTTCCTGCTCCTCTTAGCATGATAAAGAAGATTCAAAGAGAGTGAGATGCCAGCTCCTTTCATTCAGTCAGTAGCTTCAATCATTTCTGGACGTTTTTCAATGGCAAAAATCAATGAATATTGTAAATGCACAAACTGTAATTTCTCCGCATTGCAAGGTGCAATTCTGAATTTTTTGATTTTTCCTGCTCCTCTTAGCATGATAAAGAAGATTCAAAGAGAGTGAGATGCCAGCTCCTTTCATTCAGTCAGTAGCTTCAATCATTTCTGGACGTTTTTCAATGGCAAAAATCAATGAATATTGTAAATGCACAAACAGTAATTTCTCCGCATTGCAAGGTGCAATTCTGAAATTTTTTGCTTTTTCCTGCTCCTCTTAGCATGATAAAGAAGATTCAAAGAGAGTGAGATGCCAGCTCCTTTCATTCAGTCAGTAGCTTCAAACATTTCTGGTATATGAATAACATGATGTTTTTCAATGGCAAAAATCAATGAATATTGTAAATGCACAAACAGTAATTTCTCCGCATTGCAAGGTGCAAGTCTGAAATTTTTTGCTTTTTCCTGCTCCTCTGAGCATGATAAAGAAGATTCAAAGAGAGTGAGATGCCAGTTACTTTCATTCAGTCAGTAGCTTCAATCATTTCTGGACGTTTTTCAATGGTAAAAATCAATGAATATTGTAAATGCACAAACAGTAATTTCTCCACATTGCAAGGTGCAATTCTGAAATTTTTTGCTTTTTCCTGCTCCTCTTAGCATGATAAAGAAGATTCAAAGAGAGTGAGATGCCAGCTCCTTTCATTCAGTCAGTAGCTTCAAACATTTCTGGTATATGAATAACATGATGTTTTTCAATGGCAAAAATCAATGAATATTGTAAATGCACAAACAGTAATTTCTCCGCATTGCAAGGTGCAATTCTGAAATTTTTTGCTTTTTCCTGCTCCTCTTAGCATGATAAAGAAGATTCAAAGAGAGTGAGATGCCAGCTCCTTTCATTCAGTCAGTAGCTTCAAACATTTCTGGTATATGAATAACATGATGTTTTTCAATGGCAAAAATCAATGAATATTGTAAATGCACAAAAAGTAATTTCTCCGCATTGCAAGGTGCAATTCTGAAATTTTTTGCTTTTTCCTGCTCCTCTTAGCATGATAAAGAAGATTCAAAGAGAGTGAGATGCCAGCTCCTTTCATTCAGTCAGTAGCTTCAATCATTTCTGGATGTTTTTCAATGGCAAAAATCCATGAATATTGTAAATGCACAAACAGTAATTTCTCCGCATTGCAAGGTGCAATTCTGAAATTTTTTGCTTTTTCCTGCTCCTCTTAGCATGATAAAGAAGATTCAAAGAGAGTGAGATGTCAGCTCCTTTCATTCAGTCAGTAGCTTCAAACATTTCTGGTATATGAATAACATGATGTTTTTCAATGGCAAAAATCAATGAATATTGTAAATGCACAAACAGTAATTTCTCCGCATTGCAAGGTGCAATTCTGAAATTTTTTGCTTTTTCCTGCTCCTCTTAGCATGATAAAGAAGATTCAAAGAGAGTGAGATGCCAGCTCCTTTCATTCAGTCAGTAGCTTCAATCATTTCTGGATGTTTTTCAATGGCAAAAATCAATGAATATTGTAAATGCACAAACAGTAATTTCTCCGCATTGCAAGGTGCAATTCTGAAATTTTTTGCTTTTTCCTGCTCCTCTTAGCATGATAAAGAAGATTCAAAGAGAGTGAGATGCCAGCTCCTTTCGTTCAGTCAGTAGCTTCAATCATTTCTGGACGTTTTTCAATGGCAAAAATCATTGAATATTATAAATGCACAAACAGTAATTTCTCCGCATTGCAAGGTGCAATTCTGAAATTTTTTACTTTTTCCTGCTCCTCTTAGCATGATAAAGAAGATTCAAAGAGAGTGAGATGCCAGCTCCTTTCATTCAGTCAGTAGCTTCAATCATTTCTGGTATATGAATAACATGATGTTTTTCAATGGCAAAAATCAATGAATATTGTAAATGCAGAAACAGTAATTTCTCCGCATTGCAAGGTGCAATTCTGAAATTTTTTGCTTTTTCCTGCTCCTCTTAGCATGACAAAGAAGATTCAAAGAGAGTGAGATGCCAGCTCCTTTCATTCAGTCAGTAGCTTCAATCATTTCTGGACGTTTTTCAATGGCAAAAATCAATGAATATTGTAAATGCACAAACTGTAATTTCTCCGCATTGCAAGGTGCAATTCTGAAATTTTTTGCTTTTTCCTGCTCCTCTTAGCATGATAAACAAGATTCAAAGAGAGTGAGATGCCAGTTCCTTTCATTCAGTCAGTAGCTTCAATCATTTCTGGATGTTTTTCAATGGCAAAAATCAATGAATATTGTAAATGCACAAACAGTAATTTCTCCGCATTGCAAGGTGCAATTCTGAAATTTTTTGCTTTTTCCTGCTCCTCTTAGCATGATAAAGAAGATTCAAAGAGAGTGAGATGCCAGCTCCTTTCATTCAGTCAGTAGCTTCAAACATTTCTGGTATATGAATAACATGATGTTTTTCAATGGCAAAAATCAATGAATATTGTAAATGCACAAACAGTAATTTCTCCGCATTGCAAGGTGCAATTCTGAAATTTTTTGCTTTTTCCTGCTCCTCTTAGCATGATAAAGAAGATTCAAAGAGAGTGAGATGCCAGCTCCTTTCGTTCAGTCAGTAGCTTCAATCATTTCTGGACGTTTTTCAATGGCAAAAATCATTGAATATTATAAATGCACAAACAGTAATTTCTCCGCATTGCAAGGTGCAATTCTGAAATTTTTTACTTTTTCCTGCTCCTCTTAGCATGATAAAGAAGATTCAAAGAGAGTGAGATGCCAGCTCCTTTCATTCAGTCAGTAGCTTCAATCATTTCTGGTATATGAATAACATGATGTTTTTCAATGGCAAAAATCAATGAATATTGTAAATGCACAAACAGTAATTTCTCCGCATTGCAAGGTGCAATTCTGAAATTTTTTGCTTTTTCCTGCTCCTCTTAGCATGATAAAGAAGATTCAAAGAGAGTGAGATGCCAGCTCCTTTCATTCAGTCAGTAGCTTCAATCATTTCTGGACGTTTTTCAATGGCAAAAATCAATGAATATTGTAAATGCACAAACAGTAATTTCTCCGCATTGCAAGGTGCAATTCTGAAATTTTTTGCTTTTTCCTGCTCCTCTTAGCATGATAAACAAGATTCAAAGAGAGTGAGATGCCAGCTCCTTTCATTCAGTCAGTAGCTTCAATCATTTCTGGACGTTTTTCAATGGCAAAAATCAATGAATATTGTAAATGCACAAACAGTAATTTCTCCGCATTGCAAGGTGCAATTCTGAAATTTTTTGCTTTTTCCTGCTCCTCTTAGCATGATAAAGAAGATTCAAAGAGAGTGAGATGCCAGCTCCTTTCATTCAGTCAGTAGCTTCAATCATTTCTGGACGTTTTTCAATGGCAAAAATCAATGAATATTGTAAATGCACAAACAGTAATTTCTCCGCATTGCAAGGTGCAATTCTGAAATTTTTTGCTTTTTCCTGCTCCTCTTAGCATGATAAAGAAGATTCAAAGAGAGTGAGATGCCAGCTCCTTTCATTCAGTCAGTAGCTTCAAACATTTCTGGTATATGAATAACATGATGTTTTTCAATGGCAAAAATCAATGAATATTGTAAATGCACAAACAGTAATTTGTCCGCATTGCAAGGTGCAATTCTGAAATTTTTTGCTTTTTCCTGCTCCTCTTAGCATGATAAAGAAGATTCAAAGAGAGTGAGATGCCAGCTCCTTTCGTTCAGTCAGTAGCTTCAATCATTTCTGGACGTTTTTCAATGGCAAAAATCATTTAATATTATAAATGCACAAACAGTAATTTCTCCGCATTGCAAGGTGCAATTCTGAAATTTTTTACTTTTTCCTGCTCCTCTTAGCATGATAAAGAAGATTCAAAGAGAGTGAGATGCCAGCTCCTTTCATTCAGTCAGTAGCTTCAATCATTTCTGGATGTTTTTCAATGGCAAAAATCAATGAATATTGTAAATGCACAAACAGTAATTTCTCCGCATTGCAAGGTGCAATTCTGAAATTTTTTGCTTTTTCCTGCTCCTCTTAGCATGATAAAGAAGATTCAAAGAGAGTGAGATGCCAGCTCCTTTCATTCAGTCAGTAGCTTCAATCATTTCTGGACGTTTTTCAATGGCAAAAATCAATGAATATTGTAAATTCACAAACAGTAATTTCTCCGCATTGCAAGGTGCAATTCTGAAATTTTTTGCTTTTTCCTGCTCCTCTTAGCATGATAAAGAAGATTCAAAGAGAGTGAGATGCCAGCTCCTTTCATTCAGTCAGTAGCTTCAAACATTTCTGGTATATGAATAACATGATGTTTTTCAATGGCAAAAATCAATGAATATTGTAAATGCACAAACAGTAATTTCTCCGCATTGCAAGGTGCAATTCTGAAATTTTTTGCTTTTTCCTGCTCCTCTTAGCATGATAAAGAAGATTCAAAGAGAGTGAGATGCCAGCTCCTTTCGTTCAGTCAGTAGCTTCAATCATTTCTGGACGTTTTTCAATGGCAAAAATCATTGAATATTATAAATGCACAAACAGTAATTTCTCCGCATTGCAAGGTGCAATTCTGAAATTTTTTACTTTTTCCTGCTCCTCTTAGCATGATAAAGAAGATTCAAAGAGAGTGAGATGCCAGCTCCTTTCATTCAGTCAGTAGCTTCAATCATTTCTGGTATATGAATAACATGATGTTTTTCAATGGCAAAAATCAATGAATATTGTAAATGCACAAACAGTAATTTCTCCGCATTGCAAGGTGCAATTCTGAAATTTTTTGCTTTTTCCTGCTCCTCTTAGCATGATAAAGAAGATTCAAAGAGAGTGAGATGCCAGCTCCTTTCATTCAGTCAGTAGCTTCAATCATTTCTGGACGTTTTTCAATGGCAAAAATCAATGAATATTGTAAATGCACAAACAGTAATTTCTCCGCATTGCAAGGTGCAATTCTGAAATTTTTTGCTTTTTCCTGCTCCTCTTAGCATGATAAACAAGATTCAAAGAGAGTGAGATGCCAGCTCCTTTCATTCAGTCAGTAGCTTCAATCATTTCTGGACGTTTTTCAATGGCAAAAATCAATGAATATTGTAAATGCACAAACAGTAATTTCTCCGCATTGCAAGGTGCAATTCTGAAATTTTTTGCTTTTTCCTGCTCCTCTTAGCATGATAAAGAAGATTCAAAGAGAGTGAGATGCCAGCTCCTTTCATTCAGTCAGTAGCTTCAATCATTTCTGGACGTTTTTCAATGGCAAAAATCAATGAATATTGTAAATGCACAAACAGTAATTTCTCCGCATTGCAAGGTGCAATTCTGAAATTTTTTGCTTTTTCCTGCTCCTCTTAGCATGATAAAGAAGATTCAAAGAGAGTGAGATGCCAGCTCCTTTCATTCAGTCAGTAGCTTCAAACATTTCTGGTATATGAATAACATGATGTTTTTCAATGGCAAAAATCAATGAATATTGTAAATGCACAAACAGTAATTTGTCCGCATTGCAAGGTGCAATTCTGAAATTTTTTGCTTTTTCCTGCTCCTCTTAGCATGATAAAGAAGATTCAAAGAGAGTGAGATGCCAGCTCCTTTCGTTCAGTCAGTAGCTTCAATCATTTCTGGACGTTTTTCAATGGCAAAAATCATTTAATATTATAAATGCACAAACAGTAATTTCTCCGCATTGCAAGGTGCAATTCTGAAATTTTTTACTTTTTCCTGCTCCTCTTAGCATGATAAAGAAGATTCAAAGAGAGTGAGATGCCAGCTCCTTTCATTCAGTCAGTAGCTTCAAACATTTCTGGTATATGAAAAACATGTTTTTCAATGGCAAAAATCAATGAATATTGTAAATGCACAAACAGTAATATCTCCACATTGCAAGGTGCAATTCTGAAATTTTTTGCTTTTTCCTGATAATCCTAGCATGATAAAGAAGATTCAAAGAGAGTGAGATGCCAGCTCCTTTCATTCAGTCAGTAGCTTCAAACATTTCTGGACGTTTTTCAATGGCAAAAATCAATGAATATTGTAAATGCACAAACAGTAATATCTCCACATTGCAAGGTGCAATTCTGAAATTTTTTGCTTTTTCCTGTTAATACTAGCATGATAAAGAAGATTCAAAGAGAGTGAGATGCCAGCTTCTTTCATTCATTCAGTAGCTTCAAACATTTCTGGTATATGAAAAACATGTTTTTCAATGGCAAAAATCAATGAATATTGTAAATGCACAAACAGTAATATCTCCACATTGCAAGGTGCAATTCTGAAATTTTTTGCTTTTTCCTGCTAATCCTAGCATGATAAAGAAGATTCAAAGAGAGTGAGATGCCAGCTCCTTTCATTCAGTCAGTAGCTTCAAACATTTCTGGTATATGAAAAACATGTTTTTCAATGGTAAAAATCAATGAATATTGTAAATGCAGAAACAGTAATATCTCCACATTGCAAGGTGCAATTCTGAAATTTTTTGCTTTTTCCTGCTAATCCTAGCATGATAAAGAAGATTCAAAGAGAGTGAGATGCCAGCTCCTTTCATTCAGTCAGTAGCTTCAAACATTTCTGGTATATGAAAAACATGTTTTTCAATGGCAAAAATCAATGAATATTGTAAATGCACAAACAGTAATATCTCCACATTGCAAGGTGCAATTCTGAAATTTTTAGCTTTTTCCTGTTAATCCTAGCATGATAAAGAAGATTCAAAGAGAGTGAGATGCCAGCTCCTTTCAGTCAGTAGCTTCAAACATTTCTGGACGTTTTTCAATGGCAAAAATCAATGAATATTGTAAATGCACAAACAGTAATATCTCCACATTGCAAGGTGCAATTCTGAAATTTTTTGCTTTTTCCTGTTAATCCTAGCATGATAAAGAAGATTCAAAGAGAGTGAGATGCCAGCTCCTTTCATTCAGTCAGTAGCTTCAAACATTTCTGGTATATGAAAAACATGTTTTTCAATGGCAAAAATCAATGAATATTGTAAATGCACAAACAGTAATATCTCCACATTGCAAGGTGCAATTCTGAAATTTTTTGCTTTTTCCTGCTAATCCTAGCATGATAAAGAAGATTCAAAGAGAGTGAGATGCCAGCTCCTTTCATTCAGTCAGTAGCTTCAAACATTTCTGGTATATGAAAAACATGTTTTTCAATGGCAAAAATCAATGAATATTGTAAATGCACAAACAGTAATATCTCCACATTGCAAGGTGCAATTCTGAAATTTTTTGCTTTTTCCTGCTAATCCTAGCATGATAAAGAAGATTCAAAGAGAGTGAGATGCCAGCTCCTTTCATTCAGTCAGTAGCTTCAAACATTTCTGGCATATGAAAAACATGTTTTTCAATGGCAAAAATCAATGAATATTGTAAATGCACAAACAGTAATATCTCCACATTGCAAGGTGCAATTCTGAAATTTTTAGCTTTTTCCTGTTAATCCTAGCATGATAAAGAAGATTCAAAGAGAGTGAGATGCCTGCTCCTTTCATTCAGTCAGTAGCTTCAAACATTTCTGGACGTTTTTCAATGGCAAAAATCAATGAATATTGTAAATGCACAAACAGTAATATCTCCACATTGCAAGGTGCAATTCTGAAATTTTTTGCTTTTTCCTGTTAATCCTAGCATGATAAAGAAGATTCAAAGAGAGTGAGATGCCAGCTCCTTTCATTCAGTCAGTAGCTTCAAACATTTCTGGTATATGAAAAACGTTTTTCAATGGCAAAAATCAATGAATATTGTAAATGCACAAACAGTAATATCTCCACATTGCAAGGTGCAATTCTGAAATTTTTTGCTTTTTCCTGCTAATCCTAGCATGATAAAGAAGATTCAAAGAGAGTGAGATGCCAGCTCCTTTCATTCAGTCAGTAGCTTCAAACATTTCTGGACGTTTTTCAATGGCAAAAATCAATGAATATTGTAAATGCACAAACAGTAATATCTCCACATTGCAAGGTGCAATTCTGAAATTTTTTGCTTTTTCCTGCTAATCCTAGCATGATAAAGAAGATTCAAAGAGAGTGAGATGCCAGCTCCTTTCATTCAGTCAGTAGCTTCAAACATTTCTGGTATATGAAAAACATGTTTTTCAATGGCAAAAATCAATGAATATTGTAAATGCACAAACAGTAATATCTCCACATTGCAAGGTGCAATTCTGAAATTTTTTGCTTTTTCCTGCTAATCCTAGCATGATAAAGAAGATTCAAAGAGAGTGAGATGCCAGCTCCTTTCATTCAGTCAGTAGCTTCAAACATTTCTGGACGTTTTTCAATGGCAAAAATCAATGAATATTGTAAATGCACAAACAGTAATATCTCCACATTGTAAGGTGCAATTCTGAAATTTTTTGCTTTTTCCTGCTAATCCTAGCATGATAAAGAAGATTCAAAGAGAGTGAGATGCCAGCTCCTTTCATTCAGTCAGTAGCTTCAAACATTTCTGGTATATGAAAAACATGTTTTTCAATGGCAAAAATCAATGAATATTGTAAATGCACAAACAGTAATATCTCCACATTGCAAGGTGCAATTCTGAAATTTTTTGCTTTTTCCTGCTAATCCTAGCATGATAAAGAAGATTCAAAGAGAGTGAGATGCCAGCTCCTTTCATTCAGTCAGTAGCTTCAAACATTTCTGGACGTTTTTCAATGGGAAAAATCAATGAATATTGTAAATGCACAAACAGTAATATCTCCACATTGCAAGGTGCAATTCTGAAATTTTTTGCTTTTTCCTGTTAATCCTAGCATGATAAAGAAGATTCAAAGAGAGTGAGATGCCAGCTCCTTTCATTCAGTCAGTAGCTTCAAACATTTCTGGTATATGAAAAACATGTTTTTCAATGGCAAAAATCAATGAATATTGTAAATGCACAAACAGTAATATCTCCACATTGCAAGGTGCAATTCTGAAATTTTTTGCTTTTTCCTGCTAATCCTAGCATGATAAAGAAGATTCAAAGAGAGTGAGATGCCAGCTCCTTTCATTCAGTCAGTAGCTTCAAACATTTCTGGTATATGAAAAACATGTTTTTCAATGGCAAAAATCAATGAATATTGTAAATGCACAAACAGTAATATCTCCACATTGCAAGGTGCAATTCAGAAATTTTTTGCTTTTTCCTGCTAATCCTAGCATGATAAAGAAGATTCAAAGAGAGTGAGATGCCAGCTCCTTTCATTCAGTCAGTAGCTTCAAACATTTCTGGACGTTTTTCAATGGCAAAAATCAATGAATATTGTAAATGCACAAACAGTAATATCTCCACATTGCAAGGTGCAATTCTGAAATTTTTTGCTTTTTCCTGTTAATCCTAGCATGATAAAGAAGATTCAAAGAGAGTGAGATGCCAGCTCCTTTCATTCAGTCAGTAGCTTCAAACATTTCTGGTATATGAAAAACATGTTTTTCAATGGCAAAAATCAATGAATATTGTAAATGCACAAACAGTAATATCTCCACATTGCAAGGTGCAATTCTGAAATTTTTGCCATTGAAAAACATCATGTTATTCATATACCAGAAATGTTTGAAGCTACTGACTGAATGAAAGCAGCTGGCATCTCACTCTCTTTGAATCTTCTTTATCATGCTAAGAGGAGCAGGAAAAAGCAAAAAATTTCAGAATTGCACCTTGCAATGCGGAGAAATTACTGTTTGTGCATTTACAATATTCATTGATTTTTGCCATTGAAAAACGTCCAGAAATGATTGAAGCTACTGACTGAATGAAAGGAGCTGGCATCTCACTCTCTTTGAATCTTCTTTATCATGCTAAGAGGAGCAGGAAAAAGCAAAAAATTTCAGAATTGCACCTTGCAATGCGGAGAAATTACTGTTTGTGCATTTACAATATTCATTGATTTTTGCCATTGAAAAACATCATGTTATTCATATACCAGAAATGTTTGAAGCTACTGACTGAATGAAAGGAGCTGGCATCTCACTCTCTTTGAATCTTCTTTATCATGCTAAGAGGAGCAGGAAAAAGCAAAAAATTTCAGAATTGCACCTTGCAATGCGGAGAAATTACTGTTTGTGCATTTACAATATTCATTGATTTTTGCCATTGAAAAACATCATGTTATTCATATACCAGAAATTTTGAAGCTACTGACTGAATGAAAGGAGCTGGCATCTCACTCTCTTTGAATTTTCTTTATCATGCTAAGAGGAGCAGGAAAAAGCAAAAAATTTCAGAATTGCACCTTGCAATGCGGAGAAATTACTGTTTGTGTATTTACAATATTCATTGATTTTTGCCATTGAAAAACATCATGTTATTCATATACCAGAAATGTTTGAAGCTACTGACTGAATGAAAGGAGCTGGCATCTCACTCTCTTTGAATCTTCTTTATCATGCTAAGAGGAGCAGGAAAAAGCAAAAAATTTCAGAATTGCACCTTGCAATGCGGAGAAATTACTGTTTGTGCATTTACAATATTCATTGATTTTTGCCATTGAAAAACGTCCAGAAATGATTGAAGCTACTGACTGAATGAAAGGAGCTGGCATCTCACTCTCTTTGAATCTTCTTTATCATGCTAAGAGGAGCAGGAAAAAGCAAAAAATTTCAGAATTGCACCTTGCAATGCGGAGAAATTACTGTTTGTGCATTTACAATATTCATTGATTTTTGCCATTGAAAAACATCATGTTATTCATATACCAGAAATGTTTGAAGCTACTGACTGAATGAAAGGAGCTGGCATCTCACTCTCTTTGAATCTTCTTTATCATGCTAAGAGGAGCAGGAAAAAGCAAAAAATTTCAGAATTGCACCTTGCAATGCGGAGAAATTACTGTTTGTGCATTTACAATATTCATTGATTTTTGCCATTGAAAAACATCATGTTATTCATATACCAGAAATTTTGAAGCTACTGACTGAATGAAAGGAGCTGGCATCTCACTCTCTTTGAATCTTCTTTATCATGCTAAGAGGAGCAGGAAAAAGCAAAAAATTTCAGAATTGCACCTTGCAATGCGGAGAAATTACTGTTTGTGCATTTACAATATTCATTGATTTTTGCCATTGAAAAACATCATGTTATTCATATACCAGAAATGTTTGAAGCTACTGACTGAATGAAAGGAGCTGGCATCTCACTCTCTTTGAATCTTCTTTATCATGCTAAGAGGAGCAGGAAAAAGCAAAAAATTTCAGAATTGCACCTTGCAATGCGGAGAAATTACTGTTTGTGCATTTACAATATTCATTGATTTTTGCCATTGAAAAACGTCCAGAAATGATTGAAGCTACTGACTGAATGAAAGGAGCTGGCATCTCACTCTCTTTGAATCTTCTTTATCATGCTAAGAGGAGCAGGAAAAAGCAAAAAATTTCAGAATTGCACCTTGCAATGCGGAGAAATTACTGTTTGTGCATTTACAATATTCATTGATTTTTGCCATTGAAAAACATCATGTTATTCATATACCAGAAATGTTTGAAGCTACTGACTGAATGAAAGGAGCTGGCATCTCACTCTCTTTGAATCTTCTTTATCATGCTAAGAGGAGCAGGAAAAAGCAAAAAATTTCAGAATTGCACCTTGCAATGCGGAGAAATTACTGTTTGTGCATTTACAATATTCATTGATTTTTACCATTGAAAAACGTCCAGAAATGATTGAAGCTACTGACTGACCGAAAGGAGCTGGCATCTCACTCTCTTTGAATCTTCTTTAACATGCTAAGAGGAGCAGGAAAAAGCAAAAAATTTCAGAATTGCACCTTGCAATGCGGAGAAATTACTGTTTGTGCATTTACAATATTCATTGATTTTTGCCATTGAAAAACATCATGTTATTCATATACCAGAAATGTTTGAAGCTACTGACTGAATGAAAGGAGCTGGCATCTCACTCTCTTTGAATCTTCTTTATCATGCTAAGAGGAGCAGGAAAAAGCAAAAAATTTCAGAATTGCACCTTGCAATGCGGAGAAATTAGTGTTTGTGCATTTACAATATTCATTGATTTTTGCCATTGAAAAACGTCCAGAAATGATTGAATCTACTGACTGAATGAAAGGAGCTGGCATCTCACTCTCTTTGAATCTTCTTTATCATGCTAAGAGGAGCAGGAAAAAGCAAAAAATTTCAGAATTGCACCTTGCAATGCGGAGAAATTACTGTTTGTGCATTTACAATATTCATTGATTTTTGCCATTGAAAAACATCATGTTATTCATATACCAGAAATGATTGAAGCTACTGACTGAATGAAAGGAGCTGGCATCTCACTCTCTTTGAATCTTCTTTATCATGCTAAGAGGAGCAGGAAAAAGCAAAAAATTTCAGAATTGCACCTTGCAATGCGGAGAAATTACTGTTTGTGCATTTACAATATTCATTGATTTTTGCCATTGAAAAACGTCCAGAAATGATTGAAGCTACTGACTGAATGAAAGGAGCTGGCATCTCACTCTCTTTGAATCTTCTTTATCATGCTAAGAGGAGCAGGATAAAGCAAAAAATTTCAGAATTGCACCTTGCAATGCGGAGAAATTACTGTTTGTGCATTTACAATATTCATTGATTTTTGCCATTGAAAAACATCATGTTATTCATATACCAGAAATGATTGAAGCTACTGACTGATTGAAAGTAGCTGGCATCTCACTCTCTTTGAATCTTCTTTATCATGCTAAGAGGAGCAGGAAAAAGCAAAAAATTTCAGAATTGCACCTTGCAATGCGGAGAAATTACTGTTTGTGCATTTACAATATTCATTGATTTTTGCAATTGAAAAACGTCCAGAAATGATTGAAGCTACTGACTGAATGAAAGGAGCTGGCATCTCACTCTCTTTGAATCTTCTTTATCATGCTAAGAGGAGCAGGAAAAAGCAAAAAATTTCAGAATTGCACCTTGCAATGCGGAGAAATTACTGTTTGTGCATTTACAATATTCATTGATTTTTGCCATTGAAAAACGTCCAGAAATGATTGAAGCTACTGACTGAATGAAAGGAGCTGTTATCTCACTCTCTTTGAATCTTGTTTATCATGCTAAGAGGAGCAGGAAAAAGCAAAAAATTTCAGAATTTCACCTTGCAATGCGGAGAAATTACTGTTTGTGCATTTACAATATTCATTGATTTTTGCCATTGAAAAACATCATGTTATTCATATACCAGAAATGATTGAAGCTACTGACTGAATGAAAGGAGCTGACATCTCACTCTCTTTGAATCTTCTTTATCATGCTAAGAGGAGCAGGAAAAAGTAAAAAATTTCAGAATTGCACCTTGCAATGCGGAGAAATTACTGTTTGTGCATTTACAATATTCATTGATTTTTGCCATTGAAAAACGTCCAGAAATGATTGAAGCTACTGACTGAACGAAAGGAGCTGGCATCTCACTCTCTTTGAATCTTCTTTATCATGCTAAGAGGAGCAGGAAAAAGCAAAAAATTTCAGAATTGCACCTTGCAATGCGGAGAAATTACTGTTTGTGCATTTACAATATTCATTGATTTTTGCCATTGAAAAACATCATGTTATTCATATACCAGAAATGTTTGAAGCTACTGACTGAATGAAAGCAGCTGGCATCTCACTCTCTTTGAATCTTCTTTATCATGCTAAGAGGAGCAGGAAAAAGCAAAAAATTTCAGAATTGCACCTTGCAATGCGGAGAAATTACTGTTTGTGCATTTACAATATTCATTGATTTTTGCCATTGAAAAACGTCCAGAAATGATTGAAGCTACTGACTGAATGAAAGGAGCTGGCATCTCACTCTCTTTGAATCTTCTTTATCATGCTAAGAGGAGCAGGAAAAAGCAAAAAATTTCAGAATTGCACCTTGCAATGCGGAGAAATTACTGTTTGTGCATTTACAATATTCATTGATTTTTGCCATTGAAAAACATCATGTTATTCATATACCAGAAATGTTTGAAGCTACTGACTGAATGAAAGGAGCTGGCATCTCACTCTCTTTGAATCTTCTTTATCATGCTAAGAGGAGCAGGAAAAAGCAAAAAATTTCAGAATTGCACCTTGCAATGTGGAGAAATTACTGTTTGTGCATTTACAATATTCATTGATTTTTGCCATTGAAAAACGTCCAGAAATGATTGAAGCTACTGACTGAATGAAAGGAGCTGGCATCTCACTCTCTTTGAATCTTCTTTATCATGCTAAGAGGAGCAGGAAAAAGCAAAAAATTTCAGAATTGCACCTTGCAATGCGGAGAAATTACTGTTTGTGCATTTACAATATTCATTGATTTTTGCCATTGAAAAACGTCCAGAAATGATTGAAGCTACTGACTGAATGAAAGGAGCTGGCATCTCACTCTCTTTGAATCTTCTTTATCATGCTAAGAGGAGCAGGATAAAGCAAAAAATTTCAGAATTGCACCTTGCAATGCGGAGAAATTACTGTTTGTGCATTTACAATATTCATTGATTTTTGCCATTGAAAAACATCATGTTATTCATATACCAGAAATGATTGAAGCTACTGACTGATTGAAAGTAGCTGGCATCTCACTCTCTTTGAATCTTCTTTATCATGCTAAGAGGAGCAGGAAAAAGCAAAAAATTTCAGAATTGCACCTTGCAATGCGGAGAAATTACTGTTTGTGCATTTACAATATTCATTGATTTTTGCAATTGAAAAACGTCCAGAAATGATTGAAGCTACTGACTGAATGAAAGGAGCTGGCATCTCACTCTCTTTGAATCTTCTTTATCATGCTAAGAGGAGCAGGAAAAAGCAAAAAATTTCAGAATTGCACCTTGCAATGCGGAGAAATTACTGTTTGTGCATTTACAATATTCATTGATTTTTGCCATTGAAAAACGTCCAGAAATGATTGAAGCTACTGACTGAATGAAAGGAGCTGTTATCTCACTCTCTTTGAATCTTGTTTATCATGCTAAGAGGAGCAGGAAAAAGCAAAAAATTTCAGAATTTCACCTTGCAATGCGGAGAAATTACTGTTTGTGCATTTACAATATTCATTGATTTTTGCCATTGAAAAACATCATGTTATTCATATACCAGAAATGATTGAAGCTACTGACTGAATGAAAGGAGCTGACATCTCACTCTCTTTGAATCTTCTTTATCATGCTAAGAGGAGCAGGAAAAAGTAAAAAATTTCAGAATTGCACCTTGCAATGCGGAGAAATTACTGTTTGTGCATTTACAATATTCATTGATTTTTGCCATTGAAAAACGTCCAGAAATGATTGAAGCTACTGACTGAACGAAAGGAGCTGGCATCTCACTCTCTTTGAATCTTCTTTATCATGCTAAGAGGAGCAGGAAAAAGCAAAAAATTTCAGAATTGCACCTTGCAATGCGGAGAAATTACTGTTTGTGCATTTACAATATTCATTGATTTTTGCCATTGAAAAACATCATGTTATTCATATACCAGAAATGTTTGAAGCTACTGACTGAATGAAAGCAGCTGGCATCTCACTCTCTTTGAATCTTCTTTATCATGCTAAGAGGAGCAGGAAAAAGCAAAAAATTTCAGAATTGCACCTTGCAATGCGGAGAAATTACTGTTTGTGCATTTACAATATTCATTGATTTTTGCCATTGAAAAACGTCCAGAAATGATTGAAGCTACTGACTGAATGAAAGGAGCTGGCATCTCACTCTCTTTGAATCTTCTTTATCATGCTAAGAGGAGCAGGAAAAAGCAAAAAATTTCAGAATTGCACCTTGCAATGCGGAGAAATTACTGTTTGTGCATTTACAATATTCATTGATTTTTGCCATTGAAAAACATCATGTTATTCATATACCAGAAATGTTTGAAGCTACTGACTGAATGAAAGGAGCTGGCATCTCACTCTCTTTGAATCTTCTTTATCATGCTAAGAGGAGCAGGAAAAAGCAAAAAATTTCAGAATTGCACCTTGCAATGTGGAGAAATTACTGTTTGTGCATTTACAATATTCATTGATTTTTGCCATTGAAAAACGTCCAGAAATGATTGAAGCTACTGACTGAATGAAAGGAGCTGGCATCTCACTCTCTTTGAATCTTCTTTATCATGCTAAGAGGAGCAGGAAAAAGCAAAAAATTTCAGAATTGCACCTTGCAATGCGGAGAAATTACTGTTTGTGCATTTACAATATTCATTGATTTTTGCCATTGAAAAACGTCCAGAAATGATTGAAGCTACTGACTGAATGAAAGGAGCTGGCATCTCACTCTCTTTGAATCTTCTTTATCATGCTAAGAGGAGCAGGAAAAAGCAAAAAATTTCAGAATTGCACCTTGCAATGCAGAGAAATTATTGTTTGTGCATTTACAATATTCATTGATTTTTGCCATTGAAAAACATCATGTTATTCATATACCAGAAATGTTTGAAGCTACTGACTGAATGAAAGGAGCTGGCATCTCACTCTCTTTGAATCTTCTTTATCATGCTAAGAGGAGCAGGAAAAAGCAAAAAATTTCAGAATTGCACCTTGCAATGCGGAGAAATTACTGTTTGTGCATTTACAATATTCATTGATTTTTGCCATTGAAAAACGTCCAGAAATGATTGAAGCTACTGACTGAATGAAAGGAGCTGGCATCTCACTCTCTTTGAATCTTCTTTATCATGCTAAGAGGAGCAGGAAAAAGCAAAAAATTTCAGAATTGCACCTTGCAATGCGGAGAAATTACTGTTTGTGCATTTACAATATTCATTGATTTTTGCCATTGAAAAACATCATGTTATTCATATACCAGAAATGTTTGAAGCTACTGACTGAATGAAAGGAGCTGGCATCTCACTCTCTTTGAATCTTCTTTATCATGCTAAGAGGAGCAGGAAAAAGCAAAAAATTTCAGAATTGCACCTTGCAATGCGGAGAAATTACTGTTTGTGCATTTACAATATTCATTGATTTTTACCATTGAAAAACGTCCAGAAATGATTGAAGCTACTGACTGACCGAAAGGAGCTGGCATCTCACTCTCTTTGAATCTTCTTTAACATGCTAAGAGGAGCAGGAAAAAGCAAAAAATTTCAGAATTGCACCTTGCAATGCGGAGAAATTACTGTTTGTGCATTTACAATATTCATTGATTTTTGCAATTGAAAAACGTCCAGAAATGATTGAAGCTACTGACTGAATGAAAGGAGCTGGCATCTCACTCTCTTTGAATCTTCTTTATCATGCTAAGAGGAGCAGGAAAAAGCAAAAAATTTCAGAATTGCACCTTGCAATGCGGAGAAATTACTGTTTGTGCATTTACAATATTCATTGATTTTTGCCATTGAAAAACGTCCAGAAATGATTGAAGCTACTGACTGAATGAAAGGAGCTGTTATCTCACTCTCTTTGAATCTTGTTTATCATGCTAAGAGGAGCAGGAAAAAGCAAAAAATTTCAGAATTTCACCTTGCAATGCGGAGAAATTACTGTTTGTGCATTTACAATATTCATTGATTTTTCCCATTGAAAAACATCATGTTATTCATATACCAGAAATGATTGAAGCTACTGACTGAATGAAAGGAGCTGACATCTCACTCTCTTTGAATCTTCTTTATCATGCTAAGAGGAGCAGGAAAAAGTAAAAAATTTCAGAATTGCACCTTGCAATGCGGAGAAATTACTGTTTGTGCATTTACAATATTCAAAGATTTTTGCCATTGAAAAACGTCCAGAAATGATTGAAGCTACTGACTGAACGAAAGGAGCTGGCATCTCACTCTCTTTGAATCTTCTTTATCATGCTAAGAGGAGCAGGAAAAAGCAAAAAATTTCAGAATTGCACCTTGCAATGCGGAGAAATTCCTGTTTGTGCATTTACAATATTCATTGATTTTTGCCATTGAAAAACATCATGTTATTCATATACCAGAAATGTTTGAAGCTACTGACTGAATGAAAGCAGCTGGCATCTCACTCTCTTTGAATCTTCTTTATCATGCTAAGAGGAGCAGGAAAAAGCAAAAAATTTCAGAATTGCACCTTGCAATGCGGAGAAATTACTGTTTGTGCATTTACAATATTCATTGATTTTTGCCATTGAAAAACGTCCAGAAATGATTGAAGCTACTGACTGAATGAAAGGAGCTGGCATCTCACTCTCTTTGAATCTTCTTTATCATGCTAAGAGGAGCAGGAAAAAGCAAAAAATTTCAGAATTGCACCTTGCAATGCGGAGAAATTACTGTTTGTGCATTTACAATATTCATTGATTTTTGCCATTGAAAAACATCATGTTATTCATATACCAGAAATGTTTGAAGCTACTGACTGAATGAAAGGAGCTGGCATCTCACTCTCTTTGAATCTTCTTTATCATGCTAAGAGGAGCAGGAAAAAGCAAAAAATTTCAGAATTGCACCTTGCAATGCGGAGAAATTACTGTTTGTGCATTTACAATATTCATTGATTTTTGCCATTGAAAAACGTCCAGAAATGATTGAAGCTACTGACTGAATGAAAGGAGCTGGCATCTCACTCTCTTTGAATCTTCTTTATCATGCTAAGAGGAGCAGGAAAAAGCAAAAAATTTCAGAATTGCACCTTGCAATGCGGAGAAATTACTGTTTGTGCATTTACAATATTCATTGATTTTTGCCATTGAAAAACGTCCAGAAATGATTGAAGCTACTGACTGAATGAAAGGAGCTGGCATCTCACTCTCTTTGAATCTTCTTTATCATGCTAAGAGGAGCAGGAAAAAGCAAAAAATTTCAGAATTGCACCTTGCAATGCAGAGAAATTATTGTTTGTGCATTTACAATATTCATTGATTTTTGCCATTGAAAAACATCATGTTATTCATATACCAGAAATGTTTGAAGCTACTGACTGAATGAAAGGAGCTGGCATCTCACTCTCTTTGAATCTTCTTTATCATGCTAAGAGGAGCAGGAAAAAGCAAAAAATTTCAGAATTGCACCTTGCAATGCGGAGAAATTACTGTTTGTGCATTTACAATATTCATTGATTTTTGCCATTGAAAAACGTCCAGAAATGATTGAAGCTACTGACTGAATGAAAGGAGCTGGCATCTCACTCTCTTTGAATCTTCTTTATCATGCTAAGAGGAGCAGGAAAAAGCAAAAAATTTCAGAATTGCACCTTGCAATGCGGAGAAATTACTGTTTGTGCATTTACAATATTCATTGATTTTTGCCATTGAAAAACATCATGTTATTCATATACCAGAAATGTTTGAAGCTACTGACTGAATGAAAGGAGCTGGCATCTCACTCTCTTTGAATCTTCTTTATCATGCTAAGAGGAGCAGGAAAAAGCAAAAAATTTCAGAATTGCACCTTGCAATGCGGAGAAATTAGTGTTTGTGCATTTACAATATTCATTGATTTTTGCCATTGAAAAACGTCCAGAAATGATTGAATCTACTGACTGAATGAAAGGAGCTGGCATCTCACTCTCTTTGAATCTTCTTTATCATGCTAAGAGGAGCAGGAAAAAGCAAAAAATTTCAGAATTGCACCTTGCAATGCGGAGAAATTACTGTTTGTGCATTTACAAAATTCATTGATTTTTGCCATTGAAAAACATCATGTTATTCATATACCAGAAATGATTGAAGCTACTGACTGAATGAAAGGAGCTGGCATCTCACTCTCTTTGAATCTTCTTTATCATGCTAAGAGGAGCAGGAAAAAGCAAAAAATTTCAGAATTGCACCTTGCAATGCGGAGAAATTACTGTTTGTGCATTTACAATATTCATTGATTTTTGCCATTGAAAAACTTCCAGAAATGATTGAAGCTACTGACTGAATGAAAGGAGCTGGCATCTCACTCTCTTTGAATCTTCTTTATCATGCTAAGAGGAGCAGGATAAAGCAAAAAATTTCAGAATTGCACTTTGCAATGCGGAGAAATTACTGTTTGTGCATTTACAATATTCATTGATTTTTGCCATTGAAAAACATCATGTTATTCATATACCAGAAATGATTGAAGCTACTGACTGAATGAAAGTAGCTGGCATCTCACTCTCTTTGAATCTTCTTTATCATGCTAAGAGGAGCAGGAAAAAGCAAAAAATTTCAGAATTGCACCTTGCAAAGCGGAGAAATTACTGTTTGTGCATTTACAATATTCATTGATTTTTGCAATTGAAAAACGTCCAGAAATGATTGAAGCTACTGACTGAATGAAAGGAGCTGGCATCTCACTCTCTTTGAATCTTCTTTATCATGCTAAGAGGAGCAGGAAAAAGCAAAAAATTTCAGAATTGCACCTTGCAATGCGGAGAAATTACTGTTTGTGCATTTACAATATTCATTGATTTTTGCCATTGAAAAACGTCCAGAAATGATTGAAGCTACTGACTGAATGAAAGGAGCTGTTATCTCACTCTCTTTGAATCTTGTTTATCATGCTAAGAGGAGCAGGAAAAAGCAAAAAATTTCAGAATTTCACCTTGCAATGCGGAGAAATTACTGTTTGTGCATTTACAATATTCATTGATTTTTGCCATTGAAAAACATCATGTTATTCATATACCAGAAATGATTGAAGCTACTGACTGAATGAAAGGAGCTGACATCTCACTCTCTTTGAATCTTCTTTATCATGCTAAGAGGAGCAGGAAAAAGTAAAAAATTTCAGAATTGCACCTTGCAATGCGGAGAAATTACTGTTTCTGCATTTACAATATTCAATGATTTTTGCCATTGAAAAACGTCCAGAAATGATTGAAGCTACTGACTGAACGAAAGGAGCTGGCATCTCACTCTCTTTGAATCTTCTTTATCATGCTAAGAGGAGCAGGAAAAAGCAAAAAATTTCAGAATTGCACCTTGCAATGCGGAGAAATTACTGTTTGTGCATTTACAATATTCATTGATTTTTGCCATTGAAAAACATCATGTTATTCATATACCAGAAATGTTTGAAGCTACTGACTGAATGAAAGCAGCTGGCATCTCACTCTCTTTGAATCTTCTTTATCATGCTAAGAGGAGCAGGAAAAAGCAAAAAATTTCAGAATTGCACCTTGCAATGCGGAGAAATTACTGTTTGTGCATTTACAATATTCATTGATTTTTGCCATTGAAAAACGTCCAGAAATGATTGAAGCTACTGACTGAATGAAAGGAGCTGGCATCTCACTCTCTTTGAATCTTCTTTATCATGCTAAGAGGAGCAGGAAAAAGCAAAAAATTTCAGAATTGCACCTTGCAATGCGGAGAAATTACTGTTTGTGCATTTACAATATTCATTGATTTTTGCCATTGAAAAACATCATGTTATTCATATACCAGAAATGTTTGAAGCTACTGACTGAATGAAAGGAGCTGGCATCTCACTCTCTTTGAATCTTCTTTATCATGCTAAGAGGAGCAGGAAAAAGCAAAAAATTTCAGAATTGCACCTTGCAATGCGGAGAAATTACTGTTTGTGCATTTACAATATTCATTGATTTTTGCCATTGAAAAACGTCCAGAAATGATTGAAGCTACTGACTGAATGAAAGGAGCTGGCATCTCACTCTCTTTGAATCTTCTTTATCATGCTAAGAGGAGCAGGAAAAAGCAAAAAATTTCAGAATTGCACCTTGCAATGCGGAGAAATTACTGTTTGTGCATTTACAATATTCATTGATTTTTGCCATTGAAAAACGTCCAGAAATGATTGAAGCTACTGACTGAATGAAAGGAGCTGGCATCTCACTCTCTTTGAATCTTCTTTATCATGCTAAGAGGAGCAGGAAAAAGCAAAAAATTTCAGAATTGCACCTTGCAATGCAGAGAAATTATTGTTTGTGCATTTACAATATTCATTGATTTTTGCCATTGAAAAACATCATGTTATTCATATACCAGAAATGTTTGAAGCTACTGACTGAATGAAAGGAGCTGGCATCTCACTCTCTTTGAATCTTCTTTATCATGCTAAGAGGAGCAGGAAAAAGCAAAAAATTTCAGAATTGCACCTTGCAATGCGGAGAAATTACTGTTTGTGCATTTACAATATTCATTGATTTTTGCCATTGAAAAACGTCCAGAAATGATTGAAGCTACTGACTGAATGAAAGGAGCTGGCATCTCACTCTCTTTGAATCTTCTTTATCATGCTAAGAGGAGCAGGAAAAAGCAAAAAATTTCAGAATTGCACCTTGCAATGCGGAGAAATTACTGTTTGTGCATTTACAATATTCATTGATTTTTGCCATTGAAAAACATCATGTTATTCATATACCAGAAATGTTTGAAGCTACTGACTGAATGAAAGGAGCTGGCATCTCACTCTCTTTGAATCTTCTTTATCATGCTAAGAGGAGCAGGAAAAAGCAAAAAATTTCAGAATTGCACCTTGCAATGCGGAGAAATTAGTGTTTGTGCATTTACAATATTCATTGATTTTTGCCATTGAAAAACGTCCAGAAATGATTGAATCTACTGACTGAATGAAAGGAGCTGGCATCTCACTCTCTTTGAATCTTCTTTATCATGCTAAGAGGAGCAGGAAAAAGCAAAAAATTTCAGAATTGCACCTTGCAATGCGGAGAAATTACTGTTTGTGCATTTACAAAATTCATTGATTTTTGCCATTGAAAAACATCATGTTATTCATATACCAGAAATGATTGAAGCTACTGACTGAATGAAAGGAGCTGGCATCTCACTCTCTTTGAATCTTCTTTATCATGCTAAGAGGAGCAGGAAAAAGCAAAAAATTTCAGAATTGCACCTTGCAATGCGGAGAAATTACTGTTTGTGCATTTACAATATTCATTGATTTTTGCCATTGAAAAACTTCCAGAAATGATTGAAGCTACTGACTGAATGAAAGGAGCTGGCATCTCACTCTCTTTGAATCTTCTTTATCATGCTAAGAGGAGCAGGATAAAGCAAAAAATTTCAGAATTGCACTTTGCAATGCGGAGAAATTACTGTTTGTGCATTTACAATATTCATTGATTTTTGCCATTGAAAAACATCATGTTATTCATATACCAGAAATGATTGAAGCTACTGACTGAATGAAAGCAGCTGGCATCTCACTCTCTTTGAATCTTCTTTATCATGCTAAGAGGAGCAGGAAAAAGCAAAAAATTTCAGAATTGCACCTTGCAATGCGGAGAAATTACTGTTTGTGCATTTACAATATTCATTGATTTTTGCCATTGAAAAACGTCCAGAAATGATTGAAGCTACTGACTGAATGAAAGGAGCTGGCATCTCACTCTCTTTGAATCTTCTTTATCATGCTAAGAGGAGCAGGAAAAAGCAAAAAATTTCAGAATTGCACCTTGCAATGCGGAGAAATTACTGTTTGTGCATTTACAATATTCATTGATTTTTGCCATTGAAAAACATCATGTTATTCATATACCAGAAATGTTTGAAGCTACTGACTGAATGAAAGGAGCTGGCATCTCACTCTCTTTGAATCTTCTTTATCATGCTAAGAGGAGCAGGAAAAAGCAAAAAATTTCAGAATTGCACCTTGCAATGCGGAGAAATTACTGTTTGTGCATTTACAATATTCATTGATTTTTGCCATTGAAAAACGTCCAGAAATGATTGAAGCTACTGACTGAATGAAAGGAGCTGGCATCTCACTCTCTTTGAATCTTCTTTATCATGCTAAGAGGAGCAGGAAAAAGCAAAAAATTTCAGAATTGCACCTTGCAATGCGGAGAAATTACTGTTTGTGCATTTACAATATTCATTGATTTTTGCCATTGAAAAACGTCCAGAAATGATTGAAGCTACTGACTGAATGAAAGGAGCTGGCATCTCACTCTCTTTGAATCTTCTTTATCATGCTAAGAGGAGCAGGAAAAAGCAAAAAATTTCAGAATTGCACCTTGCAATGCAGAGAAATTATTGTTTGTGCATTTACAATATTCATTGATTTTTGCCATTGAAAAACATCATGTTATTCATATACCAGAAATGTTTGAAGCTACTGACTGAATGAAAGGAGCTGGCATCTCACTCTCTTTGAATCTTCTTTATCATGCTAAGAGGAGCAGGAAAAAGCAAAAAATTTCAGAATTGCACCTTGCAATGCGGAGAAATTACTGTTTGTGCATTTACAATATTCATTGATTTTTGCCATTGAAAAACGTCCAGAAATGATTGAAGCTACTGACTGAATGAAAGGAGCTGGCATCTCACTCTCTTTGAATCTTCTTTATCATGCTAAGAGGAGCAGGAAAAAGCAAAAAATTTCAGAATTGCACCTTGCAATGCGGAGAAATTACTGTTTGTGCATTTACAATATTCATTGATTTTTGCCATTGAAAAACATCATGTTATTCATATACCAGAAATGTTTGAAGCTACTGACTGAATGAAAGGAGCTGGCATCTCACTCTCTTTGAATCTTCTTTATCATGCTAAGAGGAGCAGGAAAAAGCAAAAAATTTCAGAATTGCACCTTGCAATGCGGAGAAATTAGTGTTTGTGCATTTACAATATTCATTGATTTTTGCCATTGAAAAACGTCCAGAAATGATTGAATCTACTGACTGAATGAAAGGAGCTGGCATCTCACTCTCTTTGAATCTTCTTTATCATGCTAAGAGGAGCAGGAAAAAGCAAAAAATTTCAGAATTGCACCTTGCAATGCGGAGAAATTACTGTTTGTGCATTTACAAAATTCATTGATTTTTGCCATTGAAAAACATCATGTTATTCATATACCAGAAATGATTGAAGCTACTGACTGAATGAAAGGAGCTGGCATCTCACTCTCTTTGAATCTTCTTTATCATGCTAAGAGGAGCAGGAAAAAGCAAAAAATTTCAGAATTGCACCTTGCAATGCGGAGAAATTACTGTTTGTGCATTTACAATATTCATTGATTTTTGCCATTGAAAAACTTCCAGAAATGATTGAAGCTACTGACTGAATGAAAGGAGCTGGCATCTCACTCTCTTTGAATCTTCTTTATCATGCTAAGAGGAGCAGGATAAAGCAAAAAATTTCAGAATTGCACTTTGCAATGCGGAGAAATTACTGTTTGTGCATTTACAATATTCATTGATTTTTGCCATTGAAAAACATCATGTTATTCATATACCAGAAATGATTGAAGCTACTGACTGAATGAAAGTAGCTGGCATCTCACTCTCTTTGAATCTTCTTTATCATGCTAAGAGGAGCAGGAAAAAGCAAAAAATTTCAGAATTGCACCTTGCAAAGCGGAGAAATTACTGTTTGTGCATTTACAATATTCATTGATTTTTGCAATTGAAAAACGTCCAGAAATGATTGAAGCTACTGACTGAATGAAAGGAGCTGGCATCTCACTCTCTTTGAATCTTCTTTATCATGCTAAGAGGAGCAGGAAAAAGCAAAAAATTTCAGAATTGCACCTTGCAATGCGGAGAAATTACTGTTTGTGCATTTACAATATTCATTGATTTTTGCCATTGAAAAACGTCCAGAAATGATTGAAGCTACTGACTGAATGAAAGGAGCTGTTATCTCACTCTCTTTGAATCTTGTTTATCATGCTAAGAGGAGCAGGAAAAAGCAAAAAATTTCAGAATTTCACCTTGCAATGCGGAGAAATTACTGTTTGTGCATTTACAATATTCATTGATTTTTGCCATTGAAAAACATCATGTTATTCATATACCAGAAATGATTGAAGCTACTGACTGAATGAAAGGAGCTGACATCTCACTCTCTTTGAATCTTCTTTATCATGCTAAGAGGAGCAGGAAAAAGTAAAAAATTTCAGAATTGCACCTTGCAATGCGGAGAAATTACTGTTTCTGCATTTACAATATTCAATGATTTTTGCCATTGAAAAACGTCCAGAAATGATTGAAGCTACTGACTGAACGAAAGGAGCTGGCATCTCACTCTCTTTGAATCTTCTTTATCATGCTAAGAGGAGCAGGAAAAAGCAAAAAATTTCAGAATTGCACCTTGCAATGCGGAGAAATTACTGTTTGTGCATTTACAATATTCATTGATTTTTGCCATTGAAAAACATCATGTTATTCATATACCAGAAATGTTTGAAGCTACTGACTGAATGAAAGCAGCTGGCATCTCACTCTCTTTGAATCTTCTTTATCATGCTAAGAGGAGCAGGAAAAAGCAAAAAATTTCAGAATTGCACCTTGCAATGCGGAGAAATTACTGTTTGTGCATTTACAATATTCATTGATTTTTGCCATTGAAAAACGTCCAGAAATGATTGAAGCTACTGACTGAATGAAAGGAGCTGGCATCTCACTCTCTTTGAATCTTCTTTATCATGCTAAGAGGAGCAGGAAAAAGCAAAAAATTTCAGAATTGCACCTTGCAATGCGGAGAAATTACTGTTTGTGCATTTACAATATTCATTGATTTTTGCCATTGAAAAACATCATGTTATTCATATACCAGAAATGTTTGAAGCTACTGACTGAATGAAAGGAGCTGGCATCTCACTCTCTTTGAATCTTCTTTATCATGCTAAGAGGAGCAGGAAAAAGCAAAAAATTTCAGAATTGCACCTTGCAATGCGGAGAAATTACTGTTTGTGCATTTACAATATTCATTGATTTTTGCCATTGAAAAACGTCCAGAAATGATTGAAGCTACTGACTGAATGAAAGGAGCTGGCATCTCACTCTCTTTGAATCTTCTTTATCATGCTAAGAGGAGCAGGAAAAAGCAAAAAATTTCAGAATTGCACCTTGCAATGCGGAGAAATTACTGTTTGTGCATTTACAATATTCATTGATTTTTGCCATTGAAAAACGTCCAGAAATGATTGAAGCTACTGACTGAATGAAAGGAGCTGGCATCTCACTCTCTTTGAATCTTCTTTATCATGCTAAGAGGAGCAGGAAAAAGCAAAAAATTTCAGAATTGCACCTTGCAATGCGGAGAAATTATTGTTTGTGCATTTACAATATTCATTGATTTTTGCCATTGAAAAACATCATGTTATTCATATACCAGAAATGTTTGAAGCTACTGACTGAATGAAAGCAGCTGGCATCTCACTCTCTTTGAATCTTCTTTATCATGCTAAGAGGAGCAGGAAAAAGCAAAAAATTTCAGAATTGCACCTTGCAATGCGGAGAAATTACTGTTTGTGCATTTACAATATTCATTGATTTTTGCCATTGAAAAACGTCCAGAAATGATTGAAGCTACTGACTGAATGAAAGGAGCTGGCATCTCACTCTCTTTGAATCTTCTTTATCATGCTAAGAGGAGCAGGAAAAAGCAAAAAATTTCAGAATTGCACCTTGCAATGCGGAGAAATTACTGTTTGTGCATTTACAATATTCATTGATTTTTGCCATTGAAAAACATCATGTTATTCATATACCAGAAATGTTTGAAGCTACTGACTGAATGAAAGGAGCTGGCATCTCACTCTCTTTGAATCTTCTTTATCATGCTAAGAGGAGCAGGAAAAAGCAAAAAATTTCAGAATTGCACCTTGCAATGCGGAGAAATTACTGTTTGTGCATTTACAATATTCATTGATTTTTGCCATTGAAAAACGTCCAGAAATGATTGAAGCTACTGACTGAATGAAAGGAGCTGGCATCTCACTCTCTTTGAATCTTCTTTATCATGCTAAGAGGAGCAGGAAAAAGCAAAAAATTTCAGAATTGCACCTTGCAATGCGGAGAAATTACTGTTTGTGCATTTACAATATTCATTGATTTTTGCCATTGAAAAACGTCCAGAAATGATTGAAGCTACTGACTGAATGAAAGGAGCTGGCATCTCACTCTCTTTGAATCTTCTTTATCATGCTAAGAGGAGCAGGAAAAAGCAAAAAATTTCAGAATTGCACCTTGCAATGCGGAGAAATTATTGTTTGTGCATTTACAATATTCATTGATTTTTGCCATTGAAAAACATCATGTTATTCATATACCAGAAATGTTTGAAGCTACTGACTGAATGAAAGGAGCTGGCATCTCACTCTCTTTGAATCTTCTTTATCATGCTAAGAGGAGCAGGAAAAAGCAAAAAATTTCAGAATTGCACCTTGCAATGCGGAGAAATTACTGTTTGTGCATTTACAATATTCATTGATTTTTGCCATTGAAAAACGTCCAGAAATGATTGAAGCTACTGACTGAATGAAAGGAGCTGGCATCTCACTCTCTTTGAATCTTCTTTATCATGCTAAGAGGAGCAGGAAAAAGCAAAAAATTTCAGAATTGCACCTTGCAATGCGGAGAAATTACTGTTTGTGCATTTACAATATTCATTGATTTTTGCCATTGAAAAACGTCCAGAAATGATTGAAGCTACTGACTGAATGAAAGGAGCTGGCATCTCACTCTCTTTGAATCTTCTTTATCATGCTAAGAGGAGCAGGAAAAAGCAAAAAATTTCAGAATTGCACCTTGCAATGCGGAGAAATTACTGTTTGTGCATTTACAATATTCATTGATTTTTGCCATTGAAAAACTTCCAGAAATGATTGAAGCTACTGACTGAATGAAAGGAGCTGGCATCTCACTCTCTTTGAATCTTCTTTATCATGCTAAGAGGAGCAGGAAAAAGCAAAAAATTTCAGAATTGCACCTTGCAATGCGGAGAAATTACTGTTTGTGCATTTACAATATTCATTGATTTTTGCCATTGAAAAACGTCCAGAAATGATTGAAGCTATTGACTGAATGAAAGGAGCTGGCATCTCACTCTCTTTGAATCTTCTTTATCATGCTAAGAGGAGCAGGAAAAAGCAAAAAATTTCAGAATTGCACCTTGCAATGCGGAGAAATTACTGTTTGTGCATTTACAATATTCATTGATTTTTGCCATTGAAAAACATCATGTTATTCATATACCAGAAATGTTTGAAGCTACTGACTGAATGAAAGGAGCTGGCATCTCACTCTCTTTGAATCTTCTTTATCATGCTAAGAGGAGCAGGAAAAAGCAAAAAATTTCAGAATTGCACCTTGCAATGCGGAGAAATTACTGTTTTGTGCATTTACAATATTCATTGATTTTTGCCATTGAAAAATGTCCAGAAATGATTGAAGCTACTGACTGAATGAAAGGAGCTGGCATCTCACTCTCTTTGAATCTTCTTTATCATGCTAAGAGGAGCAGGAAAAAGCAAAAAATTTCAGAATTGCACCTTGCAATGCGGAGAAATTACTGTTTGTGCATTTACAATATTCATTGATTTTTGCCATTGAAAAACATCATGTTATTCATATACCAGAAATGTTTGAAGCTACTGGCTGAATGAAAGGAGCTGGCATCTCACTCTCTTTGAATCTTCTTTATCATGCTAAGAGGAGCAGGAAAAAGCAAAAAATTTCAGAATTGCACCTTGCAATGCGGAGAAATTACTGTTTGTGCATTTACAATATTCACTGATTTTTGCCATTGAAAAACGTCCAGAAATGATTGAAGCTACTGACTGAATGAAAGGAGCTGGCATCTCACTCTCTTTGAATCTTCTTTATCATGCTAAGAGGAGCAGGAAAAAGCAAAAAATTTCAGAATTGCACCTTGCAATGCGGAGAAATTACTGTTTGTGCATTTACAATATTCATTGATTTTTGCCATTGAAAAACGTCCAGAAATGATTGAAGCTACTGACTGAATGAAAGGAGCTGGCATCTCACTCTCTTTGAATCTTCTTTATCATGCTAAGAGGAGCAGGAAAAAGCAAAAAATTTCAGAATTGCACCTTGCAATGCGGAGAAATTACTGTTTGTGCATTTACAATATTCATTAATTTTTGCCATTGAAAAACTTCCAGAAATGATTGAAGCTACTGACTGAATGAAAGGAGCTGGCATCTCACTCTCTTTGAATCTTCTTTATCATGCTAAGAGGAGCAGGAAAAAGCAAAAAATTTCAGAATTGCACCTTGCAATGCGGAGAAATTACTGTTTGTGCATTTACAATATTCATTGATTTTTGCCATTGAAAAACGTCCAGAAATGATTGAAGCTACTGACTGAATGAAAGGAGCTGGCATCTCACTCTCTTTGAATCTTCTTTATCATGCTAAGAGGAGCAGGAAAAAGCAAAAAATTTCAGAATTGCACCTTGCAATGCGGAGAAATTACTGTTTGTGCATTTACAATATTCATTGATTTTTGCCATTGAAAAACTTCCAGAAATGATTGAAGCTACTGACTGAATGAAAGGAGCTGGCATCTCACTCTCTTTGAATCTTCTTTATCATGCTAAGAGGAGCAGGAAAAAGCAAAAAATTTCAGAATTGCACCTTGCAATGCGGAGAAATTACTGTTTGTGCATTTACAATATTCATTGATTTTTGCCATTGAAAAACGTCCAGAAATGATTGAAGCTACTGACTGAATGAAAGGAGCTGGCATCTCACTCTCTTTGAATCTTCTTTATCATGCTAAGAGGAGCAGGAAAAAGCAAAAAATTTCAGAATTGCACCTTGCAATGCGGAGAAATTACTGTTTGTGCATTTACAATATTCATTGATTTTTGCCATTGAAAAACATCATGTTATTCATATACCAGAAATGTTTGAAGCTACTGACTGAATGAAAGGAGCTGGCATCTCACTCTCTTTGAATCTTCTTTATCATGCTAAGAGGAGCAGGAAAAAGCAAAAAATTTCAGAATTGCACCTTGCAATGCGGAGAAATTACTGTTTGTGCATTTACAATATTCACTGATTTTTGCCATTGAAAAACGTCCAGAAATGATTGAAGCTACTGACTGAATGAAAGGAGCTGGCATCTCACTCTCTTTGAATCTTCTTTATCATGCTAAGAGGAGCAGGAAAAAGCAAAAAATTTCAGAATTGCACCTTGCAATGCGGAGAAATTACTGTTTGTGCATTTACAATATTCATTGATTTTTGCCATTGAAAAACGTCCAGAAATGATTGAAGCTACTGACTGAATGAAAGGAGCTGGCATCTCACTCTCTTTGAATCTTCTTTATCATGCTAAGAGGAGCAGGAAAAAGCAAAAAATTTCAGAATTGCACCTTGCAATGCGGAGAAATTACTGTTTGTGCATTTACAATATTCATTAATTTTTGCCATTGAAAAACTTCCAGAAATGATTGAAGCTACTGACTGAATGAAAGGAGCTGGCATCTCACTCTCTTTGAATCTTCTTTATCATGCTAAGAGGAGCAGGAAAAAGCAAAAAATTTCAGAATTGCACCTTGCAATGCGGAGAAATTACTGTTTGTGCATTTACAATATTCATTGATTTTTGCCATTGAAAAACGTCCAGAAATGATTGAAGCTACTGACTGAATGAAAGGAGCTGGCATCTCACTCTCTTTGAATCTTCTTTATCATGCTAAGAGGAGCAGGAAAAAGCAAAAAATTTCAGAATTGCACCTTGCAATGCGGAGAAATTACTGTTTGTGCATTTACAATATTCATTGATTTTTGCCATTGAAAAACTTCCAGAAATGATTGAAGCTACTGACTGAATGAAAGGAGCTGGCATCTCACTCTCTTTGAATCTTCTTTATCATGCTAAGAGGAGCAGGAAAAAGCAAAAAATTTCAGAATTGCACCTTGCAATGCGGAGAAATTACTGTTTGTGCATTTACAATATTCATTGATTTTTGCCATTGAAAAACATCATGTTATTCATATACCAGAAATGTTTGAAGCTACTGACTGAATGAAAGGAGCTGGCATCTCACTCTCTTTGAATCTTCTTTATCATGCTAAGAGGAGCAGGAAAAAGCAAAAAATTTCAGAATTGCACCTTGCAATGCGGAGAAATTACTGTTTGTGCATTTACAATATTCATTGATTTTTGCCATTGAAAAACGTCCAGAAATGATTGAAGCTACTGACTGAATGAAAGGAGCTGGCATCTCACTCTCTTTGAATCTTCTTTATCATGCTAAGAGGAGCAGGAAAAAGCAAAAAATTTCAGAATTGCACCTTGCAATGCGGAGAAATTACTGTTTGTGCATTTACAATATTCATTGATTTTTGCCATTGAAAAACATCATGTTATTCATATACCAGAAATGTTTGAAGCTACTGACTGAATGAAAGGAGCTGGCATCTCACTCTCTTTGAATCTTCTTTATCATGCTAAGAGGAGCAGGAAAAAGCAAAAAATTTCAGAATTGCACCTTGCAATGCGGAGAAATTACTGTTTGTGCATTTACAATATTCACTGATTTTTGCCATTGAAAAACGTCCAGAAATGATTGAAGCTACTGACTGAATGAAAGGAGCTGGCATCTCACTCTCTTTGAATCTTCTTTATCATGCTAAGAGGAGCAGGAGAAAGCAAAAAATTTCAGAATTGCACCTTGCAATGCGGAGAAATTACTGTTTGTGCATTTACAATATTCATTGATTTTTGCCATTGAAAAACGTCCAGAAATGATTGAAGCTACTGACTGAATGAAAGGAGCTGGCATCTCACTCTCTTTGAATCTTCTTTATCATGCTAAGAGGAGCAGGAAAAAGCAAAAAATTTCAGAATTGCACCTTGCAATGCGGAGAAATTACTGTTTGTGCATTTACAATATTCATTAATTTTTGCCATTGAAAAACTTCCAGAAATGATTGAAGCTACTGACTGAATGAAAGGAGCTGGCATCTCACTCTCTTTGAATCTTCTTTATCATGCTAAGAGGAGCAGGAAAAAGCAAAAAATTTCAGAATTGCACCTTGCAATGCGGAGAAATTACTGTTTGTGCATTTACAATATTCATTGATTTTTGCCATTGAAAAACGTCCAGAAATGATTGAAGCTACTGACTGAATGAAAGGAGCTGGCATCTCACTCTCTTTGAATCTTCTTTATCATGCTAAGAGGAGCAGGAAAAAGCAAAAAATTTCAGAATTGCACCTTGCAATGCGGAGAAATTACTGTTTGTGCATTTACAATATTCATTGATTTTTGCCATTGAAAAACTTCCAGAAATGATTGAAGCTACTGACTGAATGAAAGGAGCTGGCATCTCACTCTCTTTGAATCTTATTTATCATGCTAAGAGGAGCAGGAAAAAGCAAAAAATTTCAGAATTGCACCTTGCAATGCGGAGAAATTACTGTTTGTGCATTTACAATATTCATTGATTTTTGCCATTGAAAAACATCATGTTATTCATATACCAGAAATGTTTGAAGCTACTGACTGAATGAAAGGAGCTGGCATCTCACTCTCTTTGAATCTTCTTTATCATGCTAAGAGGAGCAGGAAAAAGCAAAAAATTTCAGAATTGCACCTTGCAATGCGGATAAATTACTGTTTGTGCATTTACAATATTCATTGATTTTTGCCATTGAAAAACATCATGTTATTCATATACCAGAAATGATTGAAGCTACTGACTGAATGAAAGGAGCTGGCATCTCACTCTCTTTGAATCTTCTTTATCATGCTAAGAGGAGCAGGAAAAAGCAAAAAATTTCAGAATTGCACCTTGCAATGCGGAGAAATTACTGTTTGTGCATTTACAATATTCATTGATTTTTACCATTGAAAAACATCATGTTATTCATATACCAGAAATGTTTGAAGCTACTGACTGAATGAAAGGAGCTGGCATCTCACTCTCTTTGAATCTCTTTATCATGCTAAGAGGAGCAGGAAAAAGCAAAAAATTTCAGAATTGCACCTTGCAATGCGGAGAAATTACTGTTTGTGCATTTACAATATTCATTGATTTTTGCCATTGAAAAACGTCCAGAAATGATTGAAGCTACTGACTGAATGAAAGGAGCTGGCATCTCACTCTCTTTGAATCTTCTTTATCATGCTAAGAGGAGCAGGAAAAAGCAAAAAATTTCAGAATTGCACCTTGCAATGCGGAGAAATTACTGTTTGTGCATTTACAATATTCATTGATTTTTGCCATTGAAAAACATCATGTTATTCATATACCAGAAATGTTTGAAGCTACTGACTGAATGAAAGGAGCTGGCATCTCACTCTCTTTGAATCTTCTTTATCATGCTAAGAGGAGCAGGAAAAAGCAAAAAATTTCAGAATTGCACCTTGCAATGCGGAGAAATTACTGTTTGTGCATTTACAATATTCATTGATTTTTACCATTGAAAAACGTCCAGAAATGATTGAAGCTACTGACTGAACGAAAGGCGCTGGCATCTCACTCTCTTTGAATCTTCTTTATCATGCTAAGAGGAGCAGGAAAAAGCAAAAAATTTCAGAATTGCACCTTGCAATGCGGAGAAATTACTCTTTGTGCATTTACAATATTCATTGATTTTTGCCATTGAAAAACATCATGTTATTCATATACCAGAAATGTTTGAAGCTACTGACTGAATGAAAGGAGCTGGCATCTCACTCTCTTTGAATCTTCTTTATCATGCTAAGAGGAGCAGGAAAAAGCAAAAAATTTCAGAATTGCACCTTGCAATGCGGAGAAATTACTGTTTGTGCATTTACAATATTCATTGATTTTTGCCATTGAAAAACGTCCAGAAATGATTGAAGCTACTGACTGAATGAAAGGAGCTGGCATCTCACTCTCTTTGAATCTTCTTTATCATGCTAAGAGGAGCAGGAAAAAGCAAAAAATTTCAGAATTGCACCTTGCAATGCGGAGAAATTGCTGTTTGTGCATTTACAAAATTCATTGATTTTTGCCATTGAAAAACATCATGTTATTCATATACCAGAAATGATTGAAGCTACTGACTGAATGAAAGGAGCTGGCATCTCACTCTCTTTGAATCTTCTTTATCATGCTAAGAGGAGCAGGAAAAAGCAAAAAATTTCAGAATTGCACCTTGCAATGCGGAGAAATTACTGTTTGTGCATTTACAATATTCATTGATTTTTGCCATTGAAAAACATCATGTTATTCATATACCAGAAATGTTTGAAGCTACTGACTGAATGAAAGGAGCTGGCATCTCACTCTCTTTGAATCTTCTTTATCATGCTAAGAGGAGCAGGAAAAAGCAAAAAATTTCAGAATTGCACCTTGCAATGCGGATAAATTACTCTTTGCGCATTTACAATATTCATTGATTTTTGCCATTGAAAAACATCATGTTATTCATATACCAGAAATGATTGAAGCTACTGACTGAATGAAAGGAGCTGGCATCTCACTCTCTTTGAATCTTCTTTATCATGCTAAGAGGAGCAGGAAAAAGCAAAAAATTTCAGAATTGCACCTTGCAATGCGGAGAAATTACTGTTTGTGCATTTACAATATTCATTGATTTTTGCCATTGAAAAACATCATGTTATTCATATACCAGAAATGTTTGAAGCTACTGACTGAATGAAAGGAGCTGGCATCTCACTCTCTTTGAATCTTCTTTATCATGCTAAGAGGAGCAGGAAAAAGCAAAAAATTTCAGAATTGCACCTTGCAATGCGGAGAAATTACTGTTTGTGCATTTACAATATTCATTGATTTTTGCCATTGAAAAACATCATGTTATTCATATACCAGAAATGTTTGAAGCTACTGACTGAATGAAAGGAGCTGGCATCTCACTCTCTTTGAATCTTCTTTATCATGCTAAGAGGAGCAGGAAAAAGCAAAAAATTTCAGAATTGCACCTTGCAATGCGGAGAAATTACTGTTTGTGCATTTACAATATTCATTGATTTTTGCCATTGAAAAACATCATGTTATTCATATACCAGAAATGTTTGAAGCTACTGACTGAATGAAAGGAGCTGGCATCTCACTCTCTTTGAATCTTCTTTATCATGCTAAGAGGAGCAGGAAAAAGCAAAAAATTTCAGAATTGCACCTTGCAATGCGGAGAAATTACTGTTTGTGCATTTACAATATTCATTGATTTTTACCATTGAAAAACGTCCAGAAATGATTGAAGCTACTGACTGAACGAAAGGAGCTGGCATCTCACTCTCTTTGAATCTTCTTTATCATGCTAAGAGGAGCAGGAAAAAGCAAAAAATTTCAGAATTGCACCTTGCAATGCGGAGAAATTACTGTTTGTGCATTTACAATATTCATTGATTTTTGCCATTGAAAAACATCATGTTATTCATATACCAGAAATGTTTGAAGCTACTGACTGAATGAAAGGAGCTGGCATCTCACTCTCTTTGAATCTTCTTTATCATGCTAAGAGGAGCAGGAAAAAGCAAAAAATTTCAGAATTGCACCTTGCAATGCGGAGAAATTACTGTTTGTGCATTTACAATATTCATTGATTTTTGCCATTGAAAAACGTCCAGAAATGATTGAAGCTACTGACTGAATGAAAGGAGCTGGCATCTCACTCTTTGAATCTTCTTTATCATGCTAAGAGGAGCAGGAAAAAGCAAAAAATTTCAGAATTGCACCTTGCAATGCGGAGAAATTGCTGTTTGTGCATTTACAAAATTCATTGATTTTTGCCATTGAAAAACATCATGTTATTCATATACCAGAAATGATTGAAGCTACTGACTGAATGAAAGGAGCTGGCATCTCACTCTCTTTGAATCTTCTTTATCATGCTAAGAGGAGCAGGAAAAAGCAAAAAATTTCAGAATTGCACCTTGCAATGCGGATAAATTACTCTTTGCGCATTTACAATATTCATTGATTTTTGCCATTGAAAAACATCATGTTATTCATATACCAGAAATGATTGAAGCTACTGACTGAATGAAAGGAGCTGGCATCTCACTCTCTTTGAATCTTCTTTATCATGCTAAGAGGAGCAGGAAAAAGCAAAAAATTTCAGAATTGCACCTTGCAATGCGGAGAAATTACTGTTTGTGCATTTACAATATTCATTGATTTTTGCCATTGAAAAACATCATGTTATTCATATACCAGAAATGTTTGAAGCTACTGACTGAATGAAAGGAGCTGGCATCTCACTCTCTTTGAATCTTCTTTATCATGCTAAGAGGAGCAGGAAAAAGCAAAAAATTTCAGAATTGCACCTTGCAATGCGGAGAAATTACTGTTTGTGCATTTACAATATTCATTGATTTTTGCCATTGAAAAACGTCCAGAAATGATTGAAGCTACTGACTGAATGAAAGGAGCTGGCATCTCACTCTCTTTGAATCTTCTTTATCATGCTAAGAGGAGCAGGAAAAAGCAAAAAATTTCAGAATTGCACCTTGCAATGCGGAGAAATTGCTGTTTGTGCATTTACAAAATTCATTGATTTTTGCCATTGAAAAACATCATGTTATTCATATACCAGAAATGATTGAAGCTACTGACTGAATGAAAGGAGCTGGCATCTCACTCTCTTTGAATCTTCTTTATCATGCTAAGAGGAGCAGGAAAAAGCAAAAAATTTCAGAATTGCACCTTGCAATGCGGAGAAATTACTGTTTGTGCATTTACAATATTCATTGATTTTTGCCATTGAAAAACATCATGTTATTCATATACCAGAAATGTTTGAAGCTACTGACTGAATGAAAGGAGCTGGCATCTCACTCTCTTTGAATCTTCTTTATCATGCTAAGAGGAGCAGGAAAAAGCAAAAAATTTCAGAATTGCACCTTGCAATGCGGATAAATTACTCTTTGCGCATTTACAATATTCATTGATTTTTGCCATTGAAAAACATCATGTTATTCATATACCAGAAATGATTGAAGCTACTGACTGAATGAAAGGAGCTGGCATCTCACTCTCTTTGAATCTTCTTTATCATGCTAAGAGGAGCAGGAAAAAGCAAAAAATTTCAGAATTGCACCTTGCAATGCGGAGAAATTACTGTTTGTGCATTTACAATATTCATTGATTTTTGCCATTGAAAAACATCATGTTATTCATATACCAGAAATGTTTGAAGCTACTGACTGAATGAAAGGAGCTGGCATCTCACTCTCTTTGAATCTTCTTTATCATGCTAAGAGGAGCAGGAAAAAGCAAAAAATTTCAGAATTGCACCTTGCAATGCGGAGAAATTACTGTTTGTGCATTTACAATATTCATTGATTTTTGCCATTGAAAAACATCATGTTATTCATATACCAGAAATGTTTGAAGCTACTGACTGAATGAAAGGAGCTGGCATCTCACTCTCTTTGAATCTTCTTTATCATGCTAAGAGGAGCAGGAAAAAGCAAAAAATTTCAGAATTGCACCTTGCAATGCGGAGAAATTACTGTTTGTGCATTTACAATATTCATTGATTTTTGCCATTGAAAAACATCATGTTATTCATATACCAGAAATGTTTGAAGCTACTGACTGAATGAAAGGAGCTGGCATCTCACTCTCTTTGAATCTTCTTTATCATGCTAAGAGGAGCAGGAAAAAGCAAAAAATTTCAGAATTGCACCTTGCAATGCGGAGAAATTACTGTTTGTGCATTTACAATATTCATTGATTTTTACCATTGAAAAACGTCCAGAAATGATTGAAGCTACTGACTGAACGAAAGGAGCTGGCATCTCACTCTCTTTGAATCTTCTTTATCATGCTAAGAGGAGCAGGAAAAAGCAAAAAATTTCAGAATTGCACCTTGCAATGCGGAGAAATTACTGTTTGTGCATTTACAATATTCATTGATTTTTGCCATTGAAAAACATCATGTTATTCATATACCAGAAATGTTTGAAGCTACTGACTGAATGAAAGGAGCTGGCATCTCACTCTCTTTGAATCTTCTTTATCATGCTAAGAGGAGCAGGAAAAAGCAAAAAATTTCAGAATTGCACCTTGCAATGCGGAGAAATTACTGTTTGTGCATTTACAATATTCATTGATTTTTGCCATTGAAAAACGTCCAGAAATGATTGAAGCTACTGACTGAATGAAAGGAGCTGGCATCTCACTCTCTTTGAATCTTCTTTATCATGCTAAGAGGAGCAGGAAAAAGCAAAAAATTTCAGAATTGCACCTTGCAATGCGGAGAAATTACTGTTTGTGCATTTACAATATTCATTGATTTTTGCCATTGAAAAACATCATGTTATTCATATACCAGAAATGTTTGAAGCTACTGACTGAATGAAAGGAGCTGGCATCTCACTCTCTTTGAATCTTCTTTATCATGCTAAGAGGAGCAGGAAAAAGCAAAAAATTTCAGAATTGCACCTTGCAATGCGGAGAAATTACTGTTTGTGCATTTACAATATTCATTGATTTTTGCCATTGAAAAACGTCCAGAAATGATTGAAGCTACTGACTGAATGAAAGGAGCTGGCATCTCACTCTCTTTGAATCTTCTTTATCATGCTAAGAGGAGCAGGAAAAAGCAAAAAATTTCAGAATTGCACCTTGCAATGCGGAGAAATTGCTGTTTGTGCATTTACAAAATTCATTGATTTTTGCCATTGAAAAACATCATGTTATTCATATACCAGAAATGATTGAAGCTACTGACTGAATGAAAGGAGCTGGCATCTCACTCTCTTTGAATCTTCTTTATCATGCTAAGAGGAGCAGGAAAAAGCAAAAAATTTCAGAATTGCACCTTGCAATGCGGAGAAATTACTGTTTGTGCATTTACAATATTCATTGATTTTTGCCATTGAAAAACATCATGTTATTCATATACCAGAAATGTTTGAAGCTACTGACTGAATGAAAGGAGCTGGCATCTCACTCTCTTTGAATCTTCTTTATCATGCTAAGAGGAGCAGGAAAAAGCAAAAAATTTCAGAATTGCACCTTGCAATGCGGATAAATTACTCTTTGCCCATTTACAATATTCATTGATTTTTGCCATTGAAAAACATCATGTTATTCATATACCAGAAATGATTGAAGCTACTGACTGAATGAAAGGAGCTGGCATCTCACTCTCTTTGAATCTTCTTTATCATGCTAAGAGGAGCAGGAAAAAGCAAAAAATTTCAGAATTGCACCTTGCAATGCGGAGAAATTACTGTTTGTGCATTTACAATATTCATTGATTTTTGCCATTGAAAAACATCATGTTATTCATATACCAGAAATGATTGAAGCTACTGACTGAATGAAAGTAGCTGGCATCTCACTCTCTTTGAATCTTCTTTATCATGCTAAGAGGAGCAGGAAAAAGCAAAAAATTTCAGAATTGCACCTTGCAATGCGGAGAAATTACTGTTTGTGCATTTACAATATCCATTGATTTTTGCAATTGAAAAACGTCCAGAAATGTTTGAAGCTACTGACTGAATGAAAGGAGCTGGCATCTCACTCTCTTTGAATCTTCTTTATCATGCTAAGAGGAGCAGGAAAAAGCAAAAAATTTCAGAATTGCACCTTGCAATGCGGAGAAATTACTGTTTGTGCATTTACAATATTCATTGATTTTTGCCATTGAAAAACATCATGTTATTCATATACCAGAAATGTTTGAAGCTACTGACTGAATGAAAGGAGCTGGCATCTCACTCTCTTTGAATCTTCTTTATCATGCTAAGAGGAGCAGGAAAAAGCAAAAAATTTCAGAATTGCACCTTGCAATGCGGAGAAATTACTGTTTGTGCATTTACAATATTCATTGATTTTTGCCATTGAAAAACATCATGTTATTCATATACCAGAAATGTTTGAAGCTACTGACTGAATGAAAGGAGCTGGCATCTCACTCTCTTTGAATCTTCTTTATCATGCTAAGAGGAGCAGGAAAAAGCAAAAAATTTCAGAATTGCACCTTGCAATGCGGAGAAATTACTGTTTGTGCATTTACAATATTCATTGATTTTTGCCATTGAAAAACATCATGTTATTCATATACCAGAAATGTTTGAAGCTACTGACTGAATGAAAGGAGCTGGCATCTCACTCTCTTTGAATCTTCTTTATCATGCTAAGAGGAGCAGGAAAAAGCAAAAAATTTCAGAATTGCACCTTGCAATGCGGAGAAATTACTGTTTGTGCATTTACAATATTCATTGATTTTTACCATTGAAAAACGTCCAGAAATGATTGAAGCTACTGACTGAACGAAAGGAGCTGGCATCTCACTCTCTTTGAATCTTCTTTATCATGCTAAGAGGAGCAGGAAAAAGCAAAAAATTTCAGAATTGCACCTTGCAATGCGGAGAAATTACTGTTTGTGCATTTACAATATTCATTGATTTTTGCCATTGAAAAACATCATGTTATTCATATACCAGAAATGTTTGAAGCTACTGACTGAATGAAAGGAGCTGGCATCTCACTCTCTTTGAATCTTCTTTATCATGCTAAGAGGAGCAGGAAAAAGCAAAAAATTTCAGAATTGCACCTTGCAATGCGGAGAAATTACTGTTTGTGCATTTACAATATTCATTGATTTTTTGCCATTGAAAAACGTCCAGAAATGATTGAAGCTACTGACTGAATGAAAGGAGCTGGCATCTCACTCTCTTTGAATCTTCTTTATCATGCTAAGAGGAGCAGGAAAAAGCAAAATATTTCAGAATTGCACCTTGCAATGCGGAGAAATTGCTGTTTGTGCATTTACAAAATTCATTGATTTTTGCCATTGAAAAACATCATGTTATTCATATACCAGAAATGATTGAAGCTACTGACTGAATGAAAGGAGCTGGCATCTCACTCTCTTTGAATCTTCTTTATCATGCTAAGAGGAGCAGGAAAAAGCAAAAAATTTCAGAATTGCACCTTGCAATGCGGAGAAATTACTGTTTGTGCATTTACAATATTCATTGATTTTTGCCATTGAAAAACATCATGTTATTCATATACCAGAAATGTTTGAAGCTACTGACTGAATGAAAGGAGCTGGCATCTCACTCTCTTTGAATCTTCTTTATCATGCTAAGAGGAGCAGGAAAAAGCAAAAAATTTCAGAATTGCACCTTGCAATGCGGATAAATTACTCTTTGCGCATTTACAATATTCATTGATTTTTGCCATTGAAAAACATCATGTTATTCATATACCAGAAATGATTGAAGCTACTGACTGAATGAAAGGAGCTGGCATCTCACTCTCTTTGAATCTTCTTTATCATGCTAAGAGGAGCAGGAAAAAGCAAAAAATTTCAGAATTGCACCTTGCAATGCGGAGAAATTACTGTTTGTGCATTTACAATATTCATTGATTTTTGCCATTGAAAAACATCATGTTATTCATATACCAGAAATGATTGAAGCTACTGACTGAATGAAAGTAGCTGGCATCTCACTCTCTTTGAATCTTCTTTATCATGCTAAGAGGAGCAGGAAAAAGCAAAAAATTTCAGAATTGCACCTTGCAATGCGGAGAAATTACTGTTTGTGCATTTACAATATCCATTGATTTTTGCAATTGAAAAACGTCCAGAAATGTTTGAAGCTACTGACTGAATGAAAGGAGCTGGCATCTCACTCTCTTTGAATCTTCTTTATCATGCTAAGAGGAGCAGGAAAAAGCAAAAAATTTCAGAATTGCACCTTGCAATGCGGAGAAATTACTGTTTGTGCATTTACAATATTCATTGATTTTTGCCATTGAAAAACATCATGTTATTCATATACCAGAAATGTTTGAAGCTACTGACTGAATGAAAGGAGCTGGCATCTCACTCTCTTTGAATCTTCTTTATCATGCTAAGAGGAGCAGGAAAAAGCAAAAAATTTCAGAATTGCACCTTGCAATGCGGAGAAATTACTGTTTGTGCATTTACAATATTCATTGATTTTTGCCATTGAAAAACATCATGTTATTCATATACCAGAAATGATTGAAGCTACTGACTGAATGAAAGTAGCTGGCATCTCACTCTCTTTGAATCTTCTTTATCATGCTAAGAGGAGCAGGAAAAAGCAAAAAATTTCAGAATTGCACCTTGCAATGCGGAGAAATTACTGTTTGTGCATTTACAATATCCATTGATTTTTGCAATTGAAAAACGTCCAGAAATGTTTGAAGCTACTGACTGAATGAAAGGAGCTGGCATCTCACTCTCTTTGAATCTTCTTTATCATGCTAAGAGGAGCAGGAAAAAGCAAAAAATTTCAGAATTGCACCTTGCAATGCGGAGAAATTACTGTTTGTGCATTTACAATATTCATTGATTTTTGCCATTGAAAAACATCATGTTATTCATATACCAGAAATGTTTGAAGCTACAGACTGAATGAAAGGAGCTGGCATCTCACTCTCTTTGAATCTTCTTTATCATGCTAAGAGGAGCAGGAAAAAGCAAAAAATTTCAGAATTGCACCTTGCAATGCGGAGAAATTACTGTTTGTGCATTTACAATATTCATTGATTTTTGCCATTGAAAAACGTCCAGAAATGATTGAAGCTACTGACTGAATGAAAGGAGCTGGCATCTCACTCTCTTTGAATCTTCTTTATCATGCTAAGAGGAGCAGGAAAAAGCAAAAAATTTCAGAATTGCACCTTGCAATGCGGAGAAATTACTGTTTGTGCATTTACAATATTCATTGATTTTTGCCATTGAAAAACATCATGTTATTCATATACCAGAAATGTTTGAAGCTACTGACTGAATGAAAGGAGCTGGCATCTCACTCTCTTTGAATCTTCTTTATCATGCTAAGAGGAGCAGGAAAAAGCAAAAAATTTCAGAATTGCACCTTGCAATGCGGAGAAATTACTGTTTGTGCATTTACAATATTCATTGATTTTTGCCATTGAAAAACGTCCAGAAATGATTGAAGCTACTGACTGAATGAAAGGAGCTGGCATCTCACTCTCTTTGAATCTTCTTTATCATGCTAAGAGGAGCAGGAAAAAGCAAAAAATTTCAGAATTGCACCTTGCAATGCGGAGAAATTACAGTTTGTGCATTTACAATATTCATTGATTTTTGCCATTGAAAAACTTCCAGAAATGATTGAAGCTACTGACTGAATGAAAGGAGCTGGCATCTCACTCTCTTTGAATCTTCTTTATCATGCTAAGAGGAGCAGGAAAAAGCAAAAAATTTCAGAATTGCACCTTGCAATGCGGAGAAATTACTGTTTGTGCATTTACAATATTCATTGATTTTTGCCATTGAAAAACGTCCAGAAATGATTGAACCTAGTGACTGAATGAAAGGAGCTGGCATCTCACTCTCTTTGAATCTTCTTTATCATGCTAAGAGGAGCAGGAAAAAGCAAAAAATTTCAGAATTGCACCTTGCAATGCGGAGAAATTACTGTTTGTGCATTTACAATATTCATTGATTTTTGCCATTGAAAAACGTCCAGAAATGATTGAAGCTACTGACTGAATGAAAGGAGCTGGCATCTCACTCTCTTTGAATCTTCTTTATCATGCTAAGAGGAGCAGGAAAAAGCAAAAAATTTCAGAATTGCGCCTTGCAATGCGGAGAAATTACTGTTTGTGCATTTACAAAATTCATTGATTTTTGCCATTGAAAAACATCATGTTATTCATTTACCAGAAATGATTGAAGCTACTGACTGAATGAAAGGAGCTGGCATCTCACTCTCTTTGAATCTTCTTTATCATGCTAAGAGGAGCAGGAAAAAGCAAAAAATTTCAGAATTGCACCTTGCAATGCGGAGAAATTAGTTTATGCATTTACAATATTCATTGATTTTTGCCATTGAAAAACGTCCAGAAATGATTGAAGCTACTGACTGAATGAAAGGAGCTGGCATCTCACTCTCTTTGAATCTTCTTTATCATGCTAAGAGGAGCAGGAAAAAGCAAAAAATTTCAGAATTGCACCTTGCAATGCGGAGAAATTACTGTTTGTGCATTTACAATATTCATTGATTTTTGCCATTGAAAAACATCATGTTATTCATATACCAGAAATGATTGAAGCTACTGACTGAATGAAAGGAGCTGGCATCTCACTCTCTTTGAATCTTCTTTACCATGCTAAGAGGAGCAGGAAAAAGTAAAAAATTTCAGAATTGCACCTTGCAATGCGGAGAAATTACTGTTTGTGCATTTACAATATTCATTGATTTTTGCCATTGAAAAACGTCCAGAAATGATTGAAGCTACTGACTGAATGAAAGGAGCTGGCATCTCACTCTCTTTGAATCTTCTTTATCATGCTAAGAGGAGCAGGAAAAAGCAAAAAATTTCAGAATTGCACCTTGCAATGCGGAGAAATTACTGTTTGTGCATTTACAATATTCATTGATTTTTGCCATTGAAAAACATCATGTTATTCATATACCAGAAATGTTTGAAGCTACTGACTGAATGAAAGGAGCTGGCATCTCACTCTCTTTGAATCTTCTTTATCATGCTAAGAGGAGCAGGAAAAAGCAAAAAATTTCAGAATTGCACCTTGCAATGCGGAGAAATTACTGTTTGTGCATTTACAATATTTATTGATTTTTGCCATTGAAAAACGTCCAGAAATGATTGAAGCTACTGACTGAATTAAAGGAGCTGGCATCTCACTCTCTTTGAATCTTCTTTATCATGCTAAGAGGAGCAGGAAAAAGCAAAAAATTTCAGAATTGCACCTTGCAATGCGGAGAAATTACTGTTTGTGCATTTACAATATTCATTGATTTTTGCCATTGAAAAACATCATGTTATTCATATACCAGAAATGTTTGAAGCTACTGACTGAATGAAAGGAGCTGGCATCTCACTCTCTTTGAATCTTCTTTATCATGCTAAGAGGAGCAGGAAAAAGCAAAAAATTTCAGAATTGCACCTTGCAATGCGGATAAATTACTGTTTGTGCATTTACAATATTCATTGATTTTTGCCATTGAAATATTGTAAATTCACAAACAGTAATATCTCCACATTGCAAGGTGCAATTCTGAAATTTTTTGCTTTTTCCTGCTAATCCTAGCATGATAAAGAAGATTCAAAGAGAGTGAGATGCCAGCTCCTTTCATTCAGTCAGTAGCTTCAAACATTTCTGGACGTTTTTCAATGGCAAAAATCAATGAATATTGTAAATGCACAAACAGTAATATCTTCACATTGCAAGGTGCAATTCTGAAATTTTTTGCTTTTTCCTGTTAATCCTAGCATGATAAAGAAGATTCAAAGAGAGTGAGATGCCAGCTCCTTTCATTCAGTCAGTAGCTTCAAACATTTCTGGTATATGAAAAACATGTTTTTCAATGGCAAAAATCAATGAATATTGTAAATGCACAAACAGTAATATCTCCACATTGCAAGGTGCAATTCTGAAATGTTTTGCTTTTTCCTGCTAATCCTAGCATGATAAAGAAGATTCAAAGAGAGTGAGATGCCAGCTCCATTCATTCAGTCAGTAGCTTCAAACATTTCTGGTATATGAAAAACATGTTTTTCAATGGCAAAAATCAATGAATATTGTAAATGCACAAACAGTAATATCTCCACATTGCAAGGTGCAATTCTGAAATTTTTTGCTTTTTCCTGCTAATCCTAGCATGATAAAGAAGATTCAAAGAGAGTGAGATGCCAGCTCCTTTCATTCAGTCAGTAGCTTCAAACATTTCTGGTATATGAAAAACATGTTTTTCAATGGCAAAAATCAATGAATATTGTAAATGCACAAACAGTAATATCTCCACATTGCAAGGTGCAATTCTGAAATTTTTAGCTTTTTCCTGTTAATCCTAGCATGATAAAGAAGATTCAAAGAGAGTGAGATGCCAGCTCCTTTCATTCAGTCAGTAGCTTCAAACATTTCTGGACGTTTTTCAATGGCAAAAATCAATGAATATTGTAAATGCACAAACAGTAATATCTCCACATTGCAAGGTGCAATTCTGAAATTTTTTGCTTTTTCCTGTTAATCCTAGCATGATAAAGAAGATTCAAAGAGAGTGAGATGCCAGCTCCTTTCATTCAGTCAGTAGCTTCAAACATTTCTGGTATATGAAAAACATGTTTTTCAATGGCAAAAATCAATGAATATTGTAAATGCACAAACAGTAATATCTCCACAATGCAAGGTGCAATTCTGAAATTTTTTGCTTTTTCCTGCTAATCCTAGCATGATAAAGAAGATTCAAAGAGAGTGAGATGCCAGCTCCTTTCATTCAGTCAGTAGCTTCAAACATTTCTGGACGTTTTTCAATGACAAAATTCAATGAATATTGTAAATGCACAAACAGTAATATCTCCACATTGCAAGGTGCAATTCTGAAATTTTTTGCTTTTTCCTGTTAATCCTAGCATGATAAAGAAGATTCAAAGAGAGTGAGATGCCAGCTCCTTTCATTCAGTCAGTAGCTTCAAACATTTCTGGTATATGAAAAACATGTTTTTCAATGGCAAAAATCAATGAATATTGTAAATGCACAAACAGTAATATCTCCACATTGCAAGGTGCAATTCTGAAATTTTTTGCTTTTTCCTGTTAATCCTAGCATGATAAAGAAGATTCAGAGTGAGATGCCAGCTCCTTTCATTCAGTCAGTAGCTTCAAACATTTCTGGTATATGAAAAACATGTCTTTCAATGGCAAAAATCAATGAATATTGTAAATGCACAAACAGTAATATCTCCACATTGCAAGGTGCAATTCTGAAATTTTTTGCTTTTTCCTGCTAATCCTAGCATGATAAAGAAGATTCAAAGAGAGTGAGATGCCAGCTCCTTTCATTCAGTCAGTAGCTTCAAACATTTCTGGTATATGAAAAACGTTTTTCAATGGCAAAAATCAATGAATATTGTAAATGCACAAACAGTAATATCTCCACAATGCAAGGTGCAATTCTGAAATTTTTTGCTTTTTCCTGTTAATCCTAGCATGATAAAGAAGATTCAAAGAGAGTGAGATGCCAGCTCCTTTCATTCAGTCAGTAGCTTCAAACATTTCTGGTATATGAAAAACATGTTTTTCAATGGCAAAAATCAATGAATATTGTAAATGCACAAACAGTAATATCTCCACATTGCAAGGTGCAATTCTGAAATTTTTTGCTTTTTCCTGTTAATCCTAGCATGATAAAGAAGATTCAAAGAGAGTGAGATGCCAGCTCCTTTCATTCAGTCAGTAGCTTCAAACATTTCTGGTATATGAAAAACATGTTTTTCAATGGCAAAAATCAATGAATATTGTAAATGCACAAACAGTAATATCTCCACATTGCAAGGTGCAATTCTGAAATTTTTTGCTTTTTCCTGCTAATCCTAGCATGATAAAGAAGATTCAAAGAGAGTGAGATGCCAGCTCCTTTCATTCAGTCAGTAGCTTCAAACATTTCTGGACGTTTTTCAATGGCTAAAATCAATGAATATTGTAAATGCACAAACAGTAATATCTCCACATTGCAAGGTGCAATTCTGAAATTTTTTGCTTTTTCCTGTTAATCCTAGCATGATAAAGAAGATTCAAAGAGAGTGAGATGCCAGCTCCTTTCATTCAGTCAGTAGCTTCAAACATTTCTGGTATATGAAAAACATGATTTTCAATGGCAAAAATCAATGAATATTGTAAATGCACAAACAGTAATATCTCTACATTGCAAGGTGCAATTCTGAAATTTTTTGCTTTTTCCTGCTAATCCTAGCATGATAAAGAAGATTCAAAGAGAGTGAGATGCCAGCTCCTTTCATTCAGTCAGTAGCTTCAAACATTTCTGGTATATGAAAAACATGTTTTTCAATGGCAAAAATCAATGAATATTGTAAATGCACAAACAGTAATATCTCCACATTGCAAGGTGCAATTCTGAAATTTTTTGCTTTTTCCTGCTAATCCTAGCATGATAAAGAAGATTCAAAGAGAGTGAGATGCCAGCTCCTTTCATTCAGTCAGTAGCTTCAAACATTTCTGGACGTTTTTCAATGGCAAAAATCAATGAATATTGTAAATGCACAAACAGTAATATCTCCACATTGCAAGGTGCAATTCTGAAATTTTTTGCTTTTTCCTGTTAATCCTAGCATGATAAAGAAGATTCAAAGAGAGTGAGATGCCAGCTCCTTTCATTCAGTCAGTAGCTTCAAACATTTCTGGAATATGAAAAACATGTTTTTCAATGGCAAAAATCAATGAATATTGTAAATGCACAAACAGTAATATCTCCACATTGCAAGGTGCAATTCTGAAATTTTTTGATTTTTCCTGTTAATCCTAGCATGATAAAGAAGATTCAAAGAGAGTGAGATGCCAGCTCCTTTCATTCAGTCAGTAGCTTCAAACATTTCTGGACGTTTTTCAATGGCTAAAATCAATGAATATTGTAAATGCACAAACAGTAATATCTCCACATTGCAAGGTGCAATTCTGAAATTTTTTGCTTTTTCCTGTTAATCCTAGCATGATAAAGAAGATTCAAAGAGAGTGAGATGCCAGCTCCTTTCATTCAGTCAGTAGCTTCAAACATTTCTGGTATATGAAAAACATGTTTTTCAATGGCAAAAATCAATGAATATTGTAAATGCACAAACAGTAATATCTCCACATTGCAAGGTGCAATTCTGAAATTTTTTGCTTTTTCCTGCTAATCCTAGCATGATAAAGAAGATTCAAAGAGAGTGAGATGCCAGCTCCTTTCATTCAGTCAGTAGCTTCAAACATTTCTGGTATATGAAAAACATGTTTTTCAATGGCAAAAATCAATGAATATTGTAAATGCACAAACAGTAATATCTCCACATTGCAAGGTGCAATTCTGAAATTTTTTGCTTTTTCCTGCTAATCCTAGCATGATAAAGAAGATTCAAAGAGAGTGAGATGCCAGCTCCTTTCATTCAGTCAGTAGCTTCAAACATTTCTGGACGTTTTTCAATGGCAAAAATCAATGAATATTGTAAATGCACAAACAGTAATATCTCCACATTGCAAGGTGCAATTCTGAAATTTTTTGCTTTTTCCTGTTAATCCTAGCATGATAAAGAAGATTCAAAGAGAGTGAGATGCCAGCTCCTTTCATTCAGTCAGTAGCTTCAAACATTTCTGGAATATGAAAAACATGTTTTTCAATGGCAAAAATCAATGAATATTGTAAATGCACAAACAGTAATATCTCCACATTGCAAGGTGCAATTCTGAAATTTTTTGATTTTTCCTGTTAATCCTAGCATGATAAAGAAGATTCAAAGAGAGTGAGATGCCAGCTCCTTTCATTCAGTCAGTAGCTTCAAACATTTCTGGTATATGAAAAACATGTTTTTCAATGGCAAAAATCAATGAATATTGTAAATGCACAAACAGTAATATCTCCACATTGCAAGGTGCAATTCTGAAATTTTTTGCTTTTTCCTGCTAATCCTAGCATGATAAAGAAGATTCAAAGAGAGTGAGATGCCAGCTCCTTTCATTCAGTCAGTAGCTTCAAACATTTCTGGTATATGAAAAACATGTTTTTCAATGGCAAAAATCAATGAATATTGTAAATGCACAAACAGTAATATCTCCACATTGCAAGGTGCAATTCTGAAATTTTTTGCTTTTTCCTGTTAATCCTAGCATGATAAAGAAGATTCAAAGAGAGTGAGATGCCAGCTCCTTTCATTCAGTCAGTAGCTTCAAACATTTCTGGACGTTTTTCAATGGCAAAAATCAATGAATATTGTAAATGCACAAACAGTAATATCTCCACATTGCAAGGTGCAATTCTGAAATTTTTTGCTTTTTCCTGTTAATCCTAGCATGATAAAGAAGATTCAAAGAGAGTGAGATGCCAGCTCCTTTCATTCAGTCAGTAGCTTCAAACATTTCTGGTATATGAAAAACATGTTTTTCAATGGCAAAAATCAATGAATATTGTAAATGCACAAACAGTAATATCTCCACATTGCAAGGTGCAATTCTGAAATTTTTTGCTTTTTCCTGCTAATCCTAGCATGATAAAGAAGATTCAAAGAGAGTGAGATGCCAGCTCCTTTCATTCAGTCAGTAGCTTCAAACATTTCTGGTATATGAAAAACATGTTTTTCAATGGCAAAAATCAATGAATATTGTAAATGCACAAACAGTAATATCTCCACATTGCAAGGTGCAATTCTGAAATTTTTTGCTTTTTCCTGCTAATCCTAGCATGATAAAGAAGATTCAAAGAGAGTGAGATGCCAGCTCCTTTCATTCAGTCAGTAGCTTCAAACATTTCTGGACGTTTTTCAATGGCAAAAATCAATGAATATTGTAAATGCACAAACAGTAATATCTCCACATTGCAAGGTGCAATTCTGAAATTTTTTGCTTTTTCCTGTTAATCCTAGCATGATAAAGAAGATTCAAAGAGAGTGAGATGCCAGCTCCTTTCATTCAGTCAGTAGCTTCAAACATTTCTGGAATATGAAAAACATGTTTTTCAATGGCAAAAATCAATGAATATTGTAAATGCACAAACAGTAATATCTCCACATTGCAAGGTGCAATTCTGAAATTTTTTGATTTTTCCTGTTAATCCTAGCATGATAAAGAAGATTCAAAGAGAGTGAGATGCCAGCTCCTTTCATTCAGTCAGTAGCTTCAAACATTTCTGGTATATGAAAAACATGTTTTTCAATGGCAAAAATCAATGAATATTGTAAATGCACAAACAGTAATATCTCCACATTGCAAGGTGCAATTCTGAAATTTTTTGCTTTTTCCTGCTAATCCTAGCATGATAAAGAAGATTCAAAGAGAGTGAGATGCCAGCTCCTTTCATTCAGTCAGTAGCTTCAAACATTTCTGGTATATGAAAAACATGTTTTTCAATGGCAAAAATCAATGAATATTGTAAATGCACAAACAGTAATATCTCCACATTGCAAGGTGCAATTCTGAAATTTTTTGCTTTTTCCTGCTAATCCTAGCATGATAAAGAAGATTCAAAGAGAGTGAGATGCCAGCTCCTTTCATTCAGTCAGTAGCTTCAAACATTTCTGGACGTTTTTCAATGGCAAAAATCAATGAATATTGTAAATGCACAAACAGTAATATCTCCACATTGCAAGGTGCAATTCTGAAATTTTTTGCTTTTTCCTGTTAATCCTAGCATGATAAAGAAGATTCAAAGAGAGTGAGATGCCAGCTCCTTTCATTCAGTCAGTAGCTTCAAACATTTCTGGTATATGAAAAACATGTTTTTCAATGGCAAAAATCAATGAATATTGTAAATGCACAAACAGTAATATCTCCACATTGCAAGGTGCAATTCTGAAATTTTTTGCTTTTTCCTGTTAATCCTAGCATGATAAAGAAGATTCAAAGAGAGTGAGATGCCAGCTCCTTTCATTCAGTCAGTAGCTTCAAACATTTCTGGTATATGAAAAACATGTTTTTCAATAGCAAAAATCAATGAATATTGTAAATTCACAAACAGTAATATCTCCACATTGCAAGGTGCAATTCTGAAATTTTTTGCTTTTTCCTGCTAATCCTAGCATGATAAAGATTCAAAGAGAGTGAGATGCCAGCTCCTTTCATTCAGTCAGTAGCTTCAAACATTTCTGGACGTTTTTCAATGGCAAAAATCAATGAATATTGTAAATGCACAAACAGTAATATCTCCACATTGCAAGGTGCAATTCTGAAATTTTTTGCTTTTTCCTGTTAATCCTAGCATGATAAAGAAGATTCAAAGAGAGTGAGATGCCAGCTCCTTTCATTCAGTCAGTAGCTTCAAACATTTCTGGTATATGAAAAACGTTTTTCAATGGCAAAAATCAATGAATATTGTAAATGCACAAACAGTAATATCTCCACATTGCAAGGTGCAATTCTGAATTTTGCTTTTTCCTGCTAATCCTAGCATGATAAAGAAGATTCAAAGAGAGTGAGATGCCAGCTCCTTTCATTCAGTCAGTAGCTTCAAACATTTCTGGACGTTTTTCAATGGCAAAAATCAATGAATATTGTAAATGCACAAACAGTAATATCTCCACATTGCAAGGTGCAATTCTGAAATTTTTTGATTTTTCCCGTTAATCCTAGCATGATAAAGAAGATTCAAAGAGAGTGAGATGCCAGCTCCTTTCATTCAGTCAGTAGCTTCAAACATTTCTGGTATATGAAAAACATGTTTTTCAATGGCAAAAATCAATGAATATTGTAAATGCACAAACAGTAATATCTCCACATTGCAAGGTGCAATTCTGAAATTTTTTGCTTTTTCCTGCTAATCCTAGCATGATAAAGAAGATTCAAAGAGAGTGAGATGCCAGCTCCTTTCATTCAGTCAGTAGCTTCAAACATTTCTGGTATATGAAAAACATGTTTTTCAATGGCAAAAATCAATGAATATTGTAAATGCACAAACAGTAATATCTCCACATTGCAAGGTGCAATTCTGAAATTTTTTGCTTTTTACTGCTAATCCTAGCATGATAAAGAAGATTCAAAGAGAGTGAGATGCCAGCTCCTTTCATTCAGTCAGTAGCTTCAAACATTTCTGGACGTTTTTCAATGGCAAAAATCAATGAATATTGTAAATGCACAAACAGTAATATCTCCACATTGCAAGGTGCAATTCTGAAATTTTTTGCTTTTTCCTGTTAATCCTGGCATGATAAAGAAGATTCAAAGAGAGTGAGATGCCAGCTCCTTTCATTCAGTCAGTAGCTTCAAACATTTCTGGTATATGAAAAACATGTTTTTCAATGGCAAAAATCAATGAATATTGTAAATGCACAAACAGTAATATCTCCACATTGCAAGGTGCAATTCTGAAATTTTTTGCTTTTTCCTGTTAATCCTAGCATGATAAAGAAGATTCAAAGAGAGTGAGATGCCAGCTCCTTTCATTCAGTCAGTAGCTTCAAACATTTCTGGTATATGAAAAACATGTTTTTCAATGGCAAAAATCAATGAATATTGTAAATGCACAAACAGTAATATCTCCACATTGCAAGGTGCAATTCTGAAATTTTTTGCTTTTTCCTGCTAATCCTAGCATGATAAAGAAGATTCAAAGAGTGAGATGCCAGCTCCTTTCATTCAGTCAGTAGCTTCAAACATTTCTGGTATATGAAAAACATGTTTTTCAATGGCAAAAATCAATGAATATTGTAAATGCACAAACAGTAATATCTCCACATTGCAAGGTGCAATTCTGAAATTTTTTGCTTTTTCCTGTTAATCCTAGCATGATAAAGAAGATTCAAAGAGAGTGAGATGCCAGCTCCTTTCATTCAGTCAGTAGCTTCAAACATTTCTGGTATATGAAAAACATGTTTTTCAATGGCAAAAATCAATGAATATTGTAAATGCACAAACAGTAATATCTCCACATTGCAAGGTGCAATTCTGAAATTTTTTGCTTTTTCCTGCTAATCCTAGCATGATAAAGAAGATTCAAAGAGAGTGAGATGCCAGCTCCTTTCATTCAGTCAGTAGCTTCAAACATTTCTGGTATATGAAAAACATGTTTTTCAATGGCAAAAATCAATGAATATTGTAAATGCACAAACAGTAATATCTCCACATTGCAAGGTGCAATTCTGAAATTTTTTGCTTTTTCCTGCTAATCCTAGCATGATAAAGAAGATTCAAAGAGAGTGAGATGCCAGCTCCTTTCATTCAGTCAGTAGCTTCAAACATTTCTGGACGTTTTTCAATGGCAAAAATCAATGAATATTGTAAATGCACAAACAGTAATATCTCCACATTGCAAGGTGCAATTCTGAAATTTTTTGCTTTTTCCTGTTAATCCTAGCATGATAAAGAAGATTCAAAGAGAGTGAGATGCCAGCTCCTTTCATTCAGTCAGTAGCTTCAAACATTTCTGGTATATGAAAAACATGTTTTTCAATGGCAAAAATCAATGAATATTGTAAATGCACAAACAGTAATATCTCCACATTGCAAGGTGCAATTCTGAAATTTTTTGCTTTTTCCTGTTAATCCTAGCATGATAAAGAAGATTCAAAGAGAGTGAGATGCCAGCTCCTTTCATTCAGTCAGTAGCTTCAAACATTTCTGGTATATGAAAAACATGTTTTTCAATAGCAAAAATCAATGAATATTGTAAATTCACAAACAGTAATATCTCCACATTGCAAGGTGCAATTCTGAAATTTTTTGCTTTTTCCTGCTAATCCTAGCATGATAAAGATTCAAAGAGAGTGAGATGCCAGCTCCTTTCATTCAGTCAGTAGCTTCAAACATTTCTGGACGTTTTTCAATGGCAAAAATCAATGAATATTGTAAATGCACAAACAGTAATATCTCCACATTGCAAGGTGCAATTCTGAAATTTTTTGCTTTTTCCTGTTAATCCTAGCATGATAAAGAAGATTCAAAGAGAGTGAGATGCCAGCTCCTTTCATTCAGTCAGTAGCTTCAAACATTTCTGGTATATGAAAAACGTTTTTCAATGGCAAAAATCAATGAATATTGTAAATGCACAAACAGTAATATCTCCACATTGCAAGGTGCAATTCTGAATTTTGCTTTTTCCTGCTAATCCTAGCATGATAAAGAAGATTCAAAGAGAGTGAGATGCCAGCTCCTTTCATTCAGTCAGTAGCTTCAAACATTTCTGGACGTTTTTCAATGGCAAAAATCAATGAATATTGTAAATGCACAAACAGTAATATCTCCACATTGCAAGGTGCAATTCTGAAATTTTTTGATTTTTCCCGTTAATCCTAGCATGATAAAGAAGATTCAAAGAGAGTGAGATGCCAGCTCCTTTCATTCAGTCAGTAGCTTCAAACATTTCTGGTATATGAAAAACATGTTTTTCAATGGCAAAAATCAATGAATATTGTAAATCCACAAACAGTAATATCTCCACATTGCAAGGTGCAATTCTGAAATTTTTTGCTTTTTCCTGCTAATCCTAGCATGATAAAGAAGATTCAAAGAGAGTGAGATGCCAGCTCCTTTCATTCAGTCAGTAGCTTCAAACATTTCTGGTATATGAAAAACATGTTTTTCAATGGCAAAAATCAATGAATATTGTAAATGCACAAACAGTAATATCTCCACATTGCAAGGTGCAATTCTGAAATTTTTTGCTTTTTCCTGCTAATCCTAGCATGATAAAGAAGATTCAAAGAGAGTGAGATGCCAGCTCCTTTCATTCAGTCAGTAGCTTCAAACATTTCTGGACGTTTTTCAATGGCAAAAATCAATGAATATTGTAAATGCACAAACAGTAATATCTCCACATTGCAAGGTGCAATTCTGAAATTTTTTGCTTTTTCCTGTTAATCCTGGCATGATAAAGAAGATTCAAAGAGAGTGAGATGCCAGCTCCTTTCATTCAGTCAGTAGCTTCAAACATTTCTGGTATATGAAAAACATGTTTTTCAATGGCAAAAATCAATGAATATTGTAAATGCACAAACAGTAATATCTCCACATTGCAAGGTGCAATTCTGAAATTTTTTGCTTTTTCCTGTTAATCCTAGCATGATAAAGAAGATTCAAAGAGAGTGAGATGCCAGCTCCTTTCATTCAGTCAGTAGCTTCAAACATTTCTGGTATATGAAAAACATGTTTTTCAATGGCAAAAATCAATGAATATTGTAAATGCACAAACAGTAATATCTCCACATTGCAAGGTGCAATTCTGAAATTTTTTGCTTTTTCCTGCTAATCCTAGCATGATAAAGAAGATTCAAAGAGTGAGATGCCAGCTCCTTTCATTCAGTCAGTAGCTTCAAACATTTCTGGTATATGAAAAACATGTTTTTCAATGGCAAAAATCAATGAATATTGTAAATGCACAAACAGTAATATCTCCACATTGCAAGGTGCAATTCTGAAATTTTTTGCTTTTTCCTGTTAATCCTAGCATGATAAAGAAGATTCAAAGAGAGTGAGATGCCAGCTCCTTTCATTCAGTCAGTAGCTTCAAACATTTCTGGTATATGAAAAACATGTTTTTCAATGGCAAAAATCAATGAATATTGTAAATGCACAAACAGTAATATCTCCACATTGCAAGGTGCAATTCGGAAATTTTTTGCTTTTTCCTGCTAATCCTAGCATGATAAAGAAGATTCAAAGAGAGTGAGATGCCAGCTCCTTTCATTCAGTCAGTAGTTTCAAACATTTCTGGTATATGAATAACATGATGTTTTTCAATGGCAAAAATCAATGAATATTGTAAATGCACAAACAGTAATATCTCCGCATTGCAAGGTGCAATTCTGAAATTTTTTGCTTTTTCCTGCTAATCCTAGCATGATAAAGAAGATTCAAAGAGAGTGAGATGCCAGCTCCTTTCATTCAGTCAGTAGCTTCAAACATTTCTGGACGTTTTTCAATGGCAAAAATCAATGAATATTGTAAATGCACAAACAGTAATATCTCCACATTGCAAGGTGCAATTCTGAAATTTTTTGCTTTTTCCTGTTAATCCTAGCATGATAAAGAAGATTCAAAGAGAGTGAGATGCCAGCTCCTTTCATTCAGTCAGTAGCTTCAAACATTTCTGGTATATGAAAAACATGTTTTTCAATGGCAAAAATCAATGAATATTGTAAATGCACAAACAGTAATATCTCCACATTGCAAGGTGCAATTCGGAAATTTTTTGCTTTTTCCTGCTAATCCTAGCATGATAAAGAAGATTCAAAGAGAGTGAGATGCCAGCTCCTTTCATTCAGTCAGTAGCTTCAAACATTTCTGGTATATGAATAACATGATGTTTTTCAATGGCAAAAATCAATGAATATTGTAAATGCACAAACAGTAATATCTCCACATTGCAAGGTGCAATTCTGAAATTTTTTGCTTTTTCCTGCTAATCCTAGCATGATAAAGAAGATTCAAAGAGAGTGAGATGCCAGCTCCTTTCATTCAGTCAGTAGCTTCAAACATTTCTGGACGTTTTTCAATGGCAAAAATCAATGAATATTGTAAATGCACAAACAGTAATATCTCCACATTGCAAGGTGCAATTCTGAAATTTTTTGCTTTTTCCTGTTAATCCTAGCATGATAAAGAAGATTCAAAGAGAGTGAGATGCCAGCTCCTTTCATTCAGTCAGTAGCTTCAAACATTTCTGGTATATGAAAAACATGTTTTTCAATGGCAAAAATCAATGAATATTGTAAATGCACAAACAGTAATATCTCCACATTGCAAGGTGCAATTCTGAAATTTTTTGCTTTTTCCTGCTAATCCTAGCATGATAAAGAAGATTCAAAGAGAGTGAGATGCCAGCTCCTTTCATTCAGTCAGTAGCTTCAAACATTTCTGGTATATGAAAAACATGTTTTTCAATGGCAAAAATCAATGAATATTGTAAATGCACAAACAGTAATATCTCCACATTGCAAGGTGCAATTCTGAAATTTTTAGCTTTTTCCTGTTAATCCTAGCATGATAAAGAAGATTCAAAGAGAGTGAGATGCCAGCTCCTTTCATTCAGTCAGTAGCTTCAAACATTTCTGGTATATGAAAAACATGTTTTTCAATGGCAAAAATCAATGAATATTGTAAATGCACAAACAGTAATATCTCCACATTGCAAGGTGCAATTCTGAAATTTTTTGCTTTTTCCTGCTAATCCTAGCATGATAAAGAAGATTCAAAGAGAGTGAGATGCCAGCTCCTTTCATTCAGTCAGTAGCTTCAAACATTTCTGGTATATGAAAAACATGTTTTTCAATGGCAAAAATCAATGAATATTGTAAATGCACAAACAGTAATATCTCCACATTGCAAGGTGCAATTCGGAAATTTTTTGCTTTTTCCTGCTAATCCTAGCATGATAAAGAAGATTCAAAGAGAGTGAGATGCCAGCTCCTTTCATTCAGTCAGTAGCTTCAAACATTTCTGGTATATGAATAACATGATGTTTTTCAATGGCAAAAATCAATGAATATTGTAAATGCACAAACAGTAATATCTCCACATTGCAAGGTGCAATTCTGAAATTTTTTGCTTTTTCCTGCTAATCCTAGCATGATAAAGAAGATTCAAAGAGAGTGAGATGCCAGCTCCTTTCATTCAGTCAGTAGCTTCAAACATTTCTGGACGTTTTTCAATGGCAAAAATCAATGAATATTGTAAATGCACAAACAGTAATATCTCCACATTGCAAGGTGCAATTCTGAAATTTTTTGCTTTTTCCTGTTAATCCTAGCATGATAAAGAAGATTCAAAGAGAGTGAGATGCCAGCTCCTTTCATTCAGTCAGTAGCTTCAAACATTTCTGGTATATGAAAAACATGTTTTTCAATGGCAAAAATCAATGAATATTGTAAATGCACAAACAGTAATATCTCCACATTGCAAGGTGCAATTCTGAAATTTTTTGCTTTTTCCTGCTAATCCTAGCATGATAAAGAAGATTCAAAGAGTGAGATGCCAGCTCCTTTCATTCAGTCAGTAGCTTCAAACATTTCTGGTATATGAAAAACATGTTTTTCAATGGCAAAAATCAATGAATATTGTAAATGCACAAACAGTAATATCTCCACATTGCAAGGTGCAATTCTGAAATTTTTTGCTTTTTCCTGCTAATCCTAGCATGATAAAGAAGATTCAAAGAGAGTGAGATGCCAGCTCCTTTCATTCAGTCAGTAGCTTCAAACATTTCTGGTATATGAAAAACATGTTTTTCAATGGCAAAAATCAATGAATATTGTAAATGCACAAACAGTAATATCTCCACATTGCAAGGTGCAATTCTGAAATTTTTTGCTTTTTCCTGCTAATCCTAGCATGATAAAGAAGATTCAAAGAGAGTGAGATGCCAGCTCCTTTCATTCAGTCAGTAGCTTCAAACATTTCTGGACGTTTTTCAATGGCAAAAATCAATGAATATTGTAAATGCACAAACAGTAATATCTCCACATTGCAAGGTGCAATTCTGAAATTTTTTGCTTTTTCCTGTTAATCCTAGCATGATAAAGAAGATTCAAAGAGAGTGAGATGCCAGCTCCTTTCATTCAGTCAGTAGCTTCAAACATTTCTGGTATATGAAAAACATGTTTTTCAATGGCAAAAATCAATGAATATTGTAAATGCACAAACAGTAATATCTCCACATTGCAAGGTGCAATTCTGAAATTTTTTGCTTTTTCCTGCTAATCCTAGCATGATAAAGATTCAAAGAGAGTGAGATGCCAGCTCCTTTCATTCAGTCAGTAGCTTCAAACATTTCTGGACGTTTTTCAATGGCAAAAATCAATGAATATTGTAAATGCACAAACAGTAATATCTCCACATTGCAAGGTGCAATTCTGAAATTTTTTGCTTTTTCCTGTTAATCCTAGCATGATAAAGAAGATTCAAAGAGAGTGAGATGCCAGCTCCTTTCATTCAGTCAGTAGCTTCAAACATTTCTGGTATATGAAAAACGTTTTTCAATGGCAAAAATCAATGAATATTGTAAATGCACAAACAGTAATATCTCCACATTGCAAGGTGCAATTCTGAATTTTGCTTTTTCCTGCTAATCCTAGCATGATAAAGAAGATTCAAAGAGAGTGAGATGCCAGCTCCTTTCATTCAGTCAGTAGCTTCAAACATTTCTGGACGTTTTTCAATGGCAAAAATCAATGAATATTGTAAATGCACAAACAGTAATATCTCCACATTGCAAGGTGCAATTCTGAAATTTTTTGCTTTTTCCTGTTAATCCTAGCATGATAAAGAAGATTCAAAGAGAGTGAGATGCCAGCTCCTTTCATTCAGTCAGTAGCTTCAAACATTTCTGGAATATGAAAAACATGTTTTTCAATGGCAAAAATCAATGAATATTGTAAATGCACAAACAGTAATATCTCCACATTGCAAGGTGCAATTCTGAAATTTTTTGATTTTTCCCGTTAATCCTAGCATGATAAAGAAGATTCAAAGAGAGTGAGATGCCAGCTCCTTTCATTCAGTCAGTAGCTTCAAACATTTCTGGTATATGAAAAACATGTTTTTCAATGGCAAAAATCAATGAATATTGTAAATGCACAAACAGTAATATCTCCACATTGCAAGGTGCAATTCTGAAATTTTTTGCTTTTTCCTGCTAATCCTAGCATGATAAAGAAGATTCAAAGAGAGTGAGATGCCAGCTCCTTTCATTCAGTCAGTAGCTTCAAACATTTCTGGTATATGAAAAACATGTTTTTCAATGGCAAAAATCAATGAATATTGTAAATGCACAAACAGTAATATCTCCACATTGCAAGGTGCAATTCTGAAATTTTTTGCTTTTTCCTGCTAATCCTAGCATGATAAAGAAGATTCAAAGAGAGTGAGATGCCAGCTCCTTTCATTCAGTCAGTAGCTTCAAACATTTCTGGACGTTTTTCAATGGCAAAAATCAATGAATATTGTAAATGCACAAACAGTAATATCTCCACATTGCAAGGTGCAATTCTGAAATTTTTTGCTTTTTCCTGTTAATCCTGGCATGATAAAGAAGATTCAAAGAGAGTGAGATGCCAGCTCCTTTCATTCAGTCAGTAGCTTCAAACATTTCTGGTATATGAAAAACATGTTTTTCAATGGCAAAAATCAATGAATATTGTAAATGCACAAACAGTAATATCTCCACATTGCAAGGTGCAATTCTGAAATTTTTTGCTTTTTCCTGTTAATCCTAGCATGATAAAGAAGATTCAAAGAGAGTGAGATGCCAGCTCCTTTCATTCAGTCAGTAGCTTCAAACATTTCTGGTATATGAAAAACATGTTTTTCAATGGCAAAAATCAATGAATATTGTAAATGCACAAACAGTAATATCTCCACATTGCAAGGTGCAATTCTGAAATTTTTTGCTTTTTCCTGCTAATCCTAGCATGATAAAGAAGATTCAAAGAGTGAGATGCCAGCTCCTTTCATTCAGTCAGTAGCTTCAAACATTTCTGGTATATGAAAAACATGTTTTTCAATGGCAAAAATCAATGAATATTGTAAATGCACAAACAGTAATATCTCCACATTGCAAGGTGCAATTCTGAAATTTTTTGCTTTTTCCTGTTAATCCTAGCATGATAAAGAAGATTCAAAGAGAGTGAGATGCCAGCTCCTTTCATTCAGTCAGTAGCTTCAAACATTTCTGGTATATGAAAAACATGTTTTTCAATGGCAAAAATCAATGAATATTGTAAATGCACAAACAGTAATATCTCCACATTGCAAGGTGCAATTCGGAAATTTTTTGCTTTTTCCTGCTAATCCTAGCATGATAAAGAAGATTCAAAGAGAGTGAGATGCCAGCTCCTTTCATTCAGTCAGTAGTTTCAAACATTTCTGGTATATGAATAACATGATGTTTTTCAATGGCAAAAATCAATGAATATTGTAAATGCACAAACAGTAATATCTCCACATTGCAAGGTGCAATTCTGAAATTTTTTGCTTTTTCCTGCTAATCCTAGCATGATAAAGAAGATTCAAAGAGAGTGAGATGCCAGCTCCTTTCATTCAGTCAGTAGCTTCAAACATTTCTGGACGTTTTTCAATGGCAAAAATCAATGAATATTGTAAATGCACAAACAGTAATATCTCCACATTGCAAGGTGCAATTCTGAAATTTTTTGCTTTTTCCTGTTAATCCTAGCATGATAAAGAAGATTCAAAGAGAGTGAGATGCCAGCTCCTTTCATTCAGTCAGTAGCTTCAAACATTTCTGGTATATGAAAAACATGTTTTTCAATGGCAAAAATCAATGAATATTGTAAATGCACAAACAGTAATATCTCCACATTGCAAGGTGCAATTCGGAAATTTTTTGCTTTTTCCTGCTAATCCTAGCATGATAAAGAAGATTCAAAGAGAGTGAGATGCCAGCTCCTTTCATTCAGTCAGTAGCTTCAAACATTTCTGGTATATGAATAACATGATGTTTTTCAATGGCAAAAATCAATGAATATTGTAAATGCACAAACAGTAATATCTCCACATTGCAAGGTGCAATTCTGAAATTTTTTGCTTTTTCCTGCTAATCCTAGCATGATAAAGAAGATTCAAAGAGAGTGAGATGCCAGCTCCTTTCATTCAGTCAGTAGCTTCAAACATTTCTGGACGTTTTTCAATGGCAAAAATCAATGAATATTGTAAATGCACAAACAGTAATATCTCCACATTGCAAGGTGCAATTCTGAAATTTTTTGCTTTTTCCTGTTAATCCTAGCATGATAAAGAAGATTCAAAGAGAGTGAGATGCCAGCTCCTTTCATTCAGTCAGTAGCTTCAAACATTTCTGGTATATGAAAAACATGTTTTTCAATGGCAAAAATCAATGAATATTGTAAATGCACAAACAGTAATATCTCCACATTGCAAGGTGCAATTCTGAAATTTTTTGCTTTTTCCTGCTAATCCTAGCATGATAAAGAAGATTCAAAGAGAGTGAGATGCCAGCTCCTTTCATTCAGTCAGTAGCTTCAAACATTTCTGGTATATGAAAAACATGTTTTTCAATGGCAAAAATCAATGAATATTGTAAATGCACAAACAGTAATATCTCCACATTGCAAGGTGCAATTCTGAAATTTTTAGCTTTTTCCTGTTAATCCTAGCATGATAAAGAAGATTCAAAGAGAGTGAGATGCCAGCTCCTTTCATTCAGTCAGTAGCTTCAAACATTTCTGGTATATGAAAAACATGTTTTTCAATGGCAAAAATCAATGAATATTGTAAATGCACAAACAGTAATATCTCCACATTGCAAGGTGCAATTCGGAAATTTTTTGCTTTTTCCTGCTAATCCTAGCATGATAAAGAAGATTCAAAGAGAGTGAGATGCCAGCTCCTTTCATTCAGTCAGTAGCTTCAAACATTTCTGGTATATGAAAAACATGTTTTTCAATGGCAAAAATCAATGAATATTGTAAATGCACAAACAGTAATATCTCCACATTGCAAGGTGCAATTCGGAAATTTTTTGCTTTTTCCTGCTAATCCTAGCATGATAAAGAAGATTCAAAGAGAGTGAGATGCCAGCTCCTTTCATTCAGTCAGTAGCTTCAAACATTTCTGGTATATGAATAACATGATGTTTTTCAATGGCAAAAATCAATGAATATTGTAAATGCACAAACAGTAATATCTCCACATTGCAAGGTGCAATTCTGAAATTTTTTGCTTTTTCCTGCTAATCCTAGCATGATAAAGAAGATTCAAAGAGAGTGAGATGCCAGCTCCTTTCATTCAGTCAGTAGCTTCAAACATTTCTGGACGTTTTTCAATGGCAAAAATCAATGAATATTGTAAATGCACAAACAGTAATATCTCCACATTGCAAGGTGCAATTCTGAAATTTTTTGCTTTTTCCTGTTAATCCTAGCATGATAAAGAAGATTCAAAGAGAGTGAGATGCCAGCTCCTTTCATTCAGTCAGTAGCTTCAAACATTTCTGGTATATGAAAAACATGTTTTTCAATGGCAAAAATCAATGAATATTGTAAATGCACAAACAGTAATATCTCCACATTGCAAGGTGCAATTCTGAAATTTTTTGCTTTTTCCTGCTAATCCTAGCATGATAAAGAAGATTCAAAGAGTGAGATGCCAGCTCCTTTCATTCAGTCAGTAGCTTCAAACATTTCTGGTATATGAAAAACATGTTTTTCAATGGCAAAAATCAATGAATATTGTAAATGCACAAACAGTAATATCTCCACATTGCAAGGTGCAATTCTGAAATTTTTTGCTTTTTCCTGCTAATCCTAGCATGATAAAGAAGATTCAAAGAGAGTGAGATGCCAGCTCCTTTCATTCAGTCAGTAGCTTCAAACATTTCTGGTATATGAAAAACATGTTTTTCAATGGCAAAAATCAATGAATATTGTAAATGCACAAACAGTAATATCTCCACATTGCAAGGTGCAATTCGGAAATTTTTTGCTTTTTCCTGCTAATCCTAGCATGATAAAGAAGATTCAAAGAGAGTGAGATGCCAGCTCCTTTCATTCAGTCAGTAGC